>NC_140578.1:22119222-23319222 GCF_057381845.1 Rhamphochromis longiceps
TGATTCCATTAGTCTGTGCCACAACTGGTGACTGGCCAAACAGTTTCACATATATCTGATTATAAGCTGGTCTTTGTCATGCATGCGCAACATATCTGCAAAAGAACAGCACACGCTGACATCCAAATGCTGGATGTTAAACTCCTCATTGTGAGTAAAGTGACAAATTTTAAAGTAAACCACATGGGAACCGGCACTAAAACATTTGCAGCAAATCTAATCCCACATAAAATCACCATCATCCAGTTGAATATGGATATTTTAGGGAAGCAAACAAAAGCAAAGTGGCTAAAACTAAAGCTATCCAGAGTCCGGCGCAAGCCATATGCTAGCAGCCTCAGTATGAACCTCAGTATGCCCGCGGAATAAAAGCAGTTACGAAAAAAAATTTATGACAGAAGTGAAAAGGAAAAGGTGTTGATTTCATGTTGGCTGTTGAATTTATAAACATATAACTGTTTTGTTGTATGAATCTCTTGCAACTGGTTTTATTTGGCAAGCTGAAATATGTCAGGTAAAACTAGATACACAGGAAGTCATTTTAATTATCTGTATCTCTTTCCAGTAGGTTATTTTCAGTTACTTCTGTGAGACAATACCCGGTAACTTACTGTAGTTTTGGGGGGAAATTTTGTAAGTTTAAAAATTTCTATTATTGCTATATAATTTAGAATATTGCATTGAAGAAAATGTGATTTTGTTGTCATTTTTAGTTTTAAGAAAGAAACCAGAATTAAAAAAAATGGTATTGGCACATCACACTTAAAAAAAAGAACTAAAAAATTGGAAATTGGAACAGGCCAAGAAAATTGCAATTGGTGCATCTCTACTTTTCACAAAGAGTTAGTTTTTGTAGAATCATAATTTATCCCTTTTTTCTTCTAGTAGACTTCAGTGACACTTACCCGCTCCCTGCTTAAGAAGTTCAACAACTGGATCAGTTGGTGTGGTGAGTTCTAGTGCCTCTTCATTTGGGTCTGGAGAGACCGAATAGAGTAGATGTTATATTTTTGCATCTGAATACAATTACTTGCAGCAAATAAATTGTAAAGTGTAAAATAAAATTGACATTTTTATCAAAAACATGGAAGTACCTATCAATAATTTGGTTTGTACTAAAAGTCTGAGTGGATTCCCGTTCCATAAAATGTTAAAGAAACTAAGAAAGTAGAGTTAAAAAAACAAGAGTTACCTTTGGTGGGGATCATCAGTTTGCATGGCAAAGCCAGTGGGGTCATTGAGTGTTGGTACACCAAAGCAGAAAGACAGCCTACAAACAGAAAGCAATGGTCTCTCTGTCAGACTGGATCAGTCTGATATTAAATTAAATTTCAACCTGTGATTTTGATGTTGCAAACAGAAAAAAAACACCAGCAGAAACTCACCAAAATAGGGTTCATTGGGACAGCCCTTCAGGCGGACACCTTTGGGGTTTGTCTCAATCAGGAAGTGCCGCACTAGCTCGTTAGTCATGTCACCAACTAAAAGAAAGACATACTCAGCTGATCCAGCTGTTGGAGAAGGCAGATGTTTCACAAGCAAGCCAAGAGCAGAGTGCGGGAAGCCTTTACCTTTTTTGTTCTGCTGGACAGTTGGTGGTGGGCAGGCCACCTTCATAGCCAGACCATAGGCCCCTCTGAAAGAGTGGCTGTCCCTTATGATGAAAGCCCCAGGCTCCCTGTCCTTCAGCAAACTGATGGCTACAAGAAGAAGATGAGGAGAATAAAAAGAAAAGCAATGATGAGAGGATGAGCAGCTGAAATTGGTTGAAGTTCCTGACTCTCACCTTGCTCTCTGGAGATGTCTGGCTTGTACCAGTACTTGGAGGTGTCCTGGACAAACTTGACATTCATCTTGATGTCAGGATAACCGTCTGTTTGAATGAAATTAGGTGAAGAAAATCAGTGATATTTAGCCCATGAGGTTCATGAAAGGTATTAAAAAAAAAAGTTCCCTTTTACCGTATATAGACTTGGAGACGTCTGGGAGAGTGTGTGTCCCAGACAGGTTAGGCGTGCTGCTAACACTGATCGGTATTGGCATCAGGTTCTTGTTCTCCATTCTGTCTGCATCTCCACTGGACATGTGTCGCTTTTCTGGCAGCTGTGGGGAGACTGGGAAAGCAGGCGTGGCAGGCTGATGGATGCCCCCCTGGCGAGAGGCAGCGCCCAGCTCATCAGGCGTACTGTGTCCACTCGTTGCCGTGCGGCGCCCCATCAGAGGGCTAGGTGGCACACCGGCAGCTGCTGTTTTAGGGTTTCGGCCAATCAGAGGACTTGAAGGAACACCAGATGGAGGTGGGTGCCTGCCCAGCAAGGGGCTGGCTTGACCCAGGCGTCTCTGCAGTGCAGGGCTCGGAGGAGTATTGGTGGCCACTGTGCGGTGGAGGGTGTTAGGGCTGCCGGGGACTGTGTGGACGCCCATAATGTTGACCTGAGATCCGTCTGGGGAAGCAGATCTGTGGGGGTGAATAGAGGCGGGGCTGTGTGGGACGGCATCTGAAGAACTAGTTCTTCTTCTACAATCATAAAAGTGAGAAAAGGTATGTTATTGTATTTTTGTACCTGATCCTTACACCGAACATTAAATGTGATAAGGATGCTCAAGCTGACTTGATGTTGACATTTCAGCACTTATTCCAGTTCGTAAAATACATCTTGTGGATGATATCGGCAGCTCATATCTAAGTAACCTCAATGAAAATTACCCCACTGTATAATGTTATTATTATTATTATTTTAAAAGCATTATTAGGTCTTTTGGTTGGTTCGTCGCCCTCTGAAAGGATCCTAAACATGAACATATTGTATCAGTTTCGGGGGTGGGGTTTGGGTTTTTGTTAAATAGTGGCATTGAATATGCATTCATTTTTGTCTGTATCTGTGTGGATAGTTATTTATTATAATCTGATTGCCATTTTGAATTGAATCTGCAATTTTGACTCTATTTAGCTGTTTATGTGGATTAAATATAGATAGAAAACAGAGTGACTCCATCTGTGCTCAGTCTTTGATACTAAATTAATAAGGCTATTGAACTTTTGTTCAACTGCTCGCCAATGCAATGATGATGCTAATCTGTAAGTTCAATGAGAAAGATCTGTAATCACTTATATGCTTGCTTTCCTGGATGTTTGGCTGCTAATCTATTCTCAGCATCACTTTCACTTCTCTACAGCATCATACTGAATGATGACACCATTGCTTTAGTCCAGTGATTCCCAAAGTGTGAGCTGGAGCCCCCTAGTGAGCTGTGATGGTACTGCAGGTGGGTGCAGTAATAACAAAAATTCAGTTTGAGGTACTGGTTTTATTTCTATCACTGCTGGGATAATGCTGCGATACATCATATACAGGCCACATGAAATGTGACTGGTGATTGTTCTCTAATGAAAGACATTATACACAGGAAGTGATGTGGAATTTCTCAGTGTAAATCCTTACAAGCAAAGTCTTGAATATTTAGGCTCTGTCATGTCTTAAATACTTTTCGTTATGTTATTATGCTAACACAGCACTCAGACTGCTGGTTTACTTGTGGTTTTTAGAAGTAGATGCTAGGACTCTCCATGATGCACTAAGCACTTCTTTTTCACTCACCTCTCTTCAAACACAGTGTGTTTATATGCATCTACAGCATGTTATTAAATGTTTTCTTCTCTTTTCTATCTTTTCTGTTTTGTCCTCATGTCTCTATGCTCTCATTTCTTTCCTCTGTGTCCTCACACACTCTATAACTTGTCTGGCCCCTCCCTGAGCGTGGTTCTGTCAAAGCTCTCTTCCTTTTAAAAGGGAGTTCTTCCTCCCCACTGTCGCCAAGTGCTTGCTCAGTTAACCTGAATATCTAATTTGGGTCTCCAAGCTATCTATATGCATGAAATGAAGTACTTTCACAGCAGTATGTCCCCATATGTGTCAATGTATTAGAACCGGAAACTTTTATTTTAATTTAAAATTTGGGCTTTTCACGCTCCAGTTGCGAAATCACTTTATTTTAACCTCAATCACAAGGGTTCTTCAGAAACTTTCAGCATCATACTCCGTAAATGACATCCTGGATATGAGTATAAAAAAAAGAAAAGTAACATTTGCTTAATATGTATAAAAAACATGTACAGGCTAAAATTTTTATCCAAGAAAAATAAGTGACAGAAGACTCACCCATCAGTGCTGTGGATGGGACTGCTGGAGGAGAGAGGAGCATTCAAAGGTTGTACCCTGGAGTCGCCAAAACCTCGATTATCTGCGTGTTAAAACAGACACACACATACATGTGTACGGTCAGATCGGTTTTTGGTGCATCACGCAACAGTTGGATGCCCTGAACGTAACAAGACAAATCAGTTAACAGGCATCAGAAGCTTGGAAAAGGCGAAACTGACAGAAACAGGAAATTAATCTAACATCAATCATCATAAAACAAAGACAAATTCATGTATAGTCGAGCACAGAAATATCAAATATGGGTTTGGTGGTGCCACAAAAAGTAAGCTTACCTTGTTCTCCAGTATTAGAATGAAAGTCTGACCACAAGAAGAAAAAAGAAGCAGACACCAACAGAAGAAGAGAGGGTGTGTGGAAAAGGAGGAGAGAAGAGAGATGCACTTGAGCTCAGAGCAAGAACTGTTAGCGTCGAAGCATTTGCAGGAACAATTCTACACACTAGAGGGCAGCAAAGTATTAAAGCAACCTTCTACTCAGTCAGCTACAGTATGACATAGTGCAGGGATTCTGTGCACTGTACACTTCTGTATAATTATCACTGGATGGCTAAAGTGCTTTTAGTCAAATCTAATTATGATTTGGGAGATTCAAATTCTTTGGATGCAAATACTGAAAACCTGAATGTTGTACCATGAACTGAATATCATTTTGTATACATCATCTGTAGTATATATACTGTCAGTTCTAAATGAAGACAAATATATTTAATGCTGGTAAACTGACCTGCTGCACCCTGCTGATGAGGCTTCAATCCCAGCGGTGACACAGGAGTCTTGCTCAAATCTGGAGGAGAGCGAGCTACGAGAAAGAAAGAGATTCAAAAGATTCTTAAAAATTTTGTATTTGCAAAACTTTCTCATTAGTGATGACATATGAGAATACGTAATAATGTACCCTGACTAATACAAGGAATGAAAGCACAGAGGTTTTCCCTTTTGCAAAAGTATGATGCAACATGGAAATTCATCAGATGGTGGATTTACATGTACGAATATGTAACACTTGAAGGCTCATAGGTGTCAAACTCTGGCCTGCGGGCCAATTTTGGCCCGCAGCCTAATTACATGGTAATTGCATGGTAAAGGGTAAAGGTGGGCAAATATGAATGTTTGTGCAAAAGAACACCTTCTTATTAGAACACTTGTGAGTTCAGGACTAATGACAGGAGAGAGGACTCTGGGGTTCCCAAATATCAGTATCACACAGACTGTCTGAACACGGAGGTCAGTGCTATAACTGAATTGAGTACATATATTTTGGGGGCAGTGGTTGGTGAGATGACTTGTAAGTTTGATTGTTTTGACTATAAAAACACACCTGGTTTGATGGAGGCAGTGAAAAGGACAGATCTCTTTTTCAGTGTTGTTGATAGGATTATAATTTAATGTTAATAGCTTAAATATATCCTATGTTATCCCAAACCTGGAGAATTTTTCAAAGATTATAAAATACACCTAAGTCCACATTACTTTATATTTAATTGCACCAACATGGCCAAAGAATAAAATGACAAAAAGCAAAAGGATGGAAAGATAGAAAGATAAAAAGCAGAAGTAATAAAGATTGTTTCTTTCAGCCCTCACTGAGTTTCTTCTCTTGACCTCTACATTTGCATTTGAAAGAAATCACTAACAACATGGAAAATCCTTCTTTTGATTTGTTTGTCGGCTGTGAAGTCACGCAACCCCTATTAGCTGCTCTTTCCCAATAACCTCAGGCTTCATGTCTGTGTCTTTCTTTGATATATTTGAAGTGCATTGATGACAGAAATTTAAAGAAATCAAATAGCTGTTGAATTTAATTAAAAATATGGAGACCAAAATTACATTCCTAGAAGACCACCCATATGGAAAGGATATATATACATCTTATAAAGTTTGTATCTGTCTTGTATGAAACTTGTATGAAAAGCATACAAGGGTGAAAACACATATAAGGTCCCTTGAAAAATTATATAATGAAACTTGTATGTTTTGGATACTTACTAAAAAAATATATGAAAGTAATGAGAAAGTGGCCACTTTCATGAGTAAATCATATGGTTTTACTATTTCTTTTCCGTATGGGCAATGTTGGACGAGGAGTGCACAGAACAGACATAATAATGAGTGTTTAAGAAAGACTTTTATAGTCTGTTTCTTTCCTTGAAACTTTGTTCTCTCTTCTCCCTCGACAATACTGATGGGTTGAGCGAATGACAGAGCCTGCCTATGCAAATCATTTCTGTCAAACATCTCATAACTTTGACACTTTGGGTATTCACAGCTCGCAACACTCTTTGAAACAAAACAATGATGGATCAGGTCTTCGTCTGGACCCTGCTCCTCCTGAGCTTTTCTGGAACTTCTAGCAAGTACAGTGGGGCAAAAAAGTATTTAGTCAGCCACCGATTGTGCAAGTTCCCCCACCTAAAATGATGACAGAGGTCAGTAATTTGCACCAGAGGTACACTTCAACTGTGAGAGACAGAATGTGAAAAAAAAATCCATGAATCCACATGGTAGGATTTGTAAAGAATTTATTCGTAAATCAGGGTGGAAAATAAGTATTTGGTCAATAACAAAAATACAACTCAATACTTTGTAACATAACCTTTGTTGGCAATAACAGAGGTCAAACGTTTACTATAGGTCTTTACCAGGTTTGCACACACAGTAGCTGGTATTTTGGCCCATTCCTCCATGCAGATCTTCTCGAGAGCAGTGATGTTTTGGGGCTGTCGCCGAGCAACACGGACTTTCAACTCCCGCCACAGATTTTCTATGGGGTTGAGGTCTGGAGACTGGCTAGGCCACTCCAGGACTTTCAAATGCTTCTTACGGAGCCACTCCTTTGTTGCCCGGGCGGTGTGTTTTGGATCATTGTCATGTTGGAAGACCCAGCCTCGTTTCATCTTCAAAGTTCTCACTGATGGAAGGAGGTTTTGGCTCAAAATCTCACGATACATGGCCCCATTCATTCTGTCCTTAACACGGATCAGTCGTCCTGTCCCCTTGGCAGAAAAACAGCCCCATAGCATGATGTTTCCACCCCCATGCTTCACAGTAGGTATGGTGTTCTTGGGATGCAACTCAGTATTCTTCTTCCTCCAAACACGACGAGTTGAGTTTATACCAAAAAGTTCTACTTTGGTTTCATCTGACCACATGACATTCTCCCAATCCTCTGCTGTATCATCCATGTGCTCTCTGGCAAACTTCAGACGGGCCTGGACATGCACTGGCTTCAGCAGCGGAACACGTCTGGCACTGCGGGATTTGATTCCCTGCCGTTGTAGTGTGTTACTGATGGTGACCTTTGTTACTTTGGTCCCAGCTCTCTGCAGGTCATTCACCAGGTCCCCCCGTGTGGTTCTGGGATCTTTGCTCACCGTTCTCATGATCATTTTGACCCCACGGGATGAGATCTTGCGTGGAGCCCCAGATCGAGGGAGATTATCAGTGGTCTTGTATGTCTTCCATTTTCTGATGATTGCTCCCACAGTTGATTTTTTCACACCAAGCTGCTTGCCTATTGTAGATTCACTCTTCCCAGTCTGGTGCAGGTCTACAATACTTTTCCTGGTGTCCTTCGAAAGCTCTTTGGTCTTGGCCATGGCGGAGTTTGGAGTCTGACTGTTTGAGGCTGTGGACAGGTGTCTTTTATACAGATGATGAGTTCAAACAGGTGCCATTCATACAGGTAACGAGTGGGGGACAGAAAAGCTTCTTACAGAAGACGTTACAGGTCTGTGAGAGCCAGAGATTTTCCTTGTTTGAGGTGACCAAATACTTGTTTTCCACCCTGATTTACAAATAAATTCTTTACAAATCCTACCATGTGAATTCATGGATTTTTTTTTCACATTCTGTCTCTCACAGTTGAAGTGTACCTCTGGTGCAAATTACTGACCTCTGTCATCATTTTAAGTGGGGGAACTTGCACAATCGGTGGCTGACTAAATACTTTTTTGCCCCACTGTATGTTTACATTGAGGAGAAAATGCCTTGGGATAAAGCTTTAAGTTACTGTCAGCAGAAATACACAGACTTGGCCCCGGTCAGTAATGAACGGGATAACCTCAAGCTTCAGGAGCTCTCTCACAATCTCAATGACTACATCTGGTTAGGACTGCTGAGGAATCTCTCAGACAAAAACAAGTGGCTGTGGTCAGGAGGTGGACAGGTGACTGAGCTTTGCTGGAAACAGGATCAACCTGAAAACCGACCCAATGAAGACTATGGACTTTTTGATAACAAAAAATGGCGTGATGCACATGCAGACCATATCAACCCTGTCTTCTGCTACAGCACAGTAGTGGTGGAAGAGGAAAAGACTTGGGAGGAAGCTCTGGAGTACTGCAGGGAGCACCATGATGACCTGGCCAGTGTGGCATCAGAAACTGAGATGCTGCTGATCCAGAAAGAGCTGAATAAATATCATACCACTAAACATGTCTGGATTGGTTTGCGCTTCTTATCTAAGGACTGGATCTGGGTGGATGGGCAGGAGATGGACTACGAAGCCTGGGATGAAGGGGGAAAACCATTGTGTCCGCAGGCTAAGATGAAGTGTGCAGCCTTACAGAAGACAGGAGGGCGTCTGAGTAGTTGGAGGGCTCATGACTGTGAGAAGAGACTCAGTTTTATTTGCTACTGAGCTGTTTCCATTGCAAAATCATTTAAAGCCTTTATTTACTGTAGTTTGGTTGTTTATCTTTTTTTTCTTCTATTTTATTTGGAGTTTGTTCTTTGCTGTGTATTTGTTTCATTTATATATAATGAAAACAAAATTACTTAATTTAAACTTCAGCCTCTGTTCACAATTCAGTGTTTTCCAGCAGCCTTTCTTGTGCATTTTTTAATAAAGAAATAAATGTAATTTAGATTCAGACCAACAATTTCTATCTAATGTCTTAGACAGAGTGAGCCTATGTGTGTTGTGGCTATGACTAGGGGATGGAGAATATGGAATATGGAATAAATTCTCACCTCCACCACCTCCAAAGGTGGAACTGTTGGCAAACCTGTCTGTTTCATTGTCCTGAAACGTCTCTCGGTAGCTGTGCATTGGACCCTGAACGAGATGATCAAGGCACACAGATATGGAGTTATGTCAGGAAGTATAAAAGAAAAGTATAATTAGTCTACAGAAAAATCAACGCAGCTTGACTTGATTAGAGTCAAGACACAATATCATGACAGAGTAATTAATAAGCTAAAAATAATTTAAAAAAAAGAGAAAAATCAAACTAGAATGGATCAACCAAAAAGACATGAAAGCTAAAACCTGCCTCTCTTTAATGGTTTTTACCCAGAACTTTAGATTGACTAGCAGACATGCCTGAGGGGTTGTACAAGTTCCTACACCGTGAGCATATGGGACACATAAAACAGAGCAAGACCACGAAGATATTTAAAAACAAGTAAAAGAAATTAAAATATGGAAAGTGCAAGAACATCAGTGTACTGTGTTATTCCTCCTCTGCAGCGTTCGCAGTCAGCTGTGGGTACTTTACAAAAGTTTTGCGTCATCACATCAGTCAGCTCTGCTTGATATAAAAGCATGCGTAAGTTTCTCTGTCTCACTCAGAGCAAGCAGAGTTTGAAGTTCAAGCACATTTTTCCGCAGATAAGAGAAACAGAACAGAAAGTTAAAATCCAAATCAGCAGTCACTGCTAGTTTGTTGCTTGGTTGGGGTAGGTCTGAAGTCAGAACTTTTATGAACAATAAACAGTCGAGAGCTCGATGTTTTACTGTAGCTCACCTCATGCTGAAGGGGAAATTGTTTAGGACTCTCTTCCATAATACCAGGATAGGCCCAAAGCTGGGCATGAAGTATGACTGTTTGCTTCCTCCTGCACCACCCCAATTAAAAACATGTCGCTATATGTCGCTATAGCCCCTTCGTGCATAAAATGAAACTACTTCAGTGCAAATATGAACTTATCGGCTAATAATAGCTACTTGCGGAACTATCAGAAGCAACATTTCTAATGGCACAATAGAATTTAAAAAGCAAATAGGAGAGAGAGCAGAGACATCTGTCAACTATGTAACATGTGTTGACATTGGATAGGTTGTCCACCAGAGGGCACTCTGCAACTTCCCTTTGGGCAGTGCACAGCCTGCTGACCAGTGCAGAGTCAGGCAGAGGGTAAATGAATAACTACACATAACAAATATCAAGTAAAGGGTTTATTTTCCTTGTCTAAAAGAATATGCATTTACATATTAGAGTTTCAGATTTTTAAATCAGCTGATGCTGGTATTGGTTTTGAAAATCCTACAACAGTCAGCCTCTAGGATTTATCATGATTTTCAGTGGGGACAAAATTAGTGACAAAATCATGTGCTCGTGGCTTAACCATAAAATCAAGTGCTGTACCTCTCTGGGTCTTCCTCCTGGGTTGAGAGCAAGATTGTTGGAAAAGTCTGGTGAATCCACTGCTGACGTACTATCATGGCTGCTCTGGTACTGTCCCTCACTCGTGGTCCGACGCCTGCCCGTCTCCTGTGTCACTTCTGGGGTCATCCCTCTGGAACGAACTCCTGTATCCCCCAAAATATTTGAGTATGAGGAATCATCAAATCATTATGCCCTTTTTTAACATCTTTTTATGTTGCTTGTGTAGTCCCGGGATATTTGTTCAAAGATGTATCAGCTAAAGAGAAAGCATCCTATCAATATAAAAGGGCAGCATCATTCCCTCTTTAAGAGAGGCAGAGCCAGTGAGAAAGATTCTCAATGTTTAAAAACGTGGCTGCAAGTAATAAGAAAGCAGTGGGAAAGGACAAATAATTGGGAAAATGATGAGGAAGCAGAGAAAGTTTCTAGAAATGCAAGACAAATAAAATGAAACAAAGACAGAATTTAAAGGTGGGGTAAAGTGGACAAACCAGAGAAGGAATAGGAGCGATGGCGGTCAGATTGTTGTGGTGTCATGCTTTCACTGATGCCCCGAATACGAGCGTTGTACTCTGTTTCCGGGGAGGGATGTCAAGTGGTGGAAGGGAGGCAGCAGGTGAAGGTAGAGGAGGAGGAGGAGAGTGAGTGCAGAGGAAGAAGCAGTGGAGGGTAGGGTTTCCATACAGTGAAGAGATGGGTTGAATGGAAAAGGAAAAGAAAAGTCAGAGCAGAAATGGATAAATAAAAGTATTCTCCAAATGAGATGACACGCAAGCCCCTAGCTAAAAAAGGAACTTACATTTTTGTTCCACTGGGAGGCACTTTAGAGCTTCCAAATCATTTCAAAGAAAATCGTGCATGCCGACATTGCATGGAAGCTGGGATCTCTGAATGCCTGGCTATTCTTACTCTCACCTCATTTCCACTCTCAGCAGCTCTGCACAGCTCTCTGAGTCAGAGAAGCTAACTTTATGAGTAAGGCTTATTCCTCTAATACAACACCCTGTAATGGATCGGTTATAGAAACTGCACCGCTGGCATTCTACTTGGTTCTTAAGATTACAGAGACTTCAAGATAATGCGTAAATTGTGTTAGCCATTTTGGATATATAAGTTTTGTTGAATATCATTTTCAGAATATCAAAAGTGTTTTAGGCTATATCATATGCTACAAATCTGCTTTACATCTTTATGCTTATTTATTTGCTCATTAGTTTCAGGCAAATCATCCATAATGTTCCCTGAACCTCCAAAACAGAGCATCGCTAATGACTGTATTAACCTGCTCTTTGAGTCCCCTTTAGGGGCTACAACATGCCACCATCAGTCCAACAACCCACAAATACTGACATATGTGTGTTTGTGCAATCTTTTCCTTGAAAACAAGAATAGCAAAAAACGATTTCACATATTCTTTTTTAAACCTTAAAAAACTTGGAAACTTTGAAGCTAATCCATAATAGACGTAATAGATAATCAACTGTAAATGAATTAATTTATGCACAAAAAAACAAAGAACAGCATAATATCCTGCAACAGTTACAAGTCCAGTACCACTCACTCTGTCCCTTCCTTATTCATACACTAACTCCAGACAATATCTTGAAGCCTTACCTGCAATACGGTGTGCTACCAGGCCTTCCAAGTTTAGTGTCTCCTCCTCTGCATCTTGTTCTCTGGGCAACGATGAAGAAGATGTGTCCTTGGGCTGTGGAGTTACAGTGGGAAGGGGTGAAGATGAGGCACTATAGCCTGGATACGGAGACGAGCCCTGCAGTTCTGGGGAGTGTGATGTGCCACTGCTTGGGTGGGAGTTCATGGGCTTCACTGGGGTCTGCTGATTGAAATTAGAATCAGTGGTGTAATGAAGGGGTGCATGGCGAGTATGGAGGTAGGGCTCAGGAGTGTGTGTTGGGGTGATATTTTGGTGTTGGTAGCCAGCATTGGGCCTCTGGGGAGAATGCACTGGAGACTCCATAACTGGGCTCTGGCTGACTCTCCCAGATGAGCGATGGGGCTGATGAATGCCGTCGCCAATTGATCCAGAGCTGTTGTAGCCATGGATAGCAGAGTCTGCTTGGTATGATGGCCTGGCCAGGGTCTGGGAGAATGGCACCTGGGATGAATTGAGGCTGTTCTCACCAGGGGGCGCACTGTGGGACTTAGACATGTGAGAGTTGATTGGGTCTAGGTCAAGCATCAGCATATTTAGTGCCTCGATTGACTGCTCAATGTCACGCTGTGAAGCTGAGGTGGGAAAGTGGGGCAAGCTATGAGTTGACTGAAGAGGAGGACCAAATGGATCGTCTGGTAGGCTATGCTGATGCCAGGCACTGAGACCTCGTTGTACAGCATCCCGGCTACTGGTGCTCCTCTCAGGGGCCCTGGGCATAAGTTTTGGGGTGGTCTCAGGGCTGCTGGCAGGTGGGTTCCCAAAGGACTGTGAACGATACATCCCTCCTCCATTTTGATAATTGTTGTAACCCCCCTGTGGCGATGGTGAGTCCACGGATCTCTCTTGCATCGCTGTAGGAGTTCGTACTCCATGCACCGGCATCTCGCTTCTATCAAGGTATGGCTCGTCGTTCTGGCCACTGACAGGAGTCTGTGATTGGTAGTACAAGTCAGCTGGTGTTGCTTGGCCCTCAAGGGATGAGATGGTGCCCAAACTGTCCACACTGTTGCCCTCTTGACTATTAGGCAGCTCGTCGTCGAGAATATCTGTCTCACGCTCCTCTGTTGAAGGAGCGCCCACTAACCTGGTGTGGCTCCCGTTGACATGCACCTGTGCAGGAACTAAGTGTCGTACTCCTCCTCCTGGACAGGTAGATGTAGGCAGGTAGGCTTGCCGCTTAGTTGGTGCCTCAAGGCCACTCAGAAGTTGGTCGAGCTCTCTTTTTTCTTGCGGACTGAGTGGTGGGTGAGTTGCTGTTGGATTGTTGTGGCTCACAGCACTCTGCACAGACTGGCTTTGCTCATCTGTGCGATCAGTCTTGATCGATGCGGTAGAATTGCCTGAGTCACTGCTCACAGACAGGGTATGGTCGACAGCAGGGAGGGAAGTGTGGCCTGCCACAGGAAGGGTGTGGTCAGTAGTTTGCAGGGGATGGTTGGTGTGCTGCAATGGGTTCTCGTTAGTCAAGGGGTTTTCACGGACTGGGAGGCCATTGACTGTGACAACTCCCTCCAGGGAGTCTTTTTTCCGGATTTGGGCATAAAGACTTCCATCAAGTGGGCCCTGGGTATGAACAACATCTGAAAGAGAGAAAGAGTACACAATATAGTAAACAACATACTAAAATTATGAAACAGCTCTCAACTCTAAAGTTCATGAAATGGAATTAACACAATTAAAAAAATACTTTCATTTAAATAATTTTGTGTTTAGGAAAAAACTGTTTACGTTAAGGTTAATGGGCCCCAATCATCAAGTCATTTTTTTGTATGGGACTGGATCCCTGACACCACAAACATAGTGACCCCCCTCTGCACTCAACTCGTTTGATTCTCAGCTGCAGCATGCTGCCCAGCCACCAGCAACACAACCCCTGCAGCTCTATTAATAGCCAATTTTCAGTTCTTAAAGCCCCTGTCACGTTGCGTCAGTGCAGGCCCACATGGTCTGACGTTAACATGGGTGGGTTCTGCACAACACACCGAAACAACTGGTCTGTGTCAGCCAAAGGGAAAAGGAGTCATGCCAGTTTGAAACCCCAGAGTTGGACTATGAGAGGAGCTGTCGTCTTTAGGTTGATTTCTTGCTGCTGAATCATGCTTGCAAAACAAAACCAGAGTAATTGCGTACATATTGTGCAATGCTATGAATAAAAGTAGCCACCTAACGCTTTACAAGAATGTGCAAACCATGTATGGGTGGACATATTATTATCATTTATTTTGTGGTGTTTATCATTTATAGCAAATCAGACAAGGTAATATTTCATCTGAACCAAACAAGTAAACTAAATTCCTTTGGTCTGGCTATGGTTGGTCTGGTTGGGTGTTAAAACAGTTTCAACTATTCAGCTCAAACTTTACACTGTTAGCTAAAATGCATCATAATTTCTTCGTAATAAACAAACTTTAATTAACTGATAGCTAGAGCTTTACCAATACCTATATTTTGTGATTTAAAAATCAGGTGATATTTTTTCCTATCAGATATACAAAACAGATACAGATTTCCATAACACACACCAAGCAATATAATACAACAATACAGTTTAAAAATAAACCTGCTTTATTGTGTATTACTTGTCTATGCTCGGCCTGACTCTGCTCAGATCAGCTGGTTGTTGTGCTTGTAGTCTTCCAAAAATGTGTTGCCAACAGGGAAGTTGCATCCATAGGTACATCGATACTTACTGAGCGTAACACTCCGCTAAGACGATTGAATTATTAAATTGAGATTTTTAGCTAGCTATTGTTATATTCGGCTGACAATTTCGACTGTTTAGCCATACCATTTGCAAACACAAGTTTACTTTCACATTAACCGAACTAATCTTTTCAAGCACCCCCTGGCTACTACAGAGATATCACTTGGAGGTTTTCTTCCCGTTCACCTCTTACATGAACACCAAAGATAGGTCTTATGCCATATGCTCCAATATTTTATCCATATAATAAATACACAGTCTAATTGTATTTTAAACTGTATTTTAAAAAGTTAAGATAAGCTATTTAAAAATGTAGTTTTACACCAGCAACAAATCATTCTGTGGTACTACCAACATATTTACAAGAAGGAAAGTCATGCGACAGCAGTGGCTTTCAGTATCTAGTGTGCATATGCAGAGTGATACACAACATATACAGAAGCATGGCTCATATGTAGGGTGTTCCAAATTGAGCGACCCCTGGGGACAGATGGTGAATCACTCAGACCTCAGCTATTTCCAAACCCATGTCAACAACAGCTCACGGCCACAGTAGCAACAAGAATGAGAGGACAGGGGACGAAGCCATAATCACAGTTTGTCCCTGTGGTTGCTTTTAGTGTTGGCACATTATGAAAGCATAATTCCAGGTTTACAGTTACATTTTGTTTGGACTTGCGGAATTACTCCAAAGCCTTACGCATAAAGATTTAAGCCAAAATAATGAATCTTTTTGTTCTTGCCAGCAATATATACACTTTAAATATTCATGTTTCTTATATTAAGTTTCTTCAAGTTCTAAAACCCATATTTATATTTTAAATCAAACTCATGTAAACATCCTTACCTGTAGATCAAACTTCCAATTTTTTTTTTCTGTGATGATTAAGTAAAAAAATCAGGAAAGATTAAATATTTCCTTTTCAAAACAGTGATTCCGTTTCAATCTACAATTCGGAAGTCCTTTCGGAGTCTCTCAGTGACTAAACCTTCTGCCTCTGAGCTTCTTCTCTCACTCCCCCTGTCCTCTCTGATTCATGTCACCCGACATGTGCTCTTCTGGAGCGAGGTGGGGCTGTACCACTGAAACACCCGCAAGGGGTGAGTTGGCACTCTGGGATGATCACTGAGCGTTCCCGGCAGCGGGGGAGGAACTCCACCAATGTCACCACCTCTACCTCCACCCATGTGCCTGGAAAAAAAAAACTACAACTCCTGCACCATCTGTCTGCCTGGTAATGCCATTAGGGGGATCCCTTTACTGTGCATCTCACTCACTCCCCCACATCCTAAACTTTAAATCCTTAATAAGTGGGAGGTTCTATTGTTTAAAAGAATCCCATAAACTCTATTAATTATATTAGAACCATAAGACTTTTCAGAGATCGGTTGTGCATATTTTCCACCAGCTGAGCTCTCGGGTCTTTTCCTCCTTCTGACCTTTAACAGAATAGAAAATGCCTTTGTTCTGGTTGATAAAACATGCTCTTTTAGACTTGACTAAGCCACGATGGCACTTTTCCAGCTGCAATTTAACCCCATAGTGATTGTAAATCATCGGAACAAACACTGCCATTTGCCATGTTATGGCTCAGATAGGACAAACTAAAAACGCACAGAGCAGCAGCATCTGGGTAACAGTGTAGTATCAGCTTCCAGTGGATCAAAAATCTAACAGACCCACAAATACCTAATTTGGTCTCGCCAACTAACAGATGTTAAATGAGCCAGTGGGATAAAATTACAAAAGTGAAACCAGTCTCTGACTCACAGGGTGATTGTTTCTGTAGTGAATTTGATCTTTTTAAAGATGGTTTGGGGTATTTTTATTTTTGGTATTTTTTGTTTTTAACTTGTTTAGATGTCACATTGAAGAGAACAGAAACAAAGAATTTGAGACTTTCACTACGTTTTTACACTCGTCCCAGACTCACGCTGGTATGTGCAAACATTGGGAGACAAACATTAAGTGGTATGCATATCTGCTCCAGATGTAGCGTAAAGGAAGAGGGGTAGACTAGTGTTAAAAGAGCTTGACCTTCATCTGGAATACCAAGGGATGAGCATGCTGCAAATAACCAGCCTGCCAGAGTTCCCTTCAGCCAGGCAATGATCATTGTTTCTGTTTCAGAATATGCAAGTTCTGCTAAACCTGAGATGTTTTTGGGAATCTGTCATATAGAAAATTTACTGTTTTCACTACTGTCTTGCAAGAATGAAAGTTTTCAGACAATCTGACCTGCCATCTCCTGGCCAGTATGGGAAGACACAGGATCCAGAGCACTCCTCACTCATTTCTCCAAGATGCAAGCAACGTCTGACAGAATAATAGGATTTCATGCATTGGCTGAAAACGTGTCACATGTTTTAGGCAGTCAGCTATCAATTTCGGGATGTCAGAGCTTCTATCATCAGAAAAGTCCAGCAATTATGTGATATTATAAGACCGTTATAGTTACTATAACATTCATATAACATCATTACTGCCTGAGAGAAGGGCATTAATACAAGAATATATGGATTTTTTTATGTTTGCAAGATTTAGAAATATGAATAGCCAAACTTATCAGAAGCTACTTAAGTCTCAGCACTGGCCAAAGGACTAAAAATGACATGTCCTAGATTTGACTTTGCTTATGAAATACGGACATAGTAATACATTTAATGTCCAACTATGCCAACAGTCAAAAGATATATCATGTGCCAGCCTGGTGCCTATCGTAGAACTGTCAATGTTAGGGAGCAGAGCTCCAGTGTGGTATTTAATCCAGTGACCATTATTATGAATGACACAAACAAGCAGCTCTCCAGCTGCATAGAACAAATTGCTTTCTTATAGTGTCGATAAATAGCTGCAGTGGGCCTCAAATTAGATTGGTTGAGTCACCAAGCCTTGGCTAACACAAATAGCTTACAGCTTGCTTCTTACACCAGTTAACAAGTATAACATGCCATTCCTTCTGCTGCAAAAGGACAATGCCATGCCATCACTACTACTATTTTTAATATGTAGATGAAGCCAAATCAGCTCAAAGAAATATTTGAACATATTGAAGCAAGAAAAAAAAAGCTTTTGACTTTGTCAGAGTCTTTCAGTCTCTCTTACTCACACACTCTGACTCAAACCTGTGCCTGTGCATGCTTTGTATTCCCTCAAGTAACAGGTGCTGTCCTTTTTCACGAAAGTGCCAGAGGCATTACTCATGTTGTGTTGCACGTGGACACGCATACATCCACACGTAGCACCTGGCTCTGAGCTGTATTCTCTTAAGTGTTCACTTGAGTGTCTCATTGCTACATCACAGCCTTGGAAACAATTAAAAAGCCATTTAAACACCTGCGTCCAATAGCTTATTATAAATAGACAACGTGCTACACAAACTGTTATTGCCGTATCCATCCAGCTGGGATGGAGATTACACACATTGTTAGTACATTCAGGATTAGCAGACAGGTTGATTGAAGTGTCCCATTTGCCAACATACCTATATCTCAATTAAAACATAGTTAGCATATCATTTGATACTGTATACTGTCAACATGTCATATGTACAATACTTCTGTTCCAACATGTATTGTTTTTTTTCTTACAAAACAAAAATAATTTAGTTATCCAGCATGTTCTCTGTAGTCATGATTCATTTAAGTAGAGTTCAAACTTGATTTGTTGGCATAGTGATAGAATATTGGTCAATTTGTTCATATTGAATGTAATTTTTATACAGATGTTACAGTTTTCTATGTAAATTACTGACTATACAAAATGACACAGATTCCCAGCTGTGCCGTGGTGTTCAAGGGTTGCAACCTTAAGATAAGCTGAACACGCCTAAAGGGCAGACCGTGACCTTCTAAAATATAGGAGCCATTTTTTCAAAATAGACAGATTTAAATATAGAAGCACATTTAAAGTTTACGTGCAAGATTAAATGGACCCATATGGCGTGTCTCTCACCCACTTAGAGAAGAGGCGTGAAATTATAGCTTTCGTGGACACAGATAATGTTACCTCTTCAATGAAGGTCTTTTTGAAATTGGGAGTGTGTCTGCCTAACAGTTAGCTTTGTCAACTGTGAAAACATTTTCACTCTGTTTTGCAACAGGAAGCATTGTAACTCACATTTCAAATGTTTCTATTTTCTGTGTAATACAATAGTTTTAGAATTCTAAGGTGTACATTTTATTGGTAATTTAATGTATTAAATATAATTGACTTTATTTTAGCTGTAGAATAAGTTCAAAGACATACAGTGAAGTTTTTACATTACTCTATGCACACAGTGGTGTAATTACATCGCTGCTGATTCCACAGGAATTAAGAGCTTCTGTTTTTAAACAAAATGGACTTGATTAATTGATCATCAGTGTGAAGTGAGGAGTTTTGGCAGTTTGCTGGATGGGAGCATTCAGGTGTGTAAACACAATGCCGCAGTCGTTCCAGGAGTGGATGTTCCATCAAGGTCAGACAATGCTCAGAAAAACTGCAAAGAAACTCAAGAGCTACACCTCAGACTCTACAGGTTTCAGTTAGCATGCTGAATGTGAAAGTTCATGAGGGTAAAATTTGAAAAAGGCTGAACAAGTGTGTTTAGTATGGTTTCCAGGAAAAACACCTTATTTTAAAAATGACAGTTTGTTTTAGGTTATCACAGGTGAATCTTTACAAACCCAATGACTTCTAGAACAATGTCCTTTGGACAGATTAGACAAAAGTGCAGACAAACCCAGCACATGTGCACAAAAGACCTCATCATCAACTCTCAAGAATGGTGGTGGAGGGGTGATGATTGTTTTACAGTCACAGGACCTGTGTAACTTGCATTAGACCATGAACTCCACTGTATAGCAAAGTGTTCTAGAGCAGCGGTCCCCAACCTTTTTCGCGCCACGGACCGGTTCATGCCCGACAATATTTTCACGGACCGGCCTTTATGGTGTTGCGGATAAATACAACAAAATAAAACTACTACCGGTACCGTAAAAAAGAAGATTTATTCATAACACACATGAAAAGACCCAGGAAAACCGAGTTAACGATAAAAACGATAACAAAATAACGCTCAAAACCGATAAAAACCCTGAAAAGCATACATTTCACACCTGAGCCGCAACTCTCGCGGCCCGGTACTGGACTGGTCCGAGGCCCGGGGGTTGGGGACCGCTGGTCTAGAGTCAAATGTGAGGCCATTTGTCCCAATGGCGAAAGCTTGGCTGGGTCATGTAACAGGACAATGATCTCAAGCGCAGCAGCACACCTACCACAGAATGGCAGAATGAAGGTATCAAAATTGTCCAGTCAAAGCACAGACCTCAGTGTGATTAAAATAATGTGGCAGGATCTTATGAAACCTGTGCATGAACGATTGCCTGCAAATATCATTGAACTGACGCCAATGTAAATAAGAGTGAGCCAAAATTCCTCCAAAATAATGTGAAAGTCATGCACATAAAACAATCACTTCAAAGTGCAATAATTTTGCTAAAGGTGGTTCTATAAGCTCCTGAATCGCTATGCACATTTTTTACTTGACTATATTAAATGATCCAATAAGATCATGACTGGCAACAAAGCTTTGAACGTACAGAGGCAGGCCTGCACATGCACAAACATCTATATACATACATGCGGTGATGTCAGCAACTCATCCAATGTCTCACAGGAGGATGTGACATTCACCTTCACAGCTTTCATACCACTGTGACGACGGCAAGTCTGCATGCCACCAGAGGGTGACTGGGTTTGACTGACAAATGACTGACTTGCCCTAAAGAGCTGTGTTCATGTGTGTGAGCGTGAGATATATGTTAGAAGAGGGGGCTCAAAACAGGGTGATATTGCAAATAAACTCTTTATTGTGCATCAATTTCAGTTATGGAATCATTCATTTTAAGACATATACGTGTGTTTTTTTTATTGAAAATTCCTGAAAAAATACAAATCTATTAAAGCCAAGCTGAGCTATTTTACTTTTCTAAAAACAAAAATTTCAGCCACGTCCTGGACTTCACAGCAGAAAATTAGAGAGAAAGTGAGACAGGATGATGTGACAGTCCATCAGTGAAAAGGTGTCATGGTTGGCGTATCAGTGACTGGCACAAGGAAAACTGTCGCCTCCATGGTTTTATATTTGCCATGTCTGTCTCTCGGTCTATCTGTCACTGTCCGGCTATCACAGTTTGAATTGAGGTGATGCGTCTGTATCAGTGTCTGTCTCTGAGATTACTTTCAGGGTGATGTCATCCATCTGTCTCTCTGTCATCTGAGTAACTGTCATAAAAAGCTGTGTCTGACCGTCTGCCAGCAGCATCTGATTCATGTCAACTCATTTTTATTCATGCAAGAGAAGAACTGTCAGATCAAGCTGGAGATTGGAAGATATGGGATTTCTTGTTAAGCTAAACCTCAAAGAACCATTTTTACCATTTTGGGGTGAAGCTCGGTGTAAAATAAGGGCGATAACAATAATAGGAGGCCATGAAGTACCATTATTGCAAATTTGTGTTGCAACATGGGTCCATCTGTACAAAAATGTCATTAGCAGGGATTTAAAGTGTGAATTTATTTTTCAATGTTTCAGTGTGCTGTTTTGTTTTTGTGTCACTATAAGACTGGACTCCCACACGCACCACCACACATTTCCTATATTCCTATAATTTGTAATCTTTATAATCTTTATAATCTCTTCTGCTATTTGCACATTCTTTACTGTAAATTAATGTAAAGTTAATTTGTAAATTTTGTAGTAAACTGTAAATTGTAAATATTGTAAAACTTTTCTTCTGTCATTTAATGGTCGGGCATTGTACAGCTACAAGCATTTCACCCCCATGTCATACTGTGTATGGTTGTGTGTGTGTGACAAATAAAATTTGAATTTGAATTCTACAGTATAATTGATCACCTGTTCTAGTTGCTGCAGGAGAAAAAGACAGGAGCTCTGAATACCAGTAACAAGTAAAAGTTAAAATATCCAAATCTTTATTCCCAATCTAGAGGTCGCATGCAGAAGAGGAACACTGCTGAAAGGCAAGTTCCAGTAAACATGCACAAGGCCGCACAAAGAGCAATAACACTAGAAATCATGAAAATGTAGAATTTAAACTTGAAATGCACAACAATGTTTGGAAAGGTAGAAGAGGAAATGAAAGTGGCGAGAAGAAAAGCAAAAATAGGAAGCAGAAACTGCTTAAGCACAACAAGGTAGTGAGCAGTTACAAAATAACAAGTGTCATTAAGTAACAGTAATTTTTTTAAGTAACAGTAACATAATACATTACTGTTATTACATTTAGTAATTACATAACAATTAACAGGTAAATATTGCTTTCTGGGTAATTTAAGAAAAGTAACGTGTGGTAATTTTGAGAGAAAATTTTGAAGCTGTACCAATCAAATGTGTGCATCCAATCTTACAAGGAGATTGCTTCTGATTGGGTCATTTCCAAACTCTTCCCAGCTTTCTACAAAACTAAATAAGTTATGACTGGATCTCATCACTCCAGAACATTTTCATCTCCTTTTTATTCCTTTCATCACAGTTTTTGTGCTCGAGAGTTTTTACTTAGCTATTGTCTTGTTTTTGTCAAAAAATAAAAGGTTGGCGGGAGAAAATTTGGTCAGCAAAATTAACACTGGAGTAGTGCAGCCGATTACGTTCTCTGGCATGCAATTAAGTAACTTTCAAGAAAAGTAATGAGTAATGTGTAATATCCAACCAAACATCCATCCATCCAGTTCAGGGTCAAGGGCAAAAGATTGTCAAAGGCTATGTTTGTCCTGAAATGTAATGTTTTCCTTGGCTTCATCATCCTGTCACATGCCTTTCTAAAGCAAAATGCTGCATGTCAGGGCATTCAAATGTGACAGCAACAGGTCCCAATAAAGCGTCAGTATGTGATGAGCAGAACATCAGAATTAGAATCACACCAGCATATCTGGCGTGCCTGTCTCTGGACGTGGCGTGCTCTGCTAACTGCCACACGTGACATCATCAAGACATCATCATCTGCATGCTGTCTGCACAGGTGCCGGTCTGTCATCCCCTGACTCTGTCAGAGCTTTCCACGACCATATTTACCTCTGCTGCATTCCTATAGCACCAATATACAAATGTGGGGTTTTTTTTCTGTTTTTTATGACACATTTCTTAATATTTGACAACTTAACATGAGTAAAATGTATGTTAAATACTGGATACTAACAGTCATAAATGAGCCTGCGTTGACCAAAGCTGTTTGAAAAATGGGAAAAAGCAGGGTGGCAGACAGCGAGAATTTATATAAAGCTACACGGAGACATCGAGGCAGACAGTAGGAGAAAGGAGGCATTAAGAGATGGGGACACGCTCAGCAGGGTTTCCATTGCTGGGATTTGAACCTGCTGCCACCGCTCACCGTGCTGTCAGCAAGAAGTCTAACTAGAAGCATTATGCGGTCATGCGAGGCACACACATGCAGGCTGCTTTTAAAATACCCCACTGCGCTCCATGTCTCAGGGTTTTATCTCTGCAAACGTTTAATGTGTACAGTAGATCTGTCAGTAAATGTTCTCAATTCAATTATATAGCTTAATTTTTTGTAATTAGGCTTTTTAATGATAAAAAATGGCAATGACTGAGGAAAAAAACACCACCACCAGTGTCTGTCTGTCACTGGAGCGACACAGAATGCAGAAGCTGGGTTTCCGTTAGGATAACAGGCAGGGAGGTTACTATCAGCCTGCAGTACCACACACTGTGTTTGTCCAAGTCAGAACAGCTGTTTGGTGTCGGCCTGTGTGCTTCAGACACACCGCTGCCCGCTCAAGCAGAGAGAGAATGATTAAGTCGAGTCTAATTAGGGATCATCTGTCAATGAGTATCTGCTGAGCAACTGAAGGTAAGTCAGACTCAACAGTTTAATCTCGCGTAACAGTTTTTAAACAGATCTTGGAATATAATTTTGTATAATTTTGTATCATCTCATGCGGCAAAATTTTCAACTCACTACAAAAGTTACGATTGTTCAAACATCGTTTTAAAAAGAAATTCATTCCTACATGAACTGTGTCAAAGTCCAAGCTTTCTGCAGCTCACACGACGTTACCAGCCAACCGAGGTCCCTAATAGTTTTGGTGTACCCAAATTGCAGCCCGCTCATAAAATGTTCCACACACAAATTGCTCGCTCCATGAGTCATTTTATACCACATAGGTGCCAAACACACAGGAAGCAACACTGTTGACATGGAAACCTAATAAACAGACAAACAGACTCGACTATAGACCGAATAGACAGAAATGTGTACTCTTGTAATTTTTTCTGGGCAACAGTGCAAGGAGATGCTAGTCTAAAAGCAAAGTGATGTATATAGAAAATGAAATACCATAAAAAAAGAGTTTATCCAGAGAAAAACATAGCAACAATATAATAAAAAACAAATATACAACTTGAAAACATCTGACTAGGGCAACTGCACAATTACTTGAGATTGACAGAGATTTAAAGTTAAGAAAGTTGCTAGTTGTAATTGAAAGACTACACAGAACCACTCACCAGTCAGTGCTTTCCAGCTGCTCTTCTTCTGTCCTTGACTTTATGTCATTCCTAATTCTGTCACTAATTTTTTTTTCTTTTCCCAATGTGCTCAGACCTCACAGTCTCAAATCAAATCCTCACTTGTATTACACCTCAAATGTAAAACGTCTTTGCTTCTCTCAGCCTCTCTGTCTCTGTCTCTCTGTCGGTCTCTATCCAGCTATTCCAGACATGTTTCAGGGCTCAGCCGCAGCCAAATATGGGAGGAGGCCGGCGAACGAGGAAGGCGGCCTGCGCTGTCAGTGGGCATGCTGCCCTACTGTACGCCACACAGACACAGAAACACACACAGACACACTCTCCAGTGGCAAGGTTGTTTTTAGAGGCTGTTTTCATTCTTTATAGATGAGTTATCTAACAATCATTTTATGTAATGCTCTTATGATTCTTTAGAAACTTATGGAAAACCTGATGAAGGTGAGGAAGCACCTCTAAATGTTACTGCAAACTCTTAAAGACTGAATTACAAAACACAAATGTATCCAGCACCAAATGATGGTGTTAATTCATTAGACTTCATACAATATAGCGAAAGGGGTCCAAATATATTTGATATTTGTATCAGTGCTTTGATACTGATGGAGACTAATTATGCCTAAATCAAACATATTATGTCCTTTACTGCAAAAGTCTGGAGTCATCCTTCATTCCTTTGTATTTTGGTAGGAAAATGCGGTATAGGCACAGTGATTTATTAAAATGTTTAAACATACATGTAAATATAGTATGTTTATCTATCAAGATGATCTCAAACTGCTTCAGCAATGTTAAGGTGGAGAGGCCAATCCATGATTCACAGTGTTCATTTTTAAATAAAATGTTTTCCAGTTGGTATTGCATGTTGGATCGAACTCTGGTGGTTCTGTTATGTGTTTGTAATTCATCACTTTTAAGAAAATCTTTAACACCACTGAGTGAAATGTATCCCAAACCATGACACTGTAGACAGTGTTGTACCTCTTTCCTGACCTCCAACATACATACTGATGATGATTTGGATTCAACACTCCATCAGACAAGTTTTTGTGTAATTTTCATACCTCAGTCTTGTCTCCCTGTTTCCCTTCACTAAGAATAGCTTCCTGACAGCCGCCCTTCCACTGAGGCTTTAGTGAACAGTAGATGGATCAGCTGAAGACCTTTGATGGATTTTTTTCTGATTTCTTAAGGACATGACTTTCAGATACTGTTCATTTGCTGTAGGTATTTTTTTGGCCAGCCACTGCGCAAAATGCCAAGATACACCAAGTTTTCACAATTTAAAATACAATACAATTTAATCAATATTTTTTTGTTAATTATTAAAAACTCATAGGTCAGTGTTAAGTTTCTTAATAATTATATACATTAAAAAACAACCCGGAAAATGTTCACGTACAAGGATTGGACTGAAAATGAGTGAAAAAACAGCCAATGTCCAAAGAAAAACATGGAAAAACCTTCAGAAAGTTGGACAGCTGTTGCTCAAGACAATGTTAAAAAAATTACAAGAAAAATCTGACTCCCTGCGAGCCAAATGTAAAGCAATGAGTGATGGCTCAGGTCTTCTACCCCCCACCTGTCATGAAATCCCTCAATTCTGCTACACAAGCGTGTTCCTTGGCTTTTTAGCCAGGCCATTAGTGATGACAAGACCAGACCAGTTAGAGGTTCGGAGCTAGGATTATTAGTGGATCCTTGGAAAATGTTGTCTTCTTAAGGGGTTAGCAGCCGAGCTGAGGTACAAATCTCTACGGCCACCCATTGGGCCAAATGGTTGCCTTTTTACTGATTTGACCTCTGGGCCAACAGCTGCCTCCAGACCACAGGGCCTCTAGTGGAGCAAAGGGAAGCCGACAAACACAAGGTGCACTACATAAACATGCACTCCTGCATACCTCATGAAAAACTGCAACAGAGCTACACTAACATGCAAATATTTACAAGCACACAGACCAGCTTGCATGCCCATATAGAGCAAAAAACACTGTATAATACAAACAGCCGGGCACATACCAGACTCCTCTCCTTTTTTTGTCCATGTGCCTGTGCGTCAGTATGAACCACACACATCTCTAAGCTACCAAATCCTTCAGACCTTTTTAAGATGCCCATCTTTCACAGAGTTCTCTCAACTGGATTTCCAAGGTCAGTGTTAAAAATGGCGTCAGGAAGAGCTCGCCAAACCTCAAAAGTATTCAGACATCAACACCTGAGGATGAAGCATTTGTTCAATTATTTAAATGAGACCCGACGAGTGATCATTGTCCACTGAGCTGGAGCAGTTAAAAATAGGCCATTCTGTCATAGAGCTTATAAGAGTTTAGAGTTTGTGTGGGCTTGCCAACTCAAATGTACATCGTACACGTGATTAACCTTTTTTCACAGAGGTGGTTATATTTTATCAAACGCCAAAAAAACGTTTGTTCACCAGTCTTGTGTTAACTAATTCTTTGAATCTTGCATTTTCAGTTTTGTGTCTTCCAAAACAACTAAGGTACAGAGCATCCTCTGTCGATCCAAACCTTGCGAATACAGACACCATATTCCTGCGCAAGTCTCGACTCAGCATCCACACACCCGCATCCAAGTGTAAGAGCGAAGCCTGCAATTAGAGAGATGAATACACTGGCTGGGAGTTTTTCGTTATTTTTTTCTGCTGAGTGCTGCGAACACCGCTGCCCATTCAATTAGGCTCAAACTTGCAATCCTGGCGATTCCCACTGACCTTCCTGCAGCACAGCAATTACTGCAACGGTTCTCTGGGGATGTTCATAAAAATGAAATGGGTCTTTGCAAAGCTGGAAGAAAAAAATCCCATATATAAAAGTGGACGCAGCACTACAAAGACTGCCAAGTCCTGACTCAACCAAGGGTGACTACATCCTCCTGTTTGTGCAGATTTCTTTGATTAACAGCAGTAATCATGAATCTCATCATTACTGAGAGGATCCAAGGGACCGTGCCAGACTGGCAGCTATTGTAAGTAGCCAAAAATACATTTTAGGAACTGCAGAAGCAGTGATGATGATGATGATGTGTTAGTGATTCCACTTCTCCAGTTGTTTCATTTATATAAACATTAACAAAAGGCAAACACTATGTAAAGCAGGTTTGTAGCATATCCGGGAGAAAGCTACAACATAAGCTACGAGGACATGCGTACTTTTGCATTACATGGCTGACAATCAGACAAGCAAACATTCCTTTCTTTGTGCCATATTTCAAAAATCAGGGCTCTGAAGTAAAAATACTTTAGATAAAAAAAACAAACACAGCTTCTATAATGGGTGTTTAGCATTTTATGGAGTGCCCGCATTTTAAGTTCTGGACTCCTGGCACAGAAGCAATAGCTCAGAGTGGATAGAAATGAATAGGGGGACTTGCGGGAGTTAGGCCCGGTGGTGTTTTAAGTTACACCCCCCTCAGGGAGGGAGCAGCCAGTAACAGGGTGACTGACGCCCCCTATTTCTTCAGCAGCTATTTAAAGTCCTAACTGACAAGCTGAGAGAGTAGCAGGAGGAGGAGGGTGTAGGGCTTTACAGGAAATCCTTCCCTTTGGTCAAGGCTCTAGATCTTGATCTGATAAGGGCGAGGAACTTGATTTATCTGTGAAAGATAGGTTGGTACTTATATGTATTATTATTATCATTACAAACTATATATATGATTTTGTTTCTGTTTCAGTCTTCTTCATATTTGTATATTCCTGTGTGTACAAAAAGCGTTAATCTCCTATCCAGGTGGTTCATTCAGAAAAGTCAGGTTACCTGGTTGACATTTTTCCCTTTTTAGAATTTCGCCTCTCCAAAATAGTCACTGTATGTCATTTGCATACCGTGGTCAGCATCTGCAGCTTCCTCACAGCGATGGCTGAAACTCTCATATGAGTCCCAGCGGATCAGAGGGTCCTGGGTGTTGTAGTCCACTGAAACACTCGGCCCATTCTCCAAGTGACTCAGGCCTGTGGTTCACACAAGTAACATCATCATACAGGGCACTGTCATATTAGAACGTTTATATACAGCGACAATATTTGAGGTTGGAATGGCCTAAAACATTTAATAATAAGTTATCTTCTATTAGTCTGTACATTTGAAATGGAGTTCCTCTGTCAGTGGTTTGTGGCTATATTGACTTACACTCTGTTATTGGGAAAACCACTTTTGATTAATCAGCATTTTTATATTAAGGTATTTGTGTATAAAATTCATTACGCTTAAATAACAAATGTTGTTTTATTCTTAAATAGTGTTTTTTCAAACACAACATTGATTTGTTTGGGATAAATCTTCTGTTATCACTATGTTTTCTTTTTGCTATTTTATTTTTTATGCTAACACATTTCTCATGACTTTTACTCTCAAGGGACTCTTTGGTTGACTCTGATGCATTTACATTAACGTACATTATGCTTTCGTATCAAGTTTATTAATGTAAATATTTCCTTTATAAACAAATTTTTTAAAAATGAAAAAAGAAAGAAGTATCATATTTTAACACACTGACACACATTTAAACCACCACCCAATGTAAGGCCACAGCTGCCCTAAATTAACAATATTGGTAATTACAAAAATCGTTTCTTACATATCTGTAATGGTTAAACATTTGTGCACAAAAATATTGTTCTTTTCCATGAACTTTCAAATTTGCTGTTTAACAAAACAGCAGAAAAAAAGTAAAGCACACTATTGTTTTTTGATTAAGAGCTGATATCACTGTTTTTTTTGTTTTGTTTTTTACTTGCTTTACTTTTACTTTACCTAAACAAAAACAAGTGTTTAGGTGATTGGATGTTTTGCTTGACTCATTTCTGAATTCTTCTCAGAGAAGTCCAGTGTGCCGGCTCAGATTTGGGGGTGATAACGTGCATTCAGTATCTTATTTACCTAATAAATAACTATATATACTTAGTTAGTTTACATATATCCATTTTCCTGTTTTATTTTTATAACAGGTGGTCTAATAAATTCAGGGCCTGTATACATGCACACTTATGAACCCCTGGTATTCTCCGAGCGCTTCAATTAAAATAATACATTTTAAGAAAATTCTTTTTTTTAATTTTGAAAATAAAAATAAAAAAACTTGCAGCGGCTAATACATCAGATCTCAGTTCTAAATGTTGAAAAAAAAACATGTGATGCTAACAATCAATTTCTCCTTTCCCAAAATGGATTACCTTTGATTTTCTCCGGTCCGTATGAGAACACGAACTCCACCTTCCCGTACTCTGGAAACCTCTCATCTGCAGACACACACAACGAGAAATTAAAACCATGAACGCATGTGTGGGTTTCACATCAAACAAAGGCACGGTTACAATTTATCATACATAGGATTTATTATTTTACAGTTTTTGTGTATGAATTTAAATTACTTATCCAAATTCAAATCAATTGTGCAAATTTAGTGTTAATTTGATCTTCCTTTAATAAGAAATCTCTGGTTACTTATCACCATAATCACAGTGTTACTGTAAGTGAATGCTTTTCTGCTTCACCACCAGAGGACCCTGTTTACTGTAATACTGTGGGGAACACTGTCCTCCTGCATCAGGACCCATGAATTTTTCCATGCTGCAAACCAGAGATCCAAGCAGCAGATAGTAGAGCGTCAGACACTGAAGCCATTATACAGTCTTGAGGTAGCATTTTGATGAGTCTAGGTCAACACTAGGACAGTGAACACCACCAGTCTTTTGTGTATAAATACACAAGTCATAAAGCTTTTGTCATATCAGTGCTAATCTTGTGTATTTTTAAAAAAAATAACCCTTTTTGAGATGCATAACCTTGATTCACAAAAACTCTATACAACTGTATGTTTTTAAGTGTCAAACAGTGTGTTGTGTAAATCCAAGCAAATTAAAATTACCTTTGAAGGTCTCGTCCAGCTCACTCTTCCCAAAAACCACCCCAAGATCATGGATGGCACAAGTATGGAACTGCACCCTGAACACAACGTCTCTGGTTGGGCTTCTGTATCTCTTGTGGTAACACTTGAGCTACGTTTAACAGATAATAGAGAAAAAAATGGAGAAACATCATGAGACTCTATATAATATTAGGAAAATGTAAAGAAAAAAAGGTAAATGGAAGGCAACTGTTGTTTAAGTAAGGAAACATTTTTTGTTATCTTACCAGGATGTCTCCCTTAAGAAGCAGTCCAGGTTCAATGGTGATACAGATACTGGTGTTGCTGTCCCCTTGCACATTGCTACAGTTAAAAAGACAAAATACTAACCTTTAAAATAAAATTACTTTTCACCTCACAGGTTCATTTTATGCCTGAATTCAAACACAAACCACGCTGAACTAGAATAAAAATTCCCATACTATATTCCTGACGTGTAGACTGGTTGCATTGCCTGGTAGATTTTCAGGAAAGGACGGCAACCTGTGAAGTGATATAAATAAGAAATCTGAAATGTGTTCAAGAAAAACAGTTTTTTCTAGTTTTTTAAAATTTTCATTTAAAAAAATCTGCCAGTGGTAAATGGTAAATGGCCTGTATTTGTATAACGCTTTACTGGTAGATGCTCACCTCCTTTGGACTCAAAGTTAGGTATGCCGTGCATGATGACGTGATGCAGGAACAGAGGCTTGTTGTTGATTTTTATGTGTCCTGACAGAAGGCCGTTGAAGTATCGCACATACCTGGACACAATGAAAAGTAAGCACTCAGTCCCAAAGTCTTTACAGATCAAGCTTAAAGATGAGGACAGATAACAAAACTGCAGGTTTTCCTCTCTCCATTCACTTGAATTTTCATAGGCCTTTATTTTAAACAATGCTTTAGAAAAACCCATAATGACATGTTATTATTACAAGGCATGTAAATGCTTTAGAGTGTAAGTAAGAGAGGGAATGAAAAACTAAAAACAGCAGACTAAGGGTGATAGCGTCGGGTGTTAAGGTTGTGCAGCCAAAGAAGTAAAAAGATTGGATGGATTATTTTGGAACTAGAAGTCTTCTGTTATCGGTACTAGTCACTTGTAACTGAACAAACCTTTGATAAAGGGATTCGTTGGACCTGATGTGAACAATAGAATGAATGTTAGAAGACTGCCTGTATTACGGGGAAATGCTCTCTGGGGATCATGAATATCTTCACAAAATCTCATGGCAAACAGCCGATTCCTTGTTGAGACATCACTTTATCCTCCCACTAAGCACCTCCTGGCTAAGTTACACGCCAAATCCTCATCCTGCTCATTCGGTGCGGTTCACCTTTACCGCCTGTGAGCTCCAACAAAACAGCCAGAACACAATTTCACTCGTTAAACAGCCTTTATCTACTTTGGGAAACGTCACACTGAGTTGATGTGTACGGAGGCCAGTTGGGGGTCTGCTGAGTTACTGTGGTCTGGTTGTTAATGATGATAATGATGATGGTACCGAACGTAACCTTGACCGCAGGGTTGCCACATGCACACGCCTTCCTTGCTCTGCTGTCAGTGGCCAGATGGTTTTGCCTCTGTGAAATTCAATTAGACCGAGCTGGGACGCCATGTTAGCAGTACTGAGATTAACAAAGGCTTGTAAGTATGCCATATATGTGTGTGTGCGATATGACACATAATTACATTTTGTCTTATAACAAGAAAACATCCTGTGATGAAGGTCCTGGATGAGGCAGTGCCATTACAACGTCTTTTTGTCATTTTCTGTTGAGTTGATTTTCTTTTTTTAACTCATGCTGCTAGCAATTGTATTTATATAGCACATTTAATTACATGTAATCTCATTGTGCATATTAAAATTAAACCTAAAAAAAAATCTACTAATGTCAGAGATACACTCAGTGATATATTAGGTACAACTACTCCACCATTTGTTGATGTAAATTTCTAACCAGGTAATTAGATGGCAGCAAAAAACTGCATTTAGTGATTTAGACACGATGACTTGCTGAACTTCTGAGCATCAGAATGAGGAAGAAAGATCGTTTAAGTGACTTTGAACACGGTTGTTGGTGCCAGACATGCTTATCTAAATTTGGTTGGTAGGGTCATGTAAACAACATGAAAGCGTGGATCCATCCTCGTTGGTATCAACGGTTCAGGCTTCTGGTGGTGTAATGGTGTGGAGGATATTTTCTCAGCACACTTTGCGGTCTTTAGTACCACGGGAGCATTGTTCAAACACCACAGTCAGTATTCACATGGTCAGTATTGTTGCTAACCATGTACATCCCTTTATGACCACAGTGTACCATCTTCTGATTTCTTCTGATTTCTCCTTGATTTGATGGCGCCGGTGAGGTCGGCTGCCGTCACGACTGCTCCGACCACTTTTTCTTTGTCTTTGTTTTTAAGTTAGTTTTCAGCGTTTCTAAATCGGCAAAATCACCACCATTGGGTACATTAGGTATGACAGTGACACTCTTGTTTCTATTGGTTTACAATGTACTCACAATTCGAAGTTTTTAACTCCGGATCCGAGCTGGCCGAGTGAGATCTTGAGGGAGAACAAAGGGAAGCGGTGGCGGCCTAGAGGGAAGCCAGCCGGCGTCAGGAACAGGCTGAGAGCTCGTGCACACCGCACACCTCTGCCTAGCATCCTGCTCGCCAACGTCCAGTCACTGGAGAACAAGCTTGACGACCTCAGGGCCAGGGTAAAGTTCCAGAGAGACATTCGGGACTGCAATCTCCTCTGCTTCACCGAGACATGGCTGAACCCAGCGGTGCCAGACCACGCCATCCAGCCGGCCGAGTTCTTCTCGGTTCACCGCATGGACAGGACACGGGACTCGGGGAAGTCAAGGGGAGGCGGCGTGTGTTTAATGGTGAACAACAACTGGTGCAACAGTGCGAACGTTGTTCCTCTCACACGCTCCTGCACACCAAATCTGGAACTACTGTCCATCATGTGTCGTCCTTTTTATCTACCTCGGGAATTTACATCGGTCATTATAAGTGCCGTTTATATTCCACCACAAGCGGACACGGTCACCGCCTTATGCGAGCTGCATGAGGCACTCACACAGCACCAGACACAACACCAGGACGCTGCGCTTATTGTGACGGGGGACTTTAATAGCGCCAACCTCAAACGCGCAGCGCCGAACTTTTATCAACACATCTCCTGCCCCACCAGAGGTGAAAGGACACTGGACCACTGCTACACTACGGTCAAGGACGGCTACAAGGCACAATCCCGCCCTCCTTTTGGCAAATCTGATCACGCCGCCATCTTCCTCATCCCAAAATACAAACAAAGGCTGAAACAGGAAGTTCCGGTTCAGAGGAAGGTCGCGCGCTGGACGGATCAATCGGTGGCCGCGTTACAGGACGCACTCGATGACGCAGACTGGGGCATGTTCAGAAACAGCTCCGATGATGATGTCAACGTGTTTACGGAAGCGGTTGTGGGATTCATCGGGAAACTAGCGGATGATACCGTGGAGACAAAGACTATCACAACGTTTCCCAACCAGAAGCCGTGGGTGGATAAAACCATCCGCGACGCTCTGAGATCCCGCACCGCTGCCTACAACACGGGACTCATGACGGGGGACATGGACCCGTACAAAGCCGCGTCATATAACGTGCGGAGGGCGGTGAAAGAGGCGAAGCAGCGCTACGGGAGGAAACTAGAGTCACAACTCCAACAGAGTGACTCTAGGAGCCTGTGGCGGGGACTAACGACAATAACGGACTATAAAGCACCAACAACCGGTATGACGAACGCGGCCGTGACTCTGGCAGACGAGCTGAACACTTTCTATGCTCGCTTCGAGGCTGCAGCTAAGGTCTCCAACAATGCTAGTGTTAGCGGCGCTAACGGCTGCAGACAGGAAGATACTGCCAGCACCGGAAACGTGCTCGTCATCTCCGAGCATGAAGTAAGGAGAGCCTTCAAGAGAGTGAACACCAGGAAAGCAGCAGGACCAGACGGCATCCCAGGTCGTATCCTAAGAGACTGCGCATACCAGCTAGCTCCTGTGTTCACTGAGATATTCAACATCTCTCTATCTCAGTCGGTGATCCCCACATGCTTCAAATAGTCCATCATTGTTCCTGTCCCGAAGAAACCCCACCCTGCTTCTCTCAATGACTATCGCCCTGTAGCCCTCACCTCAGTAGTGATGAAGTGCTTTGAAGGCCTGGTCAGAGACTTCATCATTTCTTCACTACCAGACACACTGGACCCACTACAGTTTGCTTACCGTCCAAATCGTTCCACAGACGATGCCATCTCTCATCTCCTCCACACATCACTCACTCACTTGGACACTAGAAGGGGGAATTATGTTAAAATGCTCTTCATAGACTACAGCTCTGCATTTAACACCATAATTCCCTCCACACTCACCACCAAGCTGGAGCATCTGGGACTCAGCTCATCTATGTGTCTGTGGATCTCCAACTTCCTAACTGGCAGACCACAGGCAGTAAGGATGGGCGGACATGTCTCAGCCTCCACCACTCTCAGCACTGGAGCCCCCCAGAGGTGTGTTCTGAGCCCCCTGCTGTACTCTTTGTACACATGACTGTGTGGCCACTACCAGCTCCACCACCATCATCAAGTTTGCTGACGACACCGTCGTGGTGGGCCTGATCTCTGATAACAACGAGACGGCCTACCTGAAGGAGATTAGGAATCTGGAGAACTGGTGCCAGAGGAACAACCTCCTTCTAAATGTCAGTAAGACAAAGGAGCTGATAGTGGACTTCAGCACTAAGCAGGAGAGGAACTACCAGACCCCTGTCATCAACGAGTGCCCAGTGGAGAGAGTGGACAGCTTCAAATACCTCGGAGTTCACATCACGCAGGACCTGTCATGGTCCTGTCACATCAACACCGTGGTGAAAAAGGCCCGTCAGCGTCTCTACCACCTCAGACGCTTGAGAGACTTCCAACTGCCCTCCAAGGTGCTCAGGAACTTTTACTCCTGCACCATAGAGAGCATCCTGACGGGAAACATCTTAACCTGGTTCGGGAACAGCACCATGCAGGACAGACGAGCTCTACAGAGGGTTGTGCGGTCAGCTGAGCGCACCATCCGCTCCGAGCTCCCTGACCTGCACTCAATCTACAGCAGGCGGTGCTGGACCAAGGCCAGGAAGATGGTGAAGGACCTCAGCCATCCCAACAACAGACTGTTCTCTCTGTTGAGGTCAGGAAAGCGATTCCGCTCCCTGAAGACCAACACAGAGAGACTGAGGAGGAGCTTCTTCCCGCAGGCGATACGGTCTCTCAATCACACCACCACACAGTACTGACCCACACATACAGTTCTTACACACACTGGACATTCTGGACATTGTTTCACTTCATTACTTAAATCACGCTGCTGTTATTGTGTATATGCTGCTGTTATTGTGTATATATTTATTTATATTTCTTCATACATTCTTATATAGTTCTATATTGTGTATTTTGTTGTACAGTTATTTTATTTTCAACTTTAATTTATATATTTTATCTTATTCTCCCAGTTAAATTTACCCTTCATTCTAATTTGTGTTGTACAGTTATTTCATTTTTAACCTTAATTTATATTTTATTCCTTCCTAGTTAAATTTACCCTTTTTAATTTTTCATATTTATTTCCTATCTTATTCATAGCCTTTTCCTTTTTTGTTTTCTTTAGGTCACGAGCAGTTGTCCAAGCATTTCACTACATATCGTACTGTGTATGACTGTGTACGTGACAAATAAAAAAAATTTGAATTTGAATTTGATTTGAATTTCTGCTTCCAGCAGGATAACTCACCATGTCACAAAACTCATGAACCTAACAGTAAGTTCACTCTTCTCAAATGAACTCTACAGTCACCAGATCTCAATCCAACAGACCACCTCTGGGGTGTGAGATTCACATGATGGATGTTCAGCCAATAAATCTGCAGCAACTGTTTGATGCTGTCATATAAATTTGGGCGGAAATCTTCTGAGAAGTGTTTTCAGCACCTTGTTAACTCTATGCCATGAAGAAAAACTGAAGGTGGTCCACACTGGTACTAGTGAGTTACACCTAGCAAAGTGACCAGTGAGTCTATATTTTTAGCCAGACAGATTTCCAATTTGAAAGTTACAGGAGTAAGATAAAGCTGGGGTATGTGGGGTTCTGCTAATGCCATCACTTCACTGTACTGTGACCCTTATTCCTGTGATTTCCATTCAAGTTCTTTGTGAACAACTAGAAAAGCACATAAAACAGATTAATGATGTTTTGTCCCAAAACTTAAATCAGAACACTTCCAATCCTCTACACAAACGTTCACTGCACAGCAAAAATGCCAGTGTTGATTTTTCAGTGTTAGTAGATTTCAACAGAGTTCCGAGTTAGTTCAACACTTAATCGAGTTAAAATAACACATCGGGAGTTGATTCCTGAAAAGTGTAAGTGTGGATTTTAGTCGTTACTGCATTTTAACACTGTGGGTGTTAAATTAGACCACGCCTTCATTTCCTGTGGAGCTTCGCATTTCAGAATCTTCGGTCGCCATTTTTTCTTGCTGCTGCGGTAAGTTTTATTCGGTCAAATATTAAGTTTTAGATTGATATTAGAACAAGTAACATGATAACTAGTAAAAACAATAGTATTTGTATCAAAATACATTATCTTTAAGTGTCATATTTGAATTTTAATTGTTTTTTGTTAAGCTGGGCTACTGCTAGCTAAAACTGCAAAGTACCAGTTACTTTCCTAGCATTCATTTAGCATAATCTGGCTGTTGGCAGACTGTAACGAATATTACTTGTTAATATATGTCACAGTTTTTACTAAACGCCTTTTATTTATTTTCAAATTAAACTTGCTAAATCCTTAGTTCAGGGGTCTCAAACCCGCGGCCCATGTCACTCCTACTTGCAGCCTGTGAAAAAATTTAATGCAATTTGGCCCTTGAAGTGACTGTTTTTTGTTATTAGCCGAAAATTATTTAATTAGAATGTAATTTGAGCAGAGTATTACAGGCCCTCGTGTGCAGCGTAGTCTGTGCTGCAGTAAGAACGTGTGGGACTCCCCCTCCTGATGTGTGCGTTTGAGTGCGAGGGAGGGAGAAAGTATGAGTTGCTACCCACGAGAAACGGAAGATGAAAGCATGTAGATATAATAACCACTGCAGCCAAAAAGACTGGCTGAGGAGCCCAGTTGTAAGTAAGCTGTTTATACTCGAGTGTACACTGTGTTCGCTGACAGTAAAGCTAGTTAGCGGCCACGAGCCCGACGCGGGACCCGATGTATTAGCCAGGTTTGTTTTTTTTTTGGGTTTTTTTTAACCACGGTTCAGAGCCGCGGAGCTGGGCTTCGGTTAGTTTGGAGTGAGAAAAATGCGTTCAAGTTTGCGGTTTTGCCTTGTTATAAAATATTTGAAATTTTAAAAACTAACGAGGAACTGCATTTTGGGAAATATTTGTGGGTGGTTTCTTTGTATTTTTTTTGTACTACTTGAACACTAAAGTGGCCCTCCAATGAGATGACAGTGCTAGCAGTGGCCCATAGCTCATTGAAGTTTGAGACCCTGGCTTAGGTGAACTAGGATGCTTAAGGCTACCCTGAGAGTATGTATAGATGGAAAGATTTTTACACTAGAGTATGCCCCCTACATCTTGTTAATTATGGTAATTTCATATGTTATGCATTTCTGTGACAATAAGGCATTTTTCTTTTTTTAGATTGTTTTTTTTCATGGTAAAATAAGCATTTTTCTGCCTTTTTATATTAGGGTTTGTTAGAGTGCAGGGAGAGTTTTTATGGCTTAAAGTATATAAAAATAATAAAAAAGAAATATGGTTTCTACTAACCCCCGCGATAATCAAGAGACTACTGTATTGCAGTGCAGTTACGCAGTTTTGTTCTACTCTTGGAAGGTGGCGATATGCTGGTTCCTGTCGAGTTTAAGGGAGTGAGCAAATGGGTCAGGGTACCAAAGACAGACGATGCCTACAATTACTCCGAATTTTTGCAAGGAGGTAATTTGAGTGTAGTGATTAAAAGTAACTAAGTAAATTTATTCATATACTATTCATGTAAGTATTGTTTTGATTTACTTGTACTTTACTCAAAGCCTTCACTGCAGTCCAAGGGCAAATACTGTAAGTTTACTTCACTACATTGATTGCTAATTTAAATGAATAATTCTTTTAGTAATTGAATGAATAAAGAATTTATAAATATTATCAAAGTAAAACTGTGATTTACGGATTTATGAATTATAAATTCATATAGAACTTTATTGATTGTTTCTTTTTTAGTGCTGGTGAAATTCAGTTTGCCAGGTTCTACCAATTTGGTCCTGATGGATTCTGCGGGAGTGGAAGTGGATTCGGACATATTTGATGAACTTTTGAAGTCATCTCAGGTGTCTTTCAGTGTCTTCACTGAAGAATGCAGTGGTAAGAAGTTTAAGCCGTATGTTTCATTTAAAAATGCGTTGTTAAATTTACTAATTTATAGTTGGTGTAATCATGTTTAAATCTATGAGGCTGTCTGTATTGTTAGACAACAGTGTTGCAGGGTCTTCTTCAGATCACACATCTTCATTAGAGTTGTCACCGTCACCTGCATCAGGAGGATCATCATCAGGTTCAGACACAACAATAATACTCGAATCTACCAAAGCTCGGAAAAGACAGTTAATTGAAGGACCTCCTGACAGCAACACTGCAAGAAATGTAAGTAATCTTCAGGATATGATATGTTGTAACTTAAGATTGCCAATTACCTGTTCATTTGTACCAATACTCAATATCTTTAAAAATATTATAAAAAAATATTATAAAAACAAAACAGTGGTCCCTCTCATGATTAAATAAGATGTAGTGATTAATGCAAAGGTTATAGCAGTTGATGCTGATAATTTTTATACCCACCTGGTAGGTGCTTTCTATGAATTTCTTGCAATTGTTATTTCAGATCGTCAGAGCAGCCTTGTATTCAAAGCCAGATGGTGATCAAGTATTTAAGGAATATGAGAAAACAAACTGCCTCTCTGATACTACAAGAAGAAAGATGGTGAACATCCTTGTGGCAGACATGGTAGAGAGTCATGGGTAAGTGATGTAAACATTAAGAAAAATCTTTGTTTTGTTTTTTTTTGTCTGTAATTTTAGTTGTTTACCATTATTGCACCACTTAAATTGATTCTTCTATATGTCATGAAGTCGTTGTTAAATCAAATCAATCATAGTTTTCATTAGTTGCTAATCCCTTATTGATAATGTTTCAAAAGAAGTCACAATTTGTTATGGAGTGATCTTATTTTCCATTGTCATTATTGTAGTTTCTGAATATACAGTGGGGCAAAAAAGTATTTAGTCAGCCACTGATTGTGCAAGTTCCCCCACCTAAAATGATGACAGAGGTCAGTAATTTGCACCAGAGGTACACTTCAACTGTGAGAGACAGAATATGAAAAAAAAAAAATCCATGAATCCACATGGTAGGATTTGTAAAGAATTTATTCGTAAATCAGGGTGGAAAATAAGTATTTGGTCAATAACAAAAACACAACTCAATACTTTGTAACATAACCTTTGTTGGCAATAACAGAGGTCAAACGTTTACTATAGGTCTTTACCAGGTTTGCACACACAGTAGCTGGTATTTTGGCCCATTCCTCCATGCAGATCTTCTCGAGAGCAGTGATGTTTTGGGGCTGTCGCCGAGCAACACGGACTTTCAACTCCCGCCACAGATTTTCTATGGGGTTGAGGTCTGGAGACTGGCTAGGCCACTCCAGGACTTTCAAATGCTTCTTACGGAGCCACTCCTTTGTTGCCCGGGCGGTGTGTTTTGGATCATTGTCATGTTGGAAGACCCAGCCTCGTTTCATCTTCAAAGTTCTCACTGATGGAAGGAGGTTTTGGCTCAAAATCTCACGATACATGGCCCTATTCATTCTGTCCTTAACACGGATCAGTCGTCCTGTCCCCTTGGCAGAAAAACAGCCCCATAGCATGATGTTTCCACCCCCATGCTTCACAGTAGGTATGGTGTTCTTGGGATGCAACTCAGTATTCTTCATCCTCCAAACACGACGAGTTGAGTTTATACCAAAAAGTTCTACTTTGGTTTCATCTGACCACATGACATTCTCCCAATCCTCTGCTGTATCATCCATGTGCTCTCTGGCAAACTTCAGACGGGCCTGGACATGCACTGGCTTCAGCAGCGGAACACGTCTGGCACTGCGGGATTTGATTCCCTGCCGTTGTAGTGTGTTACTGATGGTGACCTTTGTTACTTTGGTCCCAGCTCTCTGCAGGTCATTCACCAGGTCCCCCGGTGTGGTTCTGGGATCTTTGCTCACCGTTCTCATGATCATTTTGACCCCACGGGATGAGATCTTGCGTGGAGCCCCAGATCGAGGGAGATTATCAGTGGTCTTGTATGTCTTCCATTTTCTGATGATTGCTCCCACAGTTGATTTTTTCACACCAAGCTGCTTGCCTATTGTAGATTCACTCTTCCCAGTCTGGTGCAGGTCTACAATACTTTTCCTGGTGTCCTTCGAAAGCTCTTTGGTCTTGGCCATGGCGGAGTTTGGAGTCTGACTGTTTGAGGCTGTGGACAGGTGTCTTTTATACAGATGATGAGTTCAAACAGGTGCCATTCATACAGGTAACGAGTGGGGGACAGAAAAGCTTCTTACAGAAGACGTTACAGGTCTGTGAGAGCCAGAGATTTTCCTTGTTTGAGGTGACCAAATACTTATTTTCCACCCTAATTTACGAATAAATTCTTTACAAATCCTACCATGTGGATTCATGGATTTTTTTTTCACATTCTGTCTCTCACAGTTGAAGTGTACCTCTGGTGCAAATTACTGGCCTCTGTCATCATTTTAGGTGGGGGAACTTGCACAATCGGTGGCTGACTAAATACTTTTTTGCCCCACTGTAGTGCTTCTTAACAGGGATGGTTGACAACAGCAAAACATTAGGAAAATGTCTGCATCAAATTGTCATAGTCCATGTGGAGCATAATCCAAGTCTACATTTTCATTATTCTTAAAGACCTGTCAGGTGTGTGATGTGGTCAGTCATGTTTTACAGATGATAGGTAGTTTGGGTAGTTCAAATCATACACCTGGATACATGTTGTTCTTGTTGCTGACATTTTATAATTGAATTTGAATCTGTGTTGGGGTAAATAATTGATAGTTTTCGTGTTCTCTGTATCTGCCTTTTAGGAGGATCCCACCAGTAAGTGTCCGCATTATGTATGCACTTGGGATTACAACCTTGTTCCCAAACTTGAAGGACCCAGATTCAAAGAATGGTTATGTAAGTTATGATGTTATGATGCATACATGCTGTCAGTGTCATAGTCCTGGGTCTGTGACCCAGTTTTTATGCAATTAAGACTTTTTTGATTCTGGTTTACGTGATAAATGCCTACACCTGCAGATATGACAGTCAGTGGTCTGTGAAAGTATTTTGTTGTTGGCTTTTCTGATGGAGTGGTTAAAGAAATCATATGATAAGACTAATTCAGGTCAGTCTGTCATTCAGGCAGTTTATCAAGTTATTCCCTAATGGACCCAAAATAAATAAATGTAAAAAAATGTCATTGTGTAACAATTGATTTAAATAGACCTCTAATGCATGATGCCATATCTGGCTTTTTGACATGTAGCACTGAACAATCCCACCAGTCAGGAGTTTTCTTCACTTGCTACAAACAGTGTAGGTAGAGTAGCAGGTAATCAATATTGAACAAATATCTCTCTTGCTCTTAATTCGGCAGGAACATTTCTATGATCACCAGAGTGGTTCTGGTTACCTGGCATGGAGATTGAAAACTGTGCAGCGCAACTCTACTGAAGAGATGAAGAAATCAAAGTCAGCTTTTCAAGACAGCCCCAAGACTCTTCGCAACTTCGCAACAAATGCGAGACAGTTGTCGGGTGATGAATGCAAGGAAGCTATGTCAGTGATGAGGCACTCGACTGACATGAAAGTTGTCAAAGAGAAAATGAAGGTGACTTTTCAACATAGGCAAAAAGTGATTCAAGATCCAGCCACAGCTTCTTCTGTCCTGGACCTTTTCCCAAGATTTCTGGATACACCTGGCTTGGTAAGGCATAAACTGATTGACTGACAGCTGTGTGGTTCCTTTGTTTGTTTGCTCGTTAATGCGTTCTTTCTATTGTCACATTTTGTGTTTCAGATTGACCAAGACTTCACAATGCTGTTTGGGGAGGAAGTGTCTGGTAAATTCCTTGCAAAGTGGCCAACATTCTTCAAGCCAAAAATCATCAAAGATTGCTAAAATCTGTCTCAGAGTACAGAATTGGATGACCTGCTCGTCTCTGCACAGGGGGACTCTGACGAGGGTGGTAAGTTGGAGATGGTAGACTTCACATGTCTTTACAGCATTTTCACAATTCCCACAGCACAATATATTAGGTGGACCATACTATTAAATCAAAACATGTTTTGGCACCTTTACAACAAATTGGAATACAGCTGTCGATTTTATAAATTACGTTGGGTTTCTGTTCATTTCAGTATGGTATGAAAAGGAATTTACAAACAAACTTTAATGGCATTTAAAGTTTGACAAAAAAAAGTTACTTAATGTTAGTATTGTTATGACTCAATATTTACGTCACTTGGTGGCCAGAAGATTTTAAGTGTCTTGAAATGAATTTTCATACCATACTGAAGACAGTGGAAAACTGCTTTATTTGAAAAATTATCAGTTATCCAAAACTGAATAACATTGAAAAAATGACTGCTGTGGACCTTAAAATGACAGTAATTGCGATTATCCTAATTCCTATTCTGTAGTATGGGACTGCGAGTTGGCTGCCATTCTTTTGCTGCTTCACTTGTTACCTCCAACATCTAAAGGAAGGAAGTCTTCAAAGATTAGCACATCAGATGCTGCTCACCACCTAATGAAATTCATGAAGGTATGATTTTTAGAAATGTGTTAAAGTAGCTTTCTCTTTTGATGAGAAAAGATCCAGATTATCAGATGTTTTAAGAGGGCAAGGGGTTCCACTGTGCAGCAAATATATCTATGCCAGATAGGCTTGGTGTTGCAACGCCGGCACATTATTGTTACCATTAAAACTAAAATTACACATTGGAACAAAAATAACTGTGGGCCCGAAGTAAAACATTTTAATATTGTCTTAATTTTAGGCAGCACTGCCACTCAACATCCAATTACCAATTTTGTTTAATGTGAATCATTTGGTTTCTTTCACTCCCTCAGGTGGGAGGTAGCATGGAGACTTTTCTTAAGGCTGGCCCCACTCAGCCATTCCTCCTGTGTGTTGGAGAAAGAAAGAACATCATCCAGACTTTCTACATTGTCCTAGATCAAAAGATCATTCCCTGTGTGACGCAGACGGGAGTTGCAGCTCTTGACGAGCTTTTCAAGGCACATTTTGTATTTGCCGTGTCCTATGACGAAGCATTGCACAACTTCTACACATTCATCCAGACCACCGTGTATGGCATTGATGTTGGCAGCGTGAAGGAGAGTCCTCGGGTCAGGGAAATCAGAGCAAGAATTCTTCACAGTACAGTCTAAAGACATAGACTATACAGCACTTTGACTGTTCTTGTGTTACTTTTGCAAGATACACCACACAAGTTGCTCAGTGTTATTTAGACATGTCAAGTTCCAGCAACATTTTTACTTTTGAGCTTTGGACAGCCTAGATATTAATTTATCTTTTACAAGCAACACCTCTTCAAAGCACGTGGAGACTTTGTTGACTCAGAGGTCATCAGTAATTTTTATTTTGAGCCTGCACCTTATGATAGAACCTCTGTTTCACAGCCTGTAAATGTGGCTCATCTTGTGACAGGCAAATACTAGACATGTATAGGACTGTTATTTTTCAACTACAATCCTCAGGAGTTCTGAAAGTACTGTGCAGTGTTTAGTTGGTTCATTGGAGGAAAGTGTTAATGACATATACGTCATTGCACATGCAAAACAATCTGTTGTTGAATGTTTGTCATCAAGAGAAACCTCGGAAAAGTTGAATGTTTTGATCAGCTTGAAGACCCATTCTCATATCTTAACAGAATCTAAAAGGATGAGACATTTTGAGCAAAAATGGAAAATAGTTGAACCTGTGGAGCATGTTTTCCTGTGTGCACATGTGCTTTCTGCTGCATACTACTATTTTCACACTAATCATTTAATGATTCCGTGCTACACGGAACACCTTTAATCCTGCCTTTTACTGGCTTTCGTGGAAGCAGCGGCCTAAGATCATCTCCCACTCTTGATGTTAATGTCACACATTCCAGACCATAATGCTGCCAGTCTCTGGGGGCAGAGATAATTATATCCAAAGCAGGAAATAGCAGCGGGGCAGAGGGCAAGCCTATAGACCTGTTAAAGAATGACTGGCTGACTAATTCACAAGCTTAAATGAAGTGGTGTTAAGTCCCCTGGTGTTTCCTGTGTTCCTTCGCATATCCCCCATAACCTTTTTCCTGCTCATCCTTTCTGAAAAGCCCAGATCAAGACACCAATCTTCTCATGTGAAGAAGGGAAACTGAGAGGGGTCAAGCCTTTTAGCACCTCCCTGCCTAATATGCAAAGGCAGCTAATAATGTAATAGGAGCAGATTTATGACTTAGAGAACAAGAAGACAGTGTCCCTTGAGTGAAAATTACAACAAAAAATAAATTGCTCAAATGTTTTTTAACCGTTCTTGATTGGTTTGACTGGCTCTGGTTTGGAGTTATACCACTGTATTGCAAAAAAGTGTAGATGAAGTCACAGAAAATATGCTCTGATATGCTTAAAAGACAAGAATGTACTGTCAGCAAGCCTTGCAGCCTCCCCAGAGACACCAGTGGAATTCCTCAGACAGACAAGACAAGATAGATGGCCTCTCTTGGTGCTGTTTCCTCTTAATTACCCTAATTAAAACAAAATTGGTGATAAACGGAAAAAAATAGAAAGAATTTCCTCTGTAGAATTTTTCTAAATCTAAATGGGAGAGATTAAGTTAACACACTCACTATTAAAAGCATGGAGCTGAGACTTTTTCTTTCCTTTTTTCCAAAAACAAAATCCAAAAATCGAATCTCAGTTTCACGGCTGTAGCTATAGCCTTGTCTGCTGGAGTTGAGTTTTGCAATTGCACTATTTTTAGATACAGGTAACTAGTTTCTTATTGGCATTCTTATTAGTGGTATATAGAATTTGAATCTGATGGTCATAATTCTGTTAATTTTGACAAAACTGTCAAACATGGATTTATTACTCTACTAATCGGAAAGTTAGTGCTTCAACCCTTGGCCTCTTCAAAGCACCCTTAGGAAAGGGTCCTAATCCTAAGTTGCTCTCTGATGCGTTCATCGGAGTGTGAATGTGTGTGAATGTTAGAAAGCATTTGACCTAAATGCTGTGGTTAATGAGACATGTTGTATAAAGTGTTATGAGTGCTCAAGTACAGTAGAACTGTGTAAAAATACTAAGAAGTGTTGAATCCTCTACTAACCCTTCAGAGCCTTAGCATCAGTATTAAATGGGCTGCAAGAGTCCTTTGGAAATGTGGGCAAAGTGCTACAGTGTTCAGACTAGTTCACCTCATAGCAGATGTCAATAGGAAGTGAGGTAATAACTTACCTCCTCTGTGATGGCTGACCCACAGGAAGTGCTTTGTCTTCATAGAAGCGCCTCATTGCAAACCTGTCCAGTGCCTGGTCAGCACTTAGAGACACAAGAACTGGGTAAGTGATGTTATCATTCACCACAGAACAATTTGAAGATTACAAAACAACAAGGAGAACAGCCTTTATTTTGGAAAACCTGCTGAGATTTAGAAATACCCCCCAGCTTTCATCATTTATGAAGCAGCTTTCATTCCCCCAGGAACCCTCCCACCTATTAACATCTGGTAGCATTAAAGAACGATGACATTTTCAGAGCGTTTCTTCTCACAGAGCCAGAAAAATGAGCTGGCCAGAGTCGAGTGTTTAGCTGTTATAATCACATCGTTGTTTAATTTTCAAGGCTGCTGAAGTCCCAGACTGCAAGGTCTAACCGTGATGGATTGTTGCTCCTGTCCTTACATAACCCTTCGATTTAAAGGATCAAAGCACGCAGATCAAACTTTTTCAGTGCTGACAGCCTAAAATCTTCACCTCTGTTTAAACTCAAACACCAATGCAATCTAATATGTAACACTACATTTTAAACTACATTTTAACACGTTTTAGGCTGTGTCTGATCATGACATGTTTGATACCTTGCAGATATGTTGCTGTAATGCATGTAAGCAGCCACCACAACACCCGTTCGACCTCGGTTCCCCTGTGAAAGAAACACAAAACAGGGCTTGTTTAAATGATATAAAGAGTCAAGATGGGTAACAAGAAAACTGATGGGACTTAGGGAAGATTCCAAAAGGATCATTGAATTAATGATCAAGAAACAGAGCAGAAACAAATCCCCCTTCGATGGTAATAAATTGGTCTTCAAGCATTTTCACGTGTAATTGAAACCCAAAAGTTGGAGCTATATATAAATAATAATGTTTAATCATTCTGCTTGGTTAAAGCAGTTGGCTCAATTCGAGCATAAACTTTGTTGCTTGTCCTGCTTTATCTGGATACCATGTGCAAATTCTCTGAAACAACAGAGGATTCATTGCATAAATGTGAGAGCTAAACAATCGGCAGCCTCCAAGGCTGAAAGATGAAGAAACTGTAGTTTCTCAACTTTCGGCTCGCTTCACAAGCAGCCAATTCCTGTACATGCCCATGTTACCAGCCATAGTTAAAATGACTAGCAGAATTTAATGCTAAATTAATGCTAATTTTCCCTTTTGTAACATCTTTACTGGTGGTAACCAATTTAAATTTTAATACTTTGAATGACTGGTGGCTATGAAATAGGTTGAATGCCATTTACTAGACTTGCCTATCAAAGCTGAAAAAGTAAATTGAAACTCCTAATTGTTTTTGTGATATTTTACCTTTTGGAGAAGTTTTAATACATAAGATATCCCTGTGTATCTCTAAAGTCTAAGCTTGCTAACCAAGCAAGCCAGAGTTATCCAAAGCTAGCCAAGTGTTAGCGCTCTAACCCAATTATGCTCACTTCTGATTACCTTAACTCATTCACTGCCATTGACGTCTATAGCCGTCAATTGCAGTGAATGAGTCAATGGGTTTAACTCATTCACTGCCAATGGCTGGCAGTGAATGAGTTAAAAACAGTGACAACCAGAATACATAATAAGAACACCGGTGATACAGTAGCTCATCCGGCTCATAAGCCACTGTCTTGATAACAGTTTTGGGTGAAACCCAATTATGTGATCACGGTGTATTATTTTGATTAAATTCACATGTTCAGTGGGGACGTTTCACCACGGCATAAGGTTAACGGACCTTCAGCTAGATGAGCTTAAAACAGTAGTCCATAGCTCAATGTGTGACTTCACAGTGACTATGTTTTATGTCAAGCTATGAAACTGAATAACTACAAATTATGTTGATTTTATGAGATCAGCAATGAAAAAAATAATCACATTTCCATATTTAGAGGGAAACTTTACAATCTCTATGCCCAGCCAATAAATGTTCCAGCACATCACCGCCGCATTATAACAGATGTTTTTACACTTTGTTTTTCTGCCTTACCTTATTGTGCAGTACCACCACATTGCGTGTGTCTCCATTGAGCCACATGTCAATGGCCTTGCACATGCTGCAGATCTTATCCAGTGCTGGCGCATGGTGGTCCGGCCAGCCAAACTCAAGAACCTGAGAATGATTATCCATCAAATGAGCTTTCGCTTTCGAATTTTGTTCTTCCTAACCATGAATATACAGTATATGTCATGTTTGTACCTTATGGTTTAACTTTGTTAAGTCGCTCTGTCCTTCGCTCAGGTTGAGCACCTGAAATCAGGAAGAGAGTATATCAAAGCAACTGATGGACATGTGATGCATTTTAGAAAATCTTTGTTTTTTGTTTTCAAGGATATACTGTAACCATCTTCCAAAAAACCTGACGAACAGCAAACAAAAGTGTCAATACAGTCCTGTGCTCCAGTTTCAGCTGAGGGTATTTCTTACCAGATAGTGCTCGCCATGCTTTGACCGCAGCATCGTCGCCACCTCTTTGAGGTTGGTGTTGTAGCTTTGCTCCTCGGCCCCAGCGGGAAAAGAGACAGAGATGATTCTCTCTGTGATGTAGACCAGGTCGACCTCATAGCTCTCCTCCATGGCCTGAACCACACTCTGACTCCTGCAGAGGTAGAAGGTGCAGAAGGTCTTGAAGCTTGGCAGTGGCAGATTTTATATCACAGCACCATTTTACATTTTTGATTGGCAACAAGTTCTTTTCAAAGCAACATAAGCTGTGATTTCAAAGGGAATGGTCAACTCTATTGTATATAGATCTGATAGATCTGCACTGATCAGAGTTCAATCACAGAGTCCACAGAGTTAAGCTCAGTCTGCAATATTCATTTGCAAACCCTACTGAGTTTGTCACATGTCATATAGTGTCATACAGGCTTAGACCCCCAACCAGTAAAGGGTTTTTAAGAATGATACCAATATTTGATAATTGAGAAATCACAAACATCAGACCATTTATTTTCCATTTGAAACATACAAAACATATCCTTGTTCTCTAATATTTAATATGTGTAGTTGTCCATACTATGGCGAGAGTGAAGTTTAAGTCACTCTGTTGCTAATAGGGAAGCTGCTTGTACACAGTAGACACAGTAAATGCCAAATCCAGTGCATCGGCAAACAGCTAATATCAGCCAAGCTTTACATAGCACACTGTAGGTAATTATTTTAGTCTATCTACAGTTATAGCTGCCGGTGCAAACCGCTTTGCAACCATCTCCATCCCAGCGTCTCATTTTCATGCAGTTTCTGACTTGTTGTAAAATTACATTTTTGTTGTGTTTGGGAAAAAGACCATCTTTATTACATCTCATTATGATAAATACAAATATAAATTAATAAAATATACTGGTACGTTTCAACATAGTTACTGTATAGTTGCCAGAAATCTTTAAGAGGCAACTCAATTTAGAAGGACACATCTTGTAAAGGATGCTTTGACCTTTTAACCTTATCAGCACCAATCACAAGTTTTCCAGTTCTATTCGAGTGCAGGATTGCAGCTGCTGTGAGAACATTTCTTGAACTCTCTGATTTCTCTCTGGGATTAGCCAACAGAGTTTATCACAAACATCCACTTCATCACATGTAAACTCCTGCAGCTCACTCTTATATTTCTTGGAAAGGAAAAGATTTTCAGTCCTTCTGTGACTGTTGACATGACCTCTTCCAATATTACGCAACCTATTTCACCGGCCAAACAGCGCAGTTTTTTTGTTCTGTTTTGTTTTTGGTCAGCAGACATACGGTAAAGCCCTGCATGAGAAACAGCCATGCTTCAGGAACGACAAACAGCGGAGAATATGGAGTGAAAATTTACATTCCTACACACCCAGCACAAACAATCAGTTTCTAATCTTCATTAATAATAATCAAGGACTGTAATGACTTAAAGAGCTTATTAAAGACTAATTTGGTAATCTTAGAAGTCATGCTGTTTAGATTGTAGAAAAAAATAGATTAAATTTTTTCCACTTATGGAACCCTTATTTCTCCTAATGAAAGCAGTGTGAACAACAATACAACATGGCTGTGTGATGGTGCTTTCTTACCGCGACTGCTTTTGCCTTATCTCCACACTCTTGCAGGACCTCGTAGATCCCTGGTGAGCACATACACACAGGCACACACAGGCAGATGGTGGGAGTCAGAGGAGGAAAATGATTCATAAGCAAACTCCATCTGGTAGTCATGATGATTTTATTGAATTACAGTCTGACATAAGCTATTAGGGAAAAGTCAGATCACAGACACAAAACTGAAACTGCTATGAAAAGATGGAGAGAGAAGAATCATCTGAAACAGAATGATGAAAAGTAAAAGAAGCAGCTGACAAAAGAAGGCATTCAACCAAGACGCTTGACAAAAGAAACCGAGCAACAGAAAGAAGACAAAGAATAACGAAAAAGTATAAGAGGTGTAAAAAAAAAAAAAAAAAACAAGTATGAGAAACGAGGAGTGTTTTAACAGAAAACCATCCTGAACTGGGGTCTTGTCAAGACTCGAGCACACAATTAATTATCCTGTCCTTTACCCAGATATTTACAGAGGGAAGAGTGAGAACAGGTTGTTTCACTGTGACAGGGCTGCAGATGGAAAATGTTACTAAATATGCTGTACTGTCGAGGAATTGCTGCATAATAGATGCTAGAGTTGGCTCTTCCTCTTACTGCCTGTCGGCTGAGGGGATAACTCTGTGTGAGTCAGGAAGATGAAGCCATCCAAAAAGACAAAACGACTGCTGAATTAATCTCCGCGGACATCATCTGTGACATACTTTACTTTCCCCCCCCACATTGGCATAAAGAGTGAGCGCTCGGCTTCACCGCTGAAGAGGTTAAATAAGTGATGTTGGCAAGAAGTGTCTCAAGGTTAAACATGGAGCTCCCATGGCTCTTCTTACTGCTTGCGAGTGGCTTCCCATAGAAAAAGCTAATGCAACCCCCCACCCCAATGAGCCAAAATGGTCACATAATTCTAAGTGATCTGACAGGAACCAGATGCTAAACGCACCACGGACGATGGTGTTTGCAAAATGAAACAGCCTGTTCACACAAGGCTTCACAAGTGTTGCGATGTTATATGTCACATCACAGGGACAATCTGTTAGCCTGCAGCAACGTAGATACATAAATGAAAGTCAATCTGCATGTAAAGTGGGGTAAACGTCTCTGAGATTTAACGTTCACTGTTTGCCCGGTGACACCGGGTTTTGCATCTACCTCACACTTACATCTGTACCCAAGCTCTCTATTGATGTTCACTATTAAAAACACAAGCCACAGCCACTGCATGACCAATGCAATGTGTTTTGACTCAATCTTGCTTCTACTATAAATATAAAGGAGAAGAGTGGTTCCCAACTTTTTTCTATCCAAGTGTTTCCTAAGCGCCAATAGACTGAAAAAAAAAGCTTTTCTTAAACACCTTTTATGTTTAAATGTGTTGAGTTCAGCTTTATTCATCTGTTTTATTATTCCATAACTTCCAATTTGAAACATTCATCCATGATTTTTAGACACTATTCCATTTAGCAGCTCGGCATCTGGGCAATTCTAAATGTTTATCTGTCGTATTCTTTCAGCTGTTATGGTGTGTTCCTGACTAAGTAAGAAATCATAAGTTCCAAATTGCAATTGAGTCCCTAATTGCACATTTTTTGCAGAAGACCCCCTTCACTCAGATTTCCCATTTGGACAGTCGAAGTAGACTAGCATACCTTGAGTTAGCAATCCAAGATGGTGGCGCTGACTGTAAACTGTAGTAGAACTAAACTTTTAATCTGTTCTGTATTTCTGGCTCACTAAATAAGCACAACAGTAATGAGATCTTTAAATGTGTTCTTTCAAGTGCAAAAAAACACGTATAATCACTTTTCCTGGAACTTGCAAGAACTCTTAAGAGATGTCACTCCCAAGTTCTGACCTAGTTTCGAGGCATCTGGAATGGAGTATTAATCTGTATTATTAACATGCAGTTTAATCTAGTAATAGTCTAATTTTCATATGTACTAATTTTGATTTATTGTTCTAATCTTTTAATTGCTTTTGTTTCAGGCGGAGCTTCAGTTTAATTTCAGTTATGCTAACAAATTTGTTTTTACTGTAAGTTAAGAACTTTTAAATGCGTATATGTACTTTTGTCTTGCTATACCAATTCATTCATCATGTTTGTGATGACGTGAAGTTTTTTTGTAAGACACTGACATTTGGTTACTTTGTTTTGTTTTATTTTATATACTCTGTAACCCAGTTTTTTGTTTGTTTGTTTTACTTCTGGCCTTCTGGTTTCCCACCCATGATAGGCCAATTGTTTATTCACATCTGTGTCTGTGTATATTTAGATACTTTATATATTAGATATTTATACACTGTACATTTTTTATATATTTAAAAATACATAAATAGTTAATGTATTTTGTAATTAATGTATTTTGTTTTCAATTTTCTAATGCTTAGCCATTAATTTGTTAAACGTTAACATTTCCGACAAATTCCTTTTTTAGTTCCTTTCCATTTTTTAAATACTTTTAATGGTTGAGATTGTCTTGTCATTTTACCACAGACTACTACTTATCTTATTATCACAAATAAATTATTTTCCTCTCAGTTTAAAAATATTTTAGAAAGATTTTTGAGTAATTCATTTCTATATTTACAATATACGTATCTCATAGAGAAATAGTGGGAGAAGACTGAATGCAGTACACATAGGTTAAAAGGCACTAAGAAATTTAAGTTGAGTTATTTTACAACTTTTAATCATAAATTTAAAAAAAACCTTTATTCCATGGGAGTGGCCTACCTTGCCAAATTGGAACCCAGTACTACACCTCCAGCCAGGAAGCAGGTTGGCAAAATGCATTCGAATGGTGCTGACCAAAGGCATGGCGAGGACCCACTGCTCTCTGTTTCTAAGCAACGATAAAGCTGCAAATACCAGGCTTTTTGATAAAATCGAAAGAATCCAAGAAAAATTTGGTGTTGTACATCTCATTCTTTTTTGGGATTTCAACTGATTATCCAGGTGGTCAAATCTTAATCGTTCATTCTCTCCAACATCCTCATGGTCAAGATGTTAGAGTCCCTTCCATTTGTGCCGAGCCTGTTCAGCGATTATGTAATATATCATGATGCATCTTCCTTTTCTTCGTTCCTTCTCAGCTGTCTTCTCCCTACTTTCTCTATCTTTCTTCCTCCCTCCCACCCACTTTCTGTTCTCTGGAACTACTCCTCCCTTGGTCTTATTATCTCTCATTATATCTGATTGCCCCTCTCTCCCCTGCAGCTTTTCTTGGCTCATATCTTTCACCATCCTGTGTGCTTGTGTGGTGTCTGGGTCCTGTAAATGTTTGTTCCTAACTACCCTTAAGAATATGGTCAACAGCATGGAATAACAGGTTACATAAAGTGTGGAATAAAAATAAAATGGTAAAATGGTAAATGGCCTGTATTTGTATAGCGCTTTACTAGTCCCTAAGGACTCCAAAGCACTTTACACATCCAGTCATCCACCCATTGACACACACATTCACACACTGGTGATGGCAAGCTACATTGTAGCCACAGCTGGGGCGCACTGACAGAGGCAAGGCTGCCGGACACTGGCACCACCAGACCCTTTGACCACCACCAGTAGGCAACGGGTGAAGTGTCTTGCCCAAGGACACAACGACTGAAACTGTCCAAGCCGGGGCTCAAACCGGCAACCGTCCGATAACAAGCCGAACTCCCAACTCTTGGGCCACGATCGTCCCTTATAACATTTTCTGTCTGTTAGAATTATGTTTGATTCTTCTCTAGGTAGAGCTTACATCTGTGCATCCACTCTTCCATGCTAAATACTGATTTCAAAAATCCCCATTATACCGTTGGATGACCCTCAGTAGGCCCCACACTGACTCTGTTATAATCACAATGGTGCATTTTGAGTCAAAACCACAATGCATGTATCCTGCATGGACTAACCAAATAAATATTCCATCTGCATGTTGGTCCACACACCACAGATGCACACATACACGGAAAACCTCATAAATGATGACTCCAGGATTTAAGTACAGAGAGAAGAGGATACCATGACAACTCCTCAACATATTAACCAATAAGCATAACACTATATCTGTGAAATATATAAAAGGCAACTTGATACAATGGGATAACACTGGGAATGCTATAAAAATACATGACAACCACAACAGAGATCTTACTGGTTAAACAAAAGGCATGGTTGATACATTAGGATCACAAATTCAGCTGACGATACAACACAATTTTTATTGGAAATGTCTGGAAGGGACTGTATATGTTTAGTCCCAAATACCAGTATGCCACTGTCAAACTGTTTGTGACAACTTTTTATAGTTACAATTTAAAAAGATTAACAAGACCATAGTCAATACAATTAGTAGCCTCTGTCTTTGTATTTTTAGTGCTGGTGTTTCTCATCAGTATGCCTTATTTCCTCACAATCTCAGTTGCTTGCTTGTTTACACAAGAAGATGACATTTCTATGAAGCCGCAACACATGGCTTGTATTTAACTGAACAGGATGAATATAACTTACACTTCTAAATGCAGTTTTTAAAAAAAAATATTTTGATAGAATGATGTTAAAAATATTAAAAAGTATCGCTGATTAATAAACATTGAACAATAAGAGGAGGGCGGAGGTTTTCACATGTTTGCAGCTTGTTTTATTGTGTTTGACAAGATGTAGTGAGCTGCAATTCATAGCTGTTGGAATGGTTTCCAACACTAGCCTAATTTCACAATAAAAAGGCACTCTAAAACATCCATAAAAGCTGCTCAAAACACTGAGACATAACCAACTTCATCCTCAGGATGTGCTAAACACTAAATTTCTGCATGCAGTTAAGTACTTGTGGCTAAATACACACTTTAATTTGTTGCTAGCTAGCACAATGTGCTGTTTACTTTAGCCTTATGTTTGCTTAGATTGGTAGCTAACAACAAATGCAAAAAGCTAACTAAAGAATGCTCTTGATAAACTAAAGCTGTGTACCTCTGGATGTGTTTCAATCATACTTCCTGGACAGCAATAGGAGGACACTAACTACGTTGTATAAGCTAGCTAGCAAGATAAAATGTGTCTGGTCATTGTTTCTCATTTTTTGACGGTGTTTTTGTGCTTTTGTCTGTTTTAGTTTGTTTGTTTGTTCTTTGCATATAGCACATTAGACATAATCATCTTCCATTCTATCTCCCAAGGCACAAACTGCGGATAAATCTCTATATAAGCTGGTGTGTACATGCCGATCTGTGTTAATAATCCCACTCTGAGTCATCTCCTGCTTCTGATCTAAACATTCGGGGGACATTGGATGTAGACATGGACTCATTAAGACACACAAAAAAAGAGAGGAGGAAAAACAAGGATGTAAGAATTCTGCTTTTATCTTTTGAAATACAAAATTCCTCTGGTCTTATGAAAAAGGAGACAAAGACAAAGGAACCCTTTTAGTCAAAAAGAATTAATTGCGACCTTTGGATTGGTTTGCATTAAATAACAGTTTTCGTTTTACATTGGTAGTGTTCTTCTCTGTTCTTTCTTTGTTTTGTTTTTTTAGCTCTTCCGTTCTTGGGGCCCCGCCACCTATGCCTACACTCTCCACTGTTAGCAATGTCAGACAGAACAAGCATGCCTAGTCTCTAGCCAGGACTTGGCATTGATTTCTGGCACAAATAAGAGAAAATTTGCAGTGGACTGGCAGAAACATATGTCTCTACAGCTTACTATTTTTTTTTAATTTCAGGTATGTACCACATATTCATTTACAGTGGCACAGAACAGACACCTCAGCTAACCTGAACATCTGAACATATGCAGTCTGAAATTATCCATTGGAAAAATATGCTCCAGTCTTTAAGGGTCTATAAACTGAGTTCTAAATGTAGTGGATGGTGCAGTTTGTACCTTTTGCAGTTTGTAAGATTTAAAGTGAACCATGTTTGAGATCAAGGCTTAACAGAATTATTCCCTGATTAAATTATTGATTCAAAGCTAATAAATATACAACTAGATGGAGACTCTCCTTAGTTGGTTTAATTTAGTAATAAGTAATTTTACATGAATTAATGCAAATATCAGAGCTCATGTGTGCAGTTTGCACTGTATATTGTCTGTAGTTAGCATTTGTTTCTACAGTAGGTTGCTGCACATGTTTCTCTATTTCAAAACATACTATTCAAAGCACAGCATATTTCAGTGCCTGCTGAGTCATTGTTATTACATTTATTGCTTCTTAATAATTGGATTTTTTGAGAAACTGTATGTGGACGCCTCAAATTAAAACCTTAGCCATTGGCATTAATCGGCTCCTCCGCTATTCTGTGAAGGTTTTCCATAATTATATGAAACCTGGTTGGACTGCTCCCTTTCAGCCACAATAGCTGAGGCTGGCTTGTGATAATTGACAGTAATGTTTGGCTTATGTTTGTGTTATATAGGGTTGTGAAAGTGATTCAAGTACTTCAACACTGAATTGGGGAAACCATTTCTCTACAGACCTCAGTTCCATGCATGTGGTGCAACATATATGGAACTGTGCTATTTCTGTAATTGCAGGAACTGAGGGGTCTTGCACGAACCTTGAGAAAAAAAAGTACATAGCTGTATCTATCCAGGTGTCTGTGTATGTTTTGCTTCATACAGTAATGTACTTGAGGATTGTTATTCCAGCGTCTTGTTGCAATAACAATAGCAGCTTTTATGAATGAACATCTTTTAAAGCATGTCTTCTTTGCATTACACTTACGCAGAAGAAGTGTTACTTACCGGTGTATCTACATGCTTTAATGGCAGCTGAGGAGTGGGAGGCTGGAGAGAAAAGTGAGACAGTCAGCGGGTTAATCATTGTTTCTTTCACACAAAGGAAGAAACAACATGGTGAGAAAAAAAGATGAGAAGGAGATGTGAGAACCAGGTTTCCTTGCTGGATGTCCCGCTCTCACTTATTGCCTGGGTGACAGTCACCTACCATACTCACTCAGTGTGTGTAGGTTTCAGTCGTAACATGTTCCAATGTAATGCAACATTACATTTGCCTGTAATACAGTAATGTAATGCATTACTGTATTAAATTCGATTCAGCTGAGTGTATGCAGACTCCAGCCCAGCAGTCAGAGCCTGATCTTCAACAGGTAACAAAGGCAGGCAGGCTTGTAGCCTTTATTGCTCTCTGTTCATGTTTATTCACAGCCTTTTATTGATGTTTTTGTGTGTCATCATTAAGACAGATCATGTTACAGAGTACCATAAGCGTAACATAAAGTGTAGCTAAACAAATTGCTAATTAACGTTCTCTTATACTTTTAAGAACCAAGAAGTAACAAGCAATGTTTACATTTTACATTAATATATTAATTTTTTGAACAATGACCCCAACTAGCAGATGCTATATGATTATTTGGCTTTAAGGTATGTTTTACCCTTCAAGAAAGCAAAAAGATAGGCAACAAATGTAAAGTAAATTGCAGCCGCTGTTGAAAGCACAAAGAGTAACTATTCCTTCTTTTGTTTTTAATTTTTTGTGCAAATACAAAAACCATAACATTTCTATTTCTCTATATAATCAGCCAACATTTTCCTATCAAAGATATAGTCATATTAGCATAAATATTGCCAAAATATTTTCTGTTGTATGGAGCATAATGCATAACAAATATGTTTTTGGTGATTGAGCAATAGCATCATCCTATAGTTTATTAAGCAAAGCGCAGTAAGTCCTTTGATTACAGAACTCTCAGGAGAGTCTGTAGCACACAAAGCAGAGTAGCATCACAACTTAGCATTTGGTGGAGTGGAGATAATCTGCATCTTCACGGTAAGTTGCCAACTACATATTAAGTTAGAACACTGTTGGAAAGTCCATAAACAATGAATACTTAATTTTCTCTGTTCAGTATAGCAATAGCATAGTATTAGCATCAGTATTAGCTCCGAAAAATCTACTATCAGTCACGTTTTTTTTAAAAATGTTGTTTTGAGGTTACTTCAGATTTTGATGCCAGTTCAAATGTCCTTATTTTAGGGTATTTGGGTGTTTAGGGTTGACCAAACTAACAACTGAGACAAACTAAATACAGATGTATGTTTGGATCCAGTTTTCCTTGTCATACTTTTCAATTAAATCCTATTGCATGAAGTCTCTGCTGACTAATTTCATGACATTTTGTGAGTTTTTACAGTATTTGCATTCAAAGGTATATAAAGAGTTAAAATTTCAAATCAGTTTCTTAAATTGTGCATGTCTGTCCCTGAACAAGGCAGAGATGGAGAAAGAAGGAAAGAAAAAGAAAGTATGTAATTAGAGGCACAGAGATACAGAGCTTGATCCATGTTTTAAGGAAAATCTCTTAACTGAGTTAAGTACAGGGTCTTAGGTTGCAGTGAGCTTTGTAAACAAATCCGAAGGACTGTTTAACAAGCTGCAGCAGTGATTTTAAAAGACCAAAGCCCAAAGTAAATAAGTGAAAAGTAGTTATTGTAGCCTGGAATCTTCCAAATTTGGTCAAACTATTGGTGGTTTAATCATAAAAATATAAAACAGGACCAACTGATCCCTCTCATATTTGAGTTCATTAAATACTCACTACAAATAAGGGAAATGATCAAATTGGTATTTCTCCTGGTTTTCTAATCATGACCTAACATTTGCTGAGCAAGCATTCTTTGTGGAAATGAATGAAAACTCCAATTTCAAGCTCATTAAAATGAAAATGGCTCAAGTCTCGTTGTCGCAGTGCATAAATCCCATTTTATCCTCTAAAACAGAAAGCTTTAACGGAAAAGGGAATAATGATTTTCACTGAGGCTCTCTATCGTTCCTCTTCTGCTCAGTGTGGCAGCATCCGCATAGCTCATACCAAATTACTGAAAGCACCACAGGATGTGTGGATGCTTTTTAAAAGTCTGTGTGTAAAAGCCACCCCCTTTACTGCAATCCTTATACTTTCTTTTTGTATTAAGCAAGATGATTGACGTAAAGCTGGATAAGGGGATAGTGAGAGAATATGTCTGTGATGGTTCTCAGTTATCCTGGCGGACTGATCCCTGGCTACCAAGACTAGCAATCAGGACATGGAATGTCACCTCTCTGGTGGGGAAGGAGCCTGAGTCAACAGCATTTCGAGGGAGACAGGGGACATTGAGTCCGAATGGACCATGTTCAGCATCTCCATTGCTGAAGCTGCTGCACAGAGCTGCGGCCACAAGGTAGTTGGTGCCTGCCGTGGTGGTAATCCCGGAACCAAATGGTGGACACCAGAGGTGAGGGGAGCCACCAAGCTGAAGAAGGAGTTCTACCGGGCTTGGTTAGCCTGTGGGGACTTCGGAAGCAGCTGATAGGTACCGACAGGCCAATCGGAATGCGGCGCGAGCGGTGGCGGAAGCAAAAACTCAGGTGTGGGAGGACTGCCTCGAAGAGATTCTGGCAAACCGTCAGGCAACTCAGGAGAGGAAAGCGGTGCTCTACCTGCACTGTGTATAGTGCGGGTGGAGTGCTGATGACTTTGACTGAGAAAATTGCTGGGCAGTGGAAGGAATACTTCAAGGACCTCCTTAATCCCCTGGCATATCTTCCGTGGAGGAAGCAGAGTTTGGCGACAAAGGGGATGACCGCCAACCTCTGAGGGTGAGGTCACTGAGGCAGTTAAACAACTCCTTGGTGGCAGAGCCCCTGGGGTGGATGAGGTCCGCCCAGAGTTACTGAAGGCTCTGGATGTTGTACGGCTGTCCTGGTTTACATGCTTCTACAATGTTGCGTGAAGATCAGGGGCAATACCCCTGGATTGGCAGACCCGGGTGGTGGTTCCCATCTTTAAGAAAGGGGACCAGAGGGTGTGTTCCAACTACAGAGGAATCACGCTCATCAGCCTCCCTGGGAAAGTCTATGCCAGGTTGCTGCTAGTCAAACCTCGGATACAGGAGAAACAATGCGGTTTTCATCCTGGTCGTGGAACACTGGATCAGCTCTTCATCCTCTCAAGGATACTTTGTCTGCATAGCCGGCAATAAGTCGGACTCGTTCGTGGTGGGTGATGGGCTTTGCCAGGGCTGCCATTTGTCACCGATTCTGTTCATAATTTTTATGGACAGAATTTCTAGGTGTAGCCAAGTGGCGGAAGGCTTTCACTTGGGTGGTCTCAGGATCTCATCTCTTCTCTTTGCAGATGATGTGGTTCTGTTGGCTTCATGCTGTGATGGCCTCCAGCTCGCCTTGGAACGGTTCGCAGCCGAGTGTGAAGCGGTGAGAATGAGAATCAGCACCTACAAATCTGAGGCCATGGTCCTCAGCCGGAAAAGGGTGGAGTGCCCACTCCACTGGAGGAGTTTAAGTATCTCGGGTTCTTGTTCATGAGTGATGGGAGAAGGGAGCGGGAGATCAACAAATGGATAGGTGCAGCGGCCGCAGTGATGTGGATGCTGTACCGGTCTGTTGTGGTGAAGAGAGAGCTGAGTGTAAAAGCGAAGCTCTCTGTTTACCGGTTGATAAACAGTACCTACCCTACCCTCACCTATGGTCACGAGCTCTGAGCAGTGACCGAAGGAACGAGATTGTGGATACAAGCGGCAGAAATGGGCTTCATCCGAGGGGTGGCTGGCCTCTCCCTTAGAGATAGGGTGAGAAGTTCGGCCACTCAGAGTAGTGCCGCTGCTCCTCCACATTGAAAGGAGCCAGTTAAGGTGGTTCGAGCATCTGACAAGGATGCCTCCTGGGCGCCTGCTGGGAGAGGTGTTCTGGGCATGTCCCACCAGGAGGAGGACACGCTGGAGAGATTATATCTCTAGACTACAACAGCTGCCCCCGCAACCTGGCCCCGGATAAGCGGAAGAAAATGAATGGTTGGATGGATGGATGGAGGTTCTCAGTCATTCAGGTCATCACAGTCTAAGGAGCTTGGAAAGAAAAGCGTCTGGACTTCTTTAAAGTTCATAGTGAGAGAACAGGAGTGACAGCCTAGAAAATTTCTTAAAAAGGACCCTGTGACACAACCACACTATGACAGAGCCCCGGTTTCATTTCCTTCTTGTTCATGTTTAAACATGCGGGCGGACATATGTGCCAATGATTTTGCAGACTCCCACTCATTCACAGGTAGCGATAAGTTATCAGTAAACTGACACCTTGTCATGAGAGGCAGTGAAGAAGAAAACCACTAACATGAGATAAACATTTTGGGCAGCTTTGCAATTAACTTGAAAAGAATGCATCAAGCACATTTCGTCTTGGACTTAAATGTTTTATTGTCAGTGTTACAAGTATATGTTTTGTGTTATGAGGTAACAAACTTGTTATAATATTTATCTTTTAGAAAAGTCATTGAGACAGCTAAACACCCTGCAAAAACTGGCCAGGAAACACCAATCACAGCACATACATTGCTTAACAAATTTGTCAGATGACCATTAAATCTAAGGTTTATGGCACATCTGCCCTAAATTAACAACACTGGATATTACCAAATTAACCTTTTATGTTTCTGTAATTTTTAATCCACCAGTATGTTCAAGATCTTTAATTAAACTGATTTTGAATACAAAATATAGTATTATATATTTTAAAATATAGTATTACAAGCTTTAGCTTGTTATTGTTATTTCTCACGTTCTACTCTAACTTTTTTTTTTTTTCAAACCATGCATTTTTCTGGTCAATCTGTCTGCAAAGAAACCCCTACAGTAGACACTGCATGCATTGCCTGTCGTGTCTTGTCATTGCCTGTGGACAGTGTGTGAGTTTCATGCCTGAACTCTGACAACTTATCACTGCTTGCTACAGTGGAATACCAGGTCATCTTCATGTTCATGGCAGAACAAAACAATCAGGACACCAAGAAATGTCCCAGTGCTCCTGGCAGACATATTGGCTGAATAGTTCTTTGTGCTTGCATATTAATTTTCTACCTTTGGCTAGGTTTGATCTGCCAGTCACATGGTGATTGTGACCAACTGCTATTATCACCTCTACAGGACACAGTTTGAGTTGGTTTGCCTTGTACAAACAGCATTTATGAGATGAGAGGAAGCTTTTATAGTTGACATCCAGCAACGGCCTCACAGAGCTGTGTGTGGCTCTGACACAATTCTAGGAAGGGCCATCAAATTTATGAAAAGGATTTTAGAGGTCAACAGGAGTTTTAAATGTTTCCTTAATGGTCTTGTTTGACACACACACACACACACACACACAGATTGCTGAAACACATGCATGCACATGTCATACTCACCGGCTCATAGCTGGTATTTGTTTGACATGATGTGGTGACCTGTAAGAGAAAGAGAGAAACCAGCTGAAGTCATGTCTGACTTTTAAGGAGAGCGCGTAAAAAATAGGTAAGTAAAGGAGGGTAGAAGCAGAAAAATGACTCAGCTAGTGTCCTCAGTTCTCTGAAGTGCTTTAAATTGTGTTTTAAAAACACTACTGTAAGAATTGCATTTATTTTTGTAGAGACAGCGGGGGAGAGACATCTCTGAATATTTCCTCTTGAATGCCTGAGTGTTTCCCAACAGAACAGAAATAACCACTGCCTATAAAAAAGAAAGCACCCTTGACTGTTCCTCTGTGTGGGAAATATCTATTCCAAGCAAAAATCACATTTCACAGTCAACTCACACTGAGAGAATGCTTCCAGAGAACACCACAAAACTAATGAACACTGCATTACACTCAGTTCCCACATGGATAAACACATTACATTATAGTATGACTATCATTTATTTTGCATGCCGCTTTTCTTGGTCAGTCTGTATACGAGAATCCAGGCGAAAACACGGTACAAAGTGGTTTCGCTTGTGTTAAATAACAACTCAGATATCATGGCAGAAATCCAGGTTACACACTACCACCATCACTAGCCTAAGTGAGCTTATATGCACTACATGAAACAGAATTGTACACAAGTATCTGACTGACAAACAGTTTTGCCTTTCAAAACAAAAGACAGTGTATAATATTCGGCATGCTACAGTCATGTGCAAAACTCTTGAGCCACCCCTTGTTTCCTTCTTTTGATTCCAGTGAGCCTGACATTCTTGTAATTTTCTAAAGCAGTCTTAACAGCCACATAACAGAAAAGTTAGCAAAGAACCATTTAGGCACTTTGCTATGAGCACCCTTTCCCAAAACACATCATTTGTTCACATTTCTTTTGTTGAATCTGTGAAAGATGCCAAAGATCCCATATTCTGACATGAATAAAATAAAATAGCATTTTTTTTCAACAAGGTGATTCCCAAGGAGCTATTAGATGAAAAACATCGTTTGTAGTATCTCCTTAAAAAAAAAAAAGTGAAAAAACAGTTTCTAAAAAAACTTTTCCAGAAACTAGAAACATCTAGGACAAAAGAAGAAGGCTTAAAAACAATTTTTTTGAAGCGCTTTTAGGCAATAGTTCTTTCTGAAGCTTTATCAGACATTGGCTGCTTTTTTGACTAATTTTCAGTCACCATCTTTGTATCTGACCATTTTCAGATGAATGTTTTTTGTTTGTTAAGACACGTAATACTGATATTTTAACCACTGAAATATAAAAAAGGCTCCTAAATCAAGGGATGAACCAGTGTTATGTCAGAAACTTGGCATTTTGTATTCGGGATAGCCTTAACAAATTTGAGGAAGAAAACCAAAAAAGAAGCATCAGGCCCAAACAGATATCTACAGCAGATGAACAGTATCCGAAAGTTTTGTCTTTAAGAGACAGGAAAACTACAGCAAAGACCTAACACGGGACCTGAAAGATGCATCTGGACCTTCAGCTTACTGAAGCCTCATCAGAAATGGTCTCAGTGGAAGGGTGGCTGTCAAGAAGCAGTACTTAATGAAGGGGAGAAAAAAGGGGAGAAAAACCTCAGGAAGGAAAATAACACAAGAACCTGGACTGAAAATCAGTGACAACAGGTCTGATGTAGAGATGAAACCACATTTAGTGTTGGAGATCTTGTAAAAATTAATGAATTATGAATACAGAAAAGTGCCATCAGATTTTGCTCCACCATGCAAAACCATCTGGAAAACATCTGATTGGCAACAGCTTCATTTTTTTAAGACGATGATCCCAAACACACTGCCAGTACAGTCAAAGCATACCACAGTGGAGCAGTATCAGCCATGGATCGGCCTCCCCAGAGCCCAGACCTCAACATTATTGTGTCATGGTCCCTGTGTCTGCCCGGCTGGCCCCGCGAGGCTACATTTGTTATGGTGGTTTTCTCTCCCCCTTGTCGCTCTGCCTGGGCGGTCTCACTGTCGGGTCCTGCCTTTGGCCCATGCACCTGGCTCTAATTGCACAGCTGATTACTCCATGGCTATTTAAGGCTGGGGCTCAGATCCTGTCATCGCTGGATGATTGCATGAGACACGTTAGTGTTAGTTCCTAGCTTTCGTGATACTTCGTGAGTGAGTGAGTTTGGCTTTTGAGATTTTTCTCTCTCTGTGTGAACAGTCTCCCCAGACCTGCTGCTCTCTTTCCTGCATTGGATTACGAGCATGTTGGTGTGTGGATTCGTGTGGTGGAGAAGAAAGAAGATCTTTGAATGCCCTTCAAGAAGCCTGGAGAACTATTCCTGAAGGTGACTTAAAGACGTGACAAGAAAGCATCCTAAGAGAGTTCACACTGTGCTAAAGAATAAAGGTGGTCACACCAAATACTGACCACACATATGTGCCATTTTCCCTAATATTAAAGAAATTAGAGGTGGCTCAAGACTTTTTGCATAAATGACAATTAAACACTTTTTATTTAGCCATTTCTGCTTAATAATCCTTATATTAATATGTAACTTTAGTACAGCTTCCGTCTGAAACAAGCCATTATAGGTCCTGCCCCTGTCTTCTAATTGCCCCTCTTAAAAAAAAGGTTCTGATTGGCTGATTGGTAAGGCATTACTAACATAATCAAAGCACCAGAACTACTGCATGAGACCTGACCTGAGCTGGTACTGCTGGAGATTTTCTTTTCATGATCCAATCCCTTTTTTGCCCTCATAGCGTAAAATTCTTGTACCATCCAAATACTTCTCTTCACGGGCAGCTGGAGGTTTCCGCTCCTTTTTGTCTCAGCATCATTCCCCACTTTATGCTCAACATCATGTTTTCCTTTCAGTAAACAACAGCAGGATTTACAACAAATGTGTCTACACCAGTACTAAAAAATGCAGAGCCAAGGGACAGTACCTGTTGCCAGACCTCCCAAGCAACAGTATCACTTGTAGCCTAATTATACTATCCCCTCAAAATTAGAGCCGTATTGCTTTCCTGATGTTGCAGTGTCACATGGAGCATCTTTAAATAGCAGTCAGGGCATCCCAGGCTAAACTGGGTTTCAAAACATTTTGTCCATAGTATTCATGGCAGGCAAGTATGTCCCCTAATAGTCTGTGTTACCCTCTGCACCACAAATCACTGATTACGATGCATAAACAGGCACCTCTCCAGCGAGCTGTATGACGTCCATCTGATTGTATTTACTTTAGTGTGTACAGATACATGCATGGTTAATTAAGTGCGTGCAGCAGCCACTATGCCAGTGCGCTGTGAGCTGATGGATGTTTACGAGGGCTTAGATGAGAGCGCGCTATCAGCATACAGCAGACGGGGGCAGGAAGGAAACGGCCATAATTAGTTTGCTCTGGGAAAACAAAGGACTCATTGACTTTGTAATGCTATCATCAAGCATATCAGAATACAGTAGCAGGATAACATTGCAGCAGAAAAGATCCCACCCAAAGCATGCTAATGTGCAATGTGAAGGCATCAATCCACCAGTCAGTGCTACCAAAAAAAGCATGAAGCAGGTCATCTATAGACGAAGCTGACCATACCACATTGTAGAGACACTGTTACCAGCCTTTTATTATACTAACTGCCAGGTTGTCTTACATACGGTAAGACTTTTCATATCAGGAAAGCCACACGGTTAAAATCAGCCCACACTCTGGGCTGATCAGCTGATCTAAATGATAGCCCACATTAGCCTCTTCTTGTCAAATCTCACAAATCATTTGTGAACTGCTGACAACACCCTGCTTTGAAGACCGCCTTCCTTCGTTCATGTTTTGTCTGGCTTAATCGCTTTCATGTTGTCAATGACGCCTGCTCTGAACTGTTTTGCTGCTTCGCCACCTGCCCCAGGCTTTCAGTGTGGAGAGTTGAAAAGGGCCAAGAGGTCCTAGTCACAGAGCTTGCTTATTAGGTTTACGAGGCAATTACTTTTTCACACAGGGCTAGGAAGGTTTGGATAGTGTTTTTTCCTTGATAACGGAATTCAATATTTAAAAGCAACGTTCTGTATTCACTCAGGTTATCTTTGTCTGATATTGAAGTTTTTTTTAGTAATCTAAGACATGCAAATATGACAAATAAGCAAAAAATTTATAAAAATCAGAAATGGGGAAAATACTTTTTCACAGCACTGTAAATAGGTAAGGCTGCAGATGTTATTTTGGCTGTTGTGGTCCTGATTGAAGGCTTAAAATCTCTTTAAAAGACAAATTGTGTATTTTTCAGACGGTTTCTATTTGCCTCAAACCACCAAGATGATGGCTATCTGGTACTACCGAATCCAAGTTTAGCCCTACCATATCATGGTTAACTATGTTTACATTGATTTTGCATGTGTATTGTGTAAATCAAAACTAAAGTTATTTTAAAGGCATAAATTTGTATCTTTTCTAAAATGTCAGAAAGCATTTTACTGACATTGGTGTAGTCATCAGTAGGGATGGGTACCGGTGTCCGCTGCCATGATGGCACCGGTTCTGACATAAACGGTAGTAACCAGACCGAAAAGCAGCGCACATTTCGGTGCTTTATTTCGGTGCTTTTTTTCCCTGAGCTGTGATACACTTCTAGCCAATCATTTTACGTTTCCGAGGACAGTAGGCGGGGCCAGGTACGTACGTTCTTTTATGCAGAGCTACAGATTAAAAATGCCCAAGGCGAAGCGGTCAAAAGTCTGGCTGTACTTCACAGCAAAATATGCAAAATCAGCAGCCTGCAACAAGTGCTTTAAGGTGATACTGTGACACTGTCAAAGGAAGTAACACCTCGAATCCGATGAAACACCTGGCGACGCATAGCGTTTTTTTTTTAAAAGCCGAGAAATGCGCCGTATTTGATGGCAGCAGCAGCCGTTCTTCTCTGCGTGAGTAGCTTAATGTTGTTCGTGTGTAATTTACGTTGAGTAGGCTAACCACGTTATTACATTAATGCATGTAAGGTGAACTAGCAAACACCATCATAGCTACATGCGGCTGTCTTCTTGTTTGATGGCAGATACTCCCTTCACCCTGGCCAAAAAGGCTAAAATGACCAAAGAAAAAGAGGGAAACAGCTAAACATGAGAGGTTTTTGGACAAAGTTTGTGTTTTTTCCATTGTTTAAGCACTGCTTCCAGCTAAGAGTGATACCATATATGCCCCATAGCTGCAGAAAAGGCTAACATTGTTATCTTTTTACAAAAAACAGCTGAACATGAGAGGTTTTTGGACCAATTTTGTGTTCTCCATTCTTTAAGCACCGGTTTGAGCACCGTTTGAGCACCGGCACCGTTTCAAAAGTACCGATTTGGCACCGGTATCGGATAAAACCTAAACGATACCCATCCCTAGTCATCAGCCTGTATATAGGCCTTTAGTGATTCTTACGCCTACACAGTTTTTGAGCATCATTGCAGCAGTTTTATTATCTCTGTTATACACAGGGTAGATTCAAGGTGAAAAAGCAGCTTGCATGTAACTCTAGTGGACTTCAACAAAATGAGGAATCAACACCTATCCCAATTCTATTAGATGCTAACAGAACTCCCCGGCAGTTGACCTATTTATGCTTTGTACCGGACATCTAATATCAGAAGACGATGTTGTTATTGATTAATTGGTGCTGGTGATGCTACACGTCACTGAGCCCAAGAATGTCTGCCTTTATGTGCAGCTCACAGGTTCTGTCCTGGTGATGACTCCTTCCAGCACTGATCTAAAGCTTAGAAGGATTTGGACTTTGAGTCAAACGCTTACATCCAGACACCAAACTGTCGGAAATCACATGTGTACAGGAGGTACTACACTGCTGGCAGAGAAGAAATTACAAGCAAAACCTTCATAGCTGCTCATCTCAAATTCCTTCAAATACTGCGGCTCCGTGAGACTGAAAATCCTCAGCAGATCACCATGTGAGAAAGTGAAAGAATAGCTACCTCGTCCATATATGGCAGCTGCAGCTGGAAGGTCTCACGTGGTTTTTACCAGCTCAGACGGGTAAAGCACAGGAATCTCAGAAAGGCCCCACCACACGCGCAGCATCCAGCCAGACTAACACCTGAGGTTCATCCATCAGTGATTGTTTGTGCAGCTCCATCTCAAAATCTGTGAAATTATCCAGCTCATTTAGCTGTTTTTGTAATGCCTGAGAAATGAAACCCGTTTATCTGATCATTTCTCTTTATCGATGCATCTTCTGCAGCGGATCACTTACACTAAAAAATTCCTTGCAACTGGACGATTTCAAGGGATTCATGCTATGCTGTAGTTGTTATCATATTTTCACCCCACCCAGAATTTACATGATCTTAAAAAGACCGTAACTCATTGTCCATTGTTGTACTCATGACCAAGCAAAGAGCATTCGTTGGCCTTTGCACAAGTTTCTTCAGTTCGACTGGGTAGTTACAAAGCACCAGACCACAAAGAACTCTCCAACAGCAAGACAGGGTCAAAGTGGGTTTACAGGGAGCTTATAATCACGTCAAGTCACGAGGGGTGTCTGGGAAGCTACTGAGCTAGAACAAGGAGTCAACTGAGCCACTGGGGTCCCTCTGCAATCCCACCCCAGCTAAGAGGTCTTATTGAGGAGTGAACAGAGGTTAAGGTGGGCTGTTGAATTACAAAAATCAAGCATCTCAGATGAGACTTGACACCTTCATGGTGCTGCCATTCTCTTTCGAGATCTCCTTTTGCCTCATATCAATAGAGTGGCAAATGCTGTAATGATTTCAGAAAAGTGTTGCTCAAGGAGGATTTATATGGGAATGGAGAACCTGGAATATCAAAGAAAGACTCTCAAACCCAATCCACCGAGCTGAATCGTTGTATAATGAGTAAACACGTAGCACTCAGAGCAGGAAAGTGATGAGCTGTTTTTCAATCGGTTTGACAAACATCAAACAGGCTGGAACAAGCATCCTCTGATAAGAGGAAGAGGAAGAGAGGAAGAATAAGGGCAGGATCATACTTGCTCACAGATGTGCCCACAGACAGCTGCAGCTAAGTAGTTCTTATTACACCACTTTTATATTTTCCACATCCATCATAACTCATTAAACATTAGGAACTTTAGATATCCAAGTGCCATCCATTTTGTTGTGACCATGTGGATGTGCCTTTGCAGACTGCTGTAGGATAAATACTGCACATTATGGATGTGTACAAGTAATCAGGCACATGACTAAATGTTGCTGCTCTTGCTACTCAGCACCAGAAAATAGCAGTGAGTTAAATTACTTATTCGTGTTCTCTTAATGTACTGATAGTTAACTTTTGGATCTAAAAAGTTAATTTGTCAAGTATTTCTAGTTGAGCCTGCAGCCCTATCAGTTGGTGCATCTCTTCTTTTTCTCCATTGTAACGCAACAAATGACAGCAGCAGAAACCAGTGCAGTTCTTCAGTACTACAGAAAAATCATGGTTGTACGTAAGCTCACTGTCATGGTTGTACTTGGTCTCAACCTAAAATATACAAGCAGATATTTCTGTCTTTGCGACTTAAAATAACTACATGGTGGAACGCAAGGAAAGAATGCTAGCTGCTAGCACTGCTAACATTAGCCACCACAAACCAATCTGTGTGCAATGACATACACAGTGCAGCATTTAAAATATGTTTTGCTTATAAAAGACAGTGATTTAAAAGATTTTAAATCATTCTTAATTACACACAGTGCAATAGATTAGGTTAAACAATGTCTGTAAAATGACTCTGTTTCCAGTATGTAGTGTTTCTTATTTTGACTCTTAAACTTGACTCTTCAGCCTTTTTATTTTCCTACCATTTCACCAACTAGGATCTTTTCCACTGCAAATGCATCCTCCAAATAGACTCCAGGTCTAAATAGTCTAAGGTAAGGTTTCTTAGCTCTGGGCAGGGATAGCTCAGTAGGTAGAGTGGTGGCCCCATGATCGGAAGGTCGGGGGTTCGACTCCACTGAACGGCTACCCTGAGGTACCCCTGAGCAAGGTACCGTCCCTACACACTGCTCCCCGGGCGCTGCACTGGCGGCTGCCCACTGCTTCACTGGGTGAATGGGTTAAATGCAGAGGAACTATTTCCCTATGGGGACTAACACGCACACTTTACACTTTATCACTGGACAAATAGTCAACACAGAAACAACTAATGGGAAGCTGCACAGGTGTCTAACATGATTGCAGTATAACACTGGCCAGTAATTTACTCAGCACCTTTTGCATCGTTTGTTTCACCTTTTTCATTTTTCATTACTCTTACTTTTTGACTCTCTTAACTTGGAGCTGCTGTGTTTTGTCTTTCTTTTCTTTTTTTTTTTTTGCCCTTTTGCCTCTCCGATTGAGGGATAATGACTGTGATCTTGGTTCATCTACTTCATCCTAAGTGATGGCAGAAAGCATGCTTTTGCCACTGTGAATAAATCATCTCATTGGCTCCAATAAATCAGCCTGCCATGGGTCTGACCACATTCAAAATTCCTCAAGCACTCGTTCTGCCCACACAAGAGTCACTGCCGCATCGATGGCAGTTTGCCTGAGAAACTAAATTCTTCACTTTCCAAACGGGGGCCAAATAAGGACTGGAGCTCAAACAGGCCTTTTGGGGGGATTTATACATCGGCTGGGTTTCTGTTTTACTTGGAGGCCTAATAAATCCGCTGAGTCCTGTGATGCTGGAGTGCATGTTCCTGCTTTCCCGGTTTGACATTTTGACATAATGTCAAGTGTGTAATGCTCCATGTTCAACTGGGTGGCACTGTGTTGCTGGCAGCGGCTTGCTGGCAGCACTGAACGTCGCCTGTGGTTAAATAATATCTGAAAGGAGACTTAAATCAAACTGTAGTAAAATAATGGCAAAATAAAGGACTCGCTGCTGCCAAAGGAGAATACTGCATGGGGATAATTTGTCACTAAAATGCTCTCCATCACTTATAAGAGCCATTGCATCAAAGTCATGATTCAATATCCTTTAAAATGGACAATCCACTTTGTAAACATGGAATTTTGACTGAGCTGTTCAGTGGATATCTAAATTTGGAAAAGGACATTTTGAAAACCTTCAGTCTGAGGTGAACAGCTTCAGAGAGAATCCAAACAGGATGGAAAAGGGTGGTGTGTACATAGAACGTCTAAATAATTGTTTTTGCAAAGTAAAACACGCTATTCACCAGCTGTTTTGCACTCCATCAATGCCTGATAGCATCGCACAAACATAAGCTTCCATGAAAACCATCCTGTGATGGTTGAACAAACAATCAGACCGTGACAGGATGAAAACACGAAATCCATCAAGCGACAGCTTTCCATTTTTTTTCATGCCAAATCCACTGTTTAAATCTCGTGAATAACAAAAGAACAAGTTTTTTCTTTTGTACACGAGAACAAAATCACTACCACATGGCTAACACACCATAAGTAAGCGTAAAACTTGTCCAACAAGCATAAGTGTTAGCGTCAACCCTAAATGGTTCAGACAAAGTTTACCACAACACCCAGGAGGTTATTTACGAGATCCATCTCACTGAATTGCCTTCACCAGAGAAGGCACTGCATTATTTCACCTTGAAACCAAGATGCTGATGTTATGTTTGAGGCCTGAGTGGACGAGCAGGAGGCCAAAGACCATGGATCTCCGAGGAAGCAGCTATTTGATCATGGTCAACCCACAGTGAGTGGCTTGGCTACATCACCCCTTTGTACGGTTACAACCCAATCACTGCAAGCTGCAGACGACAAAATATCCCATTAAACATAGCAGTGATGAATATCAGATGTGCAACTGTGGTTCACTTTGGACACAGGGTGAAAACCTCCAACTATCAAAGTCCATCTTGGAGTTTTACACACAGGGGGTATGATCGCACACCATAAAGGTTAGGTCATTTGATCGCGGCTTCAGTAGTGGAAGAGGTTTCACATTTGGCACAGATTTAATAACATGCAATAACACTTCAAAGACTGAGCTTCTGTGGAGGTCGAAAACAATCATGTTTTCATCATTAGTGGACTGCGCCAGTATTGGAGCGTGCAAATGTGCCTGTTCCTTACACCGTTTGCCTATCACTTCCTGTTTAATTAAGTGTGGCCGCAGGATGCCGTTTAACCACTAATGGCACAGTGAAGCAAGAATAAAGAAACAACGCCAAGCCAAAATCAATGATATACATGCAGAAAAATGCAATGAAATATAGGCTTACTAGAAGAATTGGTGAACACTCCTTTGCTATAAATTAGGCCTCAGTTTATGCATCTGTCTGCACTCTCCTTACAGAGTAAATCTCAAAGTAGATTGTTTGTGTTTTCTGGTAGTGAACTTTCCTTTTAATCTAAACTTGCTTTTGGGTTTTCCTCTCTAGCCCCTCACTTATTGACAGAAGTAAGCGAGCATGCCGAGTCGTTGCTATTTCAGCCACGTCCTCTTGTGGGATTACATGTTAAATGCCATCCTCTCTGGTCACTACTGCTTTTATAATACTTCCCAGCACATACTTGAGAGCTGATGCATCACAGTGGTTCTACCATGCACACTTACAGTGGATAACATCTTCGATCTAGAAAACAACTCTGATGCATGACATAGGAAAATAAAGGCTGTACCTGCACAGAAATCTGAGAGGAATTTGTAGTTGGGAAATAAAGTTCAGTGACATCCATGAAAGTTTCACTTCTCTGATAAGTCAAAACATGATAAACCTAAAGGGAAAACAGACTTATACCTTATGCTAAATAAAAGATAGGAGGATTAGGGCAAGAGAACGAAAGCAGAAAAACATTTTCCTTTGAGACTTACGATCAATTTAAAGGGGCAATTAACTCTAGATCAAATTGACACATTTGTCTTCTGGACAGTAGTGCTGTTTATCCATCTATTCACTCCACTGTTTTAGTACTGGTGACCCAGCTTTGGTTACATCAGTTATAGAAATGGTACATGCCTTTTGATGTCCTAGGCAGGGGTTGGAATGACCCATTTGGCAAACAGGCCAAAGGGCTCATTTTGAACCGAAGCCAACGGAAGGGTGAAAGTCTTTAAAAAAACACTCAGAAGCAACGTGTTTTCCAAATATAATTATCTAGTTATGTCACAATTCTTATAGTGTAGCTTGCTAGCAGTTGTCATGAGTAGATCCATGCTTATTTTGTATTTAATTAGTTGCTTTGAGCTCCACAAAGCAAGTGCCTTTAAAGTTTTACTATCTTCAAGAGAAGGCAGATATCTCTTCAGTTAATATCTACCAAAATATTTTAGGTGGATATATGGTATGGAAGGGTCAACTTCCCCTTTTATTGGTGCAATCACAGGGCAAGAACACAATACATGCAATGTGATGTAATGTATTGAAATAGATTTCAATAAGTTCTCATTAAAATGATTTATAGTCTAAAAAGGGTTTAACTTTAACCGTTTATCTCTTTTGTTAGTCTCTTTAAGCTTTAGCAACATCCTGACCACCTGTGTTTAACTGCCATCCTTGTGTTAGCTCAAGGTCAGAGCTGAATGACTACCATCACTCTGCATCCTCACTCAACGAAAGATAAACAAAGAGAAGAAAACTAAAGGAAAAAAGGGAAGATGCCGTTACTTTTCTGCAAAGGTTTTACCTAAGAACTGCTCTGTTTTGCTCTTGCATTACCACAGCAGATGCAGGTCATGCTGAGAGAGAAAACACGTGTTCGCCCACCTGCGTTGCTCCCTGACTTTGCTGCTACAAATCTCCGCTTGTCCAGTCATAAAAAGGTTCCTGAGCCCCCCCCAAAGAAAATTGCAACTTACATGAACTCTGCCTGTCCCACTTCCCATGGGACCAACTTTCCCATGAGCATGTGGGAGAGTAGCCTACATCCAAAACATACAGAGAAAATCAGCTTTAACTGAAATGACATCCAAAAACATCCCTCTTGCTTGTAGATACATAACCCAGCAACTGCAGCAGCTTCTTTACGAGTTTAGAGAAACAATTCTCATCTCAAGACTTTTTAAGCCACAAAAGAAATAATTTTATAACCCAACAAACTTGCTAAACACACCATTTATTCGAATTGCAGACCAAGTACATTGCAAATGAATCAGTCTGTGCATCTTAAAGTCTGCTCTTACCTGCACACTGGTGCCACTTTTTCTCACGCTCTCTCTTCTCTCCCCCTCTGCCTTGTTTCTACCTCTGCATTCTCCCTGCCCTCAGACCCCCCTCCCTCTCTAGGAGAGAGAGGGCAACAGAGGGAGTACCAAATACAGACACTTTCCTCCTCCAAACGCGTGCCAGAACTGCTACTGAACTCGATTCTGTGTATATGAGTGCTCACATGTGGATGTCTGTGCAGCTTGGACTGGACCAGGATACACTCTTTATACTGCTGGCTTTGATTTCTCTTTTCAACTGCCAAGAAATGTTGAAACACGCTATATAAGGCCAAGAGAGTGGCTTGGGGCTCCTTATGATTCCGGTACCCAAAACGAGAGAGCAAAAGACGTCTGGGGGCAGACAGTAACTGTATCCCTCTGTATCCCTCCCTCTGCTCACCCGCTCCTACAGCCTATCTCTCTCTCTCTCTCTCTCTCTTTTTCCTCCTCTCTCCTGTTCCTCATAGACTCTCTGTAGTTGCTGACACATGCTTGACAGAAACTGAGAGGCAGAGTGGGAAGAAAGAAAGAGTAACTTTCCTGGGGGTTTTTTGCACTGCAGAAAACTCTCATCAGTTCACATTCATCAGTATTAATTGATATTACTATAAAAACCAATATGTCAATACTATTAAAACATTTCTTGTGTTGCTTTCGTTATGGCCATACCTTTATATGAACTATTATTATTATTATTATTTAAAAAAATTCTTAATCCTGGGTTTTGGTTTCAGTAAATCGGTTTCAGTTAGTAATTTGCTTAGGCGTTAGTTTGTATAGGGTTTTGTTATTTCTTGGCATTCCCTTCTGTGTCAAGTTTGTATGTCAATGTCACTGTCTCAGTGTTCGTTACTTCCTGTTTTATTTTTGCTAGTCTGCTGTGCTGTTTGCCTTGTTTGATTTTGCTTCCTCTTGTCTCATTAGTTAGTTCTCTAGCATATCGAGACTATCTCTCCACACCGTTACATATTCCATATGTACGGGTTACGACCCCCCTTGGTCGTGGCGTGTGGATATTTCTTTAAGACAAAAGGGCACGCCCGGCTACGCCCCACAGCTCACGTATAAAACAGCTGTGCAGATGTGACACCCGTGATTGTTTGATCTCCACTTGTGTTGTGTGTGTGTGTGAGTGCCTTGAGAGTGCTGTATGTATGTGCATCCATCAGGAGCGTGTTTCGGCATCCTCCATGGGTGCTGCCTCTCCCCAGTATTCCCCTGGTATGCCCTGGTATCCCTTAGCTTGGTTCCCCCTAGCTGGCCCTTTGAATCCCCTTGGTTGGTCTCCCTTCCCCGGCTTATCGCCTCGAAAAAAAAGGCTAGCTGGCTAGCGAGTAGCTCGGCTACAGTGAGGAAACACGGCAGGGACACGGCTTCAGCGTTCAAGCAAACGCTGTCGCCTGGGCAAAGTGCAGCTCGGCTGCTATATGTGTTAACACAGAGGGGATACGGCTTCAGCGTATCAAGCGTTCGCTGTTGGCCTGCTTAACACTGTGGGGAATAAACAGTAGGGAATTGGTAAGTACAAAATATTTATGACCACAATTTGAGCCCATAGACCTCGCTGTGTCTGATACGTCAGCCAGTGAGTGAGTGTTCTCCAGCACGCAGCGCTGGCTCTCTGTCTAGTGCGTTGCTGCTGTGTCGCGGGTCACATGGCCAGCAGGTGCAAAGTGAGCTGACACCCCCCAACTGTCCGCCAGTGTCTCATCAGGCCCACTCTTGCTGGCCCCCTGTCTACGGATGGCACAGAGTGGCTGCTATGCCCTGACGAACCTTGGGTTGCTCCTCACTTGGGCCCTCAGTGGCCTGTGCCACCAGCCCCTCCCCTGTCTTGGATGGTGCAGGTCAGCTGCTCTGCTCCTGGGACAGGCCCTGAGCCTTGTCCTACCTTGGCCATCCACTCAGTGGATGGCCAGACAGAGACTGGCCTCCTTTAACCAGTCTCTGTCTGGCATATAGGCTGCTGCGGCTGCAGGCTGAGCTCCCTTGGCGTATTGCCGCATTCACTGGCTTGCCCGCTGGTCGGTCTTCGCTGTGTCTGATGCCTCAGCCAGCAAGTAATAATAATAATAATAATGGATTGGATTTATATAGCACTTTTCAAGGCACCCAAAGCGCTTTACAATACCACTATTCAGTCACTCTCACATTCATACACTGGTGGAGGCAAGCTACAGTTGTAGCCACAGCTGCCCTGGGGCAGACTGACAGAAGCGAGGCTGCCATATCGCGCCATCGGCCCCTCAGGCCAACACCAGTAGGCAAGTAGGGTAAAGTGTCTTGCCCAGGGACACAACGACCAGGACAGAGAGCCCAGGGATCGAACCGGCGACCTTCCGGCCAAGTGAGTGTTCCCCAGCCTGTGGCGCTATCTCCCTGTCTGGGGTTGCCCGCTTCTTGCAGGATTGCGCACCTAGTAGGGTCCCCTCTCAGTGGCTCAGTGAGCTACGCTTCCTCTCCTCTCTCTGGTCCTGGGATTCCAGGTTTGGGCCCTAGGCAGAAGCCGAAGGCTCCAGCTGGAGATCCTTGGGGAGCGTACGCACAGGCTCGTCCTAGCCGACTGCATGTGCTTCTGGCATTCCGTCGCTCCAATCGCGTGCCATGGGTTGCGCTTGTCGGAACTTGTTGTGTCTGACATTTCAGCCAGTGAGTGAGAGGTCCCCAGCTTGCACTGCTGGCTCCCTGTTGGTGCTTGCCTGTGTGTCACGGACTTACACGGCCAGCATGGGGACACCCAGTAGCTGGGACTTTGTGTCTGACCTCGAGTGTCTCGTTGCGAGTTCACTCTTGAGGCTCCTCTGTCAGCGGACAAGCACGTGGTGACGGTGCTGGGGGTGGACCTTCATGTCATCGCCTTGCTCAGCCCTCCACTTACACAGGCTAGGCTGCCAGCCCCCCCTCCCTGTCTGTCTACAGCTCGGGGCGGCTTCGGCTTTTAGGATGGATGGGTCACATCCCAAGCTTCACCTGCAGTTGCTGGCTGTGTTCCCCTGGCTTGTTGCCCGTTTCGCCGGCTTACACGCCACTCAGGCCTCGCTGTGGCGAGTGAGAGTTCTCCAGCCTGTAGCGCCAACTCTCTGTCTGGCATTGCCCGCATGTCATAGGCCTATGCGACCAGCGGGATGCTACTTGGCAGCTCGATGTGCCGCGTGCCCTGGCGGTCTGCCTCGCGGTTCCCGAGCTGACCTTGAGCGGCCGATCACTTGCGGTCCTGCATCCTGCATGACCAGTTCAAGCCAGTCTAGCCTCTGCAGACTGCTGCCTCCGCCCCCTGGCTCGGCCTTCACATTGCGAAGCCCTGACCAGGGTGGTGTCTCTATTGGTGCGTTATCACTGACTCCCGGCACCTTCACTCTCAGCAGTTCGGTTGCACTGTCTCCTCGCGGGGTGTCTTACAGAGATACCCCGTACATATGGAATATGTAACGGTGTGGAGTGATAGTCTCGATATGCTAGAGAACGTACGGTTACGGTGTAACCTTGGTTCTCTTAGTGAGAGACTATCTCTCCACCATCAGGCTGCTCGGAGACGCGTCCCGATCAAACTATCACCGGTGTCACGTCTGCACAGCTGTTTTATACGTGAGCTGTGGGGCCGAGCCGGGCATGCTGGAGTGTCTTAAAAGAAATATCCACACGCCACGACCAAGGGGGGTTGTACTCCGTACATATGGAATATGTAACAGTGTGAAGAGACAGTCTCTCACTAAGAGAACCAAGGTTACACCGTAACCATACGACTTTGTTCACCTGTGTCATGTTTTCACCAGCTGTGTCTTGTGTAATTAGGGAGGAGCTGTGTCCTCTCTAATTACATTGTGTGCATTGAACCCTCAGTTTTTCTCAGTACCTTGTTCTGTTGCACTGATTGCACTGTGTGTCTACCTGAATGCTTTATTCATCACTAGAGTTTCTGTTTCTGCTGTTTGGGATTTTTCCCATGCCTAAATAAAAGTTAGTCAATTGTTTATTAAGTTTGCCCTCAAGTCTACATTTTCAATTCAATTCAATTTTATTTATATACCGCCAAATCACAACAACAGTCGCCTCAAGGCGCTTTATATTGTACAGTAGATTGTACAATAATAGATACAGAGGAAAACCCAACAATCATTTGACCCTCTATAAGTAAGCACTTTGGCGACAGTGGGAAGGAAAAACTCCCTTTTAACGGGAAGAAAAACTCAAAAACAGACCGAGCTTACATGTTTAATTTGAATATACTTTTGTTTTATTTTCTTTGACTTGTCCAATTCAGAATTTGTTGTAGGGCAAAAGGCAGAAAACAACCTGGACAGGTTATGGGTACATGACAGGGCTAACACAGAAAGACAGATCACACTCACTTTCACATCTACAGTCATTTTAGAATTGCTAATTAATCTAACCCATGCACGGACTGTGGGTGGAAGCTGAGAGTACTTGAGGAAACCCACGGAAGCCCTGGGTGAACATGCAATCTCCAGTGCAAGGCGCCTGGCCAGCCGGTTGTTTCAAAGGCAACAGTGCTAACCACTGCACCATCATGCTGCCTTAAAATGCACAAATAGTATGCAAACAGAACATTTTTCACTCTGACTTGAAGAAAAGCTACAGTTGTACTTTTGCCTATAAAAATGCGCAGACATGCACACTGACTCCAGAGCAAAGAAACATAAGGTCAACAAACAGGCCATCTCAAGATCCTTCTGTTCTAAAATACTTGTAGAAAAATATTTGGCTGACTCCTTCGGGGTTTCAAGCTCATGGGATGAACTTAGCTCTTGACCTTCAGAGAAGGAATGGTAAATAGGGCCATCAGTCATCTGCTAGCGCCCGGTTATTAGACCGTCCGTACCATTTGTCTGCCAACGCTATCTCCCAACTACTGCGCTGCATCTATACTGCTGAAGGGTGTTGCTATGGAGACGTGCTGTGATGGCTCTTTGATGTGACGCGTTTGCACCAGGGAAACAGAGTAGCTTCTGTGAGGGCTGCTGAGGAATGAGGAGGCTTGGCTCTGGCAACTTTGTGCATGTGTGTGTCTCATCACTTTCTCTCTGCCTCACCTCTGCTACCCCTCTGTCTCTCTCTCACTTTCATGCTTGGCTTGATGCTCTCTTTTCCATACCAACATTCTTGTACGCTCCTCATCCCTGCTTCTGTGCACGTCTTACTGTGTTTTTGGTCTTGCTCCACTTTCTCCCTTTTGGGAGATAAAGCAGATAAAAGAGGAGAACCTTAGAAGGAAAAAGCCTGTACAACAACACCACTAAAAGGAGCCATGAAAGGCTGTTCTGTGCTAAATTTGAAAAAGTGAATTTGAGGTCACTTATTACCAGCGTTAGTGCAATAGCTGATATATCCTTTTTCACCTTGCACATCAGTGCATGAGTGTTTGCGTCAAGGAAAAATGCGTTCTTGGAGACAGGTTGTTTTAGTGCGAAGAACGACAAAGTTGCTTTTGAATACTTTTGAAATGTCTTTCTTTGGAAAGCTTTTGTCTACACAGTGGCATTGCAGTTTTGCAAGATGAAGTAATGGAACGTCTACATATAGCCATGTAGTTAAGATCAAAATAAAGCTTGTTTGGAATCTGTTAAAAGAGACAGAATTCATAGCTTTCAGCATCCATCTATCCATCCATTTTCTTCTGCTTATCCATGGTCACTGTTTGAGTTCAGTAGATTACAATTGAGTTCTGTCTCCTCACCCCTCCCAGTTCAGGCGCTTAATCCTACCTGCAGTGGATGCTATAGGACAAACATGCTTTACTCAGCCAAGAGAGATCAAAAATATTAAATTTAGACTGTACCCCATAACACCGACCAGCATGTTTCTACTACTGCTTGAATCTGATTTGGATTCGCCTTTTTGTGGAAAGTTGTCAATCTGCTGTTTACCTCAGCTGTCAATGCTGGATGAGAAGTGTCCACCTTTTATTTGCTCTGCAAGAGGCTGTAAAACCTTGTGAAAGCAGTCTGACCCTGGTCAGTGAGTCAGAGAAGCTCACTTCTGATTCATGGCAGCATTGCTTAGGTGAGCTTAGCTTACTGATAACTTCTGTTAGCTGCTGTTCGCCAGTGCTAGTAAACTAACAGATTTGGTCTGCAGTGGCAACTGAAATGGACTGAACTTGTGGCCAAACTGTTACATCACTCTGTATTAGGTTTAGATCAAATATGGTGACATCCTATCTTCTTTATGAATCTGAGCCAAGATCTTTTTTATAGTGTTCTTTCATTAGTTATGTATTTCTATGAAACAAAGACATAAAATACTCCACATAATAAGAAGAATTGCAAAAACATGCTTCTGACAAGCCCAGGAAAACTAGCGTTTGTAAGCAGTGGCTTTCAGGAATACTTCTCAGGAGTAAGGCCACACCACTTAGCATGTAGCTGATCATTTGTGACTTTCAGAGACATAATTTTGAAGCATTTTAAAGTTTTAACAAACATGAAACAAACGTGGTGTGATTTTGTTTGGTTGTACGCTTCACAGTTATTGTAGTCTTGTGTGTGGAGCACAGCTGGGCCATATAAAAACTGAATGAGAAGTTCCCTCTCTATAATTATTTTTGCAAACAATTAATACAGAAGCAAAGGATGTAAGCTGAAACAATAGGAAAAGGTGAAACTTCCTGTAGAAAACCTGTTTGTATTTGTTTCCTATCCCCCCACTACCTCTTCTCCTGTTTTTCCGTTGGTGCATATTTCTTAGCATTTATTTAGAAAAAGACCACAGCGAGTTATTGACCCTTCAAGTGTAAGTATTACATTTTATGGTTCTGTGTTGTGTCACAGGTTGCATGTGCAAGTATAATGGGGCTTAATTTGGAGGAAATGTTTCCATGTTTGTGGATAAAATAAATATTTAAATTAGCAAGAATGCTAACCCTGTGGCTCTTTTATGCCTGGCTACTGTCTAGCTGTTAGTCAGTGCAGCTACAAAGGTTACACGGTAGGTATTAGCTAATGCAAATGTAGTTAAACTGAAATGGTTTGGTTTTAGTGGTTCTCTGCAAATGTAGCCAAAGTTTACAGAAAAGCAAGAGTGTTTCCATGAGTCGATCTGAATTTCTGCACTACAGACAAACACACACTTTCTAAGTTACATAAATAGCGCCAAGTTTTACAGGAGGTGATAAAACGGGGTTCTAACCATGCATCTTATGACATTAAAGAGCTTCTGTGTTGCATTTTATAGACCATGTCATTTGCCAGAGGTCTAATTACAGGACTCTCCCAGTTTTCACACATCCACACATGTTTGGATGTGGATTAAAATGTTTGGATGCCAGGATTATAAGCTCAGACCTCAAAAACCCTTGACCTCAAAACTCTTCACTGGAGGAGACCCAGCTTAGCTTTTGTTAGGCTTAACTGAGGTAGGAATGCACATCCATAGACTCTTGCAAACTGTGCTTAAAGGACATTGTTTTTTTGTCTAAGTAAAAGTATCTTTCTGTTGTGGATAAAGTTCCCAAGAGCTTTCTGATATCAGTTTAAAGTTTTGCTCTGAAATGCTGCCTATGTTATGTAAGCTCAGGCTGACTGACATGGATTTCTTGCCAGAAGAGATGAAATGGGACTGTCGAAGTCTCCTCACAGCAGTAATATCCCCAAGATTTTCTTTCACATGACAAAGGAGAGATTAGAGTTCCTAAAAATAACGACTGGATTGCCAGATCTTCTGCCAAACCTGAGCAGCTTTAAGACAAGGCTGCACTTTCAAAACTTGGGCCTGTTAACCAAAAGCCAAGTTTCTTCTTCTCACCCTATTTGAGACAGAATAAATGAAAAATTATAAATAGGGCATATGTGGCTGAGAAACTAGTGACAAAAGATGAATACATGAACCAGAATATGCTTGTTTGGTTTTAAAATGGCCTCATTATTTTATTCTTTGAATGCAATCATGACTCACTTCCTTGACATTCTGTTTTACCCTTGCTGCAGCTCCAGAATCTGTGAACATCTACAACTACAGGAAGTGGAAAAGCCTGATTGCTAGAGCACATTGTTCAGCTTCAGCTGATAGCAGCGATAAGTGAACAACAAAAACTTGGTATTGCCTGGCATGGACAGTCTGGATGGTGGCGGTTAGAGATTGTCTCTACCTGCAGAGTATCCCAAAAAGTAGCGTAGCATTTTCAGTGGGATAAAACGCTACATCCAGATAAACAGAATCATCTTTTTGGATCGTTACCTGGATGATTGAGCATGTATCAAGATACATGTAGAGCAACTGCATTAGCAGCAGAAAACTGTCCTCAGAATAGTATCTCTATAATATTGAGATAATATTTTTGATTTAATGTTTGCTAACAAAGAATATCCCCCAAAACAACTTAACTTTAGGTGGGCTTTTGTTCTTTTTTTTAAGTCTCATTTACATATATGACATCTGTAGTCTTGCCCATATTCTGTCAATTTAAGGCACTTCAATTCCGTTTTATTCATATAGCAACAATTCACAAGAATCACCTCAATGTGCTTTATATTGTAAGGTAAAAACCCAACAATAATATACAGTCAGAAAACACCCTATGAACAAGCACTTGGCAACAGTGGGAAGGAAAATCTCCCATTTAACAAGAAGAAACTTCCAGCAGAACCAGGCTCAGGGAGTTTGATAGTTGCTAACAATTAAATACAATAGTTTGTGTAATACAAAATAGTGAGTGATAGAAGGTGAGTCAAAAAGAAACACTGTCCGTTCACAGTCTACATTCAAACCTACAGTCAAGTTAGAATCACCATGTCTTCCTACTCCACACCAGATCGGCCCCAGTTGGCTGGTGGAACAGAACAGTGCTAGCCATCAAACTACTGTGCAGCTCCAATTGAAAAGTCTTTTTGAAATAGAGTTTACCTTAAAACCACAAGGACTAATGGCACTATTTCAAGACTTTTATGACATTGGGGAAGTCAGAAACATGACAGCCACAGTTTGGAGTTGACTCTATAGCTATACTGTGCCTGTATGCTTAGCAACCGTAACACAATGGAATTCCCTTTCTGCCAATTTAGAAATCCATCAGCTAGTCAAATGATTCAGACTATTGTTTTTCAGCAGTTTTGGTGGACTTTGCAGCTATCTGGGCCAAGAATTCAAATCCCATTTTCTGGTCACTATTTAGAAAGGCAGCTAAATTAAATAACGCTAATAGACGATGCTAATCAAAAGCTAGTCAGCTACCTTTTGGCATTTCAGCAAACACAATACTCCTTTTTACTTCACACTGACTGATGTCAAAGATTGGCCAATCAACTCAGATTATAAGCAGACCATAAATGTTCCGATACCAAAAAGTTTGTTCCTAGCTTACAGAATGTGCATGTTCACATGCAGATATCTGTTTATAGAGATGTCATGGTCCTGCGGCCATGACTCAGTGACTTTGTGTTTGTGTTCCTTATTGTTATTATTCTCTTTATTATTCTTGGGCTGTTTTGGGAAGGTTTGTGTTTTGGGATTTTAGATACTGGGTTTTGGGTTTGTGCTCCCTCTATTGGTCCCTGGTGTTAGTGTTCCCCTGTCTCGTCAGGTTAATCAGGTCCAGCTGTGTCTCCCACCTGTGTGTGATTTCCCAGTGTCTCTTTGTGTACTTTAGTGTGTGTTTTCCTCTGCTCCTCGTCGCGTCGTCTGTGTTCATACCTGGTGTAATCCCCTGCGTGCTCTCCCTGCTGTTCTCCCTTCATGCTCAGGTTTGCTATTTCTTTGTGTAGTTTCTCCCAGTTAGTTCATCCTTAGTTCTGTTTTACCATCCCCACTTTATATTGGATATTATCAATAAATCACCCTCACACCTGAATAAGTGCTGCGTTTTGAGTCCTCCTTCCGCTCTCCACACGGCCGCTGCCCCGGACCGTGACAGTACGACGCGACTACAACATGGACCCAGCAGCGCTTAACCCGTCCAAGGAGCTACGGGAGAATCTAATCGATGCCACACAGGAGCTTATTGACCTGTGGCTGGAAAACCCGGGCGGGGAGTCCCAGCGCGCTATAGAGAGGCGGCTACAGCGTCTGGTGACCGGTCTCCCATGGCTTCTAGGCTCGCTATGTCCGTGGGAGCGGGAGTTTCTCCTTTTGGACCTTGGACTACACCCCCCGTCTGCATTCACTTTTGAGCAGCCCGATGCGGTGAGTCAGCGGGATGCATTGCTTTCCCCAGTTTCCGGGACTTTGTTTTCTGGGGCTATTCAGAGCGGGATGGGAGACTGTATGGATCGCTTACCTACCTTCGTGGTAACGGATCCTTCCCAAGTGGGCGTGTACAAACCCGCTGCAAAACTGACAGACTGTGTCTCTGCCGCTCCTTCTGAGCCAGGACTTTATTGCCATTCTCCGGCTCAGTTCTGTGTCCAGCCACAAGCTTCCCAGTCTGTAGCTCAACCATTAGCCTCCCTTAAGCCACAATTTTCACACTGTTTTTCCACCGCTGTTTCTGAGCAGGGAGACAAACTGTTTCACTACGGATCTGTTCCTCAAAAGCTGGCTACATTAGAGACTATTGCTCACTCCGGGGCTTCCCCAGAGGCTGGGTTTCTGCCCTCAGCTTACTCTGGACCCCTGGAGGCCAAGATGCCAGCTGTGAACTGCACCGGGCTGTCACTGCCTGAGCAGGGTCAGTGCTCTGCGCAGCTGCAGCCCTCCTTATGTGTGCCGGAGGCCCACGTGCCTACTGGTTTTGTTTCATATGTGCCAGAGGCCCACGTGCCTACTGGTTTTGTTTCATGTGTGCCAGAGGCCCACGTGCCTACTGGTTTTGTTTCATGTGTGCCGGGGGGCCCGAGGAGCCCATCCAGCCTCCTGTTTCGCCTACTGGGGGGCCCGAGGAGCCCGTCCAGCCTCCTGCTTCGCCTGCTGGGGGGCCCGAGGAGCCTGTCCAGCCTCCTGCTTCGCCTGCTGGGGGGCCCGAGGAGCCCGTCCAGCCTCCTGCTTCGCTAGCTGGGGGGCCCGAGGAGCCCGTCCAGCCTCATGCCACACTGACTGCCACGTCGGCTGGGGGGCCCGAGGATCCCGTCCGGCCACCTGTGGCTGCTTCTCCACCTGTGGCTGCTTCTCCACCTGTGGCTGCAGCGCCGCCTCCTGCTACTGCCACGCCTCAGCCTGAAGCTTCAGCCTCGCCTGGTTCTGGTCCAGTTTCGTCCTCACCTGGCCCAGCTTCGGCTTCAGCTTCAGCTTCAGCCTCGTCTGGTCCAGCTTCATCCTCACCTGGCCCAGCTTCAGCTACAGCTTTGTCCTCGCCCGGCCCGGCTTCAGCTACGGCTTCTTCATCGCCTGGTCCGGCTTCAGCTACAGCTTCTTCATCGCCTGGTCCGGTTTCATCCACGCCTGGCCCGGTTTCATCCACGCCTGGCCCGGTTTCATCCACGCCTGGCCCGGTTTCATCTCCAGCTTCATCCACGCCTGGTCCGGCTTCATCCACGCCTGGCCCGGTTTCATCTCCAGCTTCATCCACGCCTGGTCCGGCTTCGGCTTCGGCTTCAGCATCGCCTGGTCCAGCCTTCGTGTCTGCATCCTCGTCTGGTCCAGACTTCGTGCCCGCATCCTCGGCCACAGCATCCTCATCTTCACCCACTGCGCCTGGTCCAGCCTCCGCTTCAGCATCCTCATCAGCATCGCCTGGTCCAGCCTCCGCTTCAGCATCCTCATCAGCATCGCCTGGTCCAGCTTCAGCATCCTCATCAGCCTCGTCTGGTCCAGCCTCCGTGTCTGCATCCTCGTCTGGTCCAGCCTCCGTGTCTGCATCCTCGTCTGGTCCAGCCTCCGTGTCTGCACCATCGCCTGCAGAAGCGTCTTCAGCATCCGCACCATTGCCTGCAGCAGCGTCTTCAGCATCCGCATCATCGCCTGCAGCAGCGTCTTCAGCATCTTCGCCCGCTGCGGCCCCGGCTTCCGTGCCTTCAGCCTCGCCTGGCCCAGCCTCGTTTGGGTCTGGAGCTAAACGGCCGTTTTCTAGACCGCTGGCTAGGCTACTGGCCGGGCGCCGTCGCCTGACTGGCCGCCGTTGCCTTCCGCACGGCCGGCCCCCGGACCGCCATCGCCTGAGCGGCCGCCGTTGCCTTCCGCACGGCCGGCCCCCGGACCGCCATCGCCTGAGCGGCCGCCGTTGCCTTCCACACGGCCGACCCCCGGACCCTCTTCGCCTGAGCGGCCGCCGTTGCCTTCCGCACGGCCGCACTGTGCATATTTTGAATGTTTTACTGCTTGACAAACCAGAGATTTCCTAGTACTTCAAGGTTTTTCAACCAAATTCGTCTTGCAGCTTAGGTAGAATTGCAGCAGTAAATATGTCAGACAGGACCACATGAATTTAGTACAGAAAAAAGACACAAACGGGTAAACACAATTTTATAAAGCATTCTCCAACATTGTTGTTTATATGAGAAATATTCAAACTTCTTGTACTTTCCTCGTCCAACCCCTTCCCATCATTCCTCTCTGCCACTACCTTTCCTTGCCAAACCTCGCCCTGTGTCTTCCAACCCGCCAGCCCATCGAACAGCACAAACCACTGCAAGAGCATTCCAGGAAGCTCCTCCAAGACATGGCAGGGATAAATCATGAGGAATAATGAGGGCTTGTTTCCATGAAGGGTGAGCGAGAACAGAGAGCTTACAGATGCTGTGCTGTCCAGTCATCAAAACAAGACAAACACGCATGTACTCAAGCGGAGAGATGATATACTACTGGGTGGATCTGTTTGCATAATTCTGTTGCACTGATGCCAGACTGAACTGAGAGGCAGTGATTTACATCCTAAAAGAATGAAGCCAACTGAAAAAGTACTCTAAAAACGTTGTAAATGCAGTCCTTGAAACATAGGTACATACTACTTCCATAAATATAGTTTAAGTCCACACAGTAGACAATTTATTAGGTACACCTGTTCAACTGGTCGGTAATTCAAATATCTAATCAGCACGTCACATGGCTGCAACATATGTGTAGGCATGTAGACACAGTCAGGACCACCCGGTGAACCTTGTGAATCAGAAGGAGGAAAGGTGACTTTGAACGTAACATGGTTGTTAGTGCCAGATGGTCTGGACTGAGTATTTGTGGACTCTCCTGATCTACTGATTTTCCCACACAAGCATCTCTACGTTTTACAGAGAACGATCTGAAAAAGAGAAAATATCAGGTGAGTTCTCTTTGCAAAATTGCCTTGTTGATGCCACAGATCAGAGCCAGACTCCTTTGAACTGACAGTGAGGCAACAGTACTTTTAAATGGCCACTCGTCATAATTGAGGAATACAGAAGAGCATCTCTGAATGCACAACACATTGACTCTAGAAGCATATTCAGCAGAACGTCACATCATGTGCTGCTCCTTCCAACTAAGAACAGGAAACTGAGGCTACAGTTCACCAAAGACACACAACAGAGGTTTGGCCCGGTCGGATGAATCTCAATTTCTTTTGCGCAGTGAATCTTAAAACCCAGAATAAACAAATAGATTAAAATACCGATACTAGCATGAGATAGACAATATTTTAACATTAATGACATACTTTGACTTCTAGTTTGATAAAGATTAAAAAAAATAAAGGTGTTGGAAATTTCGTGTCTATTTCGGCAAGTAGGGGCAGGAATCACAGAGTTACTTAAAGGATGATATCTTCATAATACATTGATAGTATTGTGGTGATCATGGGATATAACCTTACATGTGTACAGGTAATGACAAAAAAAAATACTCCTAAAAGTGATTAAGCACGTCAGGTGTTACTTCTATACAAAATAATTTACATTACTAGTAAAGTATTGCATGTATGTCTTAAAAAATGAAATTTGGTGCAACTTTATCACTAATGTAAGGAAGTGATATAGGATATATTGCTGTACTGATATTATGCCCCACTCCAAAGAAAGGTCCACAGCAATGGCTAATCAAGTGTCAACCACCTATTTGTCTAAAACTAATGAGATGTATTTACAGTGGAACCCCGACTTACGAAATTAATTCGTTCCCGAGGGTCTTTCGTAAGCACCCATCACGCCATTTGAGTGAACGATAGGCTACAGGCTAATTGCTAACTGCAACAACAATACGTCGTTCAAGTGGAACAGCGAAGCGCAAGTACGAAAGCCAAGGGGGTTGTCACATGATTCAGAAGGCATTGTGGGCATTGTAGGCATTCTGGGCTCAGCCAATCAGAGCCAGCGGATTTCATTTCACGGGCATTTTGCCGTAACACGGGCAGAAATATTGCCGTTAAGTGCCTTCGTAACTTGAATTTTTCGTTAAATGGGGTATTCGTAAGTCGGGGTTCCACTGTATTTATATTTATTCTTATTATTACTCTTTTACATTTTGCTTAACACATTTTTTCCAACTTCACAAATTATGACCTCGCAATGGCTTTTTTAAAAACTTCTGAATAAGTGGTGACAATAGTGGGATATGTACAGTCCCAAGAGCAGAAAGTGGCAAAGCACACAAGAACGGCAAAACGTGCCAAACAACAAGTGATAGAGCCATGGAAAGTAAGTTTGTTGTTTTCAAGTGTTTGGATGCACTAATTTGTTTTCAGTGACAATAAAGATAAACAGTGCAGAACTTTGTAACTGTTTTTCAAAGTGCTATACTATTATTATTATTATTATTATTATTATTATTATTATTATTATTAATAATAATAATAATAATAATAATAATAATAATAATAATAATAATAATAATAATAATAATACTCTCACTTATCAGGTGGTCACAAACACTAATCCAAATTGATATCTATTTAAAATTCTTAAACATTGTTTATCTGAAGCTCAGGTTGAAAGAGAGAGAGTGGTATGAGGAATCAACACAGGAGTCTTCTGTCTAACAGAGAGCCTCTGTTTCCAACACTCAGCCTAGGTTTCCTGACAGACTTTAGGCAAAACGCCAGCCACTGTGCAAACAAGTCTCCTCATCAACATAGGTGCAATACTGGCAGATAGAAGCCTGTAGAGTTTGTCTTCTGTGTGCTGTGGAGCATCCTCAGAGCTCTAATAACAGACATCCGCAGCGAGATGACTGTGGTCAAACAGTCAACTGAAAGAAAAACAGAACATGAAAAGGAGCCAGAAACTATTAGCTGCCTTCATCAAGGCATGTTAGTGGATGTCTGTCTTTTGCATGTTTATACTGACATTTTCATAAGCTTTAAAAGTTAATGACTGAACTGCATGTGGTTACTGACTTTCAACATTTCGCAGAATTAGGCTAATTGTTTCACTGACAACAAGATTACAGCGGTGTTTGCAAAATGGCTTATGGATGTTATGGAAGAGCCCAATGACAAAACATTTTCAGTACTATGTATTTCCTTATATTTTGTGATAAAAAGTATATAAGGCAAAAACAGAGTTTGTAAAATTGTAATTAGCTTGAAAGTCAATATTTGGTGTGACCATCTTTATTCTTCAGCACAGTCTGAACTCTCTTAGGCAGCTTTCTCATCATTTCTTTAAGTCGTCTTCAGGAATAGTTCTCCAGGCTTCTTGAAGGACATTCAAAGCTCTTCTTTGGATGTTTCTGCCTTTTGTTCTGTTCTCTGTCAACATGATCCCACACTGCTTCAATAATGTTGAGGTCCGGGCTCTGGGGAGGCCGATCCATGACTGATGGTTTTCCACTGTGTGTTTTTCTATCCATGTATGATTTTACTGCATTGGCAGTGTGTTTGGGATCGTTGTTGTGCTGAAAAAGAAAGCTGTTTCTAATCTGATGTTTTCCAGATGGTATTGCGTGGTGGATCAAAATCTGATAGTACTTTTCTGAGTTCATAATTCATCAATTTTGACAAGATCTCCAACACCACTGACTGAAATGCTGCCCAAACCGTATCAGAGAGTCCACCGTGTTTTACAGATGGCTGTAGACACTCACTGTATTTCTCTCTTGATCTCCTCCAAACACAATCATTTGAACAGATTAAAAAAAACTTGGATTAATCACTCCATCAGATCTTTTGCCCTCATTTTCAATACAGTTCTTGTGTAGCTGTCATAGCTCAGTCTTTTCTCCCAGTTTCCCTCCTTTAAGAATTGCTTCCTGATGGCCACCCTTCCACTGAGACCATTTCTGGTGAGGCTTTATTGAACAGTAGATGATCAGCTGAAGGTCCACATGAATCTCTCAGGTCCTGTATCAGGTCTTTGCTGGATTTTTCCTTGTTTCTTAAGTACATGGCTTTCTGAATACTGTTAATCTGTTGTAAATAGTATTTTTAAACCTGACACATCTTCTTTGGCCCTCAGCTTGTCCTCAAAAATTTTTAAGGATATCTTACATACCATATATCAGGTTTTTGACATAGCGCTGGTTCATATCTTAGATTAGGAGCCTTTTTATGCTTCAGTGTTAGTCAGTGTTAAGCGCCTTAACAAACAAAAAACATTTGTCTATAAATGGTCAGCTACAAGGACTGTAAACTTGTAAGTCATTATATAATCAGCACACTTTTGTCCTTCTTGTCCTACAGTGGGGCAAAAAAGTATTTAGTCAGCCACCGATTGTGCAAGTTCCCCCACCTAAAATGATGACAGAGGTCAGTAATTTGCACCAGAGGTACACTTCAACTGTGAGAGACAGAATGTGAAAAAAAAAAATCCATGAATCCACATGGTAGGATTTGTAAAGAATTTATTCGTAAATCAGGGTGGAAAATAAGTATTTGGTCAATAACAAAAATACAACTCAATACTTTGTAACATAACCTTTGTTGGCAATAACAGAGGTCAAACGTTTACTATAGGTCTTTACCAGGTTTGCACACACAGTAGCTGGTATTTTGGCCCATTCCTCCATCCAGATCTTCTCGAGAGCAGTGATGTTTTGGGGCTGTCGCCGAGCAACACGGACTTTCAACTCCCGCCACAGATTTTCTATGGGGTTGAGGTCTGGAGACTGGCTAGGCCACTCCAGGACTTTCAAATGCTTCTTACGGAGCCACTCCTTTGTTGCCCGGGCGGTGTGTTTTGGATCATTGTCATGTTGGAAGACCCAGCCTCGTTTCATCTTCAAAGTTCTCACTGATGGAAGGAGGTTTTGGCTCAAAATCTCACGATACATGGCCCCATTCATTCAGTCCTTAACACGGATCAGTCGTCCTGTCCCCTTGGCAGAAAAACAGCCCCATAGCATGATGTTTCCACCCCCATGCTTCACAGTAGGTATGGTGTTCTTGGGATGCAACTCAGTATTCTTCTTCCTCCAAACACGACGAGTTGAGTTTATACCAAAAAGTTCTACTTTGGTTTCATCTGACCACATGACATTCTCCCAATCCTCTGCTGTATCATCCATGTGCTCTCTGGCAAACTTCAGACGGGCCTGGACATGCACTGGCTTCAGCAGCGGAACACGTCTGGCACTGCGGGATTTGATTCCCTGCCGTTGTAGTGTGTTACTGATGGTGACCTTTGTTACTTTGGTCCCAGCTCTCTGCAGGTCATTCACCAGGTCCCCCCGTGTGGTTCTGGGATCTTTGCTCACCGTTCTCATGATCATTTTGACCCCACGGGATGAGATCTTGCGTGGAGCCCCAGATCGAGGGAGATTATCAGTGGTCTTGTATGTCTTCCATTTGCTGATGATTGCTCCCACAGTTGATTTTTTCACACCAAGCTGCTTGCCTATTGTAGATTCACTCTTCCCAGTCTGGTGCAGGTCTACAATACTTTTCCTGGTGTCCTTCGAAAGCTCTTTGGTCTTGGCCATGGCGGAGTTTGGAGTCTGACTGTTTGAGGCTGTGGACAGGTGTCTTTTATACAGATGATGAGTTCAAACAGGTGCCATTCATACAGGTAACGAGTGGGGGACAGAAAAGCTTCTTACAGAAGACGTTACAGGTCTGTGAGAGCCAGAGATTTTCCTTGTTTGAGGTGACCAAATACTTATTTTCCACCCTAATTTACGAATAAATTCTTTACAAATCCTACCATGCGAATTCATGGATTTTTTTTTCACATTCTGTCTCTCACAGTTGAAGTGTACCTCTGGTACAAATTACTGACCTCTGTCATCATTTTAAGTGGGGGAACTTGCACAATCAGTGGCTGACTAAATACTTTTTTGCCCCACTGTATGTAGCAGGCACCAAAATAGATTATGCAAATATTATCTCATAGCATATGTTAAAACAATTACCATCATCACACCCTCATAAAAATCAGTATAGGTGCCATTAAAATACTATAAAAACACAGAAATGCTTCATAAACCCAAATAAAAAACCCTTAAAACCTTCAAGCAACTGTCATTCAATGCCCTGGGCAGTGTTTGGCATATAAAGGGGAAGTTGTGGCGAATTAAAATAATAAACACACAAAATGAAATCAGTGCAGCGCTGCAGTTATCTTCATGTCTGGTGAACTGCAAACTGCTGGCAACAAACCTCATTGTGCTTCATGACAAATTTACTGCTCAAGGTCAGCGAAGAGGCGGCCCAAAGCATTGCCTAAATTCACATTCGTATTTGCACAAATCGTAACCGCACTTTTACAACCTGAAACAACGAGCACGGCGCTGGCATATTTGTGTCCTGTTTGTTTTTGTTCAAGGGTCATTTCCCTGGATAAAGCCAACACAAATGTTTGCTCCCAAGTAAGTCAATATTGGCATTTGCACATTAACGCATCTCTAATTTTCATCCAGATTTACAATTTCCCTCCATCTACAGTCCTTTCCCTTCTGACACGCAAACCTACTCTCCTCTCAAAACATTTCCTGTCGGCTGTCTGTCACCACCAGAACGAATGACTCATGACGCTATCCTGATTATTCCCCAAATTGCCACCACAAATGACTTTGCCCGGTTTTAGAGGTATTTGGCAGATTTCTCCGTCGATGTTTTGGGAACACATAACTTTTGTTCCTATAGTAATATTTGGGTAGACGAATGGCTTGAGGGGAGGTTTTTTGGGGAGAGGAGTTATGAACTGGAGAGGAAAATAAAGGAGAGGGGAGACATTTCAACATTTCTCCCCACCAGTCACAACTAAAACCACTAAGTATACAGCCTTTTTACACTCTTTCCCTCCACCCTTTCCCTTGCTTCTCATTCACTCATTTCTCCGCTCCTTCCTTTTCATTTGCTCTCCCCTTTTTTCTTTATTTTTTGTTACCGCTGATTGGGATCAAATGTGGTGAGTGGAACTGTGATCCCACAGTCAGTCAAGAGGCAGAAATAAAGCCTTACATGGCGTATTTGCCCCCAAGTAGTTATTTTTTTTTTTTGCACATATATTTGAAGTCACTGATCCACCACAATATTAAAAACCACTGACAAGTGAAGTGAATAAAATTGATCATCTTGTTATAGGACAATGTTCTGCTGGGAAACCTTGGGTTTTGGCATTCATGTGGATGTCACGATGATATGTACCACCAAGCAAGACAATACGCCTCACACCACTTCAAAATATACTCAGTGACAGCTCGAGGAACACAACAAATATACCGAAATTATGATCCCAGTTCAATAGCACTATCAAAATCCAATCCCAGTAGGGCCCCACTGCTAATCCAAAGGAGCTGAAGACCATGATGCCAAAGTCCTCGTACAGGATACCCCGAGAGGTCCGATCTCCATGCCCCAAATGGTCAAAGTTATTTTGTTAGCAATGCATAGTTATGGCTGATTATGGTACAAGATAAAGCCACTATACTAATAATAATGCTTCATGCATAGCTGGTAAGTATCAGCAGTTTCTGAATGATGAGGTGTAATTGAAGTGAAATTAGGGGTTGATCTGAGTGGGCGATCATTTACAGTGAAAAATAATTGTGGGAAAACGAAACGAAACCACACAAAAAAACAGAGGGCTGCCAAGTACAAATGAGGCGACGATGTTTTCAAAAGATTTTTTTAAGTATATAAAATTGTTTTAAATTATATTTAAACTGATAACGTTATTTGTGTAAGGACATGTCACATGCTACTCAAAAGTAATCAGAATCATGAGTCTTTTTATTCTCTGTGTTGGATCAAACAGCCAAAATCTTAAATACTTAAATAACTGAACCATCAGATGCACCAAAACAATCTAAACAAAAATGTTAGTATTAATTTACAAAATATGGCAAATTGATATTTCTTCTTGTCTTTGCATTTATCTACTCCCTCATTTATTTTGCCTTTTGCGTAATTTTGTATTTCATGGATTCAATTATTCATTTTCAACCTGTGCTGATGATTTCAGCAGTTTTGGTCCTCCGTAGATGACCGTATAAGCACTATAACCCACACCATTACAAATGGTAACTGGTAAATGGCCTGTATTTGTATAGCGCTTTACTTAGCCCCTAAGGACCCCAAAGCGCTTTACACTACATTCAGTCATCCACCCATTCACACACACATTCAGTGTGTGAATGTGTGTGTGAATTACAAAGAAATCTAAGTGGAGATGTGCACTTGCATGAAGTTTATTAGCCAGCGTGCTGCTCTGGATGACGTCACACTGCAGTCTGAGGCAGGCAGGTTAAAGCTTTTTTGCCGGACTGTGCATTTTTCCATGCAGTGCTAAAATTGATTTAAACAGCCTGAAAAAACCCATAAATGGGCTTCGCTTAACATTTGCAATAGTGCTTCAGGAGGGGGAAAAACCGTGTAGAAAAGCAACTTTTAAATTCCTGCTATTCCCGATGCAATGACCACAGTCACAGTTTATCTGCTGTATGTGTGGTGCATTGTATGTGCTTGTACAATAAGTAAAAATATGTGTACTTCTATACAGTAATAAGGTGTGACAAAGACTAGAATGCACAATGAAGACATCAGTCTCATCAGTAACAAAAGAAGACAGTGAAGATCGTGTCTTACCTTCACTTCACATTTCTTGTGGCAGGACAACCGGCACGCTGAAATAAAAGAGGCAGCATTATGTGCAGTTGTTAATTTACACCCACAGGAGCAAAAACCATTAACAACCGTAAAGAGATTAATGGATGTTTCCTTTCACATAGATCACAAAATGAAGCTGAAAGCAGCAACTGTAGATGTGTGCTCAGTATTGGAAAACAATTAAAGTGCTTAGATGGTGTGGAGAGTTTAGAATTGCAGCGCTGTACTGCTGAATGCACTGAAACTGAAATAAGGTCAGCACTATCCCTGATGCAAACATGCTGTGGTGCTGCCCTCAAGTGGTCACATGAAGCAAACATCCATCCATCAGTTTGCATTTCACTACCTTAATGTTTCAGGCAAAAGGTGAAACATTGATGCAAAAATCAATAGCAAATGCAAGCCAAAGTGATTGAAATGAACACAGAATGTTGATTAAACAGTGATAAATTGGACTTTTAATGTATGTTCTAGACTGTTAATGGGTCACACTTGAATCAAGGTGGTACAAGTCTCCTCAGCACATAATAGTAACAGTCTGTAATCAAATTTTATTCATTTATTAATGCAAATTTGTCTTTTTGCATGTTTGAAGCAAACACTCTTTATGAAAGATGGTCAGAAGTTTCAGGTCAGAAAGGTTAAGCCTTTGCACAGAAACCTTCAAGCTGCATTCTTTTTAACTACCAGGAGGGGGCGAATCCTCTATTTGAAAACAGGTATATAGGTATGTGAGGAAACAAACCTTCTTCTTTATGGATTTATGACCTCACCAAACACTTTGAAGATACGCGTAGGATTCCAATCATTAGTTTGAAGTGTTACTGATTACAACACGATGCTTATTTTACAAAACAAAGTCCTATGTAGGGTAAAATACACAGGGTTGCTTGCTTTATGACTTTGCTTAATATGACTTTTCTCCCCCATTTTTAGTCAAAGTCAAATTTATTTATATAGCACATTTAAAACAACAAATGCTGACCAAGGTGCTGTACAATTAAGATAACTAAAAGACATAAAAACATAGGGAGACATGATAAAAGAAAAGAAAAAGAATCATAAAATTAGAAGATTTGAGTAAGATATAACATAGTTAAAAGTAATACAAACTCATTCTGATTTAAAAGCCAAGGAATAAAACTGGGTTTTCAGACGGGTTTCAAAAGTGTCCAATGTTGGGCAGGTCCTGATGTGAAGGGGCAGTTTGTTCCACAGTTTAGGAGCAGTTACAGCAAAGCCCCGATCTCCTCTGTGCTTTAATCTGGACCTCGGGACAGCCAGGAGCAATTGATCCGCAGACCTCAGTGATCTTGCAGGAGTGTACCAATTTAAAAGATCAGAAAGGTATGAGGGTGCTAACCCATTTAATGCCTTACAAAAAAAAAATCTTAAAATAAATTCTAAAACTAACTGGCACCCAGTGCAATGATGCCAGTATGGGAGATACGTGTTCACGCTTGCGTGTGCCAGTTAGTAACCGTGCTGCAGCATTTTGGACCAGCTGTAGACGGCTAACTGATGACAGACTAACACCAGAGTAAAGATTATTACAGTAGTCGAGGCGAGATGAAATGAAGTCATGAACAGCTCTGTCAAAGTCTCTAAAACAGAGAAATGGCTTCACTTTAGCAAAGATTAACCTTTTTGTATGTCTTTTGTTTATCTCATTCTTTGACATTCAAAGGGCCTCCCTGAGAGTTTTTTTAGCTGATTTTAAAGCAATGTATCTGGACGATTGCACAGCACATAGTCTTATTGTCACATCTAATCCTTTACAATAACCAGCAATGTGCTGCATAGCAACCCTTCCTGGTAAAGGACAACAAGGAGTTTTAGATAATTATAATTGTCCAGGTGCTTGTGAACATATAGTACACTATAGCTCTAGTTTAACAGGACAGAAAGTACAATAAATAAAAGTGTATGCCTTCTTTTCTTTTCTGTACCCATATCTATCACCCAGCGTCATTGCTACCCATATTTCTCACTCTTCACCCTAGCTCTGGCCCCCTCCCCTACCACTCATCCCTTTCCCCCTCTTTCCCCCTCTTATCTAGGCTAATGCAGCAGCAGCAGCAGCCATGCTAATTTTAACACCAAATCCTCAGCCAAAGCCCTATACAAGCCCATTCCCCTACTGCTGGGCTTTTCTCCCCGTTTGTCATCTGGCCTCTGCTAAAGACACTCTGTTTGTACTGTAGTTCAAAAATGGGGAGAGCAAGGGAAAGAGTGCAAAGACAGATAGAGGGAGACCAGAGAAAAAGAAACAGAGGAAATGTGAGGCTGCCTGGGAGTCTTCTAATGTTAATTTCCCTTGGACTTTTCTTGGAGTGACAATAAAACCTTTAGTACTTCTAAAATTAGACTCAAAAACATGTGACTGGATCATTGAGGAAGAGGGGGAGGCAGGGGCTCAAAGGCAAGAGGGAGAGAAAGCAAAGCTAAAACAGTAGACCAATGCATACATAAATAGAGCGTACAGCGTAAACAAAAAGGATGTGTATATTAAAAATAGACTTGGGGAGAAAAAACATTCAAATACAAATAAAACTTTGTTTTAAACCTTTCTTTAATGTAAACCTGAATGGCTTAAATTATGCTAGAATCAAGCTTTAGCTGACCTGCACTGAACTGAACTGTGCGGCAGTTTTTAGAGAGAAAATGCTTTCTTGATGCTAGAGGTCTGAGGAAAATGGCTAAAATGCTTCGAGCTGACCGGGAGGCAACAGTAACTCAAATAACACTTACAACCAAGGTATGCAGAAGAGTATCTCTGAATGCACAACACATTGAACTCAGCAGCACAAGACCATGTCCAGGACCTTCTTTTAGTCAGGCGATGGTGCTAACTTCTGTAATAAAGATGTCTAGGGGTTTGTTAAACTATTTGCCCACACTTTTTTTTCACAGACTGACAATGTTTATAATAATGTTTCTTAAAGTAAAATTGGGTCATAACTCATAACATAACTGATATACATCTATTTACTGCCACTTCCAGGTTGCAGAAGCAGCAAGTCTAAGGAAGATTCATGTGAAGTCTAAGGAAGGCAGTTGTTATAAAATGGTCAGTTTTTATATTTATAAATGAATCTCACCCTCAGCCATTCTGGGAATCCAACCCCTGCCTGGTCATAATTTACTCGGTCTACTGTCTTAGGTCTGCTCAGATCCACTTTAAAGCCAACATGCTAGACACCCACCTTTGCAGATGAGGCCCTCCTTGGTGATGGCCTGCTTGCATATATCACAACTCTTGGCCTTCTTGAATGGCTTCAGCTTAAAGGTGTGCGTGTGGACGCCCTCCAGCTCGTCGGGCTGCGGGAAGAAGAGGAAACGAGATCAGGAGTGCATCGCTACAAATCGATGGAAGCAGATCCAAAGCCAATCAAAACACATTCGATACATCTGGCTGCACGTGAGAGTTTCACCTCAACTTTTGATGATTTTTGGTTTCAGCTAAGCTGTTTCCTTGTGTCTTTGTTATACTGAATAGGAGGGTTAATGTCCGAAACAGTGATGCAACTCAAACAAGTCATTTTTCTACCTTATAAGGCCCAAAAGACTGTTGCGTGCAAATAAGTGCACTCACACTGACACACACACGCACACACAGAGACACAGCCCACCCAACAGCATAGGATATTTTCACTTTGAAGTTCTCTAATTAAATGACTAATTAACGATGGAGTGAAAAAAAGGCCTTACAGCAGCCAGCAACCTAAAAAACTCTAGGAATGATGCTTGCCTGTGTGTGTTCGTGTGTGTGTGTGTGTGTGCAGTATTGTTTGCAAGTGTGTGTCCGGGGCTTCATTTCAGAGCAGCCTGAGGACACAACAGCTCGAGAAACTGTGCAAAGCAGTGAAGAAGAAAAATCAAAAATATTGTTTTACGCATGCTGATGATGATGAAGAAGAAGATGGGGTTGCAGCTGCTGCGAGCATGTTGCTCATGACCAGGATAACAACTTGGAGGATCCCAAAAGACCCTTGCAAAATTAATTCCATGACTTGTGTAATTTATTCCTGACATGCAATGACATCTCGAACGCTGTGTTAAAATGTGGGTTTCTCTCCAAACAGCTGCACATTACTCAGAATTGATCTGATTAGTCTGTCCTGCAGCTTGGAAAATGCACTCAACGCACGAGTTTTTCCTTTGAAGGAAACCAGCCGATGAACGCTTCAAAATGTGCTCAGAATAGACGAGTTGGTTTAGGTTTCTGAATGTTTTAGGCCTTTATTTTCTTTCTGACTTGCTTATGTGGTTTGATCTGGTTTTATTTTATCATACAAAGGTCTGTGGGTTGCTTTGATGCAGTTACCCCAGTTCGTATGGCCAAAAAGACAACAGGCAAATCCCAGATCTCTTCTTTTGTCATTTCATCATGTGACATCATCACTCAGAATTGCACTTAAAGCAAACACCCTGCTAGATCTCCCTCTTTCCCTGTTGTCCAGAGCCCACTTTTCCTAACAGCCTCCTCTGTGAGTCATAATAATGATGCCATTTCCTTTGTGTATTTGTGCAGCTGGCCTGGTTTGGGTTGAGCTCGGCTGGGCTGTAAATCTGAGTTTGCTTTATTGAAAACAGTATTTTATATACACCTCCTTCCAGATATCACCTTGAAAGGATGCATGAATGAGTCAATGAATTAAGACATTCCTCAAACATTCCCACGAATATAAATCATTGCGAGGGCTTTGGAATATTTATTTCTGGCAAAAGGAGAAATCAATCTTTCTTAAGGTGACAGGGTCTATACCTGCAAACATAGTTTTGTTTTGTTTTTAACAGATTAACAGTTGAACAGTTAACTGATTATCTTATTCAACATAGGCAACATTGCTGCCACATCATGTTGTGCAAGTTGCTCACTGTAAATAGATCACTGATCACTTCTCCTACAGAGGAGTGATCGGTTTTAAGTTTTTCTGCTTTCTGTGTCTTTCTTTAAGTAGATAAACGCGCTAATTGTTTCTACTTGCACCAGTTTGTGTTGATGTCTAAAGGTAAGTCTGTAATTCTGTAGTAGCACACAGTAATTGATTTCGTTTGCAGAGCACCAACGATGAGGAGCTGTTTGGGGGAGGGGAGGTTCTTGTAGAAAGAGTAGCTCAGAGCAGCTTATTTAAAATGCACAGGAAATGCATGTGCACGTGTCCACAGTGCTCCTGAAATTTACTCATTACCACTCAGAGATTGTGGTCCATCTCTAAACCAAAGAACAAGTGACGTCTTACTTAGGACCACTATGCAACAGACAGCTCCTACTGCCACCTACAACATAACCTTCTACCACAAGTACTGTTTGAAATGCCGTGCTGTGGAACAGACTAGAGAAAACCTTAATTTTGTAACATTTTGCAAGGAGAATGGGGATCAATTTACGAAAAATGTGCAAATATACAAGAAAATGTCTAATGAGCTTCGAATGAGCTTAAAAGTCAATATTTAAGTAGTCTTCAGGAATAGTTCTCCAGGCTTCTTGAAGGACATTCAAAGCTCTTCTTTGGATGTTTCTGCCTTTTGTTCTGTTCTCTGTCAACATGATCCCACACTGCTTCAATAATGTTCAGGTCCGGGCTCTGGGGAGGCCGATCCATGACTGATGGTTTTCCACTGTGTGTTTTTCTATACAGGTATGATTTTACATTATCTCTCTTTTCCCCTTCCTTAAGAAGACTTCTTGATGGCCACCTATCAGCTGAGACTATTTCTGATGAGGCTTCAGTGAACAGTAGATGGATTACCTGAAGAGCCAGATGAATATCTCAAAATCTGTGTCAAGCCTTTGCTGGATTTAGACCTGCCACTTTTTTTGTCCTCCATTTCCTTAAATTTTTAAGGACACACTCCAGAGAGTGAAGTAGAATAGAATAGAATAGAATAGCCCTTTATTGTCACTGAACATGTACAATGACATATAAATAGTAAGACAGCAGGATTAAATAGCAAACAGGAGAAATGTATACAATCAAGAGAAATATATACAAAAATAAGAAAAAGCCACAACCTAGTAAACAAAATAGTTGCAAAGTGCTTGGAAGTAGTGCAAAGAAAAGACTTGGTCTGAGTACAGAGTTCGTTTTTGAGTGGCCTGAGTGATGAAGGGTTACTCACGCCATGGCTTGGGGGTGTGGGGGGATGTTGTTTGCTAACAGTCTGAATGTCCCAGGGTAGGAACCTGTTTGTGAGTCTAGAGGTGTCGGACCTGATTGACGTGAGGGCTGCAGGTCAAACGGGTGGTGGGCAGGGTGCAAGGGGTCACCTGTGATGGCCCTGGTTTTCCTGAGACGGGGGGATCTGGTGATGGCCTTCAGGGGTGGCAGAGGAAAGTCACTGACTTTTTGGGTGGTATTAATTACCCTCTGCTTAGCCTTCCTGTTCTTAGTAGTGGCCCCTGAGTACCAAACACTCAGGCAGTAGGACAGCATGCTCTCCACTGAGGTGTGTGAGAAGGCCAGCAGCAGCTTCTTCTCCAGGTTATTCTTCCTCGGGATATGGAGGAAGTGCAGTCACTGCTGGGCCCTCTTTACCAGGGCGTTGGTGTTGTTGGTCCAGGTGTGATCAGTGGAGACGTGGGTGCCCAGAAACCTGAAGGTGGAGGCAGATTCCACCCGTTATCCTTTTACAATGGCAGGGGAGTGACCTGTCTGTGCCTTCTGAAGTCCATTATGAGCTCTTTTATTTTAATGAAGTTCAGCTTCATGTTGTTGTCCAAGCACCAGCCTCAATCAGCAAGTCGGACAGATTGAGGCTGGTTAGTGAAGAAATCTTTAATCCAGGAGCAGGTGGCAGGGGGGATCTGAAGGTGGTCAGTTTGGTAGTACAAAGACTGGACTTAAAATCAGCAAAAGAAAAAAAGCCAGTGTTCAAAGAAAGACTTTAAACAAACTTCAGTAAGCCTGAAGAACTATTGATGGAAACCACTTTAAAAAAAGTAAAAGAAAGTTTGGCTTCTTGGCAGAAAAATATAAAAACAAGTAGTGGCTCAAGACTTTTGCACATTATTATAGCTCACTGCTTTTTCCCATTGCTAATTTTAATCACTTCAACTACAACTAGACCTACTACATCTTCAAAGGACTGTAGGTATGATGAGGCTCACTGATGAAAGCTGCACTAAGTCATGTAATCCTTTGCTTCATCATCTTTGAGCTCATTTTCCTGTTGCTTTCCAAAGCTCCCTGGTCTTTTTTTCCCCTCCTCCGTGTGCTGCAGTCAATTTGGCTCAAAGCTCTTTTCAAAAGTGTGTTTCTCAGCGTTTTCGCTCCCATATCTCCCTAAATCTTAATGGCTTTTGTCACACTGTGACACTCTCGCTATAAGTTCCAAAGAGGAATCCTGGCTGACCTTGGCTAGCCAGCAGCACACACAGCATATTAGAACAGGTAACTTCAAACAAACAATATGCTACATGCATGGTGATAATTCATGTAAAAAATTAATTATGAACCACTGCAACATCTATCTCTCAAACAACCTTGTTTCTTCCATTTGTTTGTTCTGCTCAACAGCAGCAGCTCAGATTGATACAGAGGCAGACTAAACATTTTATCCATATACTGTGTACTGATTAATGGAGAATTGGTTGAACGGACAGATTCAAAAGTACTGTGCCAGGTGAAAACATGATATAGGAAAAAAATTAAAGTATTGCTTGATAGTGGTATAACGAGTATCTCCTCAACACTGTTTGCACTGACTTTAATCTTTTTTAGGGCTGTCAAAATTGAGAGCAATCAAAACAACTGCTGTATAATGCACTCCGCTATCTTTGTTTAATTGGTCACATGACTGCATCACATGACTAAAATGCGTCATCGTTTTAGAAAGTCTGATTTTCGAGTGTCCACAGTGCGATGGGGCAGCTCCGTTTTGAAATGTATGCGTTTTCAAGAGCGGAAAACGCCGTCTCAGTGTGGACGGGAGGCCAAAACGGAGAGAAAACGATTAGTGTGGACATAGCCTTAGATTGACCAGTTAACCTATCCCCACTAACTGCATGTGTTTGGACTGCGGGAGGAAGCCGGAGTACCCAGGGAGAACCCCCGCAGACACGGGGAGAACATGCAAACTCCACACAGCTAGCACTGTTAGCTTCTGGCCCACTGTGATGTTTTTGTTTTGAAGATGATAAAATTAAGAATATATAGTAACCCTAGGGGTGAATTTCATACACACTGAAATCTGCTAAACCTGCTATAAACAGATTTTGTCATATGAATTGGTATTATCTATAGGTAGTGGATGTAATATTTGGTCCTAGAAACTTTCTGGTTTTCGTTTTCAACATGCATAGCCCATAGTTGGACATAACATAGTCAATGGGTTGTTGCTAAGTAACATGCAAAAAAAACCTAAATGATTGAATGTCACTCACCAAAACTCAAAGCTCACCCTTTTTCTATGGTCTTCTTACTGCTAACCATACAGCGAGCCACATATTTTGCATTGAAAATGTTCCAAAAAGCACCAACACCCCAATCACAGCCCACTGGAAGGCGCTATCTAACAGAGAGTGGCTATACCTACTCATCTCTCAAAGCTTCACCTCTTATGTTGTATAGTGTAAGTTCAGTCTTAATAAAGTTAAAATGAGTAGGTTTTTATATTAAAAATTACATAAGTTTTTATAAAATAGCCTTTAAGTTATAGAGACAGAAACTGGTTTTGTAGCATGCTGTAGCATAAACATTTATTTCTGCTATAGAGCTAGACATGTTAACACAGCAGTCTATGGCGAGTGACTTACTTTTGAAGCCATTTTGGTGGCAATTCAAGAAACCTTTTAGTGCTTCTGTAAATCAAGACAATTTTTTACAGTGGCTAGCAATTGTAGTAACATTAGCTAGTTAACAGTTTTACAGTAACATTTCATATTACACTTAATATCAGTTTGTACATGCTCCAGATAGCTTTTCTTCAAATTATGTAATCCTCATTCGCTTTTGCGCATGTGCAGGACTGGAACGTAAGCGTTTTCGGCCGTTTCAATGTGGACGCGCAACTCTGTGAAAAAGACTGAAAACGCTAGTGTGGATGCGGAGCGTTTTCAGACGAAAACGCCATTTTGAAATCTATCCGGGCTAGTCTGGACGTAGCCTAAATTGCCCATGGTGTGAATGTGAGTGTGAATGGTTGTCTGTCTCTATGTGTTAGCCCTGAGACAGACTGGTGACCTGTCCAGGGTGCACCCCGCCTCTCGCCCTATGACAGCTGGGCTCCAGCACCCCCCGCGACCCTGAAGAGGATAAGCGGAAGCGAATGGATGGATGGATGGATCTGAAAGACATTCAGATTAAACATGAGAGCAAACACCTGCTTAAGACTGGCATTTTTTGCAGCGTGGGACTCGCTGAGCTTATAAATAGCCTTTAAAGGCTCCAAAGTCTCGATGTTAAAGATGAACTGGCAGAAAGCCGGCAGCTAAACCAATCAGACGTAACCAGCTGTGTCACAGTCAGGTGCCATGGTTACCTGGCTGCCACAGCAACTGGGGTCAACATGTCCTGTCAAACAATGATAGATGGGCTGGGGGAGAAAAAACATACAACCACAAGTTTACACACACACACACACACACACACACACACACACACACACACACACACACACACACACACACACACGTATAAACATGAATGCACAGCCTGGCGCACGGACCCACTGTGAATATCGAGACAACAGAAGTGCAAATGGCACTTGGATTTCTGCCATGTAGCATCTGGGATTCAACTTTTTTTTTTTTTTTTTTAAAAAGAGAGAAGAAAGAGGGGAAGGGCCTCAGAAGCTGAAATGGCTAGTAATGAGCAAAGAGATCATGCGTTTACAAATGAAACGACTCTCTGAGTTTCTTTTTTTTCTTTTTTTCTTTTCTAGGAATGAAAAATATATCTCAAGCTCACACTTAGGCATGTAATCAAAAAGCTGCTTCAGTAATGAATGCCATCAGTTTCTTAATCTTCCATGACAGACTGTATCATATGGTATGAAACAACTTGCTTCCTGTGAAGCTAAAGTTTCGCCAAGAAATTAACGTTCAGGATGTTGGTAATCTCTCCTGAAACCTGACAGCACCAGCATATAAAAACATTAAGGTTTACCAGAGCATTTACATTGTCTACATCCTTTTACAAACCACGAGGTGATCTGACCTCAAGTTGATTCAAGTTGAAAAAAAAATCCAACTTGAATCATGCTTTTTCATGAATACAACATGAACCCAAGCAAAATGCCTTCTTTTCAGCATTATGGAAAGCTGATGTTACTTTCAGTGGTATTGTGATGACCCTAAAAAAATGCATTTTGACATTTTTAGCACACAGCAGAGGACAGCAATGTAAAAGAGAAAGAAAGCTGTCCTCTGTGTCGTGCTAGAAGGAGACTCCCACGACAGGCTTGAGAGAGAAAATGGAAAAGGAAGTTATGTGGAGAGACAGAGAAACCGAGACAGAAAAAGAGAGGCTCAAGGTAAGGGAAATGGATGGATCTGGAGAAAAAATAGAGGGAATAATGGGACAGAGTGGACAGGCTGAAAGAGGAGAGGAGGGGTTTCTCTGAGTATGTGTGTCCTGGCATATAGACAGGAGGCCCAGTAAATCAAGGCTGTGTGCTCTTCTCCCCCAGTTGCACTTAGCTAATGAAAAGCATCACTACGCCACCTCGACCGCGACCCCACTTAGAGCAAAGATGTGGGAGGAGGAGAGGGGGGGACGACTTTCTCAAAGGCATCGTTCTGTCCTTCTGATCAGAAATTATACATGAACATGAACTAGTCCTGGAAAACACGCATAAAAGTCATTTATATCAATCCACATATATGCACATGCTGGACTGTTGGTGATAGACACATTTGTATCGTTTGTATCTTGGATGACTGCTTCGTGTATTTCGAGAAAGCATCTTGCTTTTATATTCACAGTGATTCACATGGATACCCACACGTGGCAGGACTTGAAGAGTATATTAAAGTATTGTGAGGAACCACCTTTAGCAGCAATAACCTGAAGTTATTGTTTTCTGTATGACATTATCAGTCTCTCAGATCATTGTGGAGGAAATTTAGCCCACTCTTCTATGCACCGTTACTTCAGTTTATTGAGGTTTGAATTAATTTATGCAGAGCTCACTTAATGTCCAGCATTTCAGTTAGGCTGAGTTCTGGACTTTGACTAGAACATTGCAGCACCTTGACTGTTTTCATTTTCAGCCATTCTGTGACAGATTTGCTGAAGTGATCATCTTATCGCATGAACCAGTGTGCCCAGGCTTAAGTTGGTATATAAAGGAGGTCATAGTTGACGCAGTGACTATAGACCAAATCATCACCCCTCCACCACCGTGCTGATGGTCGGTATGCGGTGTTTGTGTTCATATGCTTTGTTTGGTCTGGTCTGTCCAAAGGACATTGTTCTAGAGGTTTTGTGGTTTGTTTAGATGCAGCTAAACAAACCACAAAACCACAATGACCTAAGTAATTCTAAAAAATACCTTTTAGAGAGAAATAGAGGAAATCCTTCCAAATAAGCCATATCTTTTTGTTGTTTTTCTAATTTTGAGAATTTGAGATATAACATGTTGATTGCACCTTGAATTTGTTCCGGGAAGATGTGCAGATTAGAAGATTTACTGAATGTTTTGCACTTTCTCATTGCAGAATGGTGGACCGCAGATTATTTGAAAATAGTCTTATGACTCTCTATAATAAGATAATTGCTGATGTCTTTCCTTTGTGTTGTGTCATTGCCCCAGACCTGCGAGCTGCAAGAAATTCTGAATTTATCAGGATATTTATCTCACTTGCTAATAATCAGGAAACAAGCACATTTGATTACCAGCAGATGACTACTACTGATTCTCTTAATTCCTATGGAGGCAGTATAGGTGTACATAGTTTTTTTTACAGCACTGTTTTGAGTTATGTGAAAACTTTTTTTTTTGCTTTACTGCATCTGCCCAGGAAAAAAAAAAGAAAAACTTCTATGAACTAAGCCAAATACAAAGCTAAAAGAAAGTAATTGGCAGATAGACAAACCAGCTGACTGCTAATATTGCTTTGCATCATTTGCAGAAAATATAAATCATTTGCTAACAAGTTAACAGTCATTAGCTACATAAATCTGTGGCTGCTTAGCAATTTGAGGTGTTGGCACCATTTAGAGCCCAGTTTGGATCCCTGGATCAACAGGCTACTTTAGCATTAGCTCATGACTTAACATTCCAGCCTTTTCTCACTTCTTGCTACTAAAAACGAAGTTTGGCCAAAATGCCAAACTCAAAGCTTCAAAAAGGTAGATCATGCATCAAATTGCTAATGTCACAGTGGCTTTGTCCATATTTTGTATATAGGCCATACTGACACTACAGTTTTTTAAATAACCAAAACGTAATTAAAGGTTAGTTAATTTGAATACTATATTAAGTTAAAATGTTAAGGCTGTTTATGCTAAAAACTATATTTTAGCCTTGATACATTTAGCTAGCTTGTAGCTACAAAATCTGTTAAGAAGCATAGAAATAATTTTCCTTCGTTATATAATATTAATGTAAAAGTGTAAGAAAAACAATGCTGTGAATATGCTACATTTACATTATCAAGAGACTACATTTTAAAACCTAATAAAATGGAAGCTCTCATATTACATTTACTAAAAAATTACTAACGTGTGCTGAAACACAACTGGGGCATAGGTAATATTTTTGTTGGGTACGTAGCTTAAATCTTACTATATCTTTCTTACATCAAGATATATTGAACCTGTTTTTCTGGCTATGTTTTTATTATTATTTATTATGATATAAGAAAATGAAACATATGGCCATCTATAGCCCATCTATGGTCACCAGTTCTGTCTGAATAAAGTATGGCACCAAACTCAAGAAGCCCTTTACAGAGAGCCTACACATATTTATACCAATATTTGTCAAGAGAAGAAAGCCTCAGTGTAAGGGTACGTGTTTGTAGTCGACACATCCTGTTTATGCAAGGTGCCTTTTGAGCTGCTACATCTGGCAGCTCAGAAGGCACCCTTTTCGCATAAATCCCGGATGTTCAAATCTGGAATCTCTCTCTCTCACACACACACATATATATATAGGAACATAAATGTCCCCACATCCAGCTTCATTCCCATATTCATGCAGACCTCCACATATGGTTCCACTTATAGCACAGTCAGAGGAAAGTCTTTCTGCATGAATTGAAAGAATGGTTGGAGGAAGGAACAAAGATGTGCAGTATTATCCTGGATAATGACGTAATTTGACACAAATCCTGGAGCTAATTAATTTTTCAGCAAGTGTCCCCCTATGCGCAATAAACATCTCCAAGAGACAATAGTGAAGTAAATACAATCATTTAGAAATTAAAGTTACTAGCTGGAGACATTTTTACCCGAAGGTTAGGGGTTTTCTGCATCATATTTAACAAAATGTGCAGAATGCTTATCAGCAATGCCATGTGAGACAGAAATGAGACATGATTTTCCGAATGAGTGACTACCTGGCTGATAGATGAGTCGGACAGATGGAGCAAATGACTCAATATGTAAAAAAAAAAAAAAAAAAAAAACAACTGTGGGGGGAGGGGGGTTACCAACCAGTCAATGATTCAATGAAACGAGCATGAGGAACAGGCCCACAGAAATAGAAAAGCCCAGCACCCCCCACAAGATGAAAAAGCAGAGCCACACCTGCTTTCAATTTCAACCAAATTGAAATTCGGTCAGGAACAATGGGCGCCTTTGTGAGACATAGAGCGGGAGCAAACAAGACGGAGAAACATAAAAAGAAACTACAGAACCAGGATGACATTTGTAATGTTTGTATATAAGAGTCTGTGACAGCATTTACATGGTTTGAGCAATTACTTATTGTAGAAAAAAAGTTTTCCTAAACACATGAAAGCTATGGTGGTGCAATGGATTGTTCAATAACTCTTTACTGAAGCTGATGTCTTTACCAGAATCTGAGTGAAGAGCAGGAAACACTTCTATACGCTATTTGTGATCATTTTCACGGAATTCAGAGTCTTACGTTTGTTTATCTGATGCTTTCATACTTTAAATATACTTGTACTCTGCTGCATGTAACATGTGACTTAAGTACTTAAGTACACTACGCAAGTCAAATACCGGTACTAAAGTATTACTTGAGTTTTTGCATGTAAAATACATTCAGGTGTTGTTGTGTGTAGAACAGGTAGTACTTGCGGCTTTCTAACATAAAATTGTGTATTTTAACCCAACCTAAGATCTTTATGTAATGTTAACTAGTCAGTTTTTTTCCAATCATACAGACGCAAACCACTTGCACTTTTGCGGTCTTCATTTCAGACATTTTTCTACATTGCTGTTTTTGAGACTGTGTGAACAAACCGCTGACTCTACATTTTATCTCAAAGACTAGTTGTTCACTGTTTTTTGTTTAAAGAGCCCTGCAGCAATTTATCATAGCAGTTTCATAAAAGTGACACTCTCCTAAGAGGTAGAAGAAACAGTTGTCACCATCATCAGAGTACCAGGTGAGATATTGTGAGTTTTAGGCCATAGTATGAGTCAAATTCCTATTTCCTAAGACTCAGCTAAACAGCACCTTTTGTGTAATTATTAGTGTAATTCTTCATAGCTTAGATTTGACAAGGGGATGGAAACACTCCTTAGAGATTTTGCTCCATATTCACATGACAGCATCATGCAGTTGCTGTAGATTTCGCAGTTGTACATCCATGATGTGAATCTCCTGTTCCTCCACGTCCCAAAGGTGTTCTGTTGGACTGAGATCTGGTGAAGGGCATTTGAGAACAGTGAAAACATCTTCAAGTTCAAGTAACCAGTTTGAGATGATTTGAGTTTTGAGACATGGTTATTCTGTTGGAAGCACCCATCAGAAGATGGTACACTGTATTATCCTGGCCATAAAGGTCATAAACAATGCTCAGTTGGAACTAAGGAGCCCAAAATGTGCCAAGGAAATATCTCTCACACCATTACACCACCAGGCTGAGCCGCTGACACAAGCCAGGATGGAAACATGATTTCATGTTGTTTGTTCCGAATTCAGACCCTACTATCTGATGTCTGATATCAATCAGAAATCGAACCTCCTCAAACCAGGCAAGATTTTTCCAATTTCCTTTTGTCCAACTTTGGTGAGCCATGAATCCTTTTGAATATTTCTGTCAGCGTCAGACTTTGTTCACATTTAAACTCTGCATCACCTCACTGTAAACTCTGCTCCTGCTGCCAGCCTCCGCTCTCGAACTCTCTCTGAAACTGCAATCTCAGACACACAGATGGCATATCAAACAGCTGAAATTAGCACTTTGGCTATCATCAGTCCTCAAGAAGCTTTGCTCTGCTTCTTTCACCAGCTTTAGGCAGCACAAAACTAAGGTTTCCCAAAATGATCCTTGTCAGTTTGATGTTGTGCCGTGCCCCAACATTTATGAACATTTCCTTTTATAGTAAATAACAGAAGGGAGCGTGAAATGCCTTATCAGGATAGTCATTATTCTGGTTATAACCCCCAAGGGGCCTTCTTCACTGTGATTATGGCTACATTAGTGATTGCCAGGAAAGAAGTGCCCATAATCAGAGACTGTTACAATCTACAGACATAGTTTACTCAAACAACACTTTAAGAACAAAACCAGACAAAATATATCCTTTCCTGTCTACCTCTATACACTGTGGGCATATGAATCAATGTAAAAGAACACACAAAAGACAGGAGTTCAAGATATTTTATTTATACTGCTGAAGCCAACAACCCCAGCGGACTCACTGACACTGTGGGCCAGTTGCCAGATTGTAGTATATCCCAACATCAAGCATCAGCAAGTTGAGGAACACTTGTGTGTGTGTGTGTGTGTGTGTGTGTGTGTGTGTGTGTGTGTGTGTGTGTGTGTGTGTGTGTGTGTGTGTGTGTGTGTGTGTGTGTGTGTGTGTGTCCGTTCTCCTCACTGCTTATGTGTGTGCAGCCTAGAAACATGTATATCTGTGCGTGAACCTGTGGGCGAATACTGTTTCCACGAGCTCGCGATACAATCAATACAAGGGGCAGACTGAGAGACACAAAGATCATTGGGCTGTGATCATGAAGTCTCAGCTGCTTATAATCATTAGTCAGCTGCTAATGAACTTAGAATCCATGTTTGCTAATGAGCTCTCCTCTCTTTGAGTCCATCTCTGGGGATTAAAAAGCAAACAAACACGTAATCATAGCGAGTACAGGACAAGAACACAACAAGGATGCAGCTTTGAAATGTAAATGTGGAAATGCGCATTACAACTTTGTGCATGTTATTGAAGATGCTCTCTTTCATATACCTTCAATTTGCAGCTTTCTGCTACTTCTACTACTTATAGATGCTATTAATGTCTGATTAATTTATTAGTCAACTAGCAGTAGCTTTAGCAGTTTAAGCTATTGACTGTTGCAGTTATATCAAAAAAATACATATATTATTTTCATCTCAGCAAATGTGAGTGTTTGCTGATTTTGTTTGTCGTGTATACCCATCACCAACTTCATCAGGTATACCTGTTCAACTGCCCGTAAACACCAATGTCTACAGTAGCAACTCAAAAAAGAGAGAATGCACAGACTGCTTCGAGCTGATAGGAAGGTAACAGTTATCCAAACATCCACTCATATAGGTATGCAGAAGAGCATCTCTGAATGCACAACACAATAGTCCTTGAAGCAGATAGGCAGCAGAAGACCACACTGGGTGCCACTCCTGTCAGCCAAGAACAGGAATCTGAGTTATTGGCTTACCAAAATTGGACAACAGAACATTGAGAAATCATCGCCTGGTCTAATTAATCTCAATTATTTCTGCAACCGTCAGCTGGTAGTGTCAGAATTTGGTGTTAGCAGCATGAAAGCATGGATAAATCCCTTGGATCAGCAATTCATATTGTTGTTGGTGGTGTAATGGTGTTGGGGATATTACTTGATTCACTTAGAGAATGTTGGAATGTGGGGTGATGGGGAATTTGCATCTTTATTATTACTTTTTATTGATTTATTTTTAACATCTACAGAATCAATATATGTTAATCACATATTGCTTTTGGATGTTGAATATTAGCAAGTGAATTGGAAATAAAGTACCTGAATTTCAGAAGCAGGACCACGCCTCCAAACACACTCCTTCCGGTTCTCATCTATATATTATCCCCCAGATTACGTGGCCCACCCTCCCTCCCCTTTTCAATTCTTTAACTTCTTCACTTCTATTTAGTACACGGGGATCTGCTAGGCTTGGGAGCCACCGCCAGTCCCCTTTGAGGCCTTCCCCAAACTGCAGCTCAATTCATCTCCAAGCCATTCACCTTTATCTACTAAAACACTGTCAAACCTCAAATGAGGACGTGGGCCCAGCGAGTGAAACAGCATTTAACCATGTGGATATGGTAGCTGTGTTACATCAGTTCTGCACAGCTTGCTGTCCTTAGACAGTAAACGTGATGAAACCACTCAGGAAAAAAAAACGCATATATATTGTTTATCATGACTCTGGTTTAAGGTGGGTCACTTATTTTTTAGATTAGTTTTAGATTAAAGATTTCTTTGTTTCCCTCACAAAGGAAGAAAGTTTTAGTATAGTTTTGTAGGAAAACACTGGTATCCATCCAGATGTTCACAATCGATGCAGCAATGATTAGCTAATGTTATATCGACCACTTTAACCAATTATTTTAAAAAAAGAATTAGGATATTTTTTTTATTTAATTATGAAATATTTAATTCATTGGATTTGCTGGTTTTCACTACTGACTCATCATGAAAATGCTACATGGAAGAAACGCTTGATTTGCTGTCTTTTTTGTCATACAGTACTTTTATTAATTAATCTATTTCTACATCTTTATTCCCAAATGGCCACCTATAACCTTTAACACTTTTTGATGTTTGAATGATCCACATACTGATCTGCAACATCCCAGCCAGAATCCATTAAACTTTACAGGCAGACATTCAGACTCAGGGATGAGAAGCGGGGGCAGAGTAGTGCACAGTACCCAGGGGAAGTGTGCTGAAGCTGGGTCAAGGGCTAGCTGGTGATAGCCCAAGGGCCTGGAGGAAGGCAACCAGTCACATTGGATATAAATCACCTGGTCACAGATACACAGAGAATTGTTTAGCCAGAGTGACAGCTACACTCTCTGAGGACAGTCTGAGTCTTGAAGATACAGTATCGCACGCCTCGATGCATATATACATACACAGACGCACACAAGTGGAAATGCACTGGTTAGAAAACGAGAGCATGGAGAAAACTCCGATGAGAGTTGGTTGGAGGGATTTCTGGCTGAGGACAGTCAGCCCGTGTGGCAGCTGAACAGGACATGGGGTCCCTTTGGAGACTGTTAAACCAAAACTAGGTCTGAGTGCAGTTTCATGTCATTTGGAGGTGGGTATCGACATCAAAACAGCAAATATCACAACCATGTGGAACGTTTTCATTGATCTTAAGCAATGGAGTTTGGAAATGACTTCAAATAATACAGCAGGTGATGAAGTCACAGAAAAGCCCTTTAAATAGGACAATTCTTCATCTTTTAGCTGCTCTCTTTAGGAGTAGATTATCTGCCTCCATCTCATCCTAACCCTTGGAGCTTCCTTTGCCACACCAACCCTCTGCATGTCTTGGTTCCTCAAGGAGGGCAAGTCCGCCCTATCTCTGCTTCACTCTCTTCTTCAACTCTCTGTCTGTTTCATTGAATGGTTGATCATCGATATTAAACTCATCTACCTTAACTACCTCTGCTCCTTGTTAGACCTGTCTCCCTCTCATTTCCACATATTGTACTGTCTTTTATTCTTCTTCTCTGCAGAGCAAAGCTCCACCTTTCCAGGCTCTCTTCCGCCTGTTTCCTACTCTCACTACAGATCACAATGTCGTCTGCAAACATCACAGTCCAACGAGACTCCTGCCTGACCTCATTGGTCAACCCGTCCAACATCACTGCAAACAATAAGGGCTCAGAGCCGATCCCTGATGTAACCCCATTAATCTATCTGTTACTCCTACCACAGAGCTCACCACTTTCTCACTGTCCTCATACATGTCCTTCACCACCCTCACTTACTTCTCTGACAATCCCAACTTCCTCATGCAGTACCACAGTTCCTCTTTTGCCACCCTATAATATGTTTTCTCTAGATCCACAAAGACAAACTGAAGCTCCCGTTGACATTCCCCATATTTCTCCCTCAGCACTTTCAAAGGTCAAATGTCTTCAGCCAAGGTAGCACAGTTTTCACTGGCTTCCTGTTAGCCAGATGGTTTTACTTAATCCAGGACTCTCTTGATGATTGGAATGTTTCATTAGGGACAGATTTTTTTTCCCTGGATGCCTTTCTTGATGCAACCCACCCATCCAGGTTTGGTATCAACAGTTGGAGAACTCTGGCTTATGCTGCCCCAGCCGAGATGGCTGCATACAAACTTATGTTTAATTAAGCGGATTGTTAGGATGGTTTTTGATGGTTTATTAAAGTATTTCATGTTTACTGTAATAGTTTTCATTCTCATATAATCAATGAAACAGTCTTTATTATACAATAGACACAATGCATTGTTGCTCTTTTTCAAAAATCTTAAACTATTAGATTGGTGTCTGACTAAAAACCTTATTCAAGCTTGACCTGTTTTTTTCTGGACTTGTATATATAAAAGGGCTAAACATTATGCTGTGGGGAATTAGATACCACACATACAGACGCTGAAAGAGATTAATCTCTCAAGAATCTCCTCACTCAACACATGTTAATTACTAAGCAGGGATAGTAGACACACTGTTATTACAACCAGGCCACACACATACACACACACACACACACAATACAGAGGTGACACACACAGAGGCGTGGCAGGCAGTAACGGTCCAATCAAAGCCGGATTGATTTTCAGAGCTCACTGGGGATTCTGTTCAGTCAATAAAGGACTCTGTTAGACAACTGGAGGCATGATGGATCTACCATACATCTTTCCTTATAGTGTATCAGCTGCCATGTACTGGACTACAACACAGAATGAAATTGAGCAGTGCTTAAATCATGGAAGGTTTGCTATGTGATGTGTTACAAAGTACTCTGTAAAATTTGCAATCACAATTTTTAGTAGCAGTCAACAAAAAAACGAAAGAAAGAAATGAAAATATGAAAAAGAAAAAACACAATACACAATATATAAATAATATCTTCTTTCTGATACTGTGCTTGTATTGTAAATATTTTAAAGCATTTTTTTTTTTTTACAACCCTCAATATTTTTGTACGGCCCACTAGAGGACCGCAAAACTTACACTTTGAATGTGCAGCGGAAAAACACGTGGAGGTGGCTACCATTTGCATCACTGTGCAAAAAATACGATCAGGTACAAACAGAGAGACATAATCAGTCCCCAAAACTTTGGGGAGTTAATAGTTACAGCTAATTGCATGACCGCTAGCCACCTTCAACCTGTCCACCACTAGCGTGACAATCATGGTGGCAACGATGCAGGGTAAAGTGAATAAGGCCCACAGGCCTACAGACCACTTTGTTACTCCCTGACAACCACTCATTGCTTTGGAAAAATGTGTATTCCCTGACTGGTTGGCAAATATCTCTACGTGATTTCTTTGTTGGCTAGTAGATTGCTGTGGTTGTCCATAGTAGTGAAACTTTGAAAAATGTGACACAAACCAGAAACAGGGACCATCATTAGTCTTCAAAGTAAAAGTTGTGGCTTTCAAAACATGTCAGCTATACCTAGGGATGGGTATCGAAACCCGGTTCTTGTTGAGAACCGGTTCCCATTGTTTCAATTCCTTGGAATTGTTTGCCATTTTTGCAAACGATTCCCTTATCGATTCTAGTCGCCCCGAATGACGTCACCACGTTGCGGAGCGTCATTTACCTGGCAGGAAACACGGTGCCTAAGCGGCTCAAACGCTCAAAAGTTTGGTTATACTTTACGAGAACGGCAACTTGCAATACTTGCAAAGTAGATATTTCATTTAAGGGAGGAAACACTACGAATATGCAAAAGCATTTGCTCACAAAACACACGATGACCTTAAACTAATGTCGTGTTTTTAGTTCCACTCGTGAATCTCAACCCAGCAGCAGCGGTAACGTTTGCACGTCCTCTCCCGTTAATGCGGCAGTGCATTAACTAACAGTGCATATTATGTTAGCGCGATCTGCCTTATTACAAAACCTGCCATTACTGTGCATTTAGGTGACCATGATGAGAGAGACAGACAGAGTCTGGCTGGCTCAGATGCTGCCAGTTCTCACTGCAGTCTACCGGTAGCGTCTCCTTTCAGGCCAGGATAGACGAATGTCACCGAGCAGTGACTAAGGTTGTGGTAAAAGGTTTGCACCCATGTACCACAGCAGATGCCCTCGATTTTCGGTAAGTGAATGTGTTTAATTGTAGGCAGGGACATTACTGGATATTCTTGTGTGTTATACTTTGTTATTGCTACAGAAGAATATTTATTTTATTATTTTACATTTACAATTTTTTTCCCCAGGGACCCTGTGACACCCCATTGAAGAGCCATAGGCTGTGGATCTCTTAAGATCTCACTGTTGGGTTTGTAAGGCCATGTTACTCCTAAATTTCTATCTTGTTCAAAGAGAAGATCAAAGTTCTAAGCTAATCGACCTTAGTGTTCTCCTTTTTTTTTAAAAAAGAATCGATAAAGAATCGATAAAGAATCGAATCGTCAAACAGAATCGAAAATGGAATCGGAATCATGAAAATCTTATCAATACCCATCCCTAGCTATACCAGTGAGGAACAGATTTTACTTCGACGATGAACATTGTTCAATTCTGATTTGTGACATAGGAGGAGGCTTTAGGTGCACCACCCTATGTGAGACTGATTTCACTTGGCAACAGGTAGGAACCTTCAGGAACTCTCACCAACCAGTCTGGGAATAGTCGTCTTTGCTTCACAACTGGTGGTTGTATCACATTAGGTTGGAGGGCAACTCTTGAGCAATGTGCAGTTGACTTCACATGAAAAACCTCTATGAAAGTCTATGACACGAAAGTCCTTAATAAACTTGATCTCTCTAATTACTTTCCTTACATGTATTTATGAGCTCAGTCACTAATTTAGAGTGCTACTGAATTATTCATCATGTCATTGTTTGGTAATTTTGTCTTTCACCAAGGAGGCAGTTATACTGTCAGCTTCATCCCTCTCATTACGTCTTTCATCAACACACCAAGATGGCTACAGTCAAAATGGTCATCTTCAAAACAGGACTTCACAAAGCAATGGATGACAGCACCGTAGCTACTTCCAGTTTAGCAAGAACAAACATAATGGCTCAAATGGGCCACTAGGTGTAATGACATTAATCGCTGTTAAATGTTACAGTAGTTACAAGTAGTGGGTGAGTGGATGAAAAGGTAAGCTTTTAGTTGATAAGTGAGTATAATTCATACATAATAAGTTGAAAGTTGTTCAGCTCCAGGTAAAAGTAAGTAAGATGTTATTAAGAAAGGGTTTTTTAGTCTTTCTGATTGGGTGTATTGTATGAAAAGGTTTGGAACCACTGGTCTTTGGCTCCAAAGTGACTACACTATGAAAAAGCAATACCAAGATGTTGCTTAGTAAAGACACTGTAAGTGTTAGCAAAGACAAAGGATGAAGCAGAGAGTGGCGGTCTACAGTCCAATGTGCAACAGTGCAAAGTAGCTTGTCCATAAACCCTGGGGCACCCTGGTTGCACTCTGATAAACACGGGCAGGAAATTCTTCTGCAAATTTGTTGAAAAATATACCGCCGGCTGCTGTGTCAAATAACAGTTGTTGTTATTCTTAGCAGGGTTCCTTAGCATATTGTGGAGCAGTAATGAGCTCACAGAAGTGTTTGGCCAGTCCTATAGGAACTAGCCCGCATTTGTGGCTGTTTCTGTCAGGATGTCAAATCTAATATTCTCCCTGTGTGCGTGGGGCTGATAAATTATTAATAGCGTGTATTTGAGGAGCTTTCTTAGAACCTGCTTCTTGCACGTCACTCAGCTTCTGCTCGTTACTCCTCTTTCCTCCCTCTGCTAACGTCACGCCTCATGACATTCATCTCCGTTTCCTTCTCCTTCCCTTTTCAGCCCTCGTCTTCTTTTGTGGATGTGATAATATTGGAATTGGAAGCTTTGCATCTGGACAACTCAATGCCTCACTTTGAGTGTGTGGGAGCTTTTCCTCCGCTCTGCCTCTTTCCCCTTGCATCTAAATGGCTCTCTGCTCTGCTGCAAGCTACAGAAAAGTAGGGCAGATGCCTCATTTAACACTTGGGTGCAATCATTGAGCAGTGTGTATACATTACACAAACACCCCCAAAAAGCAAGAAATTCATCTCCTTCTCCAATAAAGGTGGTGCTGCAGCTAGGTTTGTAAAAAGCTTAAGCATCTGATGTGTCAATATATCAACATGGAAAAGCTGTCATTTCAAAAACGCCACATTTCACATGTTTAGGAAGAACTGTTTGAATCTAATCTGATTTTATGCAACTATGCAAGAGAGAAATTCTTGTTTCTAATGTTTCCCCACATCAGGGATTGGCCTGCCCAACTTTTGCTTAATTTCTTTTCTGTTTTGTTGGTATTTTGGTTTCTGCCCCTGGTTCCTGACACACTCAGTCAGTCCATGATAGGAGAAGAAGTGAGCAGCAGCAGATTAAATTATACAGGAGAACCCAGAAATAGCTCTAATGCCGAGGCCGCGTGGACTCGGCGCAAGAACATGGCGATGTAAGTCGCCACTGAGCAGTCAACTAGATTATCCCTGAATGCATCACAGCATAAAGCGGACTGCTGTGGGTTTGACTGCCGTGCAGCTATCCGATGGGATGAGCTTGACCTTTAGTAACCAAAAAATATAAAAGACGCTAGAGGAGGGATCTAACATTCAGGGTGGATTAAAGGGCCATTAGACCTTTAAATTTTGGAGCAGTCACCTTCCAACTTCCAGCTATGTTAAACACATAAAACAGAGGAAGCAGCTGAGCTGAACTGTCCACACCTTCACCCACCACATGTAAACACAACCACCCACATGACAACATCTAGAAAGGTCACAGAGCATGTTAAAAAAAAAAAAAGATAAGTAAAACTTCACGTTTGGAACCACCTCTGCCAAATATCACATCTCTTTTGTTGCTTACAGAAAGATTGACGCCTGAGACCTGCACGCATGCCCTTCTCCAATCTCTTACCCAAAACATGCAGGAGAGGCAAACCCAGGTCCTGGCCCTCCCTGCCAGAGCAGAGGGCATCGGCAGAGACACGGAGGGCATCCTGCGAAAAAGATGCCACTCGAGGGGGCTCCCCAGCCTCACAGCTGAAATCCACAGTATTCCCAGAAATTCCCGGCAGTTCCACACAGGCCGCATAAATCCATGCCAGAAGTGCGAGGTGCACCGAGGGCGGGGAAGCAAACCCTGCTCTCGTTTTTCTCACTCTGATGGCCTTAAGTCTGTCTCTCTCATGTGAGCTCCCTCCCTCTCTTGCTTCTATCCCTGCTCCTTCTCACTCACTCCTGCCTTCTTGAAGTGTGGTAACGTTATTCCGTGGAGCAAAGGGGGAGGTGAGTCTTCATTTTTTTCCCTCTCCCTTCCAAAACTCCCTTCTCCTCAAATGATCCTTGTTAACCCCTCCTTTCCCTCCTCTCCACACACATATACACTCTATTCATTGACCACCCTCCACCCTCCTTCAGCTTCCTTACATGGCATACCTCACCTCTCTTCCCCCTCCACCTCTCTTCTTCTGCAAGCATGCTCGCTCATGTCTGCGCTAATGTCACTTCAATTTTTCATCGGCAACCCCCTTTCCTGTTTCCAGATCCTCTTGCTCTCTACTCCAAAATAACTGCAGGACTCACCGGCTGTCATGACACAGCTGAGGGAGGCCAGGCAAACAGCTTACATGGAAAAAAAAAAAAAAGCAGGTACCCGCTTCTGTCGCTGCACATGCAACCTCATGCGTACGTCCTTCAGGAGCCGAGGTGCACATATGCTCCCAATAGTTAACATGTGGCAAAATTAGTATTAAGCCTCGTTCCGATGCCCCAAAAGTGCTAGGCTAGCAATTTTCCCCACAAAGCTGGGTTCAGTTATGGAAGAAACATTGAAAAAAAACCCACAAATGGTCATAATTAATGCAGCTAAGGGAGCGATGCCCAAACTAGTATGACACCAGGAATTCACTTCCCCTTAAGACCCTTCTCGTCTTGTCTGTTCTTGTCTATTTTTAACATGTATTCCAATAAAAGTGTTTAATAGTACCGTATTTAAAAGAGACTTTTCAATGCAGTGATTTTTCTTAAATATATATAATTTAATATATCCTTGTAATAAGGTCCTAAAATTGCCAGTCTAGTTGACCTGGTGTAGCATACCAAAAGTATTCACTAGTTTGCCTTCACACACATATAAACTTGAGTGACATCCCATGAAGTCAGATCACCCTTTGCAGCCATAACAGGTTCAACTCTTTGGGGAAGGCTTTCCGCAGGTTTAGGAGTGTTTATGGGGATTTCTGCCCATTCTTCCAGAAGTGCTTTTGGGTGGTCAAGCACTGATGTTGGACGAGAAGGCTTGGCCTACAGTCTCCGCTCTAATTCATCCCAAAGGTGTTCTATCGTGTTGAGGTCAGAACTTTGTTCAGGCCAGTCAAGGAAGGGACAATCCCCAAACTGTTTCCACAAAGTTAGAAGCATGAAAGTGTCCAAAAAATCTTGGCATGCTAAAGCATTAAGAGTTCGTCTGACAACTACCGTTGTCCTGGCAACTGCCAAACCCAGACTCCTGTAGATAGAGAAGTGTGATTTGTCACTCCAGAGAACAAGTCTCCGCTGCTCTAGGGTCCAGTGGTGGTGTGCTTTACATGACTGTGACCTTGGCATTTAGCCCCAAGTATCCATACAGAGTTTCGAGCACATACTTGCTCATACAAATATATATATATACATATCGTCATTGTTGTTGTGACAATTTGCTTGTTATAGGGAATTAGCTCCATTTTCTTACAGTGGAAGTGTACATCCTATGAAAACTTTTCGAACATGCTAGGCCCTGGTCCCTCAATGAATTTCTATCTGAAACTAATGTTTGTTGCTTCATTTACCCCGCCTTTGAGCACCACTTTACTCGGATTGGCTGCCCCCCATAAACACAAAATTTGAATAGCAAATTTTGGTGGAAGTACTTTGGTTGTTTAAATACTACATATCTAACAAATTGTGCAGGCTTTCCATCTTCCCATTACAACCGCCCCCACTTATGCCACACATTTCTATCTGCATGAATGTAAACATTGCACAGCGCATGACAAGGGGGTTGCTACATGTATGTGTATGCAAACCGCAGCACTGGATCCACATTAAATCAGCAGTGGAGGTGCATTACATCACTCCACAGTCAGATCCATAAAGGGCTAAGAGCCAATTCATTTTGAGAAAACACCCTCTATTGATCCCTGCTGCTCTCCATCACTTACACTGTAACAGTTACCTCAATCCATAGGCTAACCTGACACATAATCCGTGTGTGTGTGGGTTTATGTGTGGGTCTGCCTTTGCAAGTATTTTATTAACATAATGTCAGCAAACAGGACACATGGGGGAAATACTGCAGGGTGTTCTATGGCTGTCCTGAACTCCTTTTTTAAAAATTGATTTCAGTGTCTGCGTTTGATACAAGACAACTTCCACTTCCCTCCAGCTGACTGGTCTAAACTGGGTTGCTAGCAGCCTCTAGTGGCCTTCAACCAACCTTGAGACACACTCATAAGAGCACCAGAAAGCATTTCTTAAATTTTGGGGCTCACACATGCATCTCATGTTGTTCCTTTCTCCTCTGATGGAGCCAGAGTAGCCATTTAAGTGATACTTTACTACCTGCGAAGCACATTGATTTTGGCTCCGCTACTGGGAGTGCTGGATTTTCTCAGTACAACATTTTTGCACAGTTAGGTCAGGTTCTTATTCCCTTATTCCCACTGCAACATGCCGGAGCTCTTTGAAACAGGCAGACGGGCAGGCAGCACACAAGCATGCGCACACACAAATTGTTTCCCACTGAATTGCACCCATGGAAAAGCAGATTTAGGCCATGGGACAGTAAAATTCCCTTTAAAAAACTACACTAAAGGCATTAGTGTACCACTGTACCTTTTTAAAGGTTGTAGGAACTCCGATTTATGTGTATTTTCACTGATGATGGTGACATTTGATCACTAGCTCCACTAATGTAAACAAACGGATGACAAAAAAAAAATTCAAAAGGGAAAGGAGAGAAGAGAGAGAGAAAAAAGTCAAAGATATGAATTCCACACTCCTCTGGAGTCTCTTCTTCTGTCGCTGGAGAATCCATCACATTAAAGCTTTAATGCTAGAATAACAAAGCATCCATCACGTTGAATGCCCCAGAATACAGAGAGCCATTCAGGGCAAAAGCCTGCAATTCCCTGGGTGCGGTACCTGTGCGCTGTTCACCAAGGCTGGCCAACATTTTTTTTGTTTGTTTGCTGTGGAACTTAGGAGCATGTGGTAAATGCAACAAGCAATGAATTAGGTTTTTGTGCATATCCTACTGAGGCAGAGCCCAGAGAGCTGACAGACTGATGTGAATTTACAGCTCAGGCTGACTTGAGTTAAACATATTCGAAGGGAAGTAAATAAAATATACAGGACAGGAGGGGGAGAAGGTGGAGGAGATAAATACAAGTGGACACAGGCGTAAACAGAGGCGAGAATAAAAGACGGAGAAGACGAGGACAAAAGGAGATGACAGAAGAATCAACAGGAAGGAAAATGCAAGGATGAATCTTAGAATACGGAAGGAAAGGAAGAGGCAGCAAAAAGAAAGATAGCTAGATGAAATAGGAGGAAGGAGATGGGAGACTGGAGAAGGACATAAAGAAAGAAAATAAAAGGAGGAAGAGAGGAAAAGACGATGGGGTATTAGGAAAGTGAGACATCGTTTAGTCAATGAAAAAAGAAAGAAAGGGATATATGTGTGAATGAGAGGGAGCTGCGTAACACAAAACATAGTAACACATACGACCAGCACAGCTTCCCTCACTCTCCCGAGTCTTTCTTTCATCGTACGTTCACAGTCACAAACGCACAAACCCGCAGTATCCCCAGCTGCATCTCCTGTAGTAACCCAGCCCCAATCCACGGCGACCGTGTGAGCCGGGTTACCATGGAAACTGAAAACCTCACATCAGCCCTCGGGGGTAAGGCGCACATAGCCATACCTCTCCACTTTCACCTCCCAGTCAGTCACATGACCAGCTCTAGTGCTGCAGCTGGAGTGGCAGAGCGGCAGCAGCAGAAGTAACAACTCACTGAATGTGAATGCTGACTGCAGAAGATGAGACAACACTGGCATAATACAAACCTCTATCACAGAAGCTCTATGTGCTAAAGTTGGTAAAGGTGTTAAACTGTAGCTCTAATGGACACATAGCTAAGAGACTGGTGATATGATTTCCACCCGCTTATCCAACCAGGGATGCAGGGGGTTTGATCCTAGCCCAGTTCACACTGGATGAACAGGTCACCAAAAAAAGAAAGACTAATCCGAATCCACATCTACAGCCAATTTAGCACACTTGGACTAAATTACCTGTGTGAAACACAAGCTGGAAGAAGGAGAACATGCAAACACAGCTCAGAAAAGTCCAAGATGGCCTACAGGTTCAGATAAGGTGGAGGTGTTCCCAGGTAAAACATGTTGAACAAAGTTACGCCCTGTCAAGATGTCAAGGTGAGCCTAGGTTATAGCCTCCTACATGCCCAACTGGCTGTCTTATTGCCAGTGGGGCATAGGGCACACTGCTTCACCTGCTCACAGTTGCTGTGATTCTGCCAGCCACTCTGCAACCCAACTCCTTCTTTCATGTCATATCTGACTTAAATTCATATCTGTTGCCACTGATTTGTTCTACAATATTTATGTAATTTTTTATGCATTGATTATGTAATCATATTTTTTTAAGATAATGGTCCTTAGTTGGTGGGCAGGAAGAGGTAGTACATGCTCACACTGTAAATGCACCCAAAATATCTGCTGCAGCAGGAATGATTCAAATCCACCCCAGAGACTTTAAACCTTCCTTACATCTTCCTTGTGTCACACCTGCTCACCAATGAGGGATGCAAAAAAGCCCAATATCTTCAATTGTTTCTTTATTTGGTTGCTGTGGAGCCTGTTTTCTTAAAATAAGTGAAAACTACCTTCCCCATCTTTTTCAATTAATGATAGAAGTTTCTAGAAATAAGTCTATACAGAGGACGCTGCTACAGAGTCCAGAAGACAGTTCTGCTTAATTGCTCAATTACTTGAAACGATTTGAATGACATAGTTTAATTATGTAAAGTGAATCCATAATCATATCCCTGATGACAAGCATTTATCCCCTGTTGCAGTACGGATACAAGAACTGCATCCAATAAAAGCTAGGGTCATTCAAAAAAAAAAAAAATCTTCATTCACCGATTTATAGATTGTATTTATGGAGTGGATCTGAGATTGAGAGACATTCAGTTTTTTACTCTACAATGAAGACACAGCTGGTGCTGCCAGGACTGAGCAAAAACTGCGTCTGAATAAACCTCATGAATTGGGGGATTCATTGTAGAAGCGCTAGCAAGCTTCACACACATTTACGCACACATACAAGAGAGTGCGACGGTGGTGGTGGTGGGGTTGGTGGGGGGGAGTAAGCGCGGGTGTAGAGATAAGGAGCTGCGGCAGTGAGGTGTGGGGGTGGGGGGTTGTTTCTGGTATTGGCGCTGGTGGGAACGTGTTGGGGCTTGAAGAGATGGGAGGCTGCAGCAATCTACGGTGTCACCAGGACCAAAAAACCCCACCGTCAACAGACTGTGGAACGCCACTGCTGCTCTAAATGTTCTCACAGGAGCGCAGCACTGCAGCGCTCGAGCTGCAAAACCCTCTGACTGAGATGTGTGTCTGTGATCAAACGCTTTCACAGTGCACGTTCGGCCAAAGACGATGACTGAAACGAAGGATGCGAGGGCATGTGAAAATTCCAAAAGGTGTCTTCTCCTTATGGGAACATTCTGGCTAGGAGACATATAATTTTACTGCTGAGGATGCGGTGTGTTACGCTGATTTGTTTCTAGCCTTAGGACAACTGCTATGCAGTTTAAAAAAGTATCAGGGAAAGAAAATGACCTTAAAAAAAAAGATCACCCCAAGCATTTTGTGTGGTGTCTTCGCATGTGTGCGGCTGTGGACATGAGGAAACAGTGCTATTTAAACATGTGAGAGTTGTTACACATGATTGATTATGTCCTAAAGGAAGTTACAGCTTATAAAACTGAGTGTGCATTTGGTCAATCTCATTCACCAACTTCCACATGACCATCGGAATATGTCGTATGGATGAAAGCGTACAACCTCCTTTCCAGGATGGCAAGCAATAGCATTAGATGAATTGGGGGTGGGGGGTGTATCAGGAGCTTTTTCACCCCCACTGAATAATGGTGCATTACCATTCTGCTGCTGTAAAAGCAAGGTGACCCGTATCAACCCTGAGGTCCAAGTGCTTGGTTCTAGAGGCAAATTCACAACCTGATGCCCGTGATTCCATCTCTGTCGCCACCATTATTATCTGGAGCACCTGCCTGGAGATCTCTTGGAGATGTAACACTGACCTTGAAACAGCACTTAGAGAGAGGCACACCAACCGGTCTTCCAAGGCCCGCGGTCCACGATCGGTCATCAAAAGCTCATTTTCACAGCTACGTCATTTGATGGTTTAACCAAAGCCAGCTGTGTGCATGCTACAGCTGAGCGTGGCGATTCTTAGGAAGGCCTGTTCTTGTGAATATTTCATGCAGCGTGAGGATTTCAGACACACTCTTGTTGCCAATCTTTGCAGAAGAAAGGTCGAAGCAAGCCACAAAAGACTACATGTGCAGAATTTGTCCTCTAAGTCCACTGAATTCCTCCTCAGTCTCCCATTCCCAGCATCCTTCTCTCTCTCTCTCTCTCTCTCTCTCTCACTGTATGAAGCCTTACCTTGTTTCGTTTGGCCCCCCGCAGAGGAAAGAAGCAGGCGAAGAGGAACTTGCCCCAGCTGATGACGGCAGCCAGGCACCAGTTGAGGCGAGCCATGCCTGCGTCTGTCCCGTCTTGTCTGCCAGCCTCTTATCGCTCTAGCCCCCCACCCCCCACCCCTCAGAGCTCTGGAATAGGATCTTGTAACCCCCAACTATGCCCACCTCCCACAAAAAAAAGAACAATGATATCAAGGAGGAAAAAGATCACAAAGAGTCACGAAACCTTCTCGTCCTAGTCCGTTGAGCAGGTGCGAAGTGAAAATGTTCCTTCAAGTCAGATGTAGTTTAGGGGTGGGGGAGATTTCGTTTTCCTTCTGTGGTGGTCTTTGGCAGTTTTCGGGAAACCTGTCTGGCTGTGTGTCTGCAATTCCAATTTGAAAGGGAAGTGGTGGTGGCGGCAGCGGTGGTGGGGTAGATAACTGGGGCTACTGGCGTCCCAAAAATGACTAGACCCTCAGATGGTCTAGAGGGATCCACAGCATTCAAAAGCCTAAAACTGAGTCCCTGTCTTCCCATCCATCCGTCTTTCCCACGACTACCTCCACTCTCACTCCTCCTCTGTTCTCCTGCTTTCCAAAGCCGGGTCTAGATGAGTCAGTCCTCAAAGTGTGATGAGCACCGCCGGCTGCAAAACGCGAAGAGCCCGACGCTGATCGACGACACTGTTACACATACACGCGCACTGCCGCTGCTGCTGGCATGCCCACACTCACTTGTCTCTCACACGCACACACATACGCTCGCCTGCGAATAACACTGTCCTGGTGGTGCATACATCCACGGGCAGAAGAGCCCCCCTCTCTCATTACAAGGCTCCCCTCCAGGCTCAGGATCCCCCGGTGGTTCACACTCACACACCGCTTACACACACTTGTCCACCTCTCTCGGTCTGTGCTGCTCTCTCACACATACATCGATGCTGCAGCACTTACTCAGTCAGAGTGGGAGGAGGGGAGCAAAAGAGTGAAGAGGAAGAGGAGGAGGTGGAGGTGAGGAGGGGAGGAAGAAAGGGAGAAACGACTGGGAAGAAAAAGGGAAAAAAAACGATAAGACAGAGGCTTTCTGTTGAGTGTGTTCATTCAGTGTTTATATTCCAGGGGTGACGCCAGAGTCAGTGAGGAGACCGAGAAGGCGGTAATGTGCACGTGTATGAACGAAAGTGCGCATCAACTAGTGATAGCTACGAGAGGTGGAGGAGTGACAGGAAGGACCGTGAGAGTGAACAGAGGAGTCAAAATGGATGGACGGGAGGCATCGGGGGAAGGAAGAGAATGACATAAAAAAAAGGGAAAGCAGAGAGTGCGCAGCATATACAAACACACACACATGAAGGGACACGCGGCAGCCGTCACGGTGCAAGGCTGATACAAAGCAGGCACAGGGTGATGATTGTTTTGTGTGTGTGTGCATGTGTGTGTGCAGAACTGGGTCGAACGGAGCAAAGGAGGGAGGAGAGGAGGAAGAAAGGATGGAGGATGAGAGAACAGGAGAGGAGAAGGGTGTTGAATCATTGTGTCTTGGGTGATTATTTCCCTTTTCTCTCCCCCTTTTCTCATATGTACACACACACACACACACACACACACACACACACACACACACACGACTGCAGGTGGTGCACAGGCTCGTTCACTCTGCTGCAGTCTCTCTACGCTTCAGTGGGAGCACATTCTCACTGCAGAACGCTGCCCCCCCCCCCCCCCCCCAACCCCACAACCCATCCAATCCCCGACCCCTCCCACCCAGCACACCACTGCCACACAAACGCAATCACAACACATCAAAGCAATGAGCGAGGGAGATAAAGTGTAGAGAGGATGCTGTTCTGTCAACCAAAGCTAGCTGAAACTGAGGGGTGGGTTATAGATGTTTGGATGTTTGAAGGGGGAGGGGGTGGGATAGCAATAATAGTTGCTTGGCGATATCCAAATGTGCAGGCGATAAAAGATAAGTATAAAAGTTGACTGATTGAAATCGATCTTGAGTCGGGTCTTGCTATGAAGTGCATCTAAAAGAGTAAGCCTTTATGCTCAGCATTACTGAATAAAGAAAGCTACATGACAGTTAATAAAATGTATTAATATCCTGTCAAAAGAAGTGATGCTTTTGAGCAAGGCAATATTTCCCAGATGTTACAGTAACACCATGGAAAACAGTGTTTGCACACTGCAGCAGGACCAAAATCACTGTGACCCCATGCAATGAACTCACTATCTTGTTGTCTTTGAAATGGATGCTTCGAAGATGCAGACCAGGTCTGCCCCCACTAGCAGTCAGTCGCTGTCTTCAAAGCAACTTTGGTGCATCAAGATGGCAATAAAATGGCAATAAGACAATGTCAGTCTGCTATCAGTTTAAAATTGAATGGAGTCAAGTCTGCAAATACATGCTATAATGTAGCATTCAACCACGATAAAGTGGAAAAAAAGCACAGATTCGTATAATCACAAATTCAAGAAGTTCATATTAAACTGTCCTGTCCTGGTCTGTGGGTCTGGTTGGGTTGTTTTGAATTTTCTGTTAAGACTTCTTAGTCTGCAGTTGAGGTTTTCTTTCATTCTGTAATTTTGTCAGCATGTCGTGGGTGTAAGGGGTATATTCTTTTCTTCTCTCACTAAGCACCCAAAGGACTTCCTACTACCACCAGAAACTAGAGAAACCCAAGGAATCATCCTACCAACCTTCCAGTTGGTAGATGAACCACTCTACCTCCTGAGCCACTCACAACTCTTTCTTATGGCTTCTTGTTTCTGTTTAACTGCCTGACTCTGTCGTTAATTTGTTCTTGTTACATTTGTGACCTGATTTTAGAATACTATACATCTGATTCCTTGTATTTTACTTTCATCTGGTCTCCTGAGTGTTCTTTCCCCTTGTTAAGTCTGTGTCTCTGTTACACACTTCCCTTTAGACATAGTAGTTTCTGCTGTGTCTTGTTGCCCCTGTGTTTCCCCTCTCCCCTGATTACCTTATGTGTGTATTTAAATCCTCAGTTTGCCTTAGTTCCTTGTTGAGTCATCCTGTGTTATCTGTTAACCATTCACTGTGTGTGTGTGTGTGTGTGTGTGTGTGTGTGTGTGTGTGTGTGTGTGTGTGTGTGTGTGTGTGTGTGTGTGTGTGTGTGTGTGTTCAGTGGATTTGGAGTATATTTAGTAATTGCTTTATTATGGATAATTTGCTTCACCTCGATAAAAATAAATTTCTTGGTTTAAGAATTCCACCAGTGACGTTTGCATTTGGGTCTGCAAACTGCATATATCGACATAAACAGAAACACAACTGACTATTTACATTCAGATTCCAGCCAGAAACTCACAGATTTGTGCTCCAACACCGACATAGTTGATGCAGGATGGTAATTTAATTGGAAAACAACATAGATGCTCAGCAACCTTGTCTTTTATATAGGAATATAACCAGAAATCAACCAGTAGGCAACCTTCCAGAACATTGCATATGTCAGTGCAGCCTTAGACTCAAACTGATTGCAGAGTGTTTGCAATATGTCTGAGTTTATAAATTAGAAGGCAATTAAATGCCAATCTGTCTGACTTTGATTGTTTTGAGACAGGTTGTGGTTGCTGCACCCTCAAACGCTGGGTGGACAGTTCATTACCACAATTACTTCCAAACGGTCTACAGCAGCAAATATTCAAAGAAAGTTGCCATCCTACTCTTACTGTAGTGTGAGTGAGCTGTTAGTGGCTACTGTTGAAGATGGAAAAATAGGATTAAAAAATGCAATCCTGTGGGGATGTAATATTCTTACAGCCCACTGTATATAGAAAAATTGGCATCGTAACCATGCCTTCCCCTACTGGTGTCTGTTTTCCATGTTTTGAATCACCCATTTAAGGTTTATGTTGATTTTCCTGGTACTAAAAGTGACACCTCAGAGCAAGACAAAATAATTGTCAGAAAATTCTGTTACCTATTGTTCAAACGGGTGAATCCAGGATGGATTTCTCCCCCTTTATGCATAGGCTTTCTGCCACTACTCCACCGTCCTCCCACAGTCCAAAGACATGTATTTTAGGTTAATTGGTGATTCTAAATTTGCTGTAGTTGTGAATATGAGTGTGAATGGTTATCTCTCTGTATGTGTTAGCCCTCCAACAGATTGGTGACCCATAACGCTATGAGAACTGGCATAGGCTCCAGCCTATCCTGATTACCCTATGATTTGGATAAGCATAAGAAAATGAATAGAAGGATAGATGGATCCTCCAAAAGGTACTAGCACTTTCTTTTGCTGTAAAGGCATGACACTAGAAGAAATGGCATCTCCAAAGGAAGAATCCCTGAATGTCTGACTGTCTGACTCCACTCTCTGACATATATATGGATATGGACTGAGGCATGGATGGGAAACCTCAGTGTGACTGGCCACCAGTTTGCAGGTACAAGAAAAATGTTTCAGCCAAAAGCAAATGGACCAAGAATTGCAAAGCAACTAGTGTAGTTCTCCTTTACATCAAGATTATTGATGATGTCCTGTGGACCTTCCGCTTCTAAGCTGAACTGTTTTATTTTGCAAGGGCAGCAACACATCTAGAAGATTTCTACAAAGACATGAAATCACTTAGCTATGAAACCAAATATTTGACTTTTGTACAAGTTTGAAATAAAAATTTAAATATGTATGGGCTGGAATTATTTGGGTGTTTTGAAAGAGAACATTTCAGTTTCCTGCAGGACAGATTCATGAGGAATATGAAGGAGGAGGACTATGCATCTGTGCATCGCAATATTCTACAACACTGTGTGCCGTACATCTCAGTGTGGGACTGGGCATGTGTCCCACTCTCTTGGCAATGCTGACCTTTCTCATTAGGCATAAGCAACTTGCATAATCACTGCTGACTTCTATTGACTGGCCTGTCACAATGTCTATCCGTTTGACTGGAAACCCTGTGAAAAAGTGCCGGCTGCCAAAAAACATCTCACCCTGTGACTTCCTGCTGTATTGTGGAGCAGGATCAGTAACTAAGACTTTTCATTAACTATACACGTTATGTAACTTAAGTGCAATTAGATATATTCTCCTCTTTTAGTTTTATTAAAAATATACTTTAGTCTTACTTTTTAAAAATGTGAGCAGTTTTACCCTCCAAATAAGTCTACGCACTGTTTCAAATTATAATTTTCACAGTAACACTTAATGCATATCCATAGGACAGGATTTATGTCGTTAATGGACTGCTGCTTACTTTTCTACTATAACTGAGCACTCAAAGTGTTTTTTACTCATAACCTCATATGCCCAATCACCAGAGGTGGGACCAAGTCATTGTCTTGCAAGTCTCAAGTAAGTCTCAAGTCTTTATCCTCAAGTCTCAAGTCAAGTCTCAAGTAATGTCAGGCAAGTCAGAGTCGAGTCTCAAGTCACTGGTGTAAAAGTCCGAGTCAAGTCACAAGTCTGAAACTTTGAATTTCAAGTCCTTTCGAGTCTTTAAAAAAAAAAACGAAAAAATAATGTTGCAGTTATGCTAAATGTAAATATTAGACCATGTAATTTTAAAATCTGTGTTTTTCTCAACACATGACAAAATAGTGAACTTAGAAAATATACACAAATTGTGAAATTGCACCTCTTTAAAATGCAGCTCAATTAAACCTAGCTCCAAGAATAATTTTCACCGACAGTTCTGAGATAAGCTGCATGTTATTCTTGGATGCGGTTGTAGGACCAGCTTTAAAAATCGCATGACAAAAATATCATACACATTAAAAAAAACTGTATCACCAACGTAGCCTGGACAACATTTGCTAGTTAGATGAAGTCAGCTATCTCATCTTAGCATATTTATTTCAATTCAATCTTTTTTTTTTTTTTTATAAATTTTATTTTCAGTCACAGCAGCATGTTAACAACAAAACATTGAACATACAGTAGTTTGCTGTTCAGTATTTACAATACCCCAAAAGATAACAGAAATAGAGAAGGAAAAAACAAACAAACAAACCAAAGAAACCCCTACAAAACAACAAAAAACAAACAAACAACAACAAACAAATAGAAAAATAAAATGTATAAGGGACATTCAGCGTACAGTTAGCTATGATAGCGATATAGAGATATGGTATCTGGTCATGATAAGGTGGTCATTTTAAATGTTTCCATGTACATCAAGAATGGCTGCCATGCCCTAAGAAATTTGGTGGTTGAACCTGCCAGTGTATATCTCATCTTTTCTAAATGTAAAAACCTCATGAGCTCCGCAAGCCACTGTTCATGTGTGGGAGGAGCTTCCTGCTTCCATCTTAAAAGTATAAGGCGCCTTGCGATAAGTGAAGCAAAGGCAATAGAATTCGAATAGCATTTTGGCAAAGTGATGTCTTGAGGTATCACCCCAAAGATAGCCGTTAGAGCAGAAGGCTCATATTTAACGTTATACATCTCTGACAGAGTGTTAAATATAGACACCCAATAGGTATGAAGATTGGGGCATGTCCAAAAGGTATGAAGGAGCGAACCTGTTTCTGCTTTACATCTGTTACACAGAGGGTCAGCTCCTGGATAGAACTTGGCTAACTTTTCCTTGGAGATATGTAATCGGTGTAGGACCTTAAATTGAAGGAGCCCATGCCTGGCACATATCGAAGAAGAGTGTACCCTCTGGAGAAAAGATTGCCAGAGCTCATCTGTTATAGTCATCCCAAGGTCTTTCTCCCACTGTGCTTTAAGGATGAAGAGAGAAGGAGATTGAAGATCTAATAGTATAGCATAGATTTCTTTAATCGCCCCTCTCTTATGAACGTTTATATTAATAATTTTATCCAAAGAAGTTTCCTCAGGTAGTTCCGGAAATGAAGGAAATCGACTCTTTACAAAGTGACGAATTTGTAAATAGCGGAAAAAATGTTGCCGAGGAACATTAAACTGCTTCAGGAGCTGCGTGAATGAGGCAAAAATCCCATCTACAAAAAGGTCTTTGATATTTCTAAGGCCATTACTTTCCCATATTTTAAAGGCAGAGTCCATCATGGAGGGTGGGAACATATGGTTTGAGCAGATAGGTGCTTTAATTTACATTAAGTGTAACCCCAACCTTTTCCTACATTGCACCCAGATTCTGAGCGAGTCATACAACAAAGGGTTACGTTTATAGGTGTATAGTTCTAATGGGAGAGCTGAACTCAACAAAGCTGATAGGCAAATTTTGCCACAATTGGATGACTCAATTTGGAGCCAAGCTGGAGTCTCTGTAGTAACATTACTCATCCAGTACAGCATATTACGAATATTTGCTGCCCAATAATAAGACTGAAAGTTTGGCAAGGCTAATCCACCCATTGGCCTAGTCCTCTGCATGAAATCTTTACGAATTCGTGGACTTTTGCCATTCCAAATAAATGCAGAGATATGCTTATTCAGTGTTATAAAATACTTATTGGGTAAGTAGCATGGGATACATTGAAATAAGTAAAGGAACTTGGGAAGTATGTTCATTTTGATAGAATTGACGCGGCCAATTAATGACAGTGGTAAATTGTTCCACCTCTGAAGATCTGTCTCAGTATTTTTAAGCAGCGGGACAAAGTTTCTTTCATAAAGATCTTTGTATGAGTGGGTAACCTTAACCCCCAGATAGGTCACATACCCTGATTTAACGCTAAATTGAAAACCTGAAAATGAAATCTTTCTGGCTATAGAGTTGACACAGAGAAGTTCACTTTTATGCAGATTTAACTTGTAACCTGAAATATTACCAAAACATTCAAAAATGGCAAGAGCACGGGGAAGAGAGCATAAAGGCTCTGACATATACAGCAGGAGGTCGTCAGCATATAAGGATATTTTGTGCTCCTGGTCACCTCTGAAGATGCCCTTAATGCAACTGTCAGCTCGCAGTTTAATCGCCAGTGGTTCAATTGATAATGCAAAAAGAAGAGGGGATAAGGGACAACCTTGTCTCGTACCACGGAGAAGTGGGAAATAAGAAGAGAATAACGAATTTGTTCTAACACGTGCCATAGGTGAGGAGTAAAGTAACTGAATCCATGAAATGAAATTAGGGCCAAATCCAAATTTATGCAGAGTATAAAACAGATAATCCCACTCCACCCGGTCAAATGCCTTCTCAGCATCGAGTAATAAGGCAATTTCAGGGGTTGTAGTTGACTTGGTGTGTAATATGTTCAAAAACCTGCGCAGGTTGAAAAAACCATGCCTACCCTTCACGAAACCTGTCTGATCTGGAGAAATTAACAATGGTAGATGTTGCTCTAGCCTGAGAGCAAGTGTTTTTGACAGTATTTTTAAATCTACATTTAAGAGTGATATAGGACGATATGATGAACACTCTAATGGATCTTTATAATTCAATTCAATCTTAATTGGCAGACTTCATGTCCATAAAAACAAGACAAAAAAAAAAAAAAAAAACACACACACACACAACACTCCCCCCCCCCCCCCCCCAACACAAGGTATACACCATTAAATATATATATGTATATAAATAAGTATCTAAAACATTTGTAAAAACATAAAACCATAATATACATAAAACACAATTACTTAAAATAAATAAATAAATACACAAACACTTTAACCAGTGCTTTCTGAGACTGGATGAGTAACGGGAACCACTCACTGTCGGATCTGTGAGTGCTAAAATTATACTGTTACTCGAACCATCCAGTCGTTCTCTAAAATTGAACATTAGCTTCCTTAAAAGTGCTTTAAAAGTCCAAACACCCACAGCTACAAACATCTGGCTGGCACTACCACTTCTAGGTATCCTGCAAAGGATTCTCATCGCATCATTATATGCAACATGCAGCTTCTGCATGCTACATTGTTTGTAGGATGACCACAAGGGGGCAGTATATAGCGGTGTGCAATACGCTTTAAACAAAGCCACTTTAACTGGAAGTGAACAAAAGCTGAATTTGCGTGCAATAGTATTTGCCTGCACATAGAGCTTACACCGCTGTCTGTATATGTCATCATCATCATTCATTTGCTCAGTAATAAAGTGACCGAGGTATTTCACCTTTTTATGAACTTCAAGAGTTTTTTGTGCCAGTTTAAACAAAGGGAAATTTAGCTGTTTATCCTGCTTGGTTCTACATATCAAAACAGCACTTTTAGCAGCATTGTACTCAATGTCATATTGCACACCATATTCAGTACAGACATTAAGAAGATCCTGTAACCCAGCACTGCTTGGACTAAAAACAACCAGGTCATCTGCATACATAAGATGATTTATCAGTGCTTTACCTAATATACACCCAGTGTTACAGGCTCTCAGTTGTATGGACAAATCATCGACATACAAATTAAATAAAATTGGAGACAAAATCCCACCCTGTCTGACACCATTGCTGACACCAAAGGGGGCAGAAATACTGCTTCCCCATTTAACCTGCATGTTCTGATGAGCGTACCAGTAAGAGAGAATCCTCACGATGTACTGAGGAACTCCCCATCTCTTCATTTTATCAAAAAGTTTTCTGTGGTTCACTCGATCAAAAGCCTTAGAGGCATCAATGAAAGACATGAGGACAGATGAATTTTTAGCCCTATACAACCTGACTATTTCCTTGAGTGCATATATGCACATGTCAGTGCCATGCTTTGAAGCCAAACTGATTATCCAGAGAAGAGATGAACACACTAACTCTGTCAAACAAGATTCTTTCTAACACCTTAGATAAAATACTGGCTAGTGCAATTGGCCTGTAATTATCCAAGCAGCTCACTTTTGCAGCTTTGTCCTTCATAACTGGTACCAGTAAAATACACAGCATTGAGTCTGGTAATATGCCATGAATCATAAACCCAGTGAAACAGAGTGCTAAAAGAGGAGCTAGCCTTAAACTAGCATGTTTTAAATGTTCTGCAGTGATGTGATCCAAACCAGAGGATTTATTATCAGACAACCTATGAATGGCTTCATATACTTCATGTGTCCTTACACTTATTGTGTCATTACTCATGTCAAGATTGTCCTCATATGGTTCACTTTTTATACAGTTAAACAACGCACTGTAATGCTGTCTCCATAATGCTGCAATGTTATCTGCCCCAGAAACACCTTCAACAGTTGATGGTAGAGATGGTTTACAGTTATTAAGAGCTTTCACCTCTTTCCAAAAATCTGCCGTATTATTACACAGCATTTTCCTGGCCAAAGAATCTGCTCTTAGCATTTGCTCATTTTTAGTTATAAAGCGAACAGCGTACTTATATCTGGCATTCGCACATTTTTTCTGTTCAAATTCTGGGCCTTGTTTAGGTCTTCCAGCCATGGCCCAACATTTATAAGCTATGCGAGCTTCATCATGGTACATGGATACATGTTCTTTCCAGCCAGGTCTGATGTTAGGTTCCTTATGCTTATATTGTTAATCAAGCAGTGTGCCACTTTTATACAGAGCAGTCACTATATCATCATACATGGAGCAGAGTAAATGTTTATGCACAGCATTCTTACAGTTGACATCTTTGCACAAAATAGCTTCTTTATTTATATGCATATTAATAATCATACGGTTCTTGGAGTGAGTGCATACACTCATGAAGTTTAGTAACTTCCGGTCACTGCAACAAGTCCAGGTACAGTTTACCGACGGATGGGTGCAGGACCTTGAAATGCACCGTGTAGAACGAAAGACCATCGTACGTATCATAAGTTTACCAGTCTCACAAATCGTCTTCATAAATACACATTCCTTAACCGTTTATTAATATAACCTTTGAGCTCAACGGTAATTAATTAGTAGTGGAAATAATTTCTGGTTCATCACAGAAATGTAGCAGTGACAACAATACTGTATGCTGTAATCGTACTGGGCAATTAGTGATACAAAAAAACCTGTTTTATCCTGTGAATAAACGTATATGTTTTTGTCAATGTACCATAATAACATAAGCGAAACGCAATATTGTGTCAGGACAATTCACTATTTATGCACAATAAATAAAGGAGCATAGCGCCACAATTTCTGTTCAGCGCCAGACTTGCTTGTAACCTATATCACCAATTATGTTATGAAAATGACGTATTAACTACTAAAAAACACTGACCTTCGTGTAAATGCTTGGAGCAGACTAACCTGTGAGCTGGAGTGTTCTGGGACGTTATATTTGATCTTTGAATGGCTGCAATCCAGGCCACCCGTCGCGTCTTTGTTACTTCGGAAACATGGCTCGAACAATTTCTCTTCAACGACGTAATCCGATAACAACCGATCTCTTTAGCCGTCGGCTTCCCGTGGCTGTCATGCGACCGGCTATTGCAGTTAATAATACAACAGCTTCTTGACATTTTTTGTGTTTCTTTTTATCGCTGTATAACTGATTTTAATTGAAAGCCTGCGTGAGCTAGTACCGCTTGCCACGAGTTCCCAGAATCCTTTGCGGTTCTACCCGTGAATGACGTCACATTTTCAATCTCTATATAATATGCATGTTAAATTTTATATTTGGGGTAAAATATCAAGTCTTTTCAAGTAAACCGGTTCAAGTCCAATTCAAGTCCCAAGTCATTGGTGTAAAAGTCCAAGTCAAGTCACAAGTCTTAGAACATTTTTTCAAGTCAAGTCTAAAGTCATAAAATTAATGACTCGAGTCTGACTCGAGTCCAAGTCATGTGACTCGAGTCCACACCTCTGCCAATCACACACACATTCACAGAAGTAGTGTTTTCTATATTTAAGTGTCTGGTCTAGTATTTAGACACGCTTACGTTCAGATGAATGTAACAGGGAATCTCAGGGTCAGTATTTGTCCCAAGAATACTTTGACTGAGGATCAAACTAACATCCTTCCTTTTTATGAAACTAGCAAACCCTAGCAAAAACTTAAGTCAAGATTAATATAGTGGAAGATTTACCAGAACAATACTGATTAAACAGTATAAATATGTAAAATGAAGAATGCATTAAGGTAACATGAATATACATCGTCACATTAATGATGAATTATAGATGTAGAAGATTTAATATCCCCCTGGCTCCTGCTCCGCGGCTGCTGAGTGAGCCCTCATCTGGGACTCTCCTCAGATCTTTCTGGGACAGTGGCGCGGCTGCCCCTCTGTTGGTCTTCCTTGGTCTCTTGTGTTCTGGGGGCCTCTGGATGTCTGGAGTTTTGATCTCCTCCACACCTGCTTCACGCCCTGGAGGACGGGGCTGTGGCCCCCCCACACCCTCTAGCAGATTATTACATGAAGGAACCTTTTAAAAAAACAAAAAACAAGCGCGTCCATGCTCACAGGTGTACACACGGGTGATCACACCCACAAACTACACCCTTTTTGGCTCCTACCTCAAAGCACACTGTGTTCTGTTGATCTTATGTGCTGCACAATAATGTTTAACATTTAGTATTTACTGTCATATTCCAATATATCATTGTGATGTTGTTTATTCTATTACTCTTGTTCTCTTCTGCTTGCTTTCTTTTTTCTTTCTCAGCAGGTGATCCAGGTGATTGATATATGCATTTTTTTTTCTCTGCCCGTTCTGTTGGTTTTTGTCTTTTGCCCTTCTCCCCCGTCCCTCTTCTCAGCTGTTTCTCTTTCCCTCTTTCTTTCTCCCCTTCTTTCCCCCAGTCAAGTCTGTCCCGTATTCAGCAAGTGAAAATAAAATAAACAATAAAAGGTGAATCAAATGGACCATTACGGCAAGGCTGGGATGGTCAGTTTGGTAAAGTAAATCCGTTGGGCATCTTTCTTTGCCTTTAGACAACAATTCTGATGGCAAAAGAGCCAAACGGGACAGGCCAAAAAAAAAAAAAGAAAAAAAAGAAAAAGAAGATTTAATATCCAATATGTTGCTTCATAAAGTGTCTCATGACATGCTGAAGCTCACACAAACTTCATCTTCTTATCCCCACGTTGTTGTCACTTAGTCTGCTCCACTTTTCTAGACTTTTAGTATTTTTCTAGCCGCGTATTTCAGTGATCGATAATCAGCGGCTGCTCAGCTGCACTGGGAATAAATAAAAATTGCGCTGACCATTAAAATACATGATTTAACAAATGAGAACATGCACAAACTAAACAAAAATAGCATGCGCACACTAAAGGTCAATGAATGTGCCCATGGTGAGCCTCATTTTGGTGCTCAACTGAACTACCAAATACAAAAATATATATGACTGTGGGATTTGTATAAAATACTTGTATACACCATATAGATATTGGCATTCACACTGTCCTAGTCAAAGTTTATGGAAAGGTTTCATCAAGATATGGATCCTCATCCATACTTGTACAGACTATGGCATCCAGTCCGTCCAAAGTCAAACATAAGAAGAACTGGATCGACCCATTTAGAGTCTAGTGGACATTTAGCAGCAGGTCTTAGTCTCTGTGACAGTCCTAAACTGCCAGAGAGGGTGGGATTTCTCAGCTAGCTGCAAGAATTAGGTCCTTAGTTCCTAGCATCACTTGATGCCTTTCATGAGGTAAGTGGTGTGGCAGACAGCAAGGCATGAGTCTGACTGTCACGGTCCCCGTGCCTGCTCGGCTGGCCCTGTGTGGCTACATGTTATGTTTTGTCTTTTCTCTCTCTCCTCTCTCTCTGCTCGCTGCCTGGGCGGAGCTCATTGTGAGCTCCCGGCCTCCACCACCTGTAGGCAATCACCTGTGGCTCCTCACCCTGTTTGCTCCCGCTACTTAAGGCAGTGACTGAGAGCACCTCGCCGCTGGACTATTGAATAATGCTCGTCAGTGCTACTTTAGCCTCAGCCAGTTTTGAGCTCTGTCCGTAAAAGTTCCGTGCTAACCCTTGTTCTCTGTATGCAGATTTCTCGTGTTTTGGTTTGGAGACTCTGGACGCTTTTCCCGACCCCGCTCTGCACCCCTGGGAACCCTGGCCCCCTTCTCCCTCACCTGTATATAGTGCACCTGGAGTGTGTAAATAAACCTGTTTTTCTGAGACTTCAGTCTGCGCCGAGTCCTCCCTGCTCCTCCGTGACACTGTCAGCACTAAGATGTCAGTATGAAACATGGGCCAAGCCGGTGTAACATCAGCTATTGTTTAGTAGGGTCCCAGTGAGAATTTCCGTTGTCATCACATTGGTGTTTTAAAGGGCTGAGTAGGTGAGGGGTAAACAGTAAATACAACGGGATCCTGCTTTGTCATGCTTGTTCTGTGGACAATAATTTGGACTTGCTGGAGAATTTTTAAAAAGCCAGAACACCACTTTATTTGACATTCACACAACTTCTGGTAGCAATGTATATAAAATCATGTAAGTACCTGAATGATGCATTGTATGTCTGAAAATTGATGTTTTTTTAAATAGATTTTTTTTCTTACCGTTTCTACATTGATTTGATTTAAGTCGGCATTTAAACACTGCTGTGTGTACATTATACAATGACAACAACCTTTAATGACTGTAGATGTGATGTTATAACACATTTATCTTCGGTTTTAAAGATTTGCCTGATAACCCATATCTTCTGCTTCTTTTTGTATTTGCTCGGAGCAAGGTTGGGTCAAGTTTTCATTACAACATGCAAATAAAATCTGAGTGAATATAATTAGAGGTCACACTTCTGACAAAAAGACATGAGGCCAAGCTGGAGGTGGCAGAGCAGAAGATGCTCAGATTTTCATTGGGAATGACCAGGATTAGTGTATGAGTACATCGAGGGACAGCTTGGGTTGACATGGTTTGGACATGTGCAGAGGAGGGATAGTGGATACATAGGCAAGGTTCAAAGGATGTTGGGACTTCCATGGAGGTGGAAAAGAGAAAGACCACAGAGAAGATTCGTGGATGTAATGAAGGAGGACATGCAGAGAGTTGGTGTGACAGAAGAGGATGCTAGAGATAGGGTGCGATGGAGGTAGATAAAGGTAGATAATCTGCTGTGTGAACCCTTAAAGGTAGAAGCAAAAAGAAGAGGATGAGGAAAAGCTTTCTGTAACACAGGTTGGTTATTAAATCACATGATATTTCAAAGTGGCTTCAAAAATTTGACCCCAGTTTGAAAAAATGTTGAGAGAATTCTGCTTAGTCCAACTCATGTGACGCTCTTCTCTGCTAAAGTTAGACATGTTTAAATCTGTTTTTGATGATTTTGCAAAACACAAACGTTTGTTTGGCTATAAGCCTAATTGAAGATTAGAAAGTTAATTAACTCATGCCCTCCCAAGAGTTTTTAAAGGATTATTTCGGCATCTTTTGAAAGTACTTTCTCAGGAGTCATACCATCAGCAGCAATTAGCACTTGGTGCTAACTTCTGTGAAGGGGCAGCTAGCCTGCTACCATTCAAATGTCACAAAATCCAAGCCCCTTGCAAAGGTGACATATTGTATCTCACCTAACCCAATAAAATGGGTTAAATAAATGGCTTTATAACAGGGCTTATGTGGAAAAAGTGCATGACATAGATGCTAGTTGACCGTTTAACACTACTCAGCGTATTAGGCTACCTGTGGACAAAGCCAAGCCAAATATAGTGCAAAACTAAGGTAGCAAGCTTCAGTATACATGAGACTGGTATAAACTTTCTCTCTAAGAGGATATTTTTTCACAATGTCAAACACGAGAATCATGGAGAAGCTGATTAGAAGATATTTTCATTTACTTTATGCATGTACCTGATTATTTGACATGACTTTGAAATCATTTGGACTGATCAAAGACAATTTCCCATTACAAGGATTGAAAACATGATTCAGCATTTGTGAAAAACTTCTGTTTCTAATGAAAGTACACAATCAATATAATTAGCAAAACCAGCTCGTGGCCAGAATTTGCTGGCTAGCTCGATGTCATAAAGGCCACAGTGGAGGGAGCTCGGGCACAGTTGTGAAGAATGACCGGACAGTCTGCTATATGAGCTGCAAGAGGAACAGGAGAGAGTGGGAGGTGCAGGGTTTAGTTTTCTGCACCAGCATCCCATTCACATTCAGTGCACAGAGTGGGCACTGTACTGAGCAGACAGCAGATTAGTTCCCATCACACACCTCATCATTCACTAACACGTAGACTCATCTGCCTTCCTTTTCTCTACCACTCGTCCTTAAATTACCTCTTTTCACGTTTGCCTCTACTCCAGTTTCTCTCATGTGTTTTATTTCTCTCCCATTTCCGCTTTTCTCCTTACTGGTTCGGTACATTTGTGGTGTTAAAAAAGTAATTAAATCTCACTATATGGAGTAACAGTCTCTAATGTCCTTCCACTGTAGGCATACCAGTCTCGACCCTGGGGTGCACTGTGCCATACATCATGCAGAGTAATACATAATGATGGCGACGCCTCCTTGTTTCAGAAATGTTCCTCTTCATCACAGCTAATCCAAGAGAAAGCCCTGTGGAAGCAGGGGTGACCCTTATGGCCTGTGATCAATGATTCAGTCTATTAAATGAAGGTGGTTTGATCAGTAATTCTCTGCCACACTGGATCATACTAAATCTGTTACATTTTTGTTCTCTAATCAGCTGTCTGAGGAATAATTGCATCTTGTCATAATGATAGGAGAAAGCGAGGATAAATATCCCGTAGTATTGCATTCTCAGGGTTTGGAGTCCAAGTCTCTACTTGGAAAAACCTCCAGGTGACAGGTTCATCTTTAGCAGGAGCAAATTATGTGCAGGGACAGGGAAGCCCTTGGATTCGGTTAGAGTGGAAGTCTATGAGCGGTGACACTTCCGGGGCCTGCTGCCAAGGGAAACTCAGTTATCTAGAAGCGTCTACCCTCCTCTCCCGGTGCACACACGCACTTCCAACCTTTCCTATGACCAAAGGGAGGAGGAACAATGGGAGAGGTGATGATGAAACTATTGACAGAGAGGTATATCTGCACTCCCAAAGCACATCTTCAACAATATAATCAATTTTTACTTTCATTTAGTTTTATTTACAAAACTGATTAGTGGTGCAAACATTAAAAGGCAGCTCCAGGAAGTTTTAGCAGTTCTTGAAATAAATTATATCTGGGACAGGATAACAGAAGGAGCCCAAATGTTCAGACAGGTTCAATGAACTCAATTAAGTCAGGACCAATATATCTTGATGCATGCTCAATTATCCAGGTAAGGAAATCCCAAAAAGTTGATTCTGTTCATCTGAAAGTAGCGTTTTCAGTGGGAGAAACGTTTCATCACACATCCAAGTGACTTCTTCAATCTCAGCTAACTGCAGGCTTTTTACCAACCTTATCAACAGTACATTTGATAACCATTGATCAGGGCCATTATGGTCAACAGATGATTGATATTTCCATTTGCTGTCATTTATAGTTGGCAGTGTGCCAAGTTCAATTTCATTAGCCACACCCAGGCCTGATTAGTGCCAGACCTGTTGAATCAAGAAATCACTTAAGTAGAACCTGTATGTAGGGATGGGTATCGAAAACCGGTTCTTGTTGAGAACTGGTTCCCACTGTTTCACTTCCTTGGAATTCTTTGCCATTTTTGCAAATGATTCCCTTATCGATTCCAATCGCCCCGAATGACGTCACCATGTTGCGGAGCGTCATTTACATGGCAGGAAACACGGCTGCTCAAACGCTAAAAAGTTTGGTCATACTTTACGAGAATGGATGACAACAGGGCAACTTGCAATACTTGCAAAGTAGATATTTCATTTAAGGGAGGAAACACTACGAATATGCAAAAGCATTTGCTCACAAAACACACGATGACCTTAAATGAATGTCGTGTTTTTAATTCCGCTCCGGACTCGTGAATCTCAACCCAGCAGCAGCGGTAACGTTTGCACCGTTGCCCGTTAATGCGGCAGGTAAATAATCAACTAACAGTGCATATTATGTTAGCGCGATCTGCCTTATTACAAAACCTGCCATTACTGTGCATTTAGGTGACCATGATGAGAGAGACAGACAGAGTCTGGCTCAGATGCTGGCAGCTCTCGCTGCAGTCTACTGGTAGCGTCTCCTTTCAGGCCAGGATAGACGAATGTCACCGAGCAGTGACTAAGTTTGTGGTAAAAGGTTTGCACCCATGTACCACAGCAGATGCCCTGATTTTCGGTAAGTGAATGTGTTTAATTGTAGGCAGGGACATTACTGGATATTCTTGTGTAATTGCTACAGAATAATTTATGTTATACTTTGTTATTGCTACAGGAGAATATTTATTTTATTATTTTACATTTACAATTTTTTTCCCAGGGACCCTGTGACACCCCATTGAAGAGTCGTAGGCTGTGGATCTCTTAAGATCTCACTGTTGGGTTTGTAAGGCCATGTTACTCCTAAATTTCTATCTTGTTCAAAGAGAAGATATAAAACAAAGTTCTAAGCTAATCGACCTTAGTGTTCTCCTTTTTTAAAAAGAATCGATAAGAGAATCGATAAAGAATCGAATCGTTAAACAGAATCTAAAATGGAATTGGAATCGTGAAAATCTTATCAATACCCATCCCTACCTGTATGTTAAATGAAGTAGGCTAAATGATCTCAAAAATCATGTCACAATCTAAAGAAACAGGTGAGAAACAAAGTCATTGACATTTATCAGTCTGGAAAGAGTTACAAAGACATTTCTGAGTCTTTGGGACTCCAGTAAACCAAAGTGAGAGCCATTATCCACACACGGAGAAAAAAGTGGTAAACTTCCCAAGAGTGGCCAACCTACCATGAATTTTTGTATTGGGTATTTTTTATTCATTCAAGTTATCTTTGTCTAATAATAATACTCATATATAATACTGAAGATCTGAAACATGGAAGTGCGACAAATATGCTGAAGATATAAGGATAAGTGTATGCTCAGTGTTACCAATATCATTTGTTCCCTATTACATAATAGATAAATGTGCAGCATTGACTTTTGATGAAAGTTAAATGGGAAAACTGCTCTGCTAACTTTTACCCTAAATATGGAGTTCCCTATCTGCTAACGCTGTGTTCTGTTTTTCTTCTATTGTATTTTCATTTTCATTGCTGCGTCACATTCTCAAGTCATCTGCTCTACCATCACTGGGCTTTATTTTAGTTTTACTGTCTTACAGTCGGGACAAGGACAGCAGATTTGGGTTTGGCCATTGAAGGCAAGAGGTAATCAGTGATGCAAACGTCCCTGATAAGCTGCAATCAGGTATCAGCCAGACGACAGTAGCTTAATGCAACTCAACAGCACCTTTATCGTGCAATCAGCTGCAGTCCGAGTCCAAATTAGAATCGACCCCAGCTCTCCACTCCATAACTTTAAATCATCCGCAATGTGCAGCTTTTACCCTGACGAGGCTTAAGGGCAGAAGAACAGGTTGATTCTTATTAGGCTTTTTTGGAAACTGTCAAAAAGTGAAGAAAGGAAGTGGGGAACATGGAAAGTAAAGTCACTTCTTGAACCTTTGCAGCAGTGCTCTCTAAGATACTGTTGAGGTACTCTTGAGTATTTGTGGTTTGTACCTCTTTAAAGTCTAGAGACTACCTACTTCACTTCTCCACTTACCATCCTAGGGAAGAAAAAAGGGCCTAGGTTTGAACATTTAGTGGACCTTACAATGTAGTATTACACTAACAGGACATTTGATTTTGAGTTTTATCACAGCTAGAGCTGTTTACATATTATTTTCTCATCACTTTCACTCCCCAATCATGCCCTCTAAGAATGAAATGACCAAATTAAAATGGAGAAAAACAAAACTGCTTGTGGTTATTTAACTGTAAAAATCTGACAATATGGCTAAAACAATATCCCCTTTAGAACACCTAACTTACTCTAAGACCTACTTTAGCTCATCGTCTTATGAGTGCCTGGAACACAACAGCAGGAACCTGTATTGTGGCTATTTTCATTTGGAGCAATCTTGGAACAAGCCTGAGGGAGGTTATCCACCACCACCCCCCCTTATGTCCAAACATCCAACTCATAGCTCACATCCCGCTGCTGACTTGGCTGTCCTCCAGTAGGGTCTGTGGTGTGCTTTTAGCCCCGCTAATGTAGCTACCAATGTAGGTTAAAGACCCCCTCGTGGTCGACAAACACGCCAGTGCCAGGGGAGACATCTCAAGGTGAACACAGTGTTCAGCTGATATTCTCCCCCTTCAGATGTGGCAGTAATAATAAATAGGACAGAAACAACAATGTCAGAGAGTCACATCTCAGCTGTGATTGATTTATTCAGAGTCAGACGGGACAAAGAACGCACTGAACCAGAACAAAAAAGAAAAAAAGGGTCTGGGTTATCCTTTATTGTGAAATCTAACATCCAACATTAGAATTTCTGCAAGTATCTGTAGGCAGGAAGGCTGGTTTTTCTCCCTGAAAGATGGGATCTGCATTTAATCCCCTCGTCCTGTCTGCTGTGCTTAGGAATTTGCAGACCCCTTAATTCCCTAAATGAGGAAAGAAATCGATAGGAAGACTATGGGCCTTTACTCAGTCTAATTATACGCATTTATCACCAATCACAGCCTTGAATTCGAAGGGACCGCAGAGACTCTGTAAGGCAAAGTGACAGTTCAGCGCAATCCAGTTCATCCATGAAAAAAAAAAGACTCAGCAATGTGACATCAGGATAGGGACAATTTACTGTGCGGATGATAAAGATTAGAGAAAATAGCCATGAAACCAGAGGGAGAGAACACCGAGTAGAGAACCACTGTGTTCTGGATAATCATAGGACATGCATTTTAGATTGCATGAGGCCGAAACACACTGGAAAAATAATAATAATGAGGCCTTAAATGGCAGCTCTCATTAGTGGTTCTTGCAAATGTATATTCCTTACACTAAATTTATGTTTACTCAACAGGATGGGGAACAAAAGTGAGTCACTTTGAACACGGCATGGTTGTTGGTGTCAAATGGGCTGATTTGAATATTTAACAAACCGCTGATCTTTTGGGATTTTCCCACACAACCATCTCGAGAGTTTATAGTGGATGGGTTTGAAAAAGAGAAAATATCCCATGAGCGACAGTACTCTGGGAAAAAAAGGCCTAGTAAATGTCAGAGGTCAAAAGAGAATGGCCAGACGTCTTTGTGCTGATAGGAAGACAACAGTAACTCCCATAGCCACTTGTTGCAACCAGAAGAGCATCTCTGAATATACAGCACGTTAAACCTCAAAGCCGAAGGACTACACCAGCTGCCACTCATGTCAGCTAAGAACAGGCGGCTGATGCTACAACTCAAATGGGTTCACCAAAATTGGCGCAGTAGCAACTTTATCCCAAACTACCAGCTGTTTCTGTGTGTGTTGTTTTTCATGCTTAAAGATATGACACATTTGCCATCGTGGTCCATCATATTTATGCCAATAGTTCCTTCATATCCTAAAGCTCTAATGTAATTTTTTGTTTTAAATTGTAAGCCATTTCAAAAACCAGTGATTCAGTGGATGATATATTTGTCCATGAGTAAAAGGATGGAACCTATTGGGGTCATTTTAGGCCCAATTCAAAATAACTGAAATCAACACGCGACCAGCAAGCCCAAAGACGCAATCTCTCCAGTATGTCTTCCATCTGTCACAGGCCTCCTGCCTGAAACACCTGCTTAGATGTCCAAACCACCTCAAATGACTCATTTTGATGAAGAGGAGTAGTGGCTCTATTCTGAGCTCCTCCCAAGTGACCAAGGCAGAGCACAAATACCCTTCAGAGGAAGCTCATCTCTACCCCTTGTATCTGTGGTCTTATTCTTTCAGCTGCTGCCTAGACCTTGCGGATATAGGGGAGACTATAGGTCAGCCAGTAAATCGACAGATTCACTCAAACACTTAGCTCTCTCTTCACCACACCAAACCAGTTTAGCATCTGTATCATTGGCAGTACCGCACCAATCCATCTGTCAGTGTCCCAGTCTACTCTCTCCTCATTCGTGAACAAACACCAAGATGCTTAAACTTCTAGACGTGGGGAAATAAGTCATTCCCAACCTGAAGTGGGCATTTCACTCTTTTCTGGCTAAGAACCGCAGCCTCAGACTTGGAGGTGCTCATTCTCATCCCAGCCGTTTCACACTTAGCTATAAACTGACCCACTGCAGCCTGAAGGTCATGTCTTACTGAAGCCAACAAAACCACATTATCTGCAAAAAACAGACATCAGACCAAAACCACTGAATCCAACACCCTCCACCCTTTACCCTTAAAAATAGTTGCTAGAATTTCTGCCCATAAATGATGACTAAGGGTAGCCCCAGCAGACACCAACACCCATTAGAACATGTTTAGCGTATTGCTGGCAATACAAACCACTAACTCCCACAACTTTCTTTTTTTTTTTTTTAAATCCAAAGAAATTTGAAACTTTCTTGCAATGTGGTAATAACAGCTCTCCTTCTCATGTGTGCTCCAGCTGTCTCAGGCAGATCTGGCATCATCTCAGGTAGATCGATCACCGTTTCCACCATTCTGATAACTTTCATTCTGGGAAGTCCCCAGTGCAGGCGATGAATGAATCAACAGCAAGAGTTTTTCTTCTCTATAAATACTGACAGATACTGTGTGATACCCTAATTTATGACCCATGGCATGGCAAACATTAACCGAAGAAATAGTTCAATTTTTTAAAACTTCAAAGGAAGAATTGGATGTTTCTGGCTGGGTTCAAGGTGCTAATGAAAGCAGAAATAGAAAACAATGATGTTACATTATTAGAAACAAAGTGAGTGACTATGAGATATGACAAAAAAAAATATACCTCTAAAGTTTACCCCAGGCAGTAGGATGAGGGTTTATTGCAGGTTTTAATTACAAAACAAGCTTGTCCACAACACAAAAGAGAGTTTCAAGTAACAAGTTTCTCTTGCTTCTTGCTATCCTTCCTGTTACAACAGATGCAGAACTGGAATTTCTTTCAACAGCAAGTACATTGTGGCCTTGAGAAGGGATAAAAAAGAAAGTTCAAAGTAAATGAGGGAAAGAAGACATACTGAACATGGCCAAGACTTAAATTTATACAGTGGCACTGAAATTAGACTGTTTCCTAATCAAAAAGGTACAAATGGATTAAAAACAAAATAAGCAAAGGCAAAACATTTCCCACCCGTCAGACACTGGAGCCTTTCTAAATCTTATCTCAGCTGAGAGTCAGAGGAAAGAAAGCAAAGGGACAAACAGGGTAGGACGGGACAAAGCAGACAGAAACAGAGAGAAAAAAGCTTAAAGAGGAGCGAACAAGCAGAAAGTGAAGGTGGGTGAAAGAGTTATGAGGAAAAAAGGCTCCTGAAATAGTCAAAGTGAAGGAGAAAAAATGCCAAAGGTGTCATAAAAATGAGAAAGACCTTTTTCCACGTTGTTACCTTGTTTTCTTTCTGGGTAACCATTATACATTTTATGAGATAGTTAGGCAAAATGCTGGTGGAAAATCACTTAAAATGTCAAAGTCATGAAGTAATGAGTTAGTGTTATTTTTGGACACTTTTTTCTATATCTGGCATTCACAGAGCAGCATAACCCTTTCTTTTGGAGTCATGTTTGTGTCTACCTAAGCCCAAAACCTGCTCTCTTCTACCTTCGCTTTTAGTCTCCACCATCTAAGCTTGGAAATACCTGGCTTTTTTACAAGAGCAGCTGGAGTTTGGCATCAAGCTCCAGGTTAATTGCTAGCCACAAATAAAGTGTGATGAAAGCCTGCACGTGGATGTAAGGGTGGTGGAGGGGTTGAAACAGCAGGGAAGCAGAATCACTGACACACCAGAAGAAAAAATGGAAAATGTTGAGGTTCAGACTTCCATTCATTATTATCCAAATGTGTCTGTCTGTCTCCAAAATCTGGAGTCTGCTGAATGCCGATTGGTTGACAATGGGCCAGAATAGGAAAGGGTGTGACATCAGAGTTCACTGGGAGCAGGACAAGCACAAAACAAACACTGCAGATCAAAAACTACAAAATAATCAGCACAGACAGTGCCGTTGTGTGTCAGAGCTTCATAATTATCCGCAGCTGGTTGACGAAACAACAACAGCACAATCGAGAGTGGCCCACAGATCGGTTTTACCACATACTTTTACAAAAGAGGTCTGTGCAGGTGGACGGGCGCGTATGCTACCCCTGACGAAACATAGGTTCTGCTTTAAGCACAAAATGGTAATCTCTTGGGTCCCAACACCTGAGCTCCTCCCTGATAGACTGTGCGGTGCTAGAACACTGTCACATCATTAATCACACAGCCACAAGAAGGAGACATGAACATAAGAGAGAGTTTAACCCACCAGTGGTGTGGAATTTTGTTGTGTTTTTGTTCAAAGATAGTTTCTCTATCACTATGTTTTGCCATTTTAAACATGTGATGTGGTGTCTCATCTTAGTACAAAACAAGGTGACCTGAACTGCATCATTCTTGGGTGACAAAGTGTTTATTATTCCGTGGGCTTTGGGCCTTTTTTCAGACAGCTAATTAATCTTCCTATAACCCCAAAACTGTGGGCATGTGAATGCCAAATGTGGTTACATCCCCCTGTATATTTAGGCACTGGAAACTCTAAATATGTCTATTGCAAGCCACTACACACTATCTGAACAGCCAATCAAATTGCTGTACAAATTGCATACTTTTGGTACAAAATTATGCAGGCAGGATAGCAAAGTCCATACAAAATTCCATTTGAGCCCCTTAACAGCTCCATCACATCTGACCTCTCTCATTGACAGAATTAATATAGTAGTACTACAGACTTTTCATGGACAACAGCAAGCAAGAGAGAGACCTTCACTATCCTTCAGAGTCAAAGCCATGAGAGACAGTGAGAAATGTGTCTCTCCCGAGGGAATTATGGGAAATGAACCATTCCAAAGGCCCACTATATTCAATGGGACACATCTTCAGGCATCGCTGCCAACTGTCACAACATTGGCAGGCCACAAAACACTCAAGTCCACAGAGACTACACAGGGGCTACATGAACATAGAAGGAGCATCCATTGAGTGCCATTGAGTTTTCTAGCAAATCAGAGATGTAAGATGTATATGTATTTTTTTTTAAGTATAACCATAATAAATGAGTCACTTTTTAGTGTCCAAATCTGATGATTTGTCCAGCTGATGCTCAGCTGACCAGAATGGTGATGATGTTTTCCGGTGACGGCTCTTCCCCCTGCCTTCGCCTGGCGCTGGTGCACTGTTGCTATGGGAGATGTTTATGTAAGCCATGCCTAATCCTGTTAACTGTTACTGCGGCTGCTGAGCAGCATAAGTGTTCAGCAATAATGCACTGAAAAAAAAAGTCCTTTCACGGAGTGTTTAGATTTATTTTTATTTTCATGAAACAAGTGAATCGAGAAAATGGAACGGGATTATGTTAGGCTTTGATTGAGGAGAAGGAAAAATAGCAAGAGGACACATTTCATTGAATGATTTTTTCACTACAACAGCCATGAACCAGTAAATGTTGCTCTAAAATCAGCTGAATTTGAAAAAATAGAGTTAAAACTATCTATTTGCTCTTTAAGCTTATTAAAAGTAAAAAGACGTGCCCTTAAGCTCTTAAAGAGAGCTCATTTTTTTTATTCCATTGCCTTACATATTTTCTTTTAAGCTTTTGCTTCTGAAAATTCTGACCTGTGCTACACTTGATCAATATCTTGTTAAGAGCAGGAGAGAAAATGGGATGAGAAAAGGCAGAATTCATGCAAATCTGAGCAGAACCCTGTGACGCAGCCTCGTAACCTCGTCTCATTTCCTGCTGTCGAGTGCACTGCTGTGAGTAAAATGGATTTTGTTCTGGACAATCTAAGACATCATGGACCATAAACCCCTTCCTTACTGCCTCGTCTTCAACCTTCACTGCTATTAAATATTTTTAGATGATTATCCTTCAGTAATAAGAGAATAATTTAGTACACACATTCCACTGTCTTCTGTAGGAAAGGAATGGCAAGGGAGAAGCCTAAGCCTAATTATCCTGATTAAAAAGCAGAGTGTATGAACGATTCATACAAAAGAGGATTATGCAGACATGAAAGAAGAGAGAGTTGAAGAGAAGGAGGATGACAGAGAAATGGAAGAGCGCCGGTAAAGGCTGACATGGATGGCGAGATATCATATACGCGCAGCCTTTATGTCACAGAGAGCAGGCTGGACTAGAAAAATATGCATCCCTGGTCTCCTCCCCCTATTCTCACTACTCTTTTTTTGCTCCATTAGCTTTATTACCGTCTCTTAGCTGAAGAATCAGGCTATTGTACAGTCACTTGATCACAAAGGTCAACAAAAGATCCATTTCAGCTTTGATAATGTTTGGTGGACAGCACTAGGGGTTTCCCCAAGCCACTAACAGACCTCTACCGTCAGTGGCTAAGGCTATGCCTCTAGCAATAGATAGCAGAAGTCAATCGCTAGGGACATAGCAGCCATTGTTGTAGTAACAATAATGGTATATGATAAACATCTGCATGATGCTATTGACATTGTTTACATGTTCATCATTCGGCCGTGTTAACTATATGTTTAGAAAGAAAATATTTTATTTTTAGGATATCATTATGTGTATTTATTACGGAAACAAGATTAAAACAGAATGGCCAAATTGTAAATGTTACAGTTCTACAAACCCCTTTTGAACTCTTTACTTTATATTATAAATGTCTCAGTTCCAAGCCGGTATTAAAATAACTGTGCACAACAAGTGAGATTTTAAATAGATCCCATGCACATATAGCTGCTGTCATGGTCCTGGGTCTTTAACCCAGTGCTTTGAGTTTTTGTAATTTTATTTTCCCTGTGTTAGTTCCCTATTGTATTATATTATGTCTCTAGTTATAAATGACTTTAATTTTATTAGTTCCCAAGTTCGTGTGTCTTAGTCTTTGTTTCCTGTTTTATTGTGATAGTCCCTCGCCATGTTTGATTTGCTTCCTGATGGTTAGATTCTGTTCAGCTGTGTTCCCCAGGTGTATCCTTTCAGCCCTTATCTCCCCCTGTGTATTTAAACCCCCAGTTTGGTTCTTTTCTTTGTTGTGTTCTCTGTCATGCCCTGACTCCTTATGCTGTCTGTTTTTCTGGAGTCTAAGATTTCAGGCTGTTTAACTCCTGCCCTGCCTTGTTTTTGTTACTGTTAGTTACTAGCTAATAGCTAATAGTTACTAGCTAGCAGAAAGTCTTGCATCTGGGTCTCCTCTATGTTCGCCACACAATGTTTCATGGCAGATACATTCACATGCTCAATACTAGGTAACTCCATAGTGTAGTGGTTTACACATTTGCCTAAGAAGTGAAAGAAAAAGGACACACAACTCCCTTTGGGGTTGTGTGAGGAATGTCATGTCGTCTGGCATACAAATCTGCTAACTTAAAATACTTGGGCTACCTGCTGCGGCAAATACTTTAAGAATAATAGAGATTCCAAAAGTAGCTTTGCTTTACATGCTCAATAGTACTTTGAATGGTAGATAAACTCAAATTTATTAAGAACACAACAAGAAGATTATTGCAGATATATAAAGGATTTCTTACAGTTTGCCATCATTGTTAAACAAACACTCCCATTTCACCTGCACCTCCCTGTGCTCTGATCCAGCAAAGCACAGCAGCTCAGCCTCTAGCCCATTAAACAGTTTTGTTCTACTCAGCATGCTATCATCGCTCTGATGCATCTGCTGATAACAGTGCACAGAGGAACATTAAAACACAAGCCCTGCTTATCACCAGGGGACCACTGAATCCAAAACCTGCCAGCACTTCTCTCTTTCTAAGTCTCTCTTCACACCTTTAGGTCAGTTGGACCTCTCTTGACACTGGAACAGGAAAGAAGGACCAGAAGGTGCTTGGATGTCAGTTATCCATCCTTAGATCATAGATGAACACAACCGGTATTTGACCTTATAATCAAAGAACAAAATGTTTCTAAAGGCTAGGTCATGCTCTATGATTTAACATTAATTATAATTATGTCAGGACCGTTGTAACTGTCAGCAGAAATTAATCTTCAAATGAAATGGTTTTATGTAAGAAAATTGGTATTTAATCCCTATGTGTTGTAAAACATTTTTAAGCTACCATGTCTGTATTTTTGCCTTGTGCTGCCTATGCGATGCCAATGTCAAAACATCAAGGACTAAAACATGAACATGACCTTGGCAATGGCCAGCTTACTGCAGAAGAAAAAAGAGAATTAAATGGTTGGTAATTGGCTTTTTTTTTTTTTACAATGTCTCTCATATATCCATGCTTCTGCTATTAGACCAAAACATTTAAATATAGTCATTTGACTAATTGAATGATGACTGTTAAAAAAAAACATGAAGTTAAAGTTTTTAAACATGATACCAAAAGCTGTACCTTGCCTCTCGCCCTATTAAAGTTGGGATAGGCCCCGACCCTCCTGCGACCCTGATAAGGATAAGCGGAAGAGAATGGGTGGATGGATGTATTGGGAACTTGGATACTCTGAAAATAGTAACCTTTAGCTGTGAAGAAGGTAAATAAATGTGTTGTTAGAGTAATGCTTGTTAGTGAATTTGTTAAAGTATAAATGGTTTTGTATTTTTTACGTGATCTGAGCATTGGCTCTCCAGGCTTTCAAAGTCCTTCTTTGGACATTTGCTGTTTTTTTGTTTTGTTTTTTCACTCATTTTCTATGATTATTAAACCACATAATATTGACCATTTAAGCATAACAACACATACCAGTGCTGTGTTTACAAATGTAGCCAACATCCAAAGAAGACCACTAAATGTCCTTCAAGAAGCCTGGAGAACTATTCCTGATGACTACTTCAAGAAATTATGAGAAACCTTGTCTAAGAGGTCACGCTGTGTTTAAGAATAAAGGTGGTCATACCAAATAATGACTTTCAAGTTTGTTAGAATTGTACAAACTTTAGTATTTTTAAAGAGAGGAAGAGTTTTTTCGTTGTTTTTTTTTAGTTGTCTTTACCGTCTTTCTTATTGTAAAAGCCTGCAGCATGGTTTCGTGGGTTAACATGAAATGAGCCATAATTTTTCCACTCCTAAATATCAAAATGCTTTTGACTCTACTTTGGATGCAGCTGTCTTTTGGCATCTGTCTAATGTCTGGTTTAACAGCGTCAGACAGGCTTTCCTGGTATTTGTTTTTTGGATGCCAGAGGCCAGGGGTGCAAAACAAGATTTGAATCATTCACCAAGCTCATTAAAGGAGAGACAAACCAGCAGCAGTCTAATACCATTCCTGTGCCAGCTCAGCAGCACCAACAGTGGGGCGCCAAAGTTGAAATGGAAGCGTTGCCATGAGAAGGCACTTGCCATGTAATGGGTTTGGATCAGAAACTCAAGCAAAATAATGCAGAAAACCAAACATGAAACAAATTCGTATGAAATTCAATTTAAAAATTGTTTTTAAACTATAATCCACAATACTTTTGTGTAACTTTTGGTTCCATACAACTGATAATCTTTGTTGAAAAAAATCAAACACAAGAAACTAAGAGAATCAAACAACAGCTACGGTAAACCTACCTAAACACAACATAACTGGTTATCCCAGCTGACAGTCGGCAAAAAATATGCTACCCCTACAACTGTACCCCTCTCCTCAAACCCAACACAGGCAGTTAAATAGATTCCTCATTTTAGGTTTGACAGCGTTTTAGTAGTTAAAGGTGAATGCTTGGACATGAATTGAGCTGCGGTTTGGGGAAGGCCTCGAAGGGGACTGGCGACGGCTCCCAGGCCTGGCAGATCCCCGTGTACTCAATAGGAGTGAAGAAGTTAAAGTTGAGAACAAGGAGGGAGGGAGGGTGGGGAACGTAAATGAGAATGAACAGCTTGCAGAACTGGGGGAACCTATATAGATGACAACCGGAAGGAGCGTGTTTGGAGGCGTGGTCCTGAAATTCCGATACATAATCTCCAAAACAAAAGTTAAGATTGCTGAAATGGAATAATTCAAAAAGTATAATTAAAGGGATGAAACAATAATTAGCAGATTACACATGATGTACTTAACTGACAAAGACAATGTTGGTGCTGTTAGATGAATTCAAGGCCAGAAAAGCTTCCTGCAAATCTCAGACAAAGCACACTATTTCACCTGCTTTAGCCTGCCCACAGTTACAAGCTGCTTTGCAACCCAGCTCCTTTACATGCTCTGCCTGAATTCAGTGTCCTGTCTGCTTTCCACCAATGCAAATGAAAAGAATAGAGCCATGCAGACACATATAAACTATGTTGTCTGTATAAAGGTCCTATCTGAAATGCAACTGTGGCGTAATTAATTACCATTCACGAAGAAGCTGTTATCATAAACACCAACATGCCATGTGCAAATTGCAGAGGCACCTTTTCAGGGACTGGCAGGTGGATCAGAGCAGCATGGAAGCCGTGTGAGTTACATCCTCCCAGGCCAGCTTAATTAACAGTGCCATCTATTTCCTCATCTATCTTCCACATGGGAAAGTGGCTTCCACTGTGCTGTTGGGAAAAGGATTTGTGGTCAATACACTTGGCATTAATCTGCAGTGCTTTAAGAAAGGAAGGAAAGCATATGAATTCGTACTTGAGCAGGAATACATTGAAAGACATACAATTTTCATCAATAGGTAAACATTCTGATAATATGTTGGTCTAACTCTGATTTGCTCTACGTTAACTGATGTGCAAATCTTGAGATATTCATAGTAACATTTATAGGAGTATATTTCATAATGTAATCATTATACCTAGCTTCATATCCATTATTTAAGGGAAATAAACATTTATGATCTTGTCGTGCCACAGTTTTGCCTTTTGCTGCTTGAAGAAACCATCACAGCAACACTATCACTCCACGCACAGAAAAACACAGAAATGCACCAGCAATACCCTCGTCGCAAACATTCTGTGCAGATCAGCAGCAGCACTGCTTTGACATTGTACAGCTGAAGAGTGTGTGATATGAAGAGTGACCTGAGTGTGTGGAGGGTAAACGGAGTGACTCCCTGGGGCTGCGACGTGTTCTCTCTAGCCCTCTTTTAGAGTTCAGACAAGTCCCACGATGCTGGGAGATTAATGAAGCTGCACTGGCACTATGATCCCTACAGGACGTACACACACACACACGCACACACACAGTCATCGGCGTACATGCACACACACTGTTCATCTCAGATTATGACAGTTTTCTAGTACCCACCCTGATATGAGCTTTACAGGTTGCACTGAGGATGGTACTCAGGTTGTGAAAAGGTTAAATGTTGTCATATAGAATCCTGCGCTTATTCAGTCAACAAAATACAAGAAAAATCTCATCAGCATGTGCAGATGTAACAATAGACTTCAATAGAATCACCTAAATAAAATCCGGTAGAAGATTTACCTTTAAGTAAGATGTGTCTTATACTAATGGAAACATCTAACCATGCATCCTGCCTATTGGTCACTAATGCTACTTCAAAAATGCATCATTAGAAATGCTTAAAAAAAAGGCATCAGCAAATTTTTGCTCCTCGGACGAAAGAGGCCTGGTTGAGTCGCTATCCTCTGGTCTGGCGATGATACAAGCAAGCTGCACCAAAACTCAGAGTCAGGAGGATGTCGCATTAACACATGGACCACTCTCACACCTGCAGTCAGCTCCGCTGTCTTACACACTGCTGCACTGCCCCTTAGAGGTCAGAAATGGGTACTACTTGTTCATTCCATGCAGGCATTTCAGTCTGGACAAGAGGGCTGGACTAATCAAATTCAGCTGGCACTGTCATCCATATAATCATATTTTGTATGTAATTTAAGACATTTAATTTATGTATGTATAGCTATGATAAGAAATGTACATACACCCATCATGGACAAATGTGTGCATATAGATTCAAATATATACATATAGAAACCTGAATCTTTTAATAAGTGTTGCTGAAGGTCCTACACTGTATTTTCACTTGAAAGGACTATTAACTTCTCGTTAGTGATCATGATGGACTACAACTGGTAGTTTCTTGTTGCAGCATAAAAAGGATTTGTTTCACAGTAGTCATCGGACTGATCAATACTCAGAACAATGAGAAAGTCCAAGGAACTCTGTGAAAATCTGAAAAGGAGGACTGCAGATTTACACAAGTTGGGAAGGTCTCTTGGAGCCATTTCTAAACAACTGTATCTCATTACAAGTTATTCTGATGTGTCAACTCACAAGATTAGAGGAAACTGGTTAGGATGTTCAGGAACAACTTAGAAACTGCGTAGGCTCAAGCCTTAATTTTGGAACTGCTAGAACATCAATGTCATTGTCCATAATGAAGCCAGTTCTCCATCATCAAGGGCTGAGAGGGTGCCGACCAAGAAAGAAGCTTCTGCTCCAAAACTGACATCATCAAGCCCAGCTGAAATTTGCAGCTGCCCACATGGATAGGACTTTTATGGAGAAAGGTCTTATGCTCAGATAAGACAAGTTGGCAACAAATACAAGAGGTGTATTTGGAGGAGTAAAGGCAAGGCTTTGGTAGCATCGTGCTTTTAGTCTGTTTTGCTGCCAGTAGTACTGGTACATTTAACAAAGTGGATGAAATAATGAACAAGGACAAATACATATTTCTACGTAAGTCAAAATTTAACTGGAAACTTTGACTTGGTGATGGTAATTGTTTTTCCTTTTTTCTGTGCTGGAAACGAGCTTCCATAGATGTCAGTAGCTTTCACAAAACAGAAGTATTTGATTCTGTGGCAATAAAATAATCTACTGTCTTTGTAATTTCATTCATTTATTATGTCCCATTAACCAAGAATGTCCATTACTGTCATTCAGCCATAACATCATTCTCCTTATATACAGCATTAATCAAGGAAATAAATCATTCACACATCTAATGACTGTCAGCGGTTTAGTTGTGTAGGTGTAGTCACCATGTTATCCATCTCCAGTTCTTTCTTCTGGTCAACTTGACATGTTTCCTTTCGAATCTGGTCAGCATGCCTGCTCTGCTGCAGTCATTCCACCTCTGCCATCACTGCAGAGTAGGATTCATGGTGAAAGACTATCTGCCTAATCTGAGGGTTCCAGATGGAAAGAAAAGCTATACTGATGCAAGAACCTATTATTTTAAAGCACTGGTGCCACTATGGGACTGATCATCCTACATGAGGATGCTGTTCTCTTCACTATCATTGTAAAAATGACAAAAAATATCTTTGATGACAACTGCAGCAAAAACAATAATAAGAGAGAGTCTCACAAAATAAAAAAAAATAAAAAATTAAGACAGTACGAGGTCCAGAAAGTGGCATGTGTTCCTTTATAGTGACAGTATTGCGCAGGAGTCCGGTGGTTTGCTGCTGCAAGTCATGCTTTAAATTGCTTGGCATCAACACTTAGTGAAAGCTCACTGCCACACTGACCATCCAAATGAGTCCTATGGTAATGTGAGCACTGCAGTCGGTGATGATCCTGAGGTCGGATGCCAATGCAAATGAATACCTAGCGTTCTACAGCCATCATCTGGGAAAGGAAAATACAGCACAGGATACAAAACTATGCTATGCAGTTCAACTTCAATTCAGTTTTATTTAAATAGCACCAAATCACAACAACAGTCACCTCAAGGTGCTGTTGTTGTAAGGCAAGAGAAACCCCAACAATCAAATAACCTCCTTTGAGCAAGCGCTTGGTGACAGTGGGAAGGAGAAATTCTTTTTTAATAGGAAGAAATCTCCAGCAGAACCAGGCTCGGGGAGGGGTGGCCATCTGATTCTCAAACCACAAACTGATAGGTTTTGTAGTAGAATATATACTGTGATCGCCACAGCAGCTGTTTATACCTAGATGTCAGAACCAAGAGGAATCAATTTACTTCAACTGAGAAGAGCAAACTTACAAAAAGGACAAGAAAAAAGTTTTTTTTAGAAGAAGGAAAGTTTCAGGAAGAGCAGCTGCACGTACCACCAGAGATGGGCAGTAACGCGTTACTTGTAAGTTTCAAGTAACGAGTAAAGTAAGGGATTACTAAAAAACGGTAATAAGATTACCGTTACTTTCCCGTAGGAACGCTGCGTTACTGCGTTACTAAAACCGTGATTTTTTGCGAGAATGTCTCATGACAGTGACGTAAGCAAGTGCGACGTTCGTGACAACAGCTGTGGTCGATGGTGCAGATCAACAATGGATAATATATCGAGTGCGGGAGAGAGTATGAGCGTGCAGCGTTTAAAGCGTGGAAGTACTGACCTTATTTTGAGTTTGATTCCGTAAAAAGTGACAAAAACATTAGTGTCCGTTGTGCGTGGGAAGAAAACGTCTTTTTACAGCGAAAAAACCCCTAAACTTCCAAGCAAGCACCGAGTGCGCTACGACGTAATGGGAAACTCACAGAGAACTGAGCGCTGCAGCACACCTGCACCATGTAAACCTCCGCCTACCCTACTCCTGCTTTACAGGTGAAAATAGAGCAAAAGTCTTTGACTTTATTTATTTTCTGCTGTGTTTTATTTGCATCTATTTGAAAGAGTGAGTAATAACACAAAAAAATTATTTTATGTGCTGGAATGTGTAGAAAATAGGTTTAAATATTAAACAAATTTCTTCCAGTCAGAGAATGTTGCATATAATTAAATTTTTGCTTGATGCATAAAGTTAAAATATTAAAACTAATAAAACAAGTTTTAAAAAGGGACTTTTCCATTTGATTACATTTTGTATGATGGATTATGTAGAAAAAGTAGAATTGGGCTGAAAGAGCCATCACTTTATCACCTATTCAGGTTGTAAATCGTGTTTTTAACAAGTAACTAAGTAATTAATTACTTTTGAAAATAAGTAATCAGTAAAGTAACGGGATTACTTTTTGGGGGAAGTAATCAGTAATTTGTTACTGATTACTTTTTTCAAGTAACTTGACCAACACTGCGTACCACCATACTGATCACAGCCATGGGTAGTATATTGGATGGATTAAAGACGAAGAGCTAAAATGCAGTTCAGGGATGGGAAGACTATAGATGAGGCGTGATTGTGAACAGATCGGAGAAGAGATCCTTCTCTCTCACTGCTATCCTTGTCTCAGTTTCAGAAGCAAAGACAGCTGGTATTTAGAGAAGCAGCCCTAAATCCTCCATATGGTGCCAATATAGTTATTTTTGAATTTCCTGTTCTGTTCTCTCAAAGTCAGTGGACTTTATGGATTTTCCATTAGATGCCTAACATAAAGTCTGCAATTAACATAAGCTTTAGACATGTTCAAGTTGTGTTGTTCTAAAACTTAAAATATTTTAATTAAATATCCCACTTGGGAATTCAGAGAAAGTGAATAAACGAGACAACAGAAATTTGTGGGGACATTCGGTTCTGTGGTGTCCAAAACAGGAGCTTAGTGGTGATGGCAAAGTCATGTGACTGACCTAAATGATTCTGCCCTCATCAGTTCAAATCCAAGATATTTCCACCATGACCACAAATGGAGATTAAAGAATTTGATATTTGGCATATCACAGTCATTAAACAATTAATTTCAAGAATAAAGTTTAAATGTCAAGACTGAGTGCACTTATTTTTTTTATACATTTACTTGAATCTCAGTCTCACTGTGTAGCCTTTCCTTTATAGCTGTGAGAAAATCTTTGGAAAGCAGAATCACTGAGCTGTTTGAAGGTCCGTTTCTAAATCGCAGTCACTCTGAAAATGTGTAGCATGGCCAAACCACTTGAGAAACCTGTTGATTTAATTTCCAGACGGTGAAAAAGCAGTCACTAAGTAGCTTCTTGATTCCACCGTAGCAGTTGACAGTGCTCTACCCAGGCCCTGCAACAGCAAAGTGGCCTGTCTGATATGAGGGGCAGTTTAAGAGGAAGTGGCACCTGCCAGGGTAAAAGACCTTACCTGTACAATTTTCTCAGGTAGAGAAATTACGGATGGCATGCATGCATTCTGGAAAGATGATGCCAGTATGTGCATGAAACCAGCAGCCAGATACTAATCAGTACCAATCTTTTGTTCACATCGGATTCTCTTTCTTGCTTTTGTTCAAAGGAACTCCTTACTTTTGACTCCCGCGTGCTAGCCAGATGTCTTGAGTGTCTGAATTGCTTTATACGAATCATATTTATTCCTTCATACCAAATTTTTATGGCAAGAGAAATGCATCATCTTCTCTTGGTGAACGATGCACAGCAGTACAAACACGAGCAAAAGTCTCAAGTCTATGCTCATTTCTTCAAAACAGTGTTGTGAAAACATAATTTGTTCCATTTCTTTAGTTGAAGCTATGAAAAATGCCAAAGTTTGACATAAAATTGTATTTTATATCCCAGCATGGTGTGTAGTGTGTTCTTAAAAAAATTGAGGAAAATTTGAAGTATCAGGACTAAATAATAATAATAATAATAATGATGGATTGGATTTATATAGCGTTTTTCAAGGCACCCAAAGCGCTTTACAATACCACTATTCATTCACTCTCACATTCATACACTGGTGGAGGCAAGCTACAGTTGTAGCCACAGCTGCCCTGGGGCAGACTGACAGAAGCGAGGCTGCCATATCGCGCCATCGGCCCCTCTGAATTTACAGTGGGGCAAAAAAGTATTTAGTCAGCCACCGATTGTGCAAGTTCCTCCACCTAAAATGATGACAGAGGTCAGTAATTTGCACCAGAGGTACACTTCAACTGTGAGAGACAGAATGTGAAAAAAAAAAAAATCCATGAATCCACATGGTAGGATTTGTAAAGAATTTATTCGTAAATCAGGGTGGAAAATAAGTATTTGGTCAATAACAAAAATACAACTCAATACTTAGTAACATAACCTTTGTTGGCAATAACAGAGGTCAAACGTTTACTATAGGTCTTTACCAGGTTTGCACACACAGTAGCTGGTATTTTGGCCCATTCCTCCATGCAGATCTTCTCGAGAGCAGTGATGTTTTGGGGCTGTCGCCGAGCAACACGGACTTTCAACTCCCGCCACAGATTTTCTATGGGGTTGAGGTCTGGAGACTGGCTAGGCCACTCCAGGACTTTCAAATGCTTCTTACGGAGCCACTCCTTTGTTGCCCGGGCGGTGTGTTTTGGATCATTGTCATGTTGGAAGACCCAGCCTCGTTTCATCTTCAAAGTTCTCACTGATGGAAGGAGGTTTTGGCTCAAAATCTCACGATACATGGCCCCATTCATTCTGTCCTTAACACGGATCAGTCGTCCTGTCCCCTTGGCAGAAAAACAGCCCCATAGCATGATGTTTCCACCCCCATGCTTCACAGTAGGTATGGTGTTCTTGGGATGCAACTCAGTATTCTTCATCCTCCAAACACGACGAGTTGAGTTTATACCAAAAAGTTCTACTTTGGTTTCATCTGACCACATGACATTCTCCCAATCCTCTGCTGTATCATCCATGTGCTCTCTGGCAAACTTCAGACGGGCCTGGACATGCACTGGCTTCAGCAGCGGAACACGTCTGGCACTGCGGGATTTGATTCCCTGCCGTTGTAGTGTGTTACTGATGGTGACCTTTGTTACTTTGGTCCCAGCTCTCTGCAGGTCATTCACCAGGTCCCCCCGTGTGGTTCTGGGATCTTTGCTCACCGTTCTCATGATCATTTTGACCCCACGGGATGAGATCTTGCGTGGAGCCCCAAATCGAGGGAGATTATCAGTGGTCTTGTATGTCTTCCATTTTCTGATGATTGCTCCCACAGTTGATTTTTTCACATCAAGCTGCTTGCCTATTGTAGATTCACTCTTCCTAGTCTGGTGCAGGTCTACAATACTTTTCCTGGTGTCCTTCGAAAGCTCTTTGGTCTTGGCCATGGCGGAGTTTGGAGTCTGACTGTTTGAGGCTGTGGACAGGTGTCTTTTATACAGATGATGAGTTCAAACAGGTGCCATTCATACAGGTAACGAGTGGGGGACAGAAAAGCTTCTTACAGAAGACATTACAGGTCTGTGAGAGCCAGAGATTTTCCTTGTTTGAGGTGACCAAATACTTATTTTCCACCCTAATTTACGAATAAATTCTTTACAAATCCTACCATGTGGATTCATGGATTTTTTTTTCACATTCTGTCTCTCACAGTTGAAGTGTACCTCTGGTACAAATTACTGACCTCTGTCATCATTTTAAGTGGGGGAACTTGCACAATCAGTGGCTGACTAAATACTTTTCTGCCCCACTGTATATTCAGTAGCTGAATATAAATTCATGTCCTTAAGAAACAGGAAAGAAACCCAGCAAAGACCTGACACAGGACCTGAGAGATGCCTCCGGACTTTCAGCTGTCTGTCTACAGCCATCTGTGAAACACGGTGGAGGTTCTGTCAGGGCTGCATGTCAGCCAGTGGTGTTGCAGATCTTGTCAAAATTTCTGAATTAATAATTTATCAAAGTACCATCAGATATTGATCCACCGTGCAATATCATCTGGAAAACATGATTGGCAAAAGCTTCATTTTCCAGCACAACAATGATCCCAAACCAAAATGCCAATGCAGTAAAATCATACTTGGATAGAGAATCACACAGTGGAGCACTATCAGTCATGGATCGGCCTCCCTGAGCCCGGACCTCAACATTATTGAAGCAGTGTGGGATCATGTTGACAGAGAACAGAACAAAAGGCAGAAACATCCAAAGAAGAGCTTTGAATGTCCTTCAAGAAGCCTGGAGAACTATTCCTGAAGACGACTTAACGAAATGACAAGAAAGCTGCCTAAGAGAGTTCAGACTGTGCTGAAGAATAAAAGTGGTCACACCAAATATTGACTTTTAGGTTATTACTGTATAAACTCTGTTTTTTCCTTACATGCTGCCACATATTATACACAAGACCTTATATCTTACGCTATTAACTTATACCTAATATGTGATGTTTGGTACTCAAAGCTGTGGGCAAGCTCTGCACCGTCACCACCTCTGTGCTCACATCTCACATCTTCCACAAACAAAAAACCACCATGATACACTTTCCCACTTAAACAGCATGAATTTGAAACAGCAAGTGAAATTTATTTAAATTAAATAAAATCTTGTACATTTCACAGCTATAGGGGCCTACATAGTAAGCAAAATAAAGTCTACTCTTTGTCCATGTGCAGAACTACACCACAGGGTAGCTCCAAAACAGTCTGTCATCATTTGAATATAGGAGAGGGAGTTTGCTTGGTGGAAGAAGACGGCCATAGCCAGATCCTACTCCCCAAAAGACTGGATAATGTAAAAAAAAAAAGACGGGAAAAAAGGTTATGTGTGGCTTCTGGTAGTGCTTTCATGCTGATTCCTTCCAGCTGTAGACATCCACCTTTAAAATACAACATATTTTTCACCATATCACCATGCTTTAAAGGCAGTTAGCCAAAGTTCCTTGTAATGAACACATAAAGACTGATTTCATTATATTGTAGTGATACTTTACGGTAAATCGTTTGTTCCTCTCCAAAATGAGCACATAAGCTTTTGTAATGAAACTTATCAGCAGCTGATATTAATGCAATCTACTTTGGAAATGTCTCTCAGCATGTGTGGCATCATATCCTGTAGATCTTGCAGTCTGCTCCAATGATAGATGGCTGTCACAGACTTAAGAGAGTACGGCCTGTGCAGTCTTGATGCCAACTAGGTTGTCTGCACTGACAGACCTTCTCATGGCCGATTTACTCAAGTCCTTATACTTGTCCTCACATAGCCTGGAGATAGCCTACAAAAAAGAGAAAGATAAGAACAATAAAAAACAATAATAATCAGAAGAAGTTTCAAACTGTTACGACAGAACAAGCAGAGCAGCCACAGCATAACAAGTTCTACCAACACTTACTTAATCAGTTCAGCAGTCGGAATATATACATTTCCAAACTGCAAAATAAAATCAGCCCTGGAAAATTACTCACCTCGAGTTTTTGGGCCCGCTTGGTACTGAGTGGCTCCAGAGGGAAACTGAGGTTGTTGTCATCAGCCAGTGAGCGCAGGTCAAAGTAGTACTTGGCGTAGACGCTGGCTGGGACATTAATGTTGAACTGGAGCAGCTCCAAAAAGTGACGCTCCATCTCATTCCTGCAAAACAGTTTGGAAAGGTTCACGAGCTTTTATTAAAAAACAAAAGGTCCTTTCCAGGCTGCAGGAACCTTTTGAGGGCTTTCCTATAACTCTTGGAGGTGGTCCCCACTTTCCGTGTGTTTGCACTGTGTGAACTAGAAACTACGCTACTTAAAAAAATTAAAGGAACACTTTGAAAATGCATCAATCTCAATGGGGGGGAAAAGCACGTCTGGATATCTATACTCTTATGCACTGGTATTCAGAAAATAAAATCACAATGCCACTATGATGGAAATTAAAATAATCAACCTACAGAGGGCTAAATTCAAAGTGAAAATGAAACAGGGAGTCAAGTGAACGTGCGGACCAGGCAATGGTATCAATTCCTTTAACCTCCAGGAACTACTTGCATACTCTTGCCACATGAAGCACTGTTGTGCACCAGGAGGAACCCAGTACTCACTGCAACAGCGTAGGGTCTGTCAATGGGTCCAAGGATACCTAATGGTAGTCAGGGTGTTGTTGCCTAGCCTGTAGGGCTCTGTGCGTTCCTCCATGGATATGCCTCCACAGACTATCACTGACCCACTACCAAACCAGTCATGCTGAACAATGTTACAGGCAGCAGAATTTTCTCCACAGCTTCTCCAGACCCTTTCACATCTGTCACGCGTGCTCAGGGGGAACCTGCTCTCGTCTGTGAAAAGCACAGGGCGCCAGTAATGGACCTGCTAATTTCTGGTACACTATGGCAAATGCTAATCGGGCTTCACAGTGCCGGGCAGAGATCACAGGGCCCACTAGAGGATGTCAGGCCCTCAGGCCACCCTCATTAAGTCTATTTATGATGGTCTGGTCAGAGACACTGACACGAGTGGCCTGCTGGAGGTCATTTTGTAGATCTGGCAGTGCTATACAAAAACTACTGTAATACTTACATGTCCTCCACGGTGATATCTTTGAGGATCTGGCAGTAATCGACATTCCACACAGCCTGATCATCCCAGACCTTGGAGGCCAGTAAGATGGCACCAAGAACAATGCGCTTCCAGTTACAAGGACAAATGTCCATCTCAGCATACGTTAACAGCCTTTCCAGATACACCTAAGGCAGAAGGAACCCATCCATTCACACAAGCAGAAAGGGTGATAGTGCTCAATACTTCTTTGCATCATTCAGCACTCTCTGCAGTGTGGTGGATGTTTGAACTTACCAGAGTGACGATGGCGCACTCGGCGGTGAGCTGAGCAGAGCTGAAGAGCGTTCTTATGAAGCGGTAGATGAGTTTGTGTTCCGGGTCAACCACAGAGTAGTCATCTGGAACCTTTTCTCGCTGTTGGGCAGAAGGTCATCATCAGCGGTCCACTAATATAGCAAATATCACTGCTTGGTGTAATCAACCACCTCAACTCACCGACAGTGGGTGCTTCTTCTCGTCGAATATATCCAGCGAGCGGTTTGAATCTCTGTAGATGCAACAAGCCACTGTTACGTGATATGTAACTTCTCATGGTTTGAAACTACCATTGCTTATTCACTGGGGTTTCTTGGTGTTAGATATCACAACAGTTATTTATCTTTCGTTGAGTTCTACAAATACTTTGTAGATTACAACCATTGATGTGCATTGATGTTAACAAACATTTTGTTTCCTATATTATTAAGTATCTGACTCACTGATGTCCAAAAAACTAATTTGGCCACCTGCTGTGAAAAAATATTTGCCCCCTTCCTGATTTCTTAGTTTTTTTGTTGTGTATTTGTCACACTTAAATGTTTCAGATAATCAAACAAATTTTAATGTTAAAGATAATAAGTGCATTTAACATCTAGTTTTTACGGTAAATGAAAAAAGTTAATACAAACCTGCCTGGTCCTATGTTAAAAAGGAATTGACCCCTAAACCTAGTAAGTGGTTGTGTCACTCTTGCCAAAAGAATGGGAATCAAGTGTTTCTGAGAACTGTGGAGGAATTTTGCTCCACTTTTCTTTGTACAGTTGTTTTAATTCAGTCACACTGGAGGGTCTTCTAGCATGAACGGCCTGTTTAAGGTTGTGCTAAAGTAGCGCCATCTGATTTAAATCAGCATTTCAATTAAGCCGCTGAAAGCCTTTCTCTTTTTTTTTGACGCATTCACAGGTGGACACGCTGGTGTTTCTGATCATTGTCCTGCTGTATAACCCAAGTGCTCTTGAGCTTCAGGCCATGAACTTGTGGTTGGACATCCACCTTCAGGATTTTCTGCTAGAGAACAGAATTCATGGTTCCATCAATTACAGCAAGTCGTCCTGAAACAGCAAAGCAGCCTTTAGATGTTGTTCTGAGGTTTTTTGTGACCCAAAAGTGAAACTGTCGCTGTGCTCTTGGAGTCATTTGGATAGGCCGGTCACTCCTGGGAGGGTTCACCACTGTTCCGAGTTTTCTTCATTTTTGGATAATGGCTCTCACTGTGGATCCAATCTGTGGATCAAGTGGGGCCAATTACTTTTTTCCACACAGGATGAGGACGAAGTAGGCTTGGATAACTTTTTTGCCTTAATAAATAAAGTCATTTAAAAACTGTTTGTTTGTATTTACTCAGGCTATGTTGGTCTATTATTCAAATTAGTTTGATGATCTGTAACATGTAAGTTTGACCAATATGCAAAAAACTAAGAAATCAGAAAAGGGCAAATACTTCTTCACCACATTGTATCTATTCTTTGAGTTGCCACCACCAAGTGCTATGACTCTGGCCATAAAACTCAAAAACCATACTTGACCTAAATTAGGCAAAATTGCATCCTTGGATCACTTCCAAGAACATGACTTTAAGGAAAGTAGCTCCTACTTTCCTTAAAGTCATGTTTTGACAGTTACTATATTTAAAATGCAAATAAATTGCATTTCAAACTGAGATGACGCAAACAGAGAACTCAATTTTCAACCTATTATGTGCAGACATGAGATGAAAAAAACTGTTAATTTTTTTTTTTTAAAAAGCAATCACAACCTCTTTTTTAATTTATTTATTTTTTTTGCAATTCTGACCTGACGCAAGCCACCTTCTGGTTTGTTTGTCAATCAGAGCTAAATTGCCAGGTCTCTCTTGGAAATGAGATTTTTAATCTCAATGAGATTTTTTACCTGGATAAATAAAGGACTAATAAAAATTAAAAAATCTCTGGCTCTCATTACCAGTGATGATCTTAAAAAGCTGTACCCATCTGGCACTTAAGTTGATATCCACCTTCTGCATACGTCTGTCATTCATGCATGATGTATTTAGCAGTAAGACAAGGCAAGTAGCATTTCCTATAGGACTTAGATGAAGTAATTAAAAATTAGCCTAAGTACTAAAATCAGTCTTTCTTACAAACTTGATGACTAATGTTTGTAAATATCTAAGTACTGGTTACAACAATGAAGAAAACGTTGCACTACCAAGAGACAATACTTCTGACGTTTCCTACCTGTTTTTTATGTGGTAGTATATGGCCAGTGCAACACTGCAAGAGACAGAAATCAACAAAGAATAAAACACTAGAGCTGGATTTTCCCTTTTACAGCTTTTTATTTTTACTTCTACTTTACAAATAGATATTTAGATCTTTTCAACTGCAGCTATTTGGTGACTTTAAATGTTACCTGCAGTTCAGGACAAACAAACAGAAACATTTTGCAAATAATTAAACAGTAGACTGACAACATGTCAGTAACATAATTGTGTATAACAAGAGGATCTTAAAGGGGACGGAGTTTCTCAGAAGTAAAGATGGGCCAAGGTTTAGTAATCTCAAAAAAGCCTATGTACAAATTGGGGAACAAATTCATGTACAGATGAGGAGACTTTGAATATCTAATAATATTCAGTACATAGTGATATTAAACAATTCACAGAACTGGAAGAAATATCTGTGCACAAAAGACAAGGCTAAAAATCAGTGCCCATGATCTTCAGGTGGCACTGCATTAAAAACAGGAGTATCTATCAGTGCCTACTGAATTGGTAGCTTGGACATCTGGAAAAGCATCATCAATGCTGAAACGCATATGAAGGCTTTAGAGCAAGATATGCTGCCGTGCAGAGAGCTTCTTCAAGGAGGTTTTTGCATATTTCAGTAAAACAGTGCTAAACCACATACTGCATGTATTACAAGAGCATGACTTCCTGGTAAAGAAGTCCAGATGCTGAACTTTTCACCAGCTGAAAGCGGCAGCTAGAATCTTATATCAGGACATCATTCCTCTCCCAAATGTCCAGCAAAGCTCTCTTTTTAGTTTCCACACTTTTATTAAAAGAAGATGGGATGCTACACAGCGTTAAACGTGGCCATGATGCTGCCATCAAATTCAAAATAAACATATGATAAGTTTAAAATGTTTTAAAGTGAGTCAAAACTGTGTTTGTGGAATTTGCAAACCATTGAACTCTGTTTTTTATTCACACTTTACACAGCGTCCCAACTTCTTTTGTACTTGCACTTGCAGCAGTACTGAGGTGAGGGCGGTCACTTACCATTTAATAGTGCTCTTGAGATTGGGCTGGCTGACGGTGCTGTCATCGAGGAATATGGTTGAACACGAGCTGTACTTTTTAGAAAGGAGTCCCGGGGACATCTGGCATCGAAAGCATGTTTAGAGACAGAATGGAGGGGAAAACGGGTTATAGAAACACATTCAACCCCAGAGAAATTAGATGTATGACTGAATCATTTCAGCAACAAAAAGACCCACGAAGAACACGCAGAGCCGTAACTTACGTGATTCATGTAGTTGCTTTTCCTTTTCTCGCGGACTGAAATTGGATAAAAAACAAAATCAAAGAGATGTAGGAGTTTCAGAAGAGAATGGGGTAAAGTATTAAAGCACCAGAGAAATACTGACCATCTGTCTGAGACTTGTTGAGGAATAGAGTGCTTGCTCTGGGGTGGTCGGATGGGTTGGCCTCTTGGGCCAGCTCTGTAGAAGGAAAGTGTTAGAAGTCTTCATATAAGACTACAGTGTTTGTCTAGGAGCTGCCACGCTGCTGCTGATTTAATGCTAAACAGCTCTTAAAGCATGTAAAACATTTAAACTGAATCACTTGCAGTAAACCGGCACCAGGACAGGACAACATCACTGCATGCAATCACATCTCCAAAAATAGCAAACTAATCTCCACACACCATCTGGAAGCTCCCTGTCGCTGATGTGCTGCAGGTATGTCCCAGTGTCCTCGCTCACATCTTCAGTAGTGGTGATGGGACACTCCTCCAGCTCCACCTCTCTCCTGTGGATCTTGGGGCTCTCTCCAGGAGAGATGCAGCAGGACACCGAACCTCCCATCGCTGACCTGCAAAAGTCCTGCAACAGCCAGCACCGCTTTCCATACAATTGAGGAGGGACCACCTGCTAGTCTGGCAATTCTGAAGCTGCAGGAAGGTCTGCAAGATCTTTAAGCCAAACCTTACAAGGGGTTGTTAGGAAAAATACATAAAACACTAGTTTTGCTCTGCCTTGGCGAGATCGGGTTCAATCACAACCTGGAAGTGTTCGGATTATTTGAAAATGTGCGTGTTGTGGACCAGCACAGCCCTTGTGTTTTTGCTGCAAAGTGAACGATCTCGCTTCAGAGCAGAACGGGATCTATGCAAGGACAGCCAAGTAAGTATCTGCGGTATGTGCAGGACGGCTGACATATTCAGGGTGTGTGCGCAACCCACGGATGGCGCACTTTAATATGAACTGCGTGCGTGGGCTGCATGGTTTGGGGCTGAGAATAACCGCTACCAAGTCATTTTACGGAAAACAGTCTAATGAGACGAAGTCAGGCGTTCCTCTGCCTCCCTCCATGGCTAGCCGGCTAACGCTAGCTTCCGCACCTCAATCCACTGCTGGCTCCTCCAGCAGCGTGACTCAATCCATTTTCACTGCGGCTCAAGTCTGTGTCACCGCTGCAGCCCTTTCAGCGACAGTACCGGGCGAATTCACCAGCCGGAAGGGTTTTTAGAGGAAACGGGGAAAGTGAACGGCCAGTGGGTATCAAAGCGGTGGCCGGAGGTGGCGTTCATCTCGTCGCACTAGCGGGACACAAGCTTTAGATGTCAAAGCGACCGTAGCAGGTAAGTTCAGAGGTAATTTCCTGCTTAAGGTTTTCAAAGTAAACGTCCATGGACCTGTAGCTGCAATAGATGCCATTGGTGGCAGGTTCTTACTAAGAAAATACCCACCACTGTGCAGCCTTTTCATATTCGATGAAAATATGTATTTTTTTTCTTTTTTATTTCTTATGTCTATACTCTCAGCACAGAGTGAGTCTCTTCACGCAGCTCAAAAACCCTTTATTTGCAGTACACCGGAAGCTACATCGCTGCTATGTGTTGCTACCTTTACAGACCTGCGGGTTTTTTCAGACCACGCCCCCTCCTAGCTAAAACACAACCCCGTTAAGAAAATCTTGCAGACACGCCCATCGCAAAGACTTACTCTTTTCCCATTGGTCACTTTTAGCTGGGCAGTTACGTGATTGGCTAAATTTGTTCGTTGACGTCAACACGGGTTGCCGTCTTCAGTTGCCTGAAAGCGAATCGGTCTCTTGCGCTTCAGTATTTATTAAAGAAAACAAGCCAACTATCAACGCTAAAAGTTGGTTCATATACCCTAAAAACATTCTTTAACAAACGAATTAAATAATAGCTATATAATAACTCCAGAAGATGGCGGAAACGAATCAATGAGCCAGCCTAGGGAAAACGTCGAAGAAGAAGGAGGAGCGCACTGCGCATGTGTAAACGAGTGTGGGTTTTATTTATTTCAAACATGGCTCTCGTTCCCTATGTAGAAAACCCATTGCCTGCGCTTTCCAAACTCCACAATTCATCAGCACAGTTTAGGTTTGCCAACCGCGACCTCCGACTCGCTCAGGACTGGAAAAAGCTCGGTGTGGCGGCAGTTGTGTGGGATGCGGTACGTTACAACAGTGGCAACAGTGCTTAGCTTCAATAATTCCTCCATGTTTCATTAGATTTATACATTACTATTGCATTTGTGTTACTGCCCAGGCGGTGGTCATGTGTATGTACTTGGAGCTGGGAAGAGTGGAGCTAAAGGGGAAGAAAGCAATTGAATTGGGAGCTGGCACTGGTCTGGTGGGCATTGTAGCAGCTCTGCTAGGTGAGTGCATAATTACTAACCACCAAAAACTGGAGGTGGTCGGATCACTCCAAACATCAGTAGTATCAGTACCAATGCTGCTATTGGTATCAGATCGATACTAGCCCAAAAGGATCAGCACTTTGGTTTCAAACCTTTAAGTTCAGTATGTACACAAAAGAACTGTGTTAAATAATTAATATAAAATAATGAAAAATATACACACATATATAACACATTAAAACAACAGAAGTTGACCCAAGATGCTTTAGAGACAGGCTCATTTGGATTCCTTGTCTCCAAAACTAGTCGTGTGTGATACCAAATAAATACAGGGCTAATGCTGAAGACAGCAATGCTGACACTTTTAACCTGTGGAGGCAGCATATAAAGGTCAGAGCAGTGTCATTATTTATGATAAATTGTCATCAATTAGTAGATTCTGATGACATTTTAATGATCACTAAATCACTGAAATTTTTGCTTTCCACAATAATGAGTTAACACAAAAAACACACCTTTCAGCACTTTGTGTATTTTGAAACTGTGTTTTTTGGAGACCTTGAATTTAAATATGCATGTGTTTAAAACACTGTAGGTCAGCTTCAGTTGTTTAAATGTGCTGCAACAGGCTATATATCACAGAGATGTCACAGTATGTATCGATCCTATTGGGCTAGTATTGAAGGATATTAATACCATCGATATTTGGATTAATCTGCCCACCTTTATCCAAAAACTGAAGGTGTTTTTTGTTGTGTTAACTCATTATTGTGGAAAATTAAAATCAAATTGATTTAGTGGTCATTAAAATTTGTTCAGGATTCATCATGACACACTACTCTCCGCTACATAATCTCCCTTCATAGGTTTAAAGTATCCATATTGATATCAGCAATACTGGCCCTGTATTTACTGTGTATCAGATCGATACCAAAATTTGCAGTATCTCATAGCACTATCAAAAACCCTTGAGAGTGTGGCGGGTGAACAAGGAAAGCTGTGATAGTCCTACTCTAACCCTTCCCTAGGTGCCAGAGTGACCATCACTGACAGAGAGCCTGCGCTGGACTTCCTCTCTGCTAACGTGAAAGCAAACCTGCCCCCAGATTCCCAACAATCAGTGGTGGTCTCTGAGTTGACCTGGGGCGAGGGCCTCGAGCGATACCCAGCCAGAGGGTTTGATGTGGTTCTGGGTGCGGATATCATTTACCTGGAGGACACATTTTTGCCTCTGCTGGAAACGCTGGAGCACCTGAGCTCAGACGCCACTGTGGTGTTACTGGCCTGCAAGCTCCGCTATGAGCGAGACACGAACTTCCTAGGCATGCTTAAGCAGCACTTCACCGTCGAAGAAGTCCACTACGACAAACAAAGAGACATACACCTATACAAAGCTTGCAAACTGACACGGAAGAGAGACTTGTGACCATTTGTTCGTTTTAATATATGAAATAAAATGTTTTAAAATCAGATTACCAGAAACACATTTATTAACAGCTGCCAAAAGTGTCATATCTGAATAGCTCTAACGTAATGCACTGTATTATTATACAAGTTGTTGCTGACATTTAGAAATAGTGAATACAAAAAAAATAAACGAGAAGCAACATAAAAAGCATACTATATCATGACTATACATAATACCTAAAGAATACAATATGGCATCCCATTCTCACAAAAATATTTTCTTTTAGAACCACCAACACCACCTGATCTTACAGTCATTTCACAAAGTGGGTGCAGTTGAGTTGTATCTGGTGAGCTTTGATGCTCCATTTACAAAAAAAAGAAGTGATCAAACACATTGATGCAACAACATTTGATTAACTGCAGATGAGTGGTAGATTTACCCAGAAAGCGGTGAAATGCTGAAGGATTGTAAATGCAAAGAAAGTGCACATGCTAGCTCATATTACTATAAACAGAATTAAGAGACGGTGACCGAGGCCTCAGAGGGGCCCGCTATGGCAAATTTCCCCCCTCTGATGTAATTCCATGATTCCAGTGCTTTATCCACTTGTCTCTGAATTCTGCTTAAAAACTCTTTCATTGCATAACAAGTAAGGCTCATTAAGTTTTTGGTTATTGTTCAAAAATAATCCATGAGTCTATGGAGAGAGAGAGAAAAAAGAAAGGTTTTGCTTACAGTATATAATCTCTGATAAACGTGCAGCAGCTTATTTATCCGTTATTCCCACTTCCTGTACTGTCGAAGGCCTATTTTGCCTTTGTTTGTTTTTACCACCAAAATCTGGTAATTAACAGGACACCATTACGCAATTTTCCACTTAATGTCTCTGAAGTTTTAAAAAAATGAAGACAAAAAGTCCCCCCCCAACTTCACTGCTGCCCAACTTTTACCATCTCCTCACTGTGCTGCAGTTAACATGAAAAAAACATTTTACAACTAAATGGTTAGTTTTTTGTTCACGTTGTATAAAAGCAAAAATATACTTGGGTAAAACAAAGAAAAAAGAAACATGGCATTGTAGAAGCACAATCTAATTCAGAACAAACCAAAACACACATCTTAAAAGATAAAAACGTCCAAGACACAGGCCACCTATAAGTATAAGCATTAATAAGTAACAGATGTTAATTCGAGAGTTACAGATAGAAATGTTTCACGTGAAGTTATACTCTCCGAAAGGGAAAAGAAAAGAAAAAAGTTCCATCATCATCATCATTATCGGTGGTGCTTGCGGTCAGTTCCCCCATTGCTGGTGATGTTGCCCGGGTAGTCCGGGCACCAGTGACTGGAATGCTTCCCTTCGGTGGTGTCCTTGGCGATAACAGATAGTTTCCCTGCTCTGTCACCTTGCCACGCAGACCCTGTTTAAGTTGCAGTCTCCTCCACGTTCACTGTGAGCACCGCCTGATCCTTTTAATGGGGGAAAACTGGTGGTTGATTTCAAATTGCTCAAATGGGATGGGGGTTTTAAATTGCCCAAATGGGACAAGGTTTCAATTTACCAAAGTGGGATGGGGCTTTTGTTTTGTTTTTTTTATACCTGGTGAGTCACGTTCACACATTTTTCAGCAGTTTTTAAAAAGAAAGCAGAAGAGTAGAAAAGAGGAGGGCGCATCCAGATGCATGGCTCTGTGCTGAGTCTCTGTACACAAGTGCTGGGGATCACCTGTCAAGCCACCGGCAGGTGTATTCTACTCTGATTTGTGGCAGTACAAGTCTTTGAGGGCTTTCAGTTCCTCGATGAGGGTTTTGTTCTGGTTTTCCAGCACGGCCACACGGTTCTCCAGACACTTCACGTACTCTTTCTTCTTCCGACGGCACTCGCGGGCTGCCTCCCTGTGAGACAAGAGGATGCGGGTACATGAAGCTCACATCAGCTTGACACCTACAGAAGCAATTGAGTACGAGTTACTAATTAACCTCGCCATACCTGTTTTTCATCAGTCGGACCTCCCGTTTGCGTGTGACTTCCTCAGTGGCTCCTGATCCGCTGATTGTGGGTGGAGTTGCCATGACCACCCCAGGAGTGATGGTGCTGGTGGGGGCTGTGCGGATTTGATAGGCCTGGACATCACCAGAAGCAGCTGGTGAACAAAGATAGACAAACAGTCAGTGCTTCATTCAGCAAAGCTTTACAAATAGTGTAGGTTTTGTGGAACTTCACTTCTAAACACTGTGGAAACCATTTTCCCACCTTGCACGACCACCTGGTTACTGGGCACGAGGATCTGCTGCCCGTCACTGGTCTGAGCATACTGCAGGATGGTGGCACCAGGCTGGGCTGCAGCAGTGTTGGCCATGGTGAACGTCTGCAGGCCATCCGTGCCATTATTGGCCAGCTGAATGGCTCCACCCTGGGTAATGGCAACTGCAGAAGGATAAAATTGTGCATTAGGACTTTTAACCAATTGCTTTCTGTGTTGTTCTCCTCCATCCAATACTGTAAACATTACTGGATATGGGGCTCCACACAAACTGTCATATCACAAATACTGTTTTTGTAGGAGGAAAAGAAGGAAAATACTGGACTTAACATCATTCATTCACAATATCCACAGGTTTTCTAAACTGCATTAAGTCTGTACAGGTCAAGGATAATCTTAACACTGGTCTTTAATGTTGGAAACATTAGACAGGGTCTGAATCGGGGCCTGGTGGGGTGCCCCCGGCCTCTCGGCCTGGGGCTCGGTCACTCAGGCACGGCTGGCTGCCGGCGGAGCTCACGGGCGCGTCACTGCAACCCCCCCTGGCTTCTGCTCCGCGGCTGCTGAGTGAGCCCTCATCTGGGACTCTCCTCAGCTCTTTCTGGGACAGTGGCGCGGCTGCCCCTCTGTTGGTCTTCCTTGGTCTCTTGTGTTCTGGAGGCCTCTGGATGTCTGGAGTTTTGATCTCCTCCATACCTGCTTCATGCCCTGGAGGACGGGGCTGTGCCCCCCCACACCCTCTAGCAGATCATTACATGAAGGAACCTTTTAAAAAAACAAGCGCGTCCATGCTCACAGGTGTACACACGGGTGATCACACCCACAAACTACACCCTTTTTGGCTCCTACCTCAAAGCACACTGTGTTCTGTTGATCTTATGTGCTGCACAATAATGTTTAATATTTAGTATTTACTGTCATATTCCCATATATCATTGTGATGTTGTTTATTCTATTACTCTTGTTCTCTTCTGCTTGTTTTCTTTTTTCTTTCTCAACAGGTGATCCAGGTGATCGATATATGCATTTTCTTTTTTTTTCCTGCCCATTCTGTTGGTTTTTGTTTTTTGCCCTTCTCCCCCGTCCCTCTTCTCAGCTGTTTTTCTTTCCCTCTTTCTTTCTCCCCTTCTTTCCCCCAGTCAAGTCTGTCCCGTATTCAGCAAGTGAAAATAAATTAAACAAAAGGTGAATCAAATGGACCATTACGGCAAGGCTGGGATGGTCAATTTGGTAAAGTAAATCCGTTGGGCATCTTTCTTTGCCTTTAGACAACAATTCTGATGGCAAAAGAGCCAAACGGGACAGGCAAAAAAAAAAAATTAAATAAATAAATAAACAGGGTCTGAATCAAAGCATCAAATGTGGCCTTTTTCTGATTGGCAATCCCTGAAAAACAGGTTTGGGATTACTTGTTTAACATGATCATCCACCACTGTAACAGCATGTAGAAAAAGCATAATAGGTTCCCTGTCTGCTTAATCTGGTCATTTGATTTAGTGAATTTAAATAGTCTCATTGCACGACAGCAGAAGTAGAATGCTCGATTACGTTAACACCTACTTATTTTTAACAAAAACCACCAGCTATCTGTGTCTCAAAGTACTTACTGTACTGGCCACTGCTGGTCTGATAGATGGGAGTGGGCATGGTGACCGTGGTGATAGCAGGGGCTGAGTCATCTTCTGATTTCTCTTCCTCAATTCGAGGCACTGCCGGAGCATCTGATGATAAGTCATTCAAGATCTTTCTGTAAGAGGAACATTTGCAGAAAAATCTTAGCAACCTTTTATTTTCTCCTCGTTTCATATCTGCAAATAGTCTATTTATAGCTGATAAAAATGAAAGAGTGTCAGTCATTGTCTTCTAAGCTTTGAACACGTCATACAGACACAAAATGGAAGCAGTACAGATTAAGGAGATGCTGTTTGCATCTGCAGTTTCTCAGCGTGTCACACAGACCTGTAGGAAGGCCGCCTGGACAGAATCTCTCTCCTCTTCTGAGAATCTGTCACGCTGTCGACAGATTCCTGAGAGTCCTCGCTCTCAGCGACAGTCGAAATCTGTAAGGAAATCATCTCAAATTCAATTTGAATTCATTTACAAACTTCAAAGCCATCATGTTCAGCTCATATCCCCTACTGCAGTCATTACTTGCAAGATTAAGTTTCCCCTCTCCTCTTACCTGTACCGTCTGCACCTGTGGGGACTGAATGACCGAAGGCTGAGCGGCTTGGATCACACCGTGCACTTGGACTGTTTGACCATTGGGTAACTGGACAAGAGTGACTGTGGGACTACTGGAGGACACCTGGGCTGCTGCTATGGATGCCTGAAAATATAAAACACATTGTATAACCACACATGTGCATAGTTACAAACAGCCCACAGCAACTGGTATTATTTTACTCTTGGGTAACCTCAATCTCAATCCCATCTCAAATCCACATGGGCCTTCTGCTCGACCTTCTTAGATCTATATAAACAATTCGTGGTGCTAAGTTTGGATATGTAAGATACCAAATACTTTCCAAGATATATACATATTTTAAAAATGGTCCGTTGACCCACTTCAGGTATGTTTTTTCACACCCTGAAATCTGAGGTCGTGTTTAAACATGAATATCTCAAGGACCACTAAAGAGAAAAGCTTTAAATTTTCACTTTCTTGAATCATGAATGAGGATACGTAATTTGGTACAGCAGATACAGCCTAGTATTGTGACGGTTTGCATGGTGATAATACATCAATTAGGGCTGCACGATTAATCGTTAGAAAATCGCGATCTCAATTCATACTTATGTGCGATCTCATTTCCAAATGACAACGATTTAAAAAAAAAAAAAAAAAAAAAAAAGATGACGATTGTACCGCATTTTGATCCGGGACGTAATCTGCATGAAAACAAGCGCTCACTCTTCCTGCTCAACAAATGACAAGGGCGGAGCCTTATACCACGTGATACAGAAGCTGTGCCGTGTGATGCTAAAATTAGCAGGGAAAAAACAACGGAGAGCACGTCAGGGATGACGAGAAAGTGACAGGAGAAAATCCGTCCCGGTCAACCACCCAAACACCAATAACGGGAACCTTATACAGCGCTTCCCTATACACGTCGAACTCCCGCAGGCACAAAGAAATTACGGAGGCTATCACTTATCACCTGACCAAAGATATGGCTCCCATCAACACTGTGCAAAACCAGGGATTTAGGAAAATGATCAACACCCTAGACCAAGCCTATTCAAATGGCGGCCCGCGGGCCAAATGCGGCCCAGAAGCAACCTGCGAGTGGCCCTGCCTGTGGTCCTGGCAGAAACACAGAGAAAACGCAAAAAATTAATTCATTAATCAATTTTTAAAAAATTAAAAATTCCTACAGTGTAGTGTAGACTGTGAATGCAACACTCCTAGTAGCCTAGCAATATTTAACCCACAATGCACCGTGATGTAAACATATTAAACAATCATCGTAATATATGATGCGACAACAGCATGTCTTTCTCACTCCAAAAGCGCAAAATTGACAATGAAAACTGTCGGTTTAACCCTGCCTGGACTGACAAATACTTATTCATTTTACCGAGTTTAATAATCTTATAACCGGAGTTGTACTACCATGGTGAGGGTCCTGTACAGCCCAAGAGAGAGCTGCAGCATCTTCCCTTCGTGTTTGCTTCTTGGCGAAGAAGAAAAGGCCTTTCACAGATTCTGAAACAGTGAAATACTGCATGCTGGCCGTGGTGGATGCAGTGAAAAGTGATGAAAAAATTAAAGTAAGTGTGACATCTGCTATTAAAAACGTACCCCTGTAGGACAGTTCAAATATTCGTAGAGTTGAAGTTCTGGCGTCAGAGGAGTTTGAAATGCTGTTAGATGACCTGAAGAAAACTGATGTAATGTCCATAGCAGGAGATCACAGACAGAACTGATAATGCACAGTTGTGCGTACATGTCTGTTTTTTGGATGGGAAATTGCTCGGTTTGCTACCGTTAGAGGGACACACAGCTGGCGAAATGATGTTTGAGAAGATTTAAGCTCTTTTTGAGGAAAATGGTCTGCATATGAAGCGTGTCTGTATACTTGTGACTGATGGGGCTCCATCCATGGCAGGAAAAGCGAGTGGTCAGCGAAATATTTATTTTAATTTGAAAAGGAATTATCAAAATGTTTTTAGTTATTATTATTTCAAATGTGCAAAAAATAGTTTAGTTATAGCTCCCTTTTTTTAAATGGACCTATTGGTGTGCATTTGTGAGAGGTCACCAGATTTACAGGAGAAAAGGAATAAAAAAAAAAATACTTGTTTTTCAATACAGTTGTGTGGGTTTGAAATTGATCATGATCTGCTGCTTACTGGCTTCAAAAAAAAAAAATATCTGGCCCAGATAAATTCCTCGGTTTGAAAATCTGGCCCAACTAACTTCGTAGTTGAATAGCCATGCCCTAGACAAATGCTACACTGTGCCGTCCCGCAACTATTTTTTCTATTGTTGCACTACCTGCTCTATACACGCAGTGTCGAGCAATGGTTGAGATGGAATTTCAAGCAGTACAACATTTTGCGGCAACAACAAAACGTGAGACATTTGTTGTTTTTATGTTTATTTATTGTTTTTATGTTCAGTTTCAACTGTTGCGAAGTTGATGTGCAGTTAATAAGTGCAATAAATATTTATATTGGAAAAGAAAATCGTGAGAGAATCGTGATCTCAATTCTAAGCCAAAAATTTTTTGATTCTCATTTTATGCAAAATCGTGCAGCCCTAACATCAATACAGGGACACCAAATATCAATATTTTATTTAATTAATTAAAATAGTCGGAGAACACTACGAGCTACCGTAGGCTCATCTCATGCATGATCCTGAGATAAAGCTAGCCGAGCAAACTTACATTTAATCAGCATTTCAGAATTTCTGACTTTGTAGACAGCAACACACATTTATCTCAGTTAACTGTTGTATTATCAGAAAGACTGACCACATTCACTTACAGACAGATAACAGACTGATAATTTTATCTTACTGGATAATACAGATATTTACAAAGTTTCAACTTTGACGGCATAATTTCCAGTCACAATCACAGTATTTGTTATTGCAATGCTCAGCATAACTGCATAAACTGCTACAATATCATATCATGGGGTCTTTGCTGAATCTCACCTGTAGTATTTGATAAACAAGCCAAAATCTCACAGCACAAAACTTTGAAACGTAGCATTTTCACGCAAACTGAAAATGGTCGAGCATTAAAACTTAAATTCATACTCCTTGCACTAGTTCTGCACTCTCTGCATGAGAATAAAAAGCACTACCTGTGCCAAGGTGATCTGCTGGGCCTCAGACTCCGAAACAGCCGTTTCACCACTTTGCTGTGTGTCTGCAGCCGCTTCCATGGTCATTTAAAATCTGGCTGATGGAGGGAAAACAAAAGTGAGAAACGGCTTATTTGTGAATGCAACAGCATGCTGGGAACACCAGACTCATTCAAAAACTTGCTCGGTCTTAAAGGAGGGTGTGGCTTAGCTTAACATGCTAGCATATAGCTCATTTTCAACTGTTTCCTTGTTAGCCGAAATTATTTTAAAAATGACGCAAGACGGAACGTTATACTTATGGCTCAACAACATTAACGCGAACTGAAATGAGCCGCTTGTTTATCCAGGCTCACGCTTGCAGTTAACGCCGGAGGCTAAAGCTAAGGCTAGTGTTACCAAGTTAAGAGTTAGCGTGCTAGCTCTCAGGCAGAATGAGCTCCAATGAGCATGCTAACATGCTAACGGGAGTGCAACACAAACTTCACATTTATCGTGTCTCAATTTCGGCTCTTTAATTTCAAATCCTGTCGCTGTTTAAGGCTTTGCTGAAAGGAGAAACTTGTAGTCCAAACAAGTCTGCACTAGCAATTTCCATTAGGTTGCTAGCTGTGGGTTTTTATGGAGGGAAATGTCTGCATTGTATGCTTTTTTTTGCAACTAGGAGACACCACTTTCACTAACTAGTTAATTCACTGATGTTGCTTTTTTAAATTAATATTAAACACTGGTTTCAGGTGACGTGGTTGTAACTTTAAGTGGCTAGCTGCTTCTGTGACTTATTTCTAGAGAAGTTTGATTAAAAAAAAGATCCAAGCCCACTCCCACATTAATACCTATGTCTGCTGTGTTGCGAGCCTTGCAGAGACTGACTCATTTTGTGAGCCTCTGCAACACCGCCGCCATGATCTCTTTGTTGGCTCTGTGCGGATATTTTGGCGCAAATAACCTCTCTGGGCAGCCATCTATCTGTTTAGCAAACATCGGATGCGTATCCTCTTACCAACACGGACTCGCTTCGTCACTCCCGGGTCTACGGAGCTCCACTTTTATTCAGACCGACACGTAAGAGACCGCGTCAGGCTACACCTCCGTCGCGTCACCGAGAACAACAACACGGAGAGGAGGACGAGGGAGACGACGACAACGAAAAATCAGCTTCTCCGGAAGGACTCGAGTGGACACGGCGAGGGGCGGAAGTTTACGGAAACTACCGAAGGACACGGGAGGGGGTAGGAAGCCACGGAGATTGACGAGGAAAACGGCTGCCTGAACTTGTCCGAGCATGCGCAGTGTTTTCCGTTCATGAATTTGCGACTGGCTTAATAGAAAAAGGTTGGAGAGATGATTAAAATGCATAAAATGGAATACGTAGGACAACATATATAGCAATGTGAATATTATTAATCCCATTTTGTATACAAGGGCAGTCATTTGGTTTGCGCTGCCTGCTAGCATCTTGAACACTGCTGTTATGTGCTGGATTGTCTCAGGGGCATCTTTGCACAGCATGAACCTGGGGTCTTGCCTGGTGTGGTTGACCGCAGCCTCTATGGATGTTGTGCTGAGAGCTTGTTCCTGTGCTGCCATGTTCAGTGCCTCTTTGCTCTCTTTCAAACCAGCTTTGTCCACCCGTTGGTATGATTTCTTGATATTGGACAAATCTTCTGTCTCTCTATGAATGCTGTTGAATGCTCCGGATGCATTCATCTGAGTATGTGTGTTAGATAGAAAGCACTTGGATGTGAATGGGTAGTGAGACATGCTCAGTTAGAGCGAAAAAGGGACTTTACAATGCACCCTAAAGGGAGCAGCACAATGACGCATGTGTTCAGTGGAAGTTTGAAAAGGTGATAGACCAAACCAATCAATTTCTTTTTATTTTTAGTTCTTCTTTTTATTAAATTAAATGTCTCTTTACTTTTAAATTTGTTTTATTTTCTATTCATTTGATTATAAAATTCAATGTTCGTTTTAATTTATAAAACATGGATACATTTACAGTTTACTGACTGCATTTCTCTTGCAGTGCACACGGTGGCAGCAAAATCCTTCTTAATTTCTTTTCCAGCTCCACCTTCAGCATCAACGCTGCTCCCATAATGTTATGTTTGGCCACGTTTCCTTTTATTGTTGCTCAATATGATTAGTTATCTGTGAATTTGATTAGCGCTAACAGTGGTTTCAGCTTCGTACCACCAAACAGCAGTTTGATTTTAATGAGAAAACTCTGCTTTGTCGTACCCGCTTTACTTATTATACTTATTTACAACCGCCCTCATTCGCATCACATTTGCTTCTCCTTGGTCGTTGACTCCTGCCATAAAATGTACTCATTAACTCTGTCACTTTGAGCGCAGGGACAGGAGCTGTTGTGAAACGGGTTCAAAGCTGTGGCAGGTGGTCAAAATCCTGTGGGGGAAATGAGACTTCAGACCAATTTATGGCTATAATCTCTATGTGCGAGGTCATTTCGGAGGCCTTTTAATACGCACAAGCACACACACACACAGATGTCAAACATACGCATCTTCACCTATTGAGTGATTGACTACGCCACTGGTGTAAACATATGCACTGCTGACCAAACCAATCTCCTGTCCTTTGCCATAAAATCAGCCCGAATAGAAGCTGCCAGCGAAAACCTTCCAAGCACCAGTAATGAACCAGCAGTCACCTATTCATTATTAAAACCTCTCATAGCAAATGTAATAAATATTTGTCACAAAGCGGCCTTTTTTATCTGATCCAGAGTCCCCGTTAAGGACTTGATTGGACATTGATTTCCCTTGATAATGACCACCACCATAGGATAGCCTTAGCAAACCGTAATTAGCCTGCATCAGCAGGTAGGCTTCATTAGTTATCAATGAATGTACACTGGGCTTTGCAAGCTGTGCATCTTTAGGATTGTGTGTAGTGTTTCTGAGAAAATGAGTCTCTTTATATGCCTGTGATTGTTTTGCATTTGCAGAAACAGATGACACACACACACACAGCGCACCGAGAGAACATGAAATCAAGCATGTGCACGACAGTTTGAATATTTCCAAGATTTTTTTTTTATCACAGTTTGCTTGTTTGCATCATTCTTTCTGACACATGTATTAGTCACATTACTGAATGTTGCTACAGACAGGGAGAAAAACTGAATTATTTAATGATGGTGATTAGTTGCTTGACTAATTATTTAGCAGGGAATCTGTTACTCTTTACTTTATTTCCCTTCATATCTGTATCCTTGTCGTTACAATGGTGGATGCCATTAAAGGTCTATTAGGCATGGACAAATTGGACTGCTTGGTCCGGCAAATATTTAATCAGCCAATTGCTCATCAGCAACTCAACCTGCTAAGTTTCATACTGAGCATCAGCATAGAGAAGAAAGGAGATTTAAGGGACTTTGTTGGAGCATTTCAGAAACTGCTGATTTACTGGGAATTTTCCACACAACCAATCTTTAGGATTTATAGAGAATGGATCAAATAGGAGAAAATATCCAGTGAGCAGCAGTTCTCTCGGTGATAATGCCTTGTTGATGTCAGTGGTCCTAGGAGAATAACCAGAGTGCTTTGAGCTGATAGGAAGGCAACAGTGACTCAAATGACCACTCGTTACAACCAAGGTATGCAGAAGAGCACAACAAAACATGTCAGATGTTGAAAGAAACAGACTAGAGTGTCACACCTGTAAACTAAGAACAACAAACCGAGGCTAAAATTTACATGGGTTCACCAGAATCAGACTGGACAGGAAAAACACCCCCTGCTTTGAAGAGACTCAACATTCAGATGGTACGGTCAGAATTTGGTGTAAAGAACATGAAAGCACAAATCCATCTTGCTGGGTGGCGATTTAATAGTGTGGGGGATATTTTCTTGGCACACTTTGGGCTCCTTAGCATCAACTGAGCATCATCACCTGAGTATTGTTGTTGACCATGTCCATCACACAGTGTATCACCACAGTGATAATCTTCTGATGGCTGCTTCCAGCAGGATAACACACCATGTCACCAAGGTCTGATCATCTCAAGCTAGTTTCTTGAACATGTTAATGAGTTCTCTGTACTCAAATGGCCTCCACAGTCACCGGATATCAATCCAATAGGGCACCTTTGGGATGTAGTGGAACAAAAATCTCTGAGGAATTTTTCCAGCATCTTGTTCAATTTATGGCAAGAAGAGTTAAGGGAGACTCCAACCAGGTACTAGATATGATATGTGAGTGTATGTAGGAACTCTAGCTGTCAAAAATCTTAGCAGAGGATGGTTTCGATCCATCGACCTCTGGGTTATGGGCCCAGCACGCTTCCGCTGCGCCACTCTGCTGAAAGGCACCCCAGATGGGACTCGAACCCACAATCCCTGGCTTAGGAGGCCAGTGCCTTATCCATTAGGCCACTGGGGCTGCACACAGGGAACCCAAACATGCTGCATATTGTTTAGTGTACAGCTGATCCATTGTGAATAGCAGCACAATGGAGCTGCTATTTGTTTGGTGGTGTTTCTGTTGTCTATGGAGATTCATAAAACCACACGAGGACCAGAGAGTAACTAAGCTCTGGATCACCGGCTCTAGTTACATTAAGCTTGAACTCTTAAAGAATCTTTGAAGCATTTTGCTTCATTTATGTCAAAAAGAGTTAAGACAGTGAAAGGGGTTTCTTGCACACTTTGGGCCCCTTAATACCAACTGAGCATTGTTTAAACTCCACAACCTACCTGAGTATTGTTGCTGACCATGTCCATCCCTTTATGACTACAGTGTACCCATGTTCTGATGGCTCTTTCAAGTAGGATAACACACCATGTCACAAAGCTCAAATCATCTCAAAGTGGTTTCTTGAACATGACAATGAGTTAACTGTGGGGGGCCCAGTATCCATGGCAACCCCAGCCACGTGCTCAGATTCACATGCAATTCAGGTAATTCAACCTACAATGAAAATAATGCAATATAAGGTCACGGGCCATCTAACAACCTTCTGATTGGTAGACTACCTGCTCTACCTCCTTAGCTACAGCCACCCATGAATGAATGATTGATGCAGAAGAATCCAAGAAAAATGCAAAACTTGAAATTAACATAAAAGGTCCCATTTATTATTGAAAAATGCAGACAGAACATGAAACTACATTTTAAAGACACATAAATCCAAATCTGAAAGATGATCAATTTTTCTTTTTGTGAAAGATGAAGCTAAAGAAGATACATAATGAGATATGAGAAGCTAGAACCAGAAAATGTGTGGTATTTTTGCCTTAAATACCACAAATCCACAATTTGAATCAATCCTTTATTAATCTCACTGATTACATTTCTGTGACTCAATTAACCTTCGCTGCTTTCATCTCTGTATGAATAAACATTAATTTTTCCATATCAAATTTGAAAGCAGGCACAAGCACAATCATTCACTGCACAGCTCACTTCTTTGTCACATAGCCATCACATTTTCTCATCTGCGGCATGCCTGGTGATTGTACCAAAATCTGAATCTGGCTGTTAACGCTGGTGAGCTTCAAATGCAGAATATTTGGTTGCGAAAGTAGAGCTTCGCCGCAGCAATGACCCTGACTGTAAATCACTGCTGAAACACCCACAAACAACAGAGTAAAATGATGCCACAGATGTCCAAACTGGTGTAGGAGGAGGAGGATGGGAGATCAATCTTCAGAATATGAAGTAGAGATCTGACTTCAACCCGCAGCCCTTTCCTCTCCTTGCTTAAACCGAGCTGTCAAAGCCCCTGGCTTAACACAAGTCTCCAAAACCCCCATCGACAGCGAGCCCTTACGTCGCTCCCTCTTTGCCCAGTTTTTTTCCTGCCTGTTTTCACCTCTTTCTCTGTTTCACTGCATATATACCTGCGTGTGATTTTTTTTAAATCATGCAGTTGTATGAAAAATCATGACCCTCCCATCCTCACTCCCACCAAACCACGGCCTGAGGCGGTACGTGTAACAAGCACACCTCTGAGCCCTGGCATGTCTCCTCTGCGTGGTGCTATAATATTGACTGAATTAATACCGTGCCTGATACAGTCTGTCAACACTGTTGTTAAATGCAGTACTCAATCAAACTGTGTGGAAATATCATACCTGCCACTCAACCGGGGCATTGTGGGAGAGGTCAGCTCATACGGGGCGTGCAGAGGGCCGCCATCCACGGAGAAGCTGAATATGAATACGGGGGGAGGAAGACATGCAGCGCATTTGAATACCAGTGACCTTATATGCATGCTTTTCATTGTAGGTTGAATTACCTGAATTGCATATGAACCTGAGCACCTGGCTGGGGTTGCCATGGATACTGGGCCCCCACAGCCTGTCTGTCTCTCGCTCTTTCTTGCTCTCTCTATCGTGCACACATAGGCGGCGGGTTGCAAATCTGAAGATGTGACTTTCAGAGATATCAAGTAAAATATTGTGGTGTTGAGGTGCGGTATCAAGCTGCAGCTGCCAGGCAGGAAAGTTATCTAACACGGAGAGATTGTGCTGACCCGGACCTCTCGCTAATCTAGGCTGTAGGCAACACCGTGTATTGGGCAATCTCAATCGATCCGTCAAAGTGTCAGCCGCCCCCACCTTTTCCCCCCATGCAAGGATTTTTTTCATTCTCTCTCCTCCCCCCGCCTCTTTCATCTGACCATCTAATCGTTGATGCTTTTTTATTCTTAAAGGTTACATGTTTTCATTTCTAATCCCATGGCCGTAAGTAGATTCATAAAGTTATCACCGACTGAATGTTTGCTCATATGTTTCATTTATCCATCCATCTTTCCATCCATCTTCTTAATTAAGCACATATCTAAATGAGGGTGGTGGGAGGGTGGGAAGGTATCTTCTAATTATCCCTTTCTGTTTGAAGCCTGCTTAATAATGCGCAATCATGCAGGCTTTGAATGCAGTTGAAGGGTCCATGTGGAGACCAAATTAATGCACACGTAAAACAACTGTCTATCCGCTGAATGCAGTTTAGTTTTACATAAGCTTTAAAGAAATCAAAATCATGACATGCTTCAGGAACAGGAAGCCCAGACTGCAGTAGTTCCAGAATTAACGGGAACTACTGGCTGCAATTCTCACTAACAGTATAAAATATACACGTAACTATCATGATCATTGGTTTTGGACTCTGAATTTTAAACTATCGATGTTAGCATTCTGGGTAGCACTATATCTTTGTTTTTGTTTTTGCTTGTTTGTTTTTATCTAAACCAGAAGTTACTTTGTGTGGAAGAGAAAGTGTAGCACCAATTTATCATTAACACTAAGCTAGCAACTTCATAGACAGTATAAAGCTATTGTGACATTGCAGATTGGTTTCGGACACTCTATTTTTAAGCTTCGGTGTTAGCATTTTGGCTACCACTGTTTTGGTTTTGTTGAAGGATGAGAAAGTGGTTTGTTAATTCGTGAGATAATACTAAGCTAATAACTTTAGCCAGTATAAAAAACTGGACAAAGGTACGTTGCCTATTGGTTTTGGACTTTTCATTCTGAATCTTCAACATTAGCATTTTGGCTACCGCTGTGTTATTTTTTGATTTGGATGAAAAGGTGGAGCACAAATTTATCAGCTAATACCAAGCTAGTAGCTCCATACATTTAGGACCATAACTAATCTCCAAAGGACTGTAAGTCTTTTTGAAACCATAGCTATTGCCATCACAGCTATTGGTTCTCAGACAGAATGCAGGTTTAAGACACGTCATTGTTGGTTTCATTTTTCTTCATTTTCCCGACCTGGAAGCAAGTTTTACAATGCACAGAGATACACATATTGATTAATTAATGCAATATCTTTGTGGATGGACACAAAGCAAACCACAATATTAGTCAGATTAACCATTAAAATGATACAAAAGGCTCTGTCCAGTTTAATGACTCAATGAGGCCTTGTATGACTATCATCTATAGCTGCCTACCAAGCTCAGTTACCCAGCAAATGAATTAGAATGGGAGAGTTTTTAATGCTGTTAAATATTTTCACATGGGAGTCTGTGGGCATTGACTCTCTTTTGGAGCCACCATCAAGTGGCCACTAGTACTCCTCTCAGGAGGTTACTCCCAGTTTGTCCCGAAAGACTAAAGCAAGGTGCACACTGAAAGCATTATGCTTCCTGTGAGGTTAGAGGGGGTCATCTACTAATCAAATGGTCAGTGATCAATCCGGGACTCCTCCAGTCCACATGTTGAAATATTCTTGGGCAAGATCCTGAACCATGAGCTGACCAGATGCATCCAGTGTGTGTGTGTGTTTGAATGTCAGTAAAACTTTTATAAATAGTGTATTTACTACCAGGTCATATGTCAGTCAGTGGTATTCTGTACTCAGAATGGTAGCTTCTTCAGTTTTATTTCACCGATAGTAGCTTGAAGTCACCAAATGTTATTCACTTTACATGGTTTCTGATCGCTACATCCCTGCAATTCGCTTCCATCATAGATGCAGCTCAGCCAAAGAGATTAGATAATGGATTCTGAGATTACTAAATCAAATGGGTATCCTGGTATCCTTCAAATGGATGGTCCTTTTTGTGGATTTCCTCTTACTGTATGGACAGAATTTTCTTGCTGAGCTCTAATGGAGTGATATGTCGAGGTTTGTTGTAGGGTCAGAACATTGCCAATAAACCTAAATGCAGCTGCTAGGGGGAAGAATGCCTAATTAAATGCACAGAATAAGTACCTTGGATTGATATTAGCACCAAGCTTAATAAGCAGCTCAGGATGAAACCAATCCACAACAAATGACACTTCTTCCCAGTTTCATTATAAAACATCACTCCTTCTAGTAGCTGTTACATTTATTCAAGCCTGAAAGTATAATTTATTTCTACATCGACACGTGGCTTTAGTTTAAAGATAAAAAATAATTTCCGTTTCATGCAATGAGGTGCATCGATTTTACGTTTGGAGAAAAGAGCAGTGATAAGGGACCTGTATTTGGCATCAGCAGACATCCTAGTTTAAAGAGAAATAAGGTTGGACTGTTGCAATCGAAGCTGATTTAGCCTTGTAAAAAATATACTATTAAACCCGGCACAGCTTCAACCATAGTGCAGCGCAATCACGCTGTTTTCCATACATGTATCACAGCCTTGAACTTTTCTAGACATTACCTGATGAAGGCCTGTGTGAAAACGCCGATGTCTAAATCATTTAGATAGGACATTAAATTGGATTACTTTAACTCGTTATGTGTTGGACTAAACAAAACACTAACAGCACGACTGCAGTTGGTTTAAAATGCTGCTACACACCTGACAGGTGCATGAAGGCTTGATCATATTTAGCTTTCTAATTCCTGAATTGTTGCACTGTCCTTCCTGTGAAGTACAGGATCAATTCTAAATTATCACTTATAAGCGCTTCCCTAGGCTCGCTCCACATGACTGAACAAATCTTTTACAAACCTATGTCCTATGACGCTTACTTACATCTGTTGATCACCACCTTCTAGAAATTCTGAGTTTTCGATTGGCTTCCAGTGACACCCCAAAACTCTGGAATCATCTCCCTCGCCAGATTAGGTCATTTACCTCACTAAAACACTGACTACATACTTGTTTTTATTCAGACTAGCTTTAAGTTACGGATTCATTTAAATAATAATAATAATGCATTTTATTTGAGGGCGCATTTCAGAAACCCAAGGTCACCTTACGAAGAACAAAATTAATAAAAGGAACAATAGTCATAAAATAAGTTAAAATTGCAAAACAGAGCTTGACAACAGATAAAATCAGCACTAAAGCGAATAAACCAGTTTAAACAGATGTGTTTTGAGCTGTGACTTAAATACGGAAAGGGAGTCAATATTTCCTGTGGCAGGAGGAAGAGAGTTCCAGAGCCGAGGAGCAGAGCGACTGAAAGCTCTGTTCCCATAGTAATAAGGCGTGAGGACGGAGCAGTAAGATGAATAGCAGATGATGATCTGAGAGGGCGGGAAACAGTGGTGATATGGAGCAGGTCACACAAATATGAAGAAGCAGATTTATGGATACACTTGTATGTAAGAAGTAAGATTTTAAAATTTATCCTGGCTTTTATGGGCAACCAGTGAAGCTGCTGAAGAATTGGGGTAATATGAGCTCTTAACGGAGTACGAATTATGACTCGTGCTGCAGAATTTTGAAGAAGTTGGAGTTTATGAAGGGACCTTTTAGGTAGACCAAATAGGAGGGAATTGCAGTAATCAATACGGGACATAATAAGACTATGGACAAGGATGGCAGCAGCATGGGGAGTAAGGAAGGGACGGAGTCGGTTAATATTACGTAAGTGGAAGTAAGCAGACCGGGTTATGTAATTAATGTGAGACTGGAATGAATTATTAAGTATGACACCCAAACTTAACCTGAGGGGAGGGAAGGGTAGGAGAATGTAAAAATAGTAATAATAGTAAAATAGTAATAATAATAATAATAATGACCGGTGAGCAGCGGCAGCCAAGCGCGCCAGCGTACACTCGACCGGAAGTTCAATTTACATCTCTTTTACACTTATTATTTACTGCTATCAGTTTTTTGTTTGAACTCTTCAACGCCCAGTCTATTTTAGGCTATTTGATTTACATGTCAAATATGTTTTTATAAGCTTTTGAGACTTCTACACCATTAAAGTGATTTTTTTTCTTCCTGAAAAACCAAAATAAATGGTAGAATAGATTTTGAGGCAGTAAATTGCAAAGAAAAAAAAAAGCCAGATATAGCAAATGTGATAAAAATTAAAACTCATAAATGCAAATTAATATTTATTTGATTTACAAAAAGGTTTGCGGAAGGTTCAATAAATACTCCATTTCGTGCTTTAAATGGTTAAATCATTTGGATAGTTTTCGATGATTTCACATTGGATGTTGTAAATATAATATATATATAAATAAACTTGCTCGACAAGTCAGGTTGTACCTGTGGCAGGCTGATGAATTCACAGTGTACAGACATCACGTGTAATCACGTGTTCTGCCCCTCGCAGTACGAATGCATTTAAAGCAGGGTGTCTCCTGTTAGTACAACAGGACTGATGCGGACAATATCCGAATCCCATTCTGCTGACACTTGCTGGAGCTCACGTCTGAAAAAAAAAAAAGATAAAATATTTGCCACTGTGATAACTTTCCAAAGTTGTTGTGCTATAAATAGGTTTGCAGTTTCTTATGGGACACAGAGTCACAGATGTGTACAGTCATTCATCATCTCACCTGAAACACCTGGCACCTGAAAAAACATGAGCCTAACAGCACGATATGTAGTGAAGGTTGCCAATTCTCATTTATTTTAAGAACCACGTTTTTTTCTCTTTTCCCTATTTTCGGTTTTTGAATTTTGATTGCTGAGAGTTTGAAGCCAGTCTCTGTTGTTTCTCTTTCACTTAGAGTTTCAGCTGAAGCCATTTCTCTCTGTGAAGATTCCAGAAGTGCGCAATGAGACCTGAATATTTTCTTTAATTAGGGTTCTGTGGGAATAGATGACTGCTCATACAGGTATGCGTGCTTGGAGGTAAAACACGTAGTCCAAGCCCTGCAAGAATCTTATGGATGTAAAGGAAGTTCTACCCCAATGAACACAACATTTTCAAAATACTGTATGATCTGGCAAAGTAAAAAAAGGAAAGAAGGAAGAAACATCATGTTAGAACGGGTGATATCAGCCTGCTGTCTTTTATGTCTCGTTCGACATCGGTTCAATACATCTGATATGAGATGTGAGGAAGAACAAAAAAAACATCCTCGCGGTGAAAGAACAGAAGTGCTTTTACATACTTTCAGCTTCTGATCTCTGACTTTTTTCAGCTTGTTTTCTCTCCTAAGTGGAAATCGACATTCAATCACCTCCTGTTGCCTTTTTTCTTTCAGCCAGCCGGCGGGAGGGCAAGACAGTGGTAAAGGCAACCACACACATATGATGGGCTAGATCTTCGAGTGTGTGCGCTTGATACGCTGCTCCCCTCTCTCTCTTGGTCATAACGTGTCATTCAGGACTCTAATACTCCCAGCAGAGCCCCACGACACGGGGCGTGTGGTCATCTGTCACGCAGAGGAGACGAGTGTGCAGTGTGTCAGTGCCCTTGTATATCTCCGCCATCTAGACCGGCTGTATACGTGGTTTTTGTGTTTTTACAGCTTGGATGTGACTCGGTCTTTGTGTGTCTGTGGAGAGACGAGGGGAAGCTGTCACTCATGCCGTTACCATACCTACCCCGCTCTCATCCCTTCACCTTCTCTCGCTGCAGAGTTCAAAGGTTGCCATATCCCCAGTGGGAACACAATGCGCTCTGCCCTCGAGCCATCGGTGCAGGCGCGCTTGGCAGGTGGGGAAGATACTCTAACCTTTGACCCAGTGAGGTCTTAGCAGTGAAGAAGAGGAGGGGTGGGGTGGGGTGGGTGGTGGAAGGCTGCACAGGCTTGTAGATTCAATTGATCCTGGCTGAGGACTGCCATATAGAGGTTGTGGGCGGAGTGGCCTTAGAGCTTCAGAGCTCAGTGACTCGTGCTGACTGCCTCCTGGATGTCAGACGGCCCTGGGCGAGAGAGATAGCCGCTCTCTAATCCGCAGTCTCTCTCACCTCGCCTCCTCCGTGTTTCCAAGATAGCGGATCTTTTGTGTCAGATCTTTGCAGCTGTCACCACTGTTGCTTGCAAGGATGATGCTGGCTTTGTGCGTGTTTGTGTGTCTGTATGTGTGTGTGTGTGAGTGACAAATACACATGAAAACTGATAGATGTAAGAGGTGCCTTTACAATGGCCCCCCTAAAATAGAGAGCAAGGTACCCATGGGGCAGGAAGTGTCACAAATATCATGTAAATTTAAAAGAATGTATTCAGGACAAGGGGTTGTCTTATGCCTTATGTTTGACAGAGATGAGAATACTTGGTTAAATTTCTTTATAATATGTAAAGAGATACACATTCAAATTTCACTTAGTTTTATTTTCATTGTGTTTAGTGTGTTTATTTTATTTGAAAATTAGACTAAAGATGAAAAATCTCTTTTACTAGTGTCCAACAAAGACAGCAGTAAGAGTGGCCCTAGGAGGTAAAACAGGTCATCTACTAATTGGAAGGTTAGTGGTTCGATCCCCAGCTGCTCCAGTTTGCATGCCAAAGTGTCCTTCGGCAAAATAGTGAACCTCAGGTTGCTCTCTGATGCTTCAGAAGCATGAAAGTGTGTTAATGTTAGATAGAAAGCTATTAGCAATGAAAAAGTGCTTGTATGAATGTTGTTTGAAAAGCACTTTGAGTGCTCCAGCAGAGGAGAAAAGCTCTATATAAGAACCAGTCCATTTTCCTGTAAGTAGCATAAATTAGTAGCGCATACACATATAAATATACAAATCCGTGGACCAGTTAAATGCAGAGTGTCAAAATGAGCAAACCTGAAACATCTGCATTATCTGATGCACACGGGGCCATTTTAACCCTTCTGATACAATCAACACTAAAACATTTGAGACAAAATTACGGTTTATGTCCAAAGAATTTATGCTGAAATCCCATCTCAAGCACTTAGCTCAGCTCAGCCGTCTTTCAGAAGAAAGGAATCATAAAATATGTGTGCGGAGAAAGAGCATCCAGGTTGTGTGTTTGTGTGCGTGTTTGTGTTGCCGTTTCCATGTATGCATAGGGGAATAGCAGGGGACAGTCAGGAGCAGGGTTATTTACTCTGCGGCCCAGGCGACCTGTCCGTCCTCACGTCCAGCCCCAGCAGATTAAGATGCAGCTGCTGGCGGCTGCCAGAGTGGGCTGAGATTGATGGGGAACACGGGGGCCGCGGAGGCCCTGCAGAATTCTGAACAGAGCCTGAGCGCACCGGTCGGCTATGCTGCCAGCAGACGCCAGCTCCTCTCCCCTCTCTCTTGTCACCCCTTTTTCTATCTTTTTCCCCCTGACTTTTCTTTATCGCTCTATTGCTCTTCCTGCCATTGCCCCCCCCCCCCCCTCTTTCTTTCTGTCATTCTGACACTTCCTGCATTCCTGTTTTTCTGTCACTCTTTGCCCCCCCCCCACTCCCCAACCAGTCTCACAACCGCCCTCCACCTTCCACTTACTAACCCAACTCAAGACGCTGTCTCAGCAGCTTTAGCAGATTTGGATGTCATGAAACTGCAGGTGTGTCAGTGCTGTGTGTGTGTGTATAGGAGTGAGGAGATATATGCTCACAATAAATAATTCTCTGTTTAAGATGGGTGGCAGGGAAGTTAGCTGGGAGATGAATGCCCCTGTGAATATGTGCGAGTGTGTTTATGAGTGCCAGTGTGGATCTTGTTCTACCTGCAAGTTTCAGCCAACAGAAAAAAATAAAAAAGAAACAGCAATTATCGGGACGTGTCAACACGTGCATGCGTTTGTGTTCGCCGGTTCCTCTGAAATAACTCTGATGTGGCAGTGATGCAAGAGGGAAAAGATGGATGCTTGTCTGGATGCTGTGTGTGTCTGCAAATGTGTGTGCATGCTGAACAAACTGCACTGGCAGGATTTTTGTTGGGGTCCCCAGGGCCGGAGATGCATGAGTCAGCGGCCAGTAGGATTTATAGCCAATTGATTAAATTAGCATTTGTTCTCCTACTGGGGCAGCAGCCTGTCAGTACAAACATAGAAGCGAAACACACACAAGCACCCAGGCGGGGAAGAAACAAGCGCACACCTGTACGCCGACTGCTGTAGGGAACGCAGAGGGTGAAAAGAACCACACAGCAGAGAAGAAGGATGGAAAAAAGCAGCAGACAATTAGCAATGATGTCAGTAAGTCAGCATGATTAACATCCGGATCGCTGAGATGTAAATACTTGAAGAAACACATAGTACACTCCTGCGAGACTCCTTTCTGAGCGGCTCCTTCATGCGGCACGGCGAGCAAGCGAGGGGGTCGCGTACACATGGCTTGCTGACAAGCCTTTTTTATGACATTCATCAAAGCCATCTGCCATTTTCCGCTCAATTAATTTGTTATGGGAAGTGGGATCAATTAAGTGCGCGCAGTAATGGCTTTATATCCTTGTTTCCCTTTTATAGCCCAATATTTTCTGTGCTCCACTCTGGCATGAAAAGGGGAAATCGATATCCCCAGCTATTTTCCCCTCCTGTGGACTAATTTGTTTTTGCCACTCTCTTCCTGGCATGATAAACTGGCTGTAATGAGGGGTTAGGGCGAGGGGACAGACTAAACATAAACCTGCACTCTAGCCAACAAGCCGAGCGGGCATGCTTCTTCCGATGCGTTTACTTGATCCAAGAAACAGAATCTACCAAGAGCTGGATGTGGATATTGGGAATGTACTGCTTCAAACTTAACTAGAGACACAGCGGTATCAGGACGGATTGACCTTTGGTCTGTTATCATTTGATGTGTCGGTCACCTGTAGGGACATTGAGTGGCTTAGCTGAGGGTGGATGATGGATGGTAAGGGCAGAGTTGAGACAGTGACGAGTGAAGCGGTGTTAGTTTGCGTTACCATTAGCATGGGTGTCACGAGCCCTGCCCGGCTCGCCCTGACCCCCGCGATGCATCGATCCCTTCCCCGTTAAGCCTCCTGATGGGCTCGATGATATGATGAAGAAGTGGGGGAGCGGCGAGGGGGTGTTTGAGCGTGTGCATGTGCATGTCTTTAGAGCAGGTTTAGACCATCATTCGTCCAGAAGAAGGCCTGATGACATTGGCGTATTGATTTTGACATCATCTGGTTTGGATGTGCTTTAGAGGCCGGGTCTTAAACCGAGGCGACCGGAGTGTCACCTTGTTTGTGTCAGCAGGCTTATGGGGTCACCGAGGTCCCAACTGTACAGCCAAGCTGTCGTATTTAACAGAGAAGTCAGACAAGTTGTTTTTGCTGATGAAGGTAAAGGTTGATTTCACAATGTAATTGCTGTAGCATCATGACACTATTGGCAATTAGATCAGCTTCCTATAAGGAAGATGCATTTCTGTCTGCCACCTGGTATTAAATCTCCATCGCTCGTCTGTGGGTACATTTTCCCAGGTAGCTGAAATCCTGGATAACAGACTAACTGCATCAACTGTGGAAACTTTATTATGCATAAGAGGAAGGGGAAAGGCAAAGTGATAGACACCTAAAGTGAAAGGAGAGTACTCCTTAACAGTTGGCCACTCAGTTCTAGAGTTCTTAAGTTCTAGATTTAAAAAATCTTTAATTTAGAATTTGTCTGCTTATTGTCTCAATACAGGCGGGTGTTTTAAAACAGAAGTAATCCCATCTTTGGAACAGTGAAGCAACAGGCGTGGTTAGGGGTAAATTATATATTCCCACTTTATTACATATATAGCACTTAATGGCTCTTGTTATAGCTGATGGTTGACGGTGAATATTCATGGTTCTGGTTGGATGCTTAAAGACAGGTTGCCTATGACACATTGCGCCTTGCTGGTCACCCAGAGGTTTGGGGTTCTACTGGCCCAAAGCAGGAAGTCTTTTTTTTAACCATAGCTATCACCATCTAATGGCCTTCTAATGGAATGCAGGGTTAAGGCACTTCTGATTTTTTTTTCATTCCACTAGCGCCGTTCACATTTTATACTAATTTTAAATTAGTGCTAATTCATCAGCTGGTTAGCTAGCATTAAAATGCCTGAAACATGGTTAAGAAGTCCAGGACGGTGTACACATTAGCTGAAGTACTTTCATGCAGCTTAAAAATATAATTTATAAATCATTTATTTTACACTAGTAGTTAAAAGGTAGATAAAGTACTGGTATTTTATTAAGCTAGTATTTTATAGGCATAAGTAGAGAATTCACTATCACAGAAACTTGTAAAAAGAATGACAGATAACACAGGAAAACTTTGCACTAACCCTAAAATATTTAAATGCTGATGCAGCTGATGCTGATGAATAATATAACCCTTATTATTGTTCCCTTTTAAAACCTATGAAAAAGAGGAGGACTACTCGACTATGTGTCCCACAGCAGGGTAGCCTTCCAGCCCGGAGGTCAAAGTCTCCCATTGTTTTCAAAAGTGCACTAAAGCAGTTACCACACGAGAAAATGCAATTCATCACTTGATGGATGATGACCCTTTTAATTTTCACCAACCTAGCTTCAGATCCATAAAGTCACAAACATTTCGTTTTGTATTGACCACTCTACTGGAACTGGAAACGAAGAAATCAATGCACGTCTCCACCTACATTTGCTTGGCACTCTGCCTTGAGTTTTTGTTATGACAGTCAAAAGAAGTATGTAATGTAGCACTGTAATAGGAAAAATGAAAAAGATGCCCATTAATGGATTTTTTTTAAAACAATGGGTGGCTGGGAGCTCTAGGAGGTAAGACAAACCTGCAGGGGTGAATGTACGATAGATCTAGAGAAAGAAAATCCACTGGTGGGCTCAGACTTTGTTTAGTGTCTGCAAGCCAGAAATAAATGACTCTGGTGTTATCTATTAAATATCAATGCATCATTACTGCATTGATTAATTCAGTCATTTGCTTAATTACAATAAACAAATGAGACCAATTACCAACCCCTGCATTGCATTTCTATTGTGGGCCACTAAGCCAGACTGCACAATATTGCTTTACATCAGAATGTTAGCAGTTTCGCTAATTTAAACAGAAAGCAATACTATACTGGGTGGTAGCCTTCTGTTTTTTCAGAATTCCTAAACTAATGGTAGCATTGTAGAATAATACCTTCAATCTCAAATCTCAGAATTTTCTCAGAGTTAAAGTCAATAAAATTTGAATTCTGGCTTTAATGACTTCAGTCCTGATTTTGATCTCGTAATTCTGATTTTTTTCCCCACTGAGAATGCTTTTTCTTTAAAGACATAAATTAGTAAATTCAATTTTTATTTTTACTTTCACTTCACAGCACACCTAAGCCCGTACATCTATCAAAATATTTTATGTAAAAATATTTATTTACAAAAATTCTACAAAAAACAGACATGATTTTTTTTTTCAGTGACACTGTTGAACTGTGTCCACGTAGTTTGTGTTTGCGGATTCTGGTTGAGCTGTTTTAAATGATCCATTTGAAATTACATTCTGCAACAAATGTCATTCTGCTAAATACTGAAGTACACACTTCAAACACAACTTTGACGTTTGCACCATCACAGGGACAAGAAGTAAAAGGGCAGGTGTTGAGGGTTTAAGCAGGACTGTGGGATGTCATTTTCTTGAGCAAGTACCTGCATTCTGTCAGCTGAAAGCAACATCAGGCTGCAGTATAGGAAAAAAATATATCACTTAACTGTATTATGCATTAATCTGCCAATGCGATTTCATTGATCATTTACTGAATGATCTGGAACACCAATCCAGATCATTTGATGGTTATGACTCTCTGTTGTCACTACACTCTACCTTGTTTGCATTTCACGTAATCCGCCAACCTTGAAGATTTTGAAAAGCAGAAAAAAAAATTCCCTCTGTGTTTATTGCCTGGCTCAAAGCGATCCAGGCACTAAAGATGTGTAGGGTCAGCCTGCCGGACACCAGCTTCATTCATAATCAGGCAGCCAACACTGGCTGTGAATGGTGGGTGGGAGGGGGGAGCAAGATTTGGCTGCCTGTCAAGACCGGCCGCAGATTAAAACTCCATCGATCCGACTGTAATTTATTTATCAATTCAAGTAAAAATTAAACATTGACCCCGTTCTTTGAAAATCCCTCCTTTTAATCTTGCTGGACGTAGTGACTTGAATACCAACGAGTCAAATTTTGGGTCTATTATTGTGGAAAAAGTTAAACAAGTCATGCCGAAGATGCAGGTTTCTCCTTTCTTCCTCCGGCTTTAGAGTTAAAAAAAAAAAAAAAAAAAAAAAAAGACTGTTAAAAGCTGCAACTCTGGCTTTTTCTGCATCTCCCAGACCCCGAGGAGTTTTACTTCTGACAATAAACAACTCATACATTTCTCATCGCTGCACCAAACCCTTAGTTCCTCTCTCCACCATCTGTATTCTTGTCACTCCACCTACTCTTCTGATCTTTTCTTCCCTCTCTGGCTATCACTGAGTTTTTCTTTCCAGCTCTTATTTTAATCACAAATGCCAAAACATACCTACATACTGTAACTTTCGTATTGCAACATCAAAGCCTAGTATCTTCTCCACTCCAGCCTTCCTTCTTCTCACCCTCCTCCCTCTCCTTACTTCCCCTGAGCCTGTTACAGATGTGCCAAGTTTCTCGTAAGGCCCACATCCTGCTGACTCAAAAAAAAAATAAACACTCGTGGCATCGTTATGAAAGCTTCAGCCTTTCCCTCGTATCCCGTGCTCCGACTACCTCCCTCAGATGAAATAATAAGGTTACCTGGCTCACGCTCATGTTAAACAGCCTCCCTTCCCCCGTCCCCTCACCTTACCCCTCGCTCTGTGATGTCCTCCTCACCCCTTCCTGAACCCTCCCCGTGACCGATCCTGTAATCCAATTAAAAGCACATTAGGGCCAAATGAATAGCGGTAGATTTAATTAGCTGCTGACGAAGGTTGGCCGGATTGCTCGCTGGCTGGCTGGCTGGCAGTCGGGTGGGTAGACTGGGTGCAGAGGCTCATTGGGGGAGACGAGCATTGTTTGTCTTCAACCCGTCGATGTTGACAGCGTGAGCAGCGTTTGCTGACAAGCTGGCAGAGGTTTGCGTGCACTGCTACTGTGTGAGAAATTGATTTTATGCGTTCAGCCTGTGAACGTTGAAGGATTGATCTTGTGTGCTGGATATACTAAAGGAGTAGAATTAGTCACTGTAATTATTCCTCTTTCTCTTTACTAAGATGCAGAAGATCTGGTGATCGAAAGAGGGAATTTGTACTAATGTGATCAGAACTTTGTAAGATGCACTGAGCACTGCACTGTCTAATTTGGACCCACAATGTACTTAGAACAACTGATTAACTCTTTGAATGTGCAGACTGTCATGTCAGTATAATCTTAAGACAGACCGTTTATACTGGTCAGGTATAAGTATTGTGTTCGTCCCCTTTAGCTGCCAAAACGGTAACAAACTGTGATGCACTGTGTATTCTGACACCTTTCTATCAGAATCAGCATGAGTTTTTTGGTAATTTGAGCTACAGTAGCTCATCTCTTGGATCTGACCACATGGGCCAGCCTTTGATCCTCACGTTCATGAGTGAGCCATGGCCACCCACATTCCTCACCAATGTTCAACATTGTTGAACCATTTTTCATAGATACTGACCACAAGTGCTGCAACTCACTCAAATACTTACACTTTTTCCCCATTTTTCCAGCTTCTAACACATCAACTTTGATGACAAAATGTTCACCTGCTCCTTAATGTATCCCACCTACTAACACGTGCCATATAAAGAGATAATCAGCGTTTATTCATTTCACCTGTCATTGGTCATCATGTTATGGGTGATTGGTGTAAATAAGATGGAGGCAGCTTCCCACGTAGCAAGCAGGTTAGGGATGGGTATCGAAAACCGGTTCTTGTTGAGAACCGGTTCCCACTGTTTCAATTCCTTGGAATCGTTTGCCACTTTTAAAAACAATTCCCTTATCGATTCCAGTCGCCCCGAATGACGTCATCACGTTGAGTAGCGTCTTTTACCCAGTAGGAAACACGGCGCCTGAGCGGCACAAACGCTCAAAAGTTTGGTTACACTTTATGAGAAAGGATGACAACAGGGCAACGTGCAATACTTGCAAAGTAGAGATTTCATCAAAGGGAGGAAACACTATGAACATGCAAAAGCATTTGCTCAAAAAACACGCGATTGCTTTCAACGAATGTCGTGTTTTTGATCCGCTCCGGACTAGCGAAGCTCAACCCAGCAGCAGCGGTAGCGTTTCCACGTCCTCTCCCGTTAATACTGCAGGTAACTAATCAATTAGCATTGCATATTATGTTAGCGCGATTTACCTTATTACAAAACCTGCTATTACTGTGCGTTGCATTTAGATAACCATGATGAGAGAGACAGACAGAGTCTGGCTGGCTCAGATGCTGGCAGTTGTCGCTGCAGTCTACCGGCAGCGTCTCCTTTCAGGCCAGGATAGACGAATGTCACCCAGCAGTGACTAAGTTTGTGGTCAAAGGCTTGCACCCATTTGCCACAGCACATGCCCCCGATTTCACTTTGGTAAGTGAATGTGTTTAATTGTAGGCAGGACATTACTGGATATTCTTGTGTAATTGCTACAGAATAATTTATGTTAAACTTTGTTATTGCTACAGGAGAATATTTATTTTATTATTTTACATATACATTTTTTTTCCTGGGGACCCTGTGACACCCCATTGAAGAGCCGTAGGCTGGATCTCTTAAGATCTCACTGTTGGGTTTGTAAGGCCATGTTACTCCTAAATTTCTATCTTGTTCAAAGAGAAGATATAAAACAAAGTTCTAAGCTAATCGACTTTAGTGTTCTCCTTTAAAAAAAGAAAAAAAAGAATCGATAAGAGAATCGATAAGGAATCGAATCGTTAAACAGAATCGAAAATGGAATCGGAATCGTTAAAATCTTATCAATACCCATCCCTAAAGCAGGTCTGGCCTGGATCTGGTATCAAGCCGGCACTGCTGGCTGACTTCTGGCATGATAAGACGTATGTCATCCAGATATGGGCCAGGCCTGGCAATGATGCCACTGCCTATGCGGTGGCATGCCATATCTAGCTCAATTGCAGTTTGGTTTATGTGGCCCAGGCCCATAGAAAACAGGTCTGACACGGATCCGGCATCAAGCTGGCACTTCTGACTCACTGGTGTCATGGCACGGTGTATGTCCACCAGATGTGGGCCAGGTCTGGCAATGATGGCACTACAAATACCATGTTGCAATACTATAGTGCTATGGTAGCCAACATTTCAAATGCAGGTTTGACAGGTTTGTGAGTGTACACTTTACCCAAAACCTAGTGACGGTTTACTCATCTTTGCCAGCGGGTGGCTGTAGCTCAGGAGGCAGAGCAGGTCACCTACTGATTGGAAGGTTAGTGGTTCGATCCCTGGCTCCTCTAGTCTGCATGTCCAGAGTTTGAATTTAGTTAAGACGCACTCAGTTTAGAGCAAGTGTGTGATTAGGTGGCATGTTGTATAGAGCACTTTGAGTAATCTGGGAGAGTAGAAAAGCATTATATAAGAATCATTCACTGTCTGAACAGAGTTTTGTCATGTTACTTTTGCACTATTATGTTCTGACACATGTTGTTATTACATGGCTCGATTAAGGTACACATTAGGCTGACATCTGGGGCCAGAGCTGAAACTGTTCTGGGCCAGCATTGTGTCTACAACTGGCCTGTGGCTGCACACAACTTACACATGGCCCACATACCACAAAGAATGATGGCCCTTTGGTAGCCCAGATCAGGTTTGCCAGAGGTAATCCACACATGGGCCAGCACAGGAGCACCAGTGTGTCTACAACTAGCCTTTTGCTGGCTCATGTGTGGGCCACCAAAGGGCCGTCATTCTCTGCGGTACGTGGACCATGTGTAAGCACATTGTGTGGGCCAGATCCGGGCCATACCAATTTTGCTATGTGGGTTTGTGGTGTCATCTGTTGGTCTTGAATCGTGGATCTCACACTATAATGCATTAGTAATCTAATTAATTAATCCAGTGCTCGTCTTTGGATGTTTCTGCCTTTTGTTCTGTTCTCTGTCAACATGATCCCACACTGCTTCAATAATGTTGAGGTCCAGGCTCCGGGGAGGCCGATCCATGACTGATAGTGCTCCACTGTGTGTTTTTCTATCCAGGTATGATTTTACTGCATTAGCAGTGTGTTTGGCATCATTGTCATGCTGAAAAATGAAGCTGCTGCCATTCAAAATATTGGCTGAAATGCCAGTGGTGCCATCACAGATGGCTGTAGACACTCACTGTTGTACCTCTCTCCTGATCTCCTCTCTACATACTGATGATCATTTGAACCAAAATTTTCAATTATTTCCAATAAACTCAAGATGTTTGCAGAGTAGTTTACCGTCAGTTTTTGAAGAAAAACACAAAAGACACAAATGTATCTTTTAATGTTGTATACTTCATAATACTTTAACAAAAAATCATTTGAAAGCCACACTATGAGTGGGTTTAGACTTCAAAGATGCTCTCACGCTGTCAGGTCATATGGTAAGCATGCTACAGAAGGGAATTTCCTTACAACACATGGTATGCAAACACCATAAGATATATCTCAATCGTGTGCTGCTGAAGAAGTAAAGCAGTTTATTGTTTTGTTTTGTTTTTTTCAAAGTTTTAGGATGCTGTGCTGCAGCACAACATACAGCACGTCTCATTTCTGCCTCCTTCCCTTAACTCCAGAAACTGGATGCAACCTTTCCTGCTGCAGCCTCCCAATGTGCACAGTCAGCAGAGTAGTCAGCGTAACCCACTGTGGCATTTGCATCATGCCCCTCAGTGACTGTGCGTGAGTGTGTGTGTGTGTACTGTATGGGTGTGCACTCAACTCCTAATGAAGAGAGACAGACTCTGCTGGGGTCTCTTTTTCCAAGCAATGAGAGTGCTCTGGTACAGTAGGTGGACAGTTGGTGTATGGTTTTTGTTTTTTGTTTTTTTTGCACGCTTGAACACATGTTCTTTTGCTCATGTGGTCATGCATGAGTGATTTTTTTAAATTATTATTATCATTATTATGATGTCTAGATGCATGCAAGCCTATGAATGAGCACACCACACCATACTGTACACGAACGTGCGAGTGTTTGAAATGAGATCCAGGTCCCGGCCTCTCCATCTTTCTCTGCAGGTAATAAAAATATAGAGTGCCCTCCAGATCCCTTTATAGAGAGAGAGTTGAGACCGCAGCGAAATCTAGGACAGGCTCCATTGATTTGGAGGCTACAGTATTACTAGCCATCACAGCCAAGGCAATATGAGAGGCCTTTTTTTTTAAATCACACAGCTACCCCGAGCCCAGAGGGACAGAAAGAAGGTACAGCGAGAGGAGAGGGGGGGAGTTGGGGGATAATTGGGAAAACTATCCTTTACTTTGTTTCCTCTCCCTGCCACCCCTGTTACATTGTGTGGATTTTATCATGGGGGAGAAATAACATATTTCACACTTCTGCTTGCATTTTCTTCTTCTGCTTTTACAATCAAATCTCCACAGTGCAGCACTCGTGTTACACAGAAGATGTAAGACGAGTGCTGCACTGCTCCAGCAGTCCCTGCATGTCATGGACATGGTTCCTTTTTTTATTTGTTATACTCGTTTAAAATTGACATTTCTATTTAGTGAGTCCAGTGAACATGCCAGGGTGTGTTATATCACTCTTGGGTCCATTAAATGTGTTAAAAGCCCATTGTCTGATTCCCCCAAAAGTCAATCACAGACAGGGGTGGGTGGGGGGTAAAAAAAAAAAAAGCATTCTGCTCTCAATTTGGTTTTCATCCAACAGCAGTGATTGGTGCCATTTCAAGAGCTGGGCTTTTTACACTTCAAAGGTGTGGACAAATGGAGGAAAAAAATGTTTTCATGGTGTCTCCTTCTCCTGGATTGGGCTCTTCCAGATCTCAGGAGAGCAGTGGAGTGTTCTGGGTCGGGCCAGGAACCGACCTCCTCTGTCTGGCTAAATAAGATAAGACCCTGTCATTGTATCCCTTCACTCCACAGCCCTGACCACATCAAATATTCATGGGCCACAGCAGACTCTTAAGTAAACTGGCCAATTTGTTGCGGAAGACATGCATTAAGATTGGCTGGGCCGATATGCGATTGGGGCCCCCTGGGGGGGACGGGCCAGACAGTAATGGGCGGCTGCCATTTTGGATCTCCCTGTCTCTATTGTTGCCACCCGGCGGAGCGGTGAGAGGAAAAGGGAGGGGGCGCGGCAGCACGTGGCGGTCTGGCTGACGGTAAGAGGCCGGTGAGGGAGGGACGGGAGAGCAGGGATGGGGGAGGAGATAAGAGGAGGTCACCAGAAGCTGTCTTTCATCTGGACGCATGTCGAGAGCGAGTTAAGGAGAAGGATGTGCGATGGCCGTGGTGCACACATAAATGGTAGCAACTTTATAGATCATATCAAAAGGGATAAACACAGCGTACAAGTGTAGCGCGTGCACACCAACACTTTTGAAAGATGGCTCCAGCTGCATCTCCAAATAATAGTTTCCAAGGATAGCCCTTCTTCAGATTATATCTCCCAGAGGACACAAGTTGACAAATCACTAAAGCGCATTTTTATTTTGCTTTATGGGCGCCGAAGTTGAGCGGCGTCTAGGGATAGACACAACTTTACGCTCGGCGATTCCCTGTAGGGCATCCGATGGAAATGAGCTGAGAAAGCTGTCTGCGGAAACGTCTGTTAGAGTAAAAAAGAAGAGGAGGAAGAAGGGGGGGGGATAAGAAGATGAAGCTCATAAAAACCACCCAACTCGTAAAACTGTTGAGCCGATCTGAGAAAGTGAGGATTCCTCGAGGCAGGAGAAAAAGTGGGCGAAGAAGAGGAGGGAGGGGAGGGCTGTAATCCTCGATGGCAGCGGGGTGAGATGGTGATCTGTGGCCGCCGAGAGGGCGCCGGCGACAGAGATGGCAGGGGCCTGGCACGGTTATTAGGTCACTTCCGCAGAGGACCGACGGGTGTTTAGAGAGTGACCGGTTTGCCGGGTGACCCCTGACAGCCTGCTCGTCATCTGGCACAGGGGAACTCTGGGGGATTGGCAAGAAGCTTGTTGTGAATATTAAATGTGACATTCTGTCTTTCGCTTACAGCGAGAGAAGAAAAGAGACAGAGGGAATAATAATTTGGGGTAAAAACGGCCACCGTTTATTTCCCGCCGAGATCATATCGTTCTTTGCCACGTTAATCACTCCTCCTTGAATCAATCGTAGTTGAAATTCACCACATAAAACTATATTTAAATCATCTTGAAACCTGCATTCACAGCATGCAGAGAGCTTTGATTGTTGCCTCAATGGGCTACACGGAGAATGAGGCCATTTACATGCTAATAGCTGAGCAGTGCAATTTTCTTATCATGTATGTAAATGAACACACGTGCAGGATCAGTTTCGTCCAAATATAAACAGTCAACAATATGCCGACTTCATGTTAACGTTTCACTTTATTTATTCGCTCGGTAATTAAACGCTGCAGACGCACACGATTCCTCGTTGATAGCCTCGTTAGCATTAATTAAGTCTAATTAAGAAAACAAACCGATCTTTCGCACCTGTGGTTTTGCCTACACGTCTTCAGGATTCGTTGTGTCCAGCATCTATAATTGGATCTGTAAAGAAAACCAGCTCAACCTTCTATAAGTGCAAACATATGGCAAGAGTATGCGTGCATCCCATGTGTGGGAGTTTTGAAGCCTGCATTACTGGAGCAGTTATTAAAGTAGGAGTTGAAAATGTATCAGAGGGGAAAGAGAAAAAAAAAAACAATGTACAAAGGCAGAGTGTGTGTGGGTGCAGATGAGGATTATTCTGAGTTCTGCCATCTGTAAACAGGCGGACAGGTTTGTTTCCAGGATGATGAGACGGAGCAAGTAAAAACAGCATAAACAAATAAAGTCAGCAGATGGCAGACTTCAGATGAGGATAATGACTGTATTCCTGGATTTTTTTCCTTTTGTTGCTGTTGAGATTTTTTGTCTGTTCTTTTTACCTTTTGCATGTAAGAACTGAATAAAACCCCCTTTGCCACAACGGCATTGCTGAATGTGGAATTGTGTGATCTTGTTCAATGCAACCACAGTTTAGGACGAAATTGCACTATGCAAAGAAAACTTGCGCATGCTCCTCTGTGACATGACCCAGATCCATTACAGACCCCTTGTCACATAAAAACCCCCACAATACGCAACTTTGTAGTTTGTAAAGCATGTTTATTGCCGTATTGTACATCCCTACTGAAGCTGTGTGATGTTTACTCCAAGTTTTTTTTAATGGCCGCACCATTTGAGCAAATGACAGAATGCAAATGTCTCGTGCATCATTTTAAACACATTTCCAGTAAATTAAGCCTAATGTATTTGGTATCTTTAGAAACTTTATTAGACATTAGCATAACGTGCTGTCAGACTGAACAATGCTTGGCCTCACAGCATGAGGCTGTAATGACTGAGCTGCTGGTAGGCCAGCCCAGTGGAAGGGTTATTAAACAGCAGTACTGCTGTCTTTAACATTGTGGTATGGTTGCTGCTACTAAAGCCTTAAGAGCAATTTGGCTTCTCTCTGTTTTTTTGTTTGTTTTTCCAAACTCATCAGTAAAGATGTGTGTAATCCAGCATGAAGGCAACATCATTTCAGTGTATTGGTAGGCAGTTAATATATGCACATGTGTATCCAACATATAATCCCTAGCCATCTCTTGTCATCCCACATTGTATTTCAGCTGAGATCTGATGACTGCAGAGGCCATTTTGAATGCACTGAACTCATGCTCAAGAAACCAGTTGGAGATAATTTGAACTTTGTAAAGTTATATGATGGTCATAAAGTGATGGATATGGTCAGCAACAACACTCAGGTTAACAGCAGTGGTATTCTTCTGCGTCTATTGAGATGCTCTTTTGTATGTCTTGGTTGTAACAAGTACATTTGTTTGTTTTTGAGTTACTCTTGCCTTCCCATCAACTCAAAGCAATCTGGTATTTCTTCTCTGACATCAGCCATCAATGAGGCATTTTCACCCAGACCTGAGGTTGAAGGCAGTGGCGAAGAAGGTCCAGGGAATCTGTTGCACAGGAAAACAAGGTAAGCGACAAAACAAGTAGCAAGAGCATGAAAACCAAAACCAACGTGCAGCCAGTGGCGAAGGAGAGTGTGAGTGGAGATTTAATCCTCAAACTGATTACCCAGAATCAGCTTCAGGTGTTCAGGACTGCAGGAGAGATTATGGCTCCGCCCAGGGGTGGAGACCAAGGAACTCAGGTGTCTGATGGAATTTTCCAGTCATACCTCCAGATCATGACACAAAGTCGTTTAAACCTGTTAAAAAGCAGGTTAATTTAGTGAGAAGTGAAAGTAGAATCACATCAATTCAATTCAATTTTATTATGTTATTTATTATAGTGCCAAATTCCAACAAAATAAAATCTGATTCTGGATTTAACAGGGAGCCAATGAAGAGAAGCCAGTATGGCTGTCTTTAGTTCTCTTGCTGCAGCTTTTTGGATCAATTGACATGCTAATAAGAATGAATTACAATAGTCCAGCCTAGAAGTAATAAATACATGAACTAGTTTTATAGCATCACTCTGAGACAGGATGTTTCTAATTTTAGAGATATTGCACAAATACAAGAAAACAGTGTTATTTTAATTAGAAAGGGATATTTTTAAAAGTTCAGTACATCAGACTAGAGACACAGTTATGCAAGTTGAGTGGAAACATGTTCATTGTTCATGGCGATTTATAAGCCTAAGCAACATTATTAACCATGCACACCTTTAAGTGCTTGCCTAGAGCACTCATTACTGTCTATTACATCCAGCAGAACCTGCTGTCATGAACGATATTGAGCCAGTTCTGCAGACCCCATAGGTCTTTTGTGCAAGCTGTTATTATAACCTGGGTTTTAAATTTAACTGACCTCTAGCAGCTGTGGGAATAAGTGCATGTAAAATGTGCTCTGGTTTCATCACCTTTAATTGGAGTGGAGCTTGGCACCCTGGTAGCTTAGAAAATTGAGGTTTCTCTGACATCTTGTTAACATTTTGAAAACATGCATTTAACCCTGATCACAATCTTTTCCAATTCCAATTCAGTAATTTTGGTCCCTAGAGCTAACAGAATGACAAGTAAAAGTAAAACACAAAAATATCCCTGGATTATACCCCAAATCAAGTTTTAAAGTTATATTTTTACCACCACCACAACCCCATCTGCCTCTTCATGCTGACTTTCACATTCTTTTTTATGAAAATATCAAATAGGTTATTTCAAAGGTACTTTCAAAGGTTGTTTCAGACTCATATCATTGTTTAGTTGGATAAGGTGCTTGTTTTTGTGCCAATCTTTAAATAAGTGAAAGTGGAAGTAAATACTGAGTGAAAGCAAAAGTTGCAGACAAGAAAAAAAAATACCATCATTGTTAGTTGAAAAGCTTGTTGGGTTTATGATACTAGATAAAAGGTCACGTTAAGGTCAAATGTACATTTAGACCTACAGACACGGGATCAATTGTGTCAGAGTTACTTTTCTTATTTTCTAAAGGTTAAAGACAACGACAATCTGCACAGCTAGGATGCAAAGTCAATGCTAACAGGCATTTTGAAAAAACTGTCTACTGAAATTTCCCATAAACAGACAACCGCAACCTAGACAGAGGAAAGCTGGAGGTCATATCCCCATAAAAAGCAATGTCATGCACAAGTGAGGCAAGGTTCATTGTGCTTCACTTTGTGGATGATCGTTTGTTGCTAGTGGACTTTTCGGTCAGCACCTGCAAGTCCAAGAGGCCAGCGTTCTTTGCCAGAAAATGGTGCAACCCTCTGGGTTTGGGCAGAGAGGCTGCGCCAACCGAGGGAGTCTCCCAGGATTTTATTCCTTACTTTTGCAAATGAGACATTGAGTCTCAATGGATCTACCTGTATAAATAAAGGTTGAATAAAAAATAAAATACAAACAAGAGGGTGAGGTGGAACATAAGCTGTCTCACACTGGCCTGTTGTTGGTGAAGAGAGAGCTGGTTTATATTCAAACCCTAACTTTAAAAAGAAAGAAATATTTAACCTTTATTTATACAGGTAGTTCCACTGAGACTCAGTGTGTCATTTACAACAGAGACCTGCAACAGAGACTAACATATAACTTGCATGTTAATGGGATTTGGATAATGACCAAAAGAGTAAGATTGCAAATACAAGTGGCAGTCTTACTGCTTGTATAAGTTCCTCCAGGGTGTATAGGCTCTGCCTTAAGCCTTGATTATACTCCACTGTGGACATGGACAGCTGATGTCCGAATAGTCATTCCTCTTATACTTCTTTGTAGTTGGCTTTAAGTCCACTGCCTGGGGCACACGTATAGTTGGCACATTCTCCGCAGACAAGTCTGCACTGTCACAAACACAAACACAGACATCTGAATGGACCTCCATACTCACTATTGATTTGTTACTCAGAACCGAGCGAATTCGTCAGCGTGGGAAGTATAACCCTGGCTTTAGAGATATGATGTGAACATTATACATCTAGCAGATGCCGGAGTAGACTAATGGCTCCTCCATTTTGAAAGGCACCAAGTGAGGTGGTTCACACATCTGATTTTGATGCCTCCTGGGTGCTTCCCTTTAGAGATTTCCCAGGGACCCCCAAATGGGAAGAGACCCCAGGGATGCCCAACTGGGTAAAAACCCCACACTCAGAAAAATAAAGGTGCCAACTGGAACCAAAAGTGGTTCTTTAGACTGATGCCATAGAAGAACCTTTTTTGGTGCCACAAAGAACCTTTCAAACAATGGTTCTTTGAAGAACCATTTCTTTCAGTGGTTCATTGAAGAACCTTTAAAGGTTCCCCAAAGAACCATCAAGAAATGGTTCTTTGGGGCACCTTTAATGGTTTTCCAAAGAACCTTTTTAAAAATGGTTCTTCAAATGGTTCTTTAAAAAACCATTTTAAATCTTTCAAAATAAAATGCATCATAAATTGAATTTGAGTAGGGTAAAATAAATACGAGCACAGCGTAGACATATATTAATGGTTTATTGTCATTTTGTAGTTACAAAAAGGCATTTTAACCCTCAGCACAACATCACTACTAATACATGACACATATTAGTGTTTTAAACAGTAATAATTAAATAGATTTGCTATACTATAAATAAATATATATAAATACTATAGCTACAGATAACACAACAATACATGTATTGTTTAATTAATAAAACATCAGAAAGTGATAAAACACATTAGAAATAGCAATAGCTTCATAACAGACCAATAAATCAACACATTTTCATCAGCAGATGTTTGCATGTTCAGTAAAAATATTTCAACAACAAGTTTATGATTAAAATGATCAATGAACTTTAGCATTACGCCATGTAATGTACGTTTCATGTTGTACTCATGGTCCTTTGTTAGTCCAGTATAGGATAATGTCTCTGACGTATGTTTCATATCAAATACAGGGAGTGCAGAATTATTAGGCAAATGATTATTTTGTCCACATCATCCTCTTCATGCATGTTGTCTTACTCCAAGCTGTATAGGCTCGAAAGCCTACTACCAATTAACTCATTCACTGCCAGCCATTTCCAAATCAGGTAACGTAATTGACGTCTATAGACGTCAATGGCAGTGAATGAGTTAAGCATATTAGGTGATGTGCATCTCTGTAATGAGAAGGGGTGTGGTCTAATGACATCAACACCCTATATCAGGTGTGCATAATTATTAGGCAACGTCCTTTCCTTTGGCAAAATGGGTCAAAAGAAGGACTTGACAGGCTCAGAAAAGTCAAAAATAGTGAGATATCTTGCAGAGGGATGCAGCAGTCTCAAAATTGCAAAGCTTCTGAAGCGTGATCATCGAACAATCAAGCGTGTCATTCAAAATAGTCAACAGGGTCGCAAGAAGCGTGTGGAAAAACCAAGGCGCAAAATAACTGCCCATGAACTGAGAAAAGTCAAGCGTGCAGCTGCCAAGATGCCACTTTCCACCAGTTTGGCCATATTTCAGAGCTGCAACATCACTGGAGTGCCCAAAAGCACAAGGTGTGCAATACTCAGAGACATGGCCAAGGTAAGAAAGGCTGAAAGACGACCACCACTGAACAAGACACACAAACTGAAACGTCAAGACTGGGCCAAGAAATATCTCAAGACTGGTTTTTCTAAGGTTTTATGGACTGATGAAATGAGAGTGAGTCTTGATGGGCCTGATGGATGGGCCCGTGGCTGGATTGGTAAAGGGCAGAGAGCTCCAGTCCGACTCAGACGCCAGCAAGGTGGAGGTGGAGTACTGGTTTGGGCTGGTATCATCAAAGATGAGCTTGTGGGGCCTTTTCGGGTTGAGGATGGAGTCAAGCTCAACTCCCAGTCCTACTGCCAGTTTCTGGAAGACACCTTCTTCAAGCAGTGGTACAGGAAGAAGTCTGCATCCTTCAAGAAAAACATGATTTTCATGCAGGACAATGCTCCATCACACGCGTCCAAGTACTCCACAGCGTGGCTGGCAAGAAAGGGTATAAAAGAAGAAAAACTAATGACATGGCCTCCTTGTTCACCTGATCTGAACCCCATTGAGAACCTGTGGTCCATCATCAAATGTGAGATTTACAAGGAGGGACAACAGTACACCTCTCTGAACAGTGTCTGGGAGGCTGTGGTTGCTGCTGCACGCAATGTTGATGGTGAACAGATCAAAACACTGACAGAACCCATGGATGGCAGGCTTTTGAGTGTCCTTGCAAAGAAAGGTGGCTATATTGGTCGCTGATTTGTTTTTGTTTTGTTTTTGAATGTCAGAAATGTATATTTGTGAATGTGGAGATGTTATATTGGTGTCACTGGTAAAAATAAATAATTGAAATGGGTATATATTTGTTTTTTGTTAAGTTGCCTAATAATTATGCACAGTAATAGTCACCTGCACACACAGATATCCCCCTAAAATAGCTAAAACTAAAAACAAACTAAAAACTACTTCCAAAAACATTCAACTTTGATATTAATGAGTTTTTTGGGTTCATTGAGAACATGGTTGTTGTTCAATAATAATAATATTCCTCAAAAATACAACTTGCCTAATAATTCTGCACTCCCTGTATATGTCATATCAAAACAAGCCCACACCTGCAGTTGTTTCAGTTTTTCACTGGTGTTTCCTGTCAGCTGGTCAACCTCACTCAGGCGGACATCCATATCAACCAACCAAACGACAAGTTCCTCCCTTTGTGCTTCAAATCCCTCCCACTCTGAGACAAGGAGCTGAAAGAGAGAGAAAAGAGTCAATTATAAAGAAGAGAGAAAAGTGAAGCCCTCCTCAGAAGGTCTGACTCGCATACCTGCAGTTGACCTGTGATGGACTCCAGTTTGGCGTTCACGTCATCCCTCGTCGATGCCAACAGCCGAGTCTGCAGGGTGCCCTGGAAGAGCTGAGTTAATGTTCAACTCCTCCTGGTCAGGCTCTCCAGCTGGATGAGCCGAGGTCTCCCCTCTCGCCGCTGCCTCATCCAGCTGGATGAGCCGAGGTCTCCCCTCTCGCCGCTGCCTCTGAACACAGAAACACAAATTGCATCTGAAGCAGGAGGTGCAGATTTTTATTGCTATTCTTTTCTAAATCCAGGCTAGATCACGTGGAGGTATTTGGAAAAACTTTTTTGGCCAGCAGACGACTGTTGTCTTGCAGAAAGTCAAATCAAACATATGCGATACACAATCAATTCACAAGAACACATTATAAAAAATAAGTCCAGTTCTTGCCTGATTTCAAGTGAATTCTGCATCAAAACAGGGTGACAGAAGTAAAACGAGAGCACAAAGCCTCACTTTGTACAAGCCTGCTATTACAGTTCTCCTCTATGCAGACGACTTTCCTGTTTTCAAGGCACAACTTGGATCTGCTGTACGAATCTTATGGATACACACTAAATGAAACAATAGTGTGCATGACTCCAGATTCTGATCCCTCATCCTAATATGGTCCCAACATAGCAACAGCAATAAAGCAAATGTTGAGGCTTCAAAATACAAAGTCCATAAACCAATGGCTGACATGGGTTTTATCATAAGGGTGATAAATATACAGATTTCAGTCTGTCTTAGAGATTTGATGTTCATTTACCTGCAGATGCACTATACATACCTGCTCCATGGTTTTTCACAACATTTTGCACATCACTATTTAATACAGGAAGTACGTGAACTAAAACAAGTCATCATTCTTTGTGAGAGGACCATATTAATGAAACCAACCTCAATGACATCATAGGGATCCCTAAAGATGCTCCTGCTGCTTCTCTTCCTCCTCATCCTAAGCTTCCTTCTCCTTGTCCTCGCCTTCCATCCAATTGTAATTCAACCTAATTGTGTTTCTGCCCCTCCTCTTCCTCATTTTGTTGGAGCTGTGAACACAATTAATGTGAATCTGGATTAATTTGTGCAAACAAGAAAAATCTACAGCTTTTTGGTTAGAGGTGCTCTTGTGATTTAAGCCGGGTAGAGTAGATTTATGTGTTGATGCTACCTGCTTCAGCTCTGGCTGCTGAGTGATATTTACACCCTGGCTGGATTACAAACTTTAACCATGTGCTGAACTTTGGCCCAGCGTTGATACCTCTTGTTAGTATAACGACCTCTTCTTAGCTTGTATGTGTGATGTATGATGGTGGATAAAAAATTACAATACAAAAAAATTAACTATATTACAAAAGAACATCTATCTTGGAAACATCAAATGACCGGAGCATAACTTGTCAACTAGTCCGAAACTAAGTTATGCAGGAACAGTCAAAGACACACCTTCTCATGTCACATTTCTATTCATTTCTATATAATTTGATTAGACAATAAAGAGTTATCTAATCTAATTATTCATTCAAAACACTTATGCATAGCTGTATTTTATACAGCTCATACAGAATTCAAAGTACAGGTTCATGTGAGTATTTAATGTACAGCTCATATCTACAGAATTTCAGAGTTTCTAGAGCAGACACAGAGCTCACGCCACAACAGGCTTCAGGCGCCATTTTAGTGACTTTAACAATATATTAAATTTTAATTTCGGTCTAGCTGACATTAGGTTATGTACGCAGCACGCAATTAAACCACATATTTTAGAAGCCAAAGGTTCAAATTAGCTGGGAGCACCTTCACTTAATTATAACAGTGGTTTTGTTAGGAAAACAGTTGGATACTAAATTGCGCTGACCTCAACGGCTAACGTATCTAGCCAATCGCTACTGTTAGCACAACATTAACAGCAAGCTACAATGACGAGTAACAAAAACAAAACAGTAATAAGGTTTTAATGAAAATGTTTTACCTTTTCTAACAGTCCCAGAATCCACAGCTTCAGAGTCCAACAGGTACTGAAGACTGTTATCCGTTTCGCTGTCACCGTCCGTGAGTTTTTTTTCCCGAAAGGTCAAGGCCCGCCGCTCGCACACTCTGTCTGCGCATGCGCATCCCAACAACTGACCCCCTCCGTCCGCTCCCAGGAGGTTATAGTATGACGTGTTCTGACGTCACTCTCTCTCCCTGTCATTTATTTGGCTCGAAACACATATTAACAAATTGCTCAGTGATGAACAACTACTCAGATCATTTACCAAAGCAGTGCGCTTTGTCAAAACAAAGTGTGTGTTCATTACACTGACATTCTGTTCTGCAATTGTTATTTACTTGTATTTTATAATTTGACTTTATATACTGCTGGGTGGTTTGTAAAGTTTACAATAACTAGTATTATCATTATGCTACATTTTCAAAAATATATAATAATCTCAAAAGTAATGCCTTGGAGTAGAAAATAGTAATGCTTTATTAAAATTTAAAACTAAAGTACAGTATTTGAATGTGTGTATTGTGTCTACCCATACGGAAAAGAAATAGTAAAAACTTATAGAATCAGAATCAGAATCAGAATGGGTTTATTGCCAGATGTTGAGGTTTACAACATTAGGAATTTGCTGCGGTGCTTCAGTGCAAACAATAAGAATTAAAGTGCTATGTAGAAAGAAAGATATGTGCATGAGATATACATGAGATATATACATGAGAATAAGAATTAAGAGTGCTACGTAGAAAGATATATACATGAGTGCAGGTGGTGATCAGTGCCAGACATGAAATGATGCAGTGACACAGCGTAGGGTCATGTGTTAGTGGCGGGGACAGTCATGTGGTTATTGTTCATGTGTCCAACAGCAGAGGGGAAGAAACTGTTCTTATGGCGAGAGGTTCTGGTGCGGATGGACCGGAGCCTCCTGCCTGAGGGGAGCAGGTCAAACAGACTGTGTCCAGGGTGAGAAGGGTCAGCTGAGATCCGGGCTGCACGCCGCAGTGTCCTGGAGGTGTACAGGTCCTGCAGAGATGGGAGTCTGCAGCCAATCACCTTCTCAGCAGAGCGCACAACACGCTGCAGTCTCTGTTTGTCCCTGATAGTGGCTCCAGCGTACCACACGGTGATGGAGGAGGTGAGGATGGACTCGATGATTGCAGTGTAGAATTGCATCATCGTCCGTGTTGGCAGGTTGAATTTCTTCAGCTGCCTCAGGAAGTACATCCTCTGCTGGGCTTTCTTGATGACGGAGGTGATGGTGGGCTCCCACTTCAGGTCCTGGGTGATGGTGGTACCCAGGAAGCGGAATGAGTCCACAGAGGTGATGGGGGTGTCAGTCAGGATGATGGGGGGGAGTGGGGCTGTGTGCTTCCTGAAGTCCACAATAATCTCCACTGTCTTCTGGGCATTCAGCACCAGGTTGTTGTGGCTGCACCAGGACACCAGACGTTCAACCTCCCTCCTGTAGGCAGACTCATCCCCGTCAGAGATGAGCCCAATGACGGTGGTGTCATCTGCGAACTTGATTAGCTTGACAGACTGGTGGGTGGAGGTGCAGCAGTTGGTGTACAGGGAGAAGAGCAGAGGAGAAAGAACACAGCCCTGAGGGGAGCCGGTGCTGATGGTCCGGGAGTCCGAGACATTCTTCCCCAGCCTCACGTGCTGCTTCCTGTCCGTCAGGAAGTCAGTGATCCACCGGCAGATGGGATCAGGCACATTCATCTGGGAAAGCTTGCCTCGGAGATGGTCTGGAAGGATGGTGTTGAAGGCAGAGCTGAAGTCCACAAACAGGATCCTGGCGTAGGTTCCTGGGGAGTCCAGATGCTGCAGGATGAAGTGTAGGGCCATGTTGATGGCGTCGTCTACAGACCTGTTGGCTCTATATGCAAACTGCAGGGGGTCCAGGAGGGGGGCCGTGAGGGTCTTGAGATGGGAGAGAACTAGGCGCTCAAATGACTTCATGACCACAGATGTCAGAGCCACGGGTCTGTAGTCATTTAGTCCAGTGATCCTAGGTTTCTTGGGGACAGGGATTATGGTGGAGGACTTGAAGCAGGCAGGCACATGACATGCCTGCAGTGAGGAGTTGAAGATGCCAGAAAACACTGGGGCCAGCTCGTTTGCACAGTGTCTGAGGGTGGCAGGAGACACACCGTCTGGGCCGGGAGCTTTCCGAGCATTCAGATTCTTAAACTGCTTCCTCACATCTGCTTCATGAATATGAAGAGTTGTGGTCGGAGGAGGTGGTGTGAAATCCTCTTTTGTGTGGGGTGAGGAGGGGGGTGTTGTAGGTGAACAGTTTGAAGGTGGTGATGGCTCTATGGAGGGGGGAGAGGTGGGGGAATGAGTGTCCAAAGTGCCTCTATTGTTGGGGTCGTTGGAGGTGTGAAGGCTGCCTGATGGCTCGTCAAAACGACAGTAGAAGTCGTTGAGGGTGTTGGCCAAGAGCAAGTCGTCAGTGGAGTGGGGGGTTTTAGGCTTGTAGTTTGTAATATTCCTAAAACCTTTCCACACAGAGGCCGAGTCATTCTCTGAGATCTGCTGCTGCATCTTCTCAGAGTGCTGATGTTTGGCAATGTCCACTTCCTTAGTGAACTTGTACTTGGCCTCTCTGTAGCAGTCCCTGTCTCCGCTTCTGAACGCCTTACTCTTTTCCAGCCACAGCTTTTTGAGTTTAGGGGTAAACCAGGGTTTTTCATTGTTATAACTCACCCTGGTGCGTGATGGCACAATGCTGTCCTCACAGAAGTGGATATAGGAGGTGACAGTGTCCGTAAACTCGTCCAAGCTGTTAGAAGCAGCCTTCAATGTGTCCCAGTCTGTGGTCTCCAAACACGTGCGAAGCTCCTCCACAGCCTCGTTGCTCCACAGTTTTTTGGTCCTCATGACAGGTTTGGAGAGCTTCAGCCTCTGTCTGTACGCGGGGATTAGGTGGATCATGACGTGGTCAGAAAGTCCGAGTGAAGCGCGCGGCACCGCGCGATAGGCCCCGCTGATCGTGCTGTAGCAGTGGTCTAATGTCCTCTCCTCTCTGGTCGGGCATTTAATATACTGCTTGTATTTCGGAAGCTCATGGCTCAGATTGGCTTTGTTAAAGTCCCCAAGAGCAATGATGAGAGAGTCCGGGTATGTCCGCTCCGTGTGGAGAATCTGCTCTGCGAGTGCGCACTGAGCTGCTTGCGCATCCGCGTCTGGCGGGATGTAAACAGCGGCCAGGATGAATGAAGCAAACTCCCGCGGAGAATAAAACGGTTTGCAGTGAATAAAAAGATATTCCAGAGAGGGAGAGCAGTGCTGAGCAATCACTGTTACATCTGTGCACCAGCCACTATTGATGTAGAAGCAGACACCTCCACCTTTGGTTTTACCGGAGAGAGCGGCCTGCCGGTCCGCGCGCAGCAGATGAAAGCCCTCCAGCTTGAGCGCGCAGTCCGGGATGTCCTCACTGAGCCACGACTCCGTAAAACATAAGACACAGGAGGAGGCAAAGTCTCTGTTCATGCTTCTCATCAGGGCCAGTTCGTCTATCTTATTCCAGAGTGAGCGTACATTAGAAAGGAAGATCCCAGGAAGGGCCGTTCTCAGTCCGCGTTTCCTCAAACGCACGAGTACGCCGGCTCGCTTACCTCTCTTTCGACGTCTTATATGTGATTACTCATGAAAGTGGCCACTTTCGCATTACTTTCATACATTGTTTTAGTAAGTATCCAAACCATTATATAATTTTTCAAGGGACCTTATATCTGTTTTCACACTTATATGCTTTTCATACAAGTTTCACACAAGACAGATACAAACTTTATAAGATTTATATATATCTTTTCCATATGGGTATTGTTTGCAAATATTTCTAACTTTTATTTGAATATTCAGTTTCCTACCATCTTCTCTTAAAGGGTAATTGCCAGGTATCCCGCCCTTCCCCTTCGCACACACATGCACACAAAGAAAACACACAGTATAATTCACAGCCTCATTATAGTGAATAAATATTTATGCCATTTACACCATCAAACTTAGATTGCTAAGGATGAAGACCCTTTTGTTCTTTAAAGAACCATTTGTAATAACTGAAGAACCATCCACAAAATAAAAAGGTTCTTTGACGTATGATGGTTCTTTAAAGAACCATGAAGACATCTGAAGAACCATTTAAGAACCATAATTTTTCTGAGTGCAGGGTAGATCAGAACCTGCTCATATTGCCTGGTAATGCTTCAGGGTTCCCACAGGAGGAACTGGGAAGTGTTGTTGGGGAGAAGGACATGTAGTGGCTATCTTTGTTTCTTCTTGGAGTTCTCTATTTCTCTTATATCTAAAATAAGAGTCTGGATGGACAAGAGGCTGTTTTACGCGTCGGTTTGTGCAACAACGACGGTAAAACCATCGTGTCGCTCCGCCATTCGCTTACTTTATTTCTCACAAACCTTTCACAACAAAAGCACCATATCCTTTTCAGGCTTTTCAAAATAAAACATGTAATAACTATAAATGGCGCTAACATTCCGGCCCCTAATTGTTACTGCTAAGGCATAACAATTACATATTAACACAATAAAGCGTCATTTAATATCAACACTCATAATCTAACTGGCTTAACCAAACATTATATGAAACATAAGTCATATGTGTTGAACATATATCTGTTACACATGAGGCTGATATTCAAACTGTTGCCTCCATTTCAAGCAACAAACATAACTTGTCGATAGGCCTCTCCAAAACGCTAGTTTTGGTTTTGACAAACACACGTCTGACAAGTCCATGTGAGTCTGGAACTGTTCTCTCAACCTTTCCCATTAACCAGGAACTTCTTGGTGCACTGTCATCAACTATGAGAACAACATCTCCTGGTCTCAGATTTCTCCTAGTCACTAACCACTTCTGTCTTTCTTGTAGAAGCGGCAAATACTCTTTAGTCCAACGCTTCCAAAAAATGTCTGACAGGTACTGCACCTGTCTCCACCTTTTTTTTGCATACAAGTCCTCTCTTTGAAACAATCCAGGTGGCAGTACTGGCTGCCCTTTAAGAAGAAGTAGATGATTAGGTGTAAGTGCGTCTAAATCATTGGGGTCATTAGACGCTCTTGTTATTGGCCTGCCGTTGACAATTGCTTCAACTTCACATAGCAATGTCCGCAAGCATTCATCATCCAGAGGTTGCTGCTTTAGGATCTGGTTAAGAATTCTTCTAACTGAGCGAATTTGTCTCTCCCAGATTCCTCCAAAATGTGACCCTGCTGGGGGGTTAAATATCCAGGTGATGCCCTTTTGCATGAGCATTTCTGAGATTTTTGAATGATTCCATCCCTTGATTGCTTCACGCATTTCCCTTTCTGCACCCACAAGGTTAGTGCCATTGTCTGATCTCATGACAGACACTTGACCTCGTCTTGCAATAAACCTCCTGAATGCATTTATGCAAGAATCAGTCTCAAGTGAGTGGGCAACTTCTATGTGTATTGCTCTAACAGCAAGACATGTAAACAATACACCATATCGCTTAACTCTGCTGCGCCCATGCTTGACCTCAAAAGGTCCAAAATAGTCTACGCCCACATTTGTGAATGGAGGTTTGTCAGGAATCAGGCGATCTTGTGGCAAGTTTGCCATTCTTTGTTCACCAGGTTTCGCAGATGTCCTTCTACATGTTACACACTTTGACAGGATCTTTCTTATTGCTGAATCTGCCTGTGGAATCCAGAATCTTTCTCTCAGCCTGGATAATATGTAATTCCTTCCTCCATGGCCTGTTTCTTGGTGAATGTGTCTCAGAATCAAAGTAGAAACATGATGACCTTTAGGGAGAATCACTTGATGCTTAACATCGGCTGGTAGTGCAGACTCATGCAACCTACCGCCAACCCTTAAAACTCCATCCTGGACAAAAGGATCCAGCTTCACAATGTGACTGCTCCTTTTAAGCTTGTCACCTTTTTGAAGACTTGCAATTTCTTCTGCGAAGCTTTGATTTTGACAAAACTTAACAATCTCAGTTTCTCCCTTTGCAACATCTGCAGTGGTAAGTGAAGATCCCTTAATACATGTTTTGAACTGCTGCATTTGACCTGCAACCTTTTCAAATTTCCTTTTAGTGCTGTCACAGCCACTTGCTTGTGACATGAGAAGCTTCCGATGCGCACTTAACCTGCCAAGCAGCTGCTTGAATGTAAGTATCCAGGAAACTGCCTTTTTTAGACGGTACCAGTCTGAATAGTGAGAGATCAGTTTGTTCACTGGATTTTCATGTAATTTTGTAACATCCACACTCATCACCTCTTTGACTTCGACATCATTTTTTGGTATTTCTTTAATGTCCGGTGGAATTGGCCAGTTTTTCTTATCTTTTGTCAAAAACTCTGGCCCAGCAATCCAGTTTGAACACTTCATGAATGTCTCTGTGTTCATTCCTCTTGAAGCGTGGTCAGCAGGGTTTAATTCAGAGTTTACATACATCCACTGACTTGGTTTTGTGTTGTCTCTAATAAGTGACACTCTATTTGCTACAAATGTCTTAAATCTGATGTTCTCGCTGGAAATGTACTTTAAAACAGTGCTACTGTCAGACCAAAACACAAATTCTTCTTGTGGCATTTGAAGCTCCTTTCTCATGAGCTTGTCCATTTTTACAGCAACTGCAGCTGCTGTCAACTCCAGACGTGGAATTGTTATCTGCTTCAGAGGAGACACTCTGGACTTGCCCATAATGAATGAGCAGTGAGTTTCTCTTTTCTGGTTTGTGATACGGAGGTAAGTAACGACTCCGTAACCTCTCTCACTGGCATCAGCGAAGTGGTGCAATTGTGTAGATATGACCACTCCAAATCCAGCAGGTTTCAAACACCTGTTGACGGTAAAGCCATGAAGTTTTGAAAGCTCTGAATGCCAAACTTGTGACCTTTGAGCCAGTTCAGCTGGGATTTCCTCATCCCATGAAATCTTCCTGCCACATAGCTCTCGCAGGATGATTTTTGCTGTCAGAATGACAGGAGACAAAAAACCCAATGGGTCATATATTGCACTTACAAATGAGAGGATGCCTCGCCTAGTCTTTGGCACAGGTTTTTCAGTTATCCTGATCTTGAATACATCTGTCTCTGTGCACCAGTTCACTCCTAGGACTCTTTCCTCTGGTAGTGCATCATGTCTCAAATCCAAATCTTTCATCTCTTTTGCTCTTTCCTTTTCAGGAATGGAAGCAAGGACAACTCTGCTGTTGCTCATCCACTTTGTTAAGTGAAATCCTCCACTCTCACACAATGCAGTCAGGTCCCTGACCATAGTACATGCCTCTGTTTCATCTGAAACTGACAGAAGACAATCATCTACATAAAAGTTGTTCAGAACAGCATTAACTGCTGCTAGTGGCATTTTTTCTTTAGCATCTTCTGCTGCCTTTTTTAGTGCATAGTTTGCACAGCTTGGGGAGGATGTTGCCCCAAACAAGTGCACCATCATTTTGTATTCTTGCAGAGGTTCATTCAAGTTCCCATTTGGCCACCAGAGAAAACGCAAAAGATCACTGTCCTCTGGAGGTACTCGCACCTGGTGATACATAGCTTCTATGTCTGACATCAAGGCAATGTGATCCCACCTAAACCTTGTTAGTACTCCAATCAGTGTGTTCGTTAGGTCTGGCCCTTGCAAGAGTTCTTCGTTCAGTGATTTCCCTTGAAAGGATGCTGCACAGTCAAAAACTACACGGAGTTTTCTTTTCTGAGGGTGGTACACCCCATGGTGTGGTATGTACCAAACTCTCTCATTTTCAGGGGTAGTCTTTGTGTTTGGTACCTGAACTGCGTAGCCTTTATTCAGCAAGTCAGACATGAAGCTCTGATACTCCTTGTGAAACTCTGTGTTTCTGATTAATTTTCTTTTCAGATTCTCTGCCCTCTGCATTACTGCACTGCGGTTGTTTGGCATTTTGACAGCTTTGTTTCTCAAAGGAAGACCTATGCGATAATGACCATTAATCCTTTCAGCTGTGCCATTGACAGAATCCATAAACATGATGTCTTCTCGTGACATTTCCTGTTTTTCCTCAGAAGCTTTCTCTGGAAAATCATAGTTGAGCTGTTGCATCAAAAGATTCTCAACATTAGTGACAGAGATGCGATTTACTGAAACACTCAGCTCTCTGTCAGAAGGAGTAGAGCAAGAATCTCTCTTGAGAGGGCCATTGATAACCCAACCCAGGACTGTTAGAACAGCATATGGACCGTTATCGTTACTATGAATAATCTCCCATGGTTCCATAGCCTTGTGCACATCACATCCTATCAAAAGTCCAATGTCTGCGTCTGAATGTGGGAACTTGATTTGCCGAAGATGTGGCGACCTTTTTAAATCATCCTGTGTAGGGATGTTCTCTCTAGACACTGGAATGTCTGCATGAGTGTAAATGTCAGGAAGATCTATATAGGTGTTCTCATTTAAACCACACACTTCTAATCCTGACAGGTGATAACTTGTCACCATCTTTTCTTGTCCCATTGTGCGAAGCATGAATTTTGTCTTCTTACCTTCTACACCCAGTTGTCTCATCAGTTTTTCTGAACAAAACGTGGCTTGGCTCCCATTGTCCATGAATGCATAAGTCTCAATCAACTTATTGCCTTTCTTCAACTTAACCCACACAGGAACGATCGATAACACATGAATGCCTTTTCCGGCCCCTGTGGCTCCACAAATTCTGCCTGAAGTGTGTGTTTCATCACTTGTTGTGGGAATGTCTGAGACATTTCTCTGGATGCAATCGTCTGCCTTACTGTCCTCCTCCTTTGTCCAATGAAGCATACTTGGATGTCTCTTAGAGCAGTACTCACACAATGATCTTTTCTTACAGTCCTTACTCAGATGACCTTGTGTCAGACATGCAAAGCGCAGACCCTTTGCTTTAAGGAACTCTAGTCTTTCTTTGTAAGGCTGGTTTCTGACCCTTTGACATTCTGCCAGTGTATGGAGTTTTTCACAGTATATGCATGGTTTCTGGAAGGCATTGCTAGTGTGACAAGAAGCACTTTTATTAATTTCAGGTGACCTTTCATTTGCAGCTTGTGTTACACTTGTAGCAAATGTGCTTCCCCTTTGCCTGGATGATCTAGTCATTCTCACATTTGCAGATGACTTTGCTTTGTCTTCAGCATCCTTAATGTCACCATACAAAGGATCTGCAGCTATTTTTGCTTGTCTGTTTATGAATCTAACCAGATCTGAGAACTTTGCTCTCCTTCCACTTGTTTCTTGAATGTCAAAAGCAGAGACTCCCCACATTTCTCTCATTTTGTATGGCAGTTTAGAGACAATAACTCTGAGGTTCGTGGGGATCTCCATCTCTTGCAGTTGACTGATGTCTTGCATTGCATTGTTACAACCAGTGAGAAACAGTGAATAGCTATGAAGAGCCTTTGCATCATCTGTTTTGATTTGTGGCCAATTGAATGCTCTGTTCATGTAGGCAGTTGCAATTTTCAGTTCATTACCATAATGACAAAACAGCAACTTCCTTGCCTCACTGTAGCCTTGTTGAGGATTCATGTGCTGACAACTTCTTACCAAATCTCTGGGCTCACCTCTGGTGAACTGTTCAAGGTAATATAACCTGTCACTGTCACTGTCAGTTTTGTCATGAATTGTATGGTCAAAGGCTCTTGTAAATGGTATGAACTCAAGTGGATCACCACTAAAGATGGGAATGTCTCTTTGAGGCAAATGTGACAGTCTATGTTGTTTGACTAACATCTCAGTGATATCATTTTGTTTCAACATGACTTCACATAGATTCATTGGAATAACACTGGCATCAGTTTGGTGCAAGTCATCTTCTTGTTTTACACTGTGACTGTTTACCTTTGAATGCCCATCATGTTCACCTTGTACCTTTGGCTCTTGGAAGCTAAAGTGCTTAACAGCTGATTCACACTGTTCCACATCATTTTTACAGCTGTCATATTCACAGTCCTCTAACACTTTTATTTTGGCTGTAGAAGCAGCAATAGCTGTCTCGATCTCAAGCTGTTCTCTTCTTGCTTTTAACTTACATTCTTCAATGTCCAAGGCTTGTCTCTGTTTCAAGGATGCGGCTCGTGCGAGCAGAGCAGCGCGCTCTGCTTCTTCTTTCTGCCGTACAGATGATACCGAAGAAGCTCTGGACGATCTTGATGAGCGGCTACTGACTGAGCTTCTTCCAATGCTGGTACCTGATTTCTTTGCAGTTAGTCTAGCAGTCACTGACACGCTGTCATCTGGGCTCACGTCGTCGTGATGCTGATGTCTTGTTACGATGATCCATTTCTCAACTTCAGTCATAAACGCACTGAACTGCTCCTTTTTTGGGTTGAACCAGAGCATCTGGTCCACATTCCTTTCATCTTCTGGCAACAGCGACAGTACATCATCATTTGCCCGTAAGAATTCTTCATGCAGCTTTGAAAAGTTACTTAAATGTTCATCAACAATGTCAAGGCTTTCATTCTCTTTCATCAGTCCGCTAATTTTATTCATTTTTGAAGTTAATTGTGACAGCTTGGACCTTCTTGCGTTTATGTGCCTGCCGAGCTGTTCTTCCAAACCTCTTTCGGTGTACCTTTGCGCCCTCTTATGGCCGGTCCCGCTACTGCAGCTCTGTGCCCTAGGCCTGCAACCTTGCGGGTCTTTATCTGCCATCTCTGCTCCTTTTACACAACTTCTTATTCAACAAGTGTTCATGAAACAAAATGGTCTATGACACAAAGCTGAGGCTTTCGTAGTTAGTGTCATCTTCTTAAGACCAAAAACACTGTCACTGACTTATTTGTAAGAAGTTGTGAATCGCAATTGTTCAGTTTTGACACGACTTGTAGCTTAGCAGCATATCATAGTCCAAAATTTTATCCATGAAAGCTTATTTCTTCTTTTCTTAGATTCTTCATGCATACAGCTCTGTGCACTTAACTGACTTGCTGTATCAAACTTTGCACGATCTCATAGCGATGCAGTCGTCTTGCTCGGGAGCATGATGGTTTTACTTAATGTAGTGGCTATCTTTGTTTCTTCTTGGAGTTCTCTATTTCTCTTATATCTAAAATAAGAGTCTGGATGGACAAGAGGCTGTTTTACGCGTCGGTTTGTGCAACAACGACGGTAAAACCATCGTGTCGCTCCGCCATTCGCTTACTTTATTTCTCACAAACCTTTCACAACAAAAGCACCATATCCTTTTCAGGCTTTTCAAAATAAAACATGTAATAACTATAAATGGCGCTAACAGGACATATGGAAAGCCATCCTTAGCCTGCTGCCATCACAAAATAATGGATATATGGTTGTGCACATTATCGTGTAGTACATTTCCATTGTAAATATAGGGTATATATTAGAAGTTTTTATATTTTCTACAATGTCATACCTCAGTCAGCAAAATTAGGCAGACAATTTGATCACTTGGCTCAAATTTGATATATGTTTGCTTGCAACTTTGCTAGTACCTGCCATTGTGGTCTCTGGCTGCCACATCGCTACTGGCCCTCTTTTTTGTGAAAGCCCATTAAGACAAAGAAAGCAAAAGGGTCACCCTTACTAGAGACAACATCAGAATCCTGCATTTCTATACACTACACCATCCTAAAGCACACAAATATTGCAATCCCCTCAGCTCCAGATTAATTAAGCATTCACTCATTGTGATGTTTACCAGCTGAACCCTTCATCGCTATTTCTGCAAAGAATGATGACCAAATCCTATAAAGTCTTTGACCATACACTCAGATTTGCATGTCAAATATTCTATAGACATTATATCAAAAATAAACTTTTGAGAGATTTAAAAAAATAAAACTTGTTTCCTAGTACTTCCCTGTATATTTTCCCCATAGTAAGACTGCATGTGTATCTAGACCTGAATACGTCTATTTAACTGTGCCTGTGACTGTTGGAGAGAGAGTGGCTGAGTGTGACATACTCAGAGGTCATTCTCATAAAAAAATGGAAGGAAGTTCTGAGCATTAGAGGAAATCCAATTAAGACCCCGGTACAGTAGTAGTGGCATTTAACAAATATCTCTCCTCTGTGTCTCCCAGCAGTGGCCGGGCGAGTGAGCCACACTAATAATAACACTCTCACTCTAAGTTATAGTCTTATATCGCGTTATGTCTCCTATATGTCCAAGAAGAATTACATTTCTATTCACTGTGGTGACGAGGGCATTCGTCAACGCCTACTGTAACGACCAATCATCGGTGGTTTTATCCATCATGTGTTTATGCATGTGCACATATACAAACACGCACAAGGATGAGGATCCATCCATTACCTGAAATGTTTGTATTCTCCCAAGGTGGGTAAAAAAAAATCAATGCAAGGCAATATTACTATTGGATTTAGTTTATGCTATCGACCTACTTCTGTGGCACGTAGATCATCTGAGCAACAGCGAATGGATGACCTGGTAACCTGCATCCAGGGTCACTGCATTAAAGCTCGCTGCTGTTCCTGATATAGTGAGTTTACTTGTCATTTATAGATTTTCAAAAAAACTGGCAATGGTTTGAAGAGGCTATTATGGAGATAAAAGGGTGAATTTTGGATGATGTGCATGCCAGAAAATAATAATATCGTGAAAATTAAAAGAAATTACGGTTACTTTTGCTTTTTTGAGGGCTCACAGGTAATGTAAAAGCAATTTGCACAGTATTAGTGGCTTACTGTTTTGTATAAATTGGAGCGCAAACACAATTTAAAAAACCTCATTGTCTGTGTTCTATCCCTTAAACACATAGATGAAAGAAAAACATAATTACCAAAAAAGAGCATCCAGCTAATCTCTTCGCAGAATTCATGAGTGATGCTTTTGTTTCTGCTGTAGGCAATATTAAAGCATTTTGAGCGTCAATAAATCAATTTTAACTATCTCGACACGATAGTGAAAACCGAATGTGCTGGATCAAATCTGGATTATTCTTTTGTGGAACAGAAATTATTAAAACACAAATCAAAAACAAATTATGCACCCTCATTTACAGACTTGATTTCAGATAGGACTTTTCGACTCCTATGAATATGCAGATATCTGTAAGCAGGGGACAAGATTTTTGTTGTACCTGAAGCTTTATGATTTCTGTTTGTAGTCTGAATTTGGTCAGCCTGTCACTTTTGGGCAAGGCTGCTTTCTGTCCCAGCACATTCGCACCTAAATCACTGCATGCTGATGCTTAGTCAGTATGCAACTCATCATGTTTAAACATGAAGGGTTTCCCTTTAGCATCACTTTCCTGTGTGAAGACAAGTCCACATTTGTAGGCAGGTGGGACTGTGGAAAGGATAATCACACTGACCTCCAACCAGAAAACCAACATGATGAGAATCTGAGTTGTTTGGGAGACACTTTGTTTTTTTCTTACCTCTTCAAATTAGTTTGTGTTTTCCAGCATGTCCTTGATTACCACGGTCGTTGTTGACACTAGCAGAGTACTTTTGCCTAAAATGACCCTAACCCGCACTAAAGTGCTACCTACAATATCACAATGTAAAATAGTTGGGTTCTGATCCAGCATACTAAGGGTCAGGGTGTTTAGCCATAGTATGTACTGTAGAAGTAATAATGGGATAAAAATCTTAAGAGTATTTGGCGGAATGAAATATTGAAACCGTCAGCTTTTACCTGAAAAGTATTCAGCTTTTTATTAACTTTATGCATTAATTAACAAGGGTCAGCAACTGGAATAGGACGCATTGGCCCAAATAGCTGCTCACTATACCAGAAGTCCCATAAAAGAAAATTGCCCCCTACCCTGTAAGACTTAGCAAGCAGAGTAGCTGATGGATTCCCATATTCTTTTACCTTTACATATTCAAAAACCTTATACTACTCCCAATTTCTTTATATTTTTCTTCCAAGGAGCCAGGCTTTCTTGTAGTTTTATGTTAAACATTGTCTTCAGCAATAGTTTTGAAGGCTTTCTGAAGGTCTTTCACAGATTTTCTTTGGACATTGGTTTTTTTTGTCAGTCATTTTCAGTCCAGTTGTTGTGCCTTTAGGCATTTTGTAGCTTGCACCCTGTTACAAAGACACATAATTCCTATTTCTTAGCTGAACCTATGAAAAAAATGGCAGCCATAGCACACTTTGACAGGCAGTATAAAACACTATTATTATAATTATTATTATTATTATTTTTAACCAACAACATGATTCCAAAGGAGCTTTCAGACAAAAACTTAGAAGATCTCAACACCACTGTGTCACTGTGTCAGTTTTCATAGTCAGTCATAGTTTATCATTGTGTTCACAGTTTTTTCATAGTCTGTCATAGCCTCAGTTTTCATAGTTTGTCTAGTTTTCATGGTTTTTGCTGTTTGCAACAGAAATAAAGGCTCGCCTTTTGTTCACCTGCAACTCGTCTCTTCAGTGTCTGTTTCTGGGTCCGTTCAACGAAACACACCAGCGTACCCTGCCGTGACACACTGTCAGTGTGTCCTTAAAGAACTAAGGAAACTGGAGAACATATACTTTCTACAGCAGATGAAGCGTATCTGAAAGTCATGTCCTTAAGAAAGAGGAAAGAAAATCCAACAAAACCTGAGAACCTGAGAAATGCAGTTGGACCTTCAGCTGACCCACCTATTGTTCACTGAACCCCCATCAAAAATGGTCTCAGTGAAAGGGTGACTGTCAAGAAGGGAAGGGTAACATTTTAGCCAGTGGCTTGGAAGATCTTGTCAAAGTTGATGGAATTTTTAACTAAGAAATACACCATCAGCTTAATTTCAAAATTCATTCAACGGCTTCATTTTTCAGGTGGAGGCTCTGCCAGGGCTGGAGCTGCATTTCAGTCAGTGGTGTTGGAGATCTTGTCAAAATTGATAAATTATGAAGTAAGTAAAGTAAGTAAAACTTTATTTATATAGCACCTTTCAAGATAAAAATCACAAAGTGCTTCACAGAAGCTAAAACCTAAAAATCAAAATCAACCAAAAGCAAGTTTAAAAAGATGAGTTTTTAGCTGCTTTTTAAAAGCGACCACTGAGTCCACAGATCTCAGGCTCAAAGGGAGAGAGTTCCACAATCTGGGGGCCACAGTCCCAAAAGCTTTGTCGCCTTTTGTTTTCAGCCTCGTGTGTTGGACAGCAAGCAAGCCCTGGTCACATGACCTCAGGGACCTGCTGGGAATGTATGGATGTAAAAGTTCACTTATATATGTTGGTGCTTGTCCATGCAGAGCCCTGAAAGTCAAGGTCAAAACCTTAAACTGAATTCTGAATTTAACGGGGAGCCAGTGCAGCTGAATCAGCAGGGGTGTGACATGGGAAAACTTGGAGGACGTGGTCAGAAGCTTTGCAGCAGCGTTCTGAACAACTTGCAGATGCTCCAAAGAGGCTTTACATAAACAAGTAAACAAAGAATTACAATAGTCCAGACGAGATGAAACAAATGCATGAATGACAATTTCTAATTCGGAGCGCGATACAATGGGACTCAGCTTAGCAATGTTTCTCAAGTGATAAAAACAGGAGCGAACCAAAGATTTTACATGGGCATCCGAAGTCAGAGCTGAATCAATACTAACACCAAGGCTCCTGATAGACGGTTTTGCAAATGTAGCAAGTGGACCCAAGTTTTCCATAACACTAGGTACAAAATTTTTAGGAGCACAAAGAAGAACTTCAGTCTTCATTTAGCTGAAGAAAGTTTGAACACAGAAAAGTTCCATAAAATTTTGATCCACCACGCAATACCATCTGGAAAACATCTGATTAACGACAGCTTCAATTTTTAGCATGACGATGATCCCAAATCAAAACAAATCATACCTGGGTAGAAAAACACACTATTGGCCTCTCCAGAGCCCGGACCTCAACTTTATTGAAGCAGTGTGGGATCATGTGGACAGGCAGAAGCGTCCAAAGAAGTCTGGAGAACTATTCCTGAAAACTACTTAAAGAAATGATGAGAAAGATGCCTAATAGATTTCAGACTGTGCTGAAGAATAAAGATAATCACACCAAATATTGACTTTCAAGCTTGTTATAATTGTAGAGATTTGGGTGGGTTTTGTGTGTGAATGGGTGGATGACTGGATGTGTAAAGCGCTTTGGGGTCCTTAGGGACTAGTAAACAAATACAGGCCATTTACCAGGCCATTTTTTGCCGTATGTACTGTATTTCTATGCATGTTTGCACATGTGTCAGTAAATTTCTGCACCTTATGCCCGATTTCTTATCAAAATAAAAAGAAATGAAGGGTAGCTCAAGAGTTTTGCACCTCACTGTAAATAATCTAAATGAACATGTTGTTTTCCAATATTAGCATTTTGAAAATGGCCCAGCAAATGAATCATCAAAATCTCTATGGGCGTCATGTGATTCCCCCAAAGACTAAAACCAGGCCCTGTGTGTCAACCGTTGCTTTGTCTTTCTGCCTCGTCCCACCCAAGTGTCTCTACAACCCATATATTTGAACCCAGTGTCACAAAGTGACACGGTGGCGAGAGACCAACTCAGCAACTTGTGGCACCACTCGTCTGGGAAGATAATGAGTTCCCATAGGCCAACAATAGGGCACTGTGTGCATGTGCGTGTATGTGTGTGTGTGTGTGTGTCTCTCTTTGTTATTAAAGTACAGAAAGACAGCACTAGAAAGAGACGGGGAAATTCTTTAAACTTTAAACTTCAAATCGGCCCAGTTTGGTCAACCCCCAGCAGGATTTAGCTGTAATGAGGACTGGTTCTGCTCTCTCCGTCTGCTGCCCTCTGTCAGTTTCTCTCATTCTTTCTTTCTTTTTGAGTCTCTTCTCTCCGCAGTTGATGGTACAGACAACAGATCACTCCCAGGAGAACTGGCCCTAAAACATTATCCATCATGTTGACAGCTCAAGAGTCTTAAAGTGAAGAAAATATCATGTACTACACATAGATAAACTCCTCCTTCAAGCTCCTCTACACTCGGTTTTTCTTTCCTTTTACTCCACATCTTTTTCACTTTTACTGACAGCACATGCACTGAGGAACCCACAGGTATTTTGTTGCTGAAGGACTGCAAGTTCGATACCTGATGATCAAATGACACTTTAAATCCATATGTGACAGGTGCTTGAGTATTAGCACTTTAGCCAGTACTTGAGAAAGAATACTGTGATACAAGGCAACAGGAAATTGCTGGCAGTATTTCATCCTGGCTGTATATGTCCTTGTAAAAATACAACTGTGCACATTTAACTGTGGGCAAGAGGGAGAGGGACAGACATATATAAAGAGATATATAATGAAGACATTAAAGAAAAAGGACACGGGGGGGAGTGTGACGGGAAAGCTAAATTTATAGCTAATCTAGCTTTAATTTGTAATTTAATGAAAGACATGAAGAGAAAAACCTTATTCAAAGTTTTTCAATCATGTAAATAACAGTCTTTTTCACTGAATATGTCAGAGTAAGGAATGATAAATGTTTATTTAATATAAGAAATAACAGTAACAGACGAGATCACAGGCTTAATTTCACAAGTCTGACAAAAGAGCCAGGCTGATGAGGAGGTTAAGGGGTCATGGTTAGCTAACATATATATTTAACCCCAGCAGATTTACGTCTTTATAGACAGCAAAGAGAGGTGAACAGAATTAGAACATAATGCTTTATGCTCCCAGTTTTTATAAATGTGTCCTATTCTACATACCTGTGTGTAACAGAAAAATCAGGCAAAAAGTGAATAAATAATAAAGAAATATCTGATTTATTTTTCCATCAAGGACATCCTCTTGTGGAATATTTTTTTATTTCTATGGACCAAGACTGAGAACTATTTGACTGCATGCCACATACACAGATACTGTACATCAAACAATCATTTCACTTTGTATAGTGAGTACACATCACACTGCAACTCCTTCTTCATCGTGTCTTTCTTAGGAAAAGCACTTCTGTATACACTGTACCTATTAGCATACTTGCTAAATTTGACTGTGTTTACATGCAGTATACTGCATTTAGCAAACATTTATATTTCATTAAGCCTCTAATCACAAATCTAAAAATTGGTTGTTAGTCACTCCCCTTTGTGGCGGTAATAACAAGCACCGAGCATATAACACACACTCAGTGTTTTTACCGTTATCGGTATGGCAATCAAGTACTTATAATATGCTACATGTAGCTGCTCTAATAAGTATGAATGGACCCATTCACTATGAGGCACATCGGCTATACAAGATTGGATGGTTCAGCAAAGCCCTTTGTTATATATGTTTTTAATGCTTTTTCTTGAATATTTCAGCTTAAAAATACAGTCATGTGAAAACTAAGTACAACCTTGCTGCTTACATAGGAATTAAGAGGCAGGCCGTAAGTAGCAGCCTGTCTGTGCTAATTAAATGCACTTCTTTCTAGGAGGGGGCATCCCAGCAAATTCACCCAAAGGTGAAGCAGTGCAAGGCTCAGAGAATTGACAAAAAAAACCAAACTTGCAGTTATTGGACTATTTAGAGACATATCCAAACTTGTTTTCATATGACTGTGATATGATCTGCCCGATAAACGAAAAGACTTAGTTAAAGTATAGGGAAATGTCAGGGTTTGTAGCAGGATGCAATACCTAAATGTAGTCACAAACATTCTAGATAACTAAAAATAAACCTCTTTGTTGGGCCAAATGGCCATGTCCATAAAGAAGAACGCAATCTTAAACGTAATCAGGAAATCTAAATACACACAGGTGAAATCACAACAGAGGGGACATAGGACTGTATATACTCTAAGGCAGCGGTCCCCAACCCCCGGGCCTCGGACCGGTACCGGTCCGTGAGTCCTTTGGTACCGGGCCGCGAGAGTTGAGGCTCAGGTGTGAAATGTATGGTTTTCAGGGTTTTTATTGGTTTTCAGCGTTATTTTGTTATCGTTTTTATCATTAACTTGGTTTTCCTGGGTCTTTTCACGTGTGTTATGAATAAATTTTCTTTTTTTCGGTACCGGTACTAGGTTTATTTTGTTGTATTTATCCGCGACACCTTAAAGGCCGGTCCGTGAAAATATTGTCGGGCATAAACCGGTCCGTGGCGCAAAAAAGGTTGGGGACCGCTGCTCTAAGGGTAATCAGGGAGTGGGAAGAGCCGGATACAGGAAGAGTGAGAAGAAAACACAGGTGAATAACATAACACATAACTGATTAACAAAATAAAACAGGAAATATCTAACTGACATACTGAAAACAGAGAGCTTTACACAGGAGGCGAGAACAATACTCACAGAAACAGAGTATAGCTAAGACTAAAACACTTAAGGGGAGGGCACAGAAAACTAAGAAATATGATAAAACTGTGAGGATAAAACTAAAAGAAATCAAACACTGAGGAACGATTAAATTACTGCAAATACAAACTGGTATTATAAAGGTACAAAGTACATTAAAGTCAAAAGATGATCACTGAACCGATTATATAAAACTAAAAGAAGTCAGAGACCAAAACTCAAAAGCCTGAGTCCAGAACCATGACCACGACAGGAAAAGATTACAGACTATAACTTCATCTCTGTGATGGGATGTCTGCTGAACTTCTGACAAGCTATGGACCAATTCACCACACCAACCTCCAAGGTCTTACTTTTAAACTTGCTATATAAAGGGCAGTCTATTGTGTGCATTGGTGCTGCACTTCGACACTGAATATAAATAATGAGGTGCAGAATTGTCCAATATGGGCACAATTTCTAGGAGGTGGTGGGCTGCAGAACCTGCTTAGAATTCATATGAAACTGGGACACAGCCCTAGTTTTTAGTGACTGTTCTCCTTGGGTTGAAGAATTTCTATGACCTCCAGCCTCTCCAAACTCATTGTATAATTAAATGTATGGCAGACATCCTGAAAAAAAGTTTTTATAGCGCTCAAGATGTGGTTTGAAATATTTGAAAGGTTTGACTACAACAGGTTATCTTGCGAGAAAGGTATTCTGACTGCATTCAGTTATGACTTTTCCAAGGTCTGGGCAGTGTGAATGTAGGTAAAGAGTAGGCAAAAAGAGAGATGGAGAGGGGACAAATGTGTTGAGGTGTGTGACGACTCTGTAAGGAATGATAAAGAGACAGAAGGAGAGACTGCTGGTTTTACTGCGCCAAGGCCGACATGCTTGGATTTATGGCGTGTGAGCATGTCTGTGTCCTAACTCTTAAGTGTCCGAACTTGCTGACCTTGTGAAACTCCTAAAAACTGTTTGAATTCATTCAGTGCAATGACACTGTCCGCTTCCAGTGGGTTTATTAAGTGAGGAGCAATACAAAGACACTTTAAGAGGGACTTAAAAGACAGATCCGCCCTCAGATACTCTCATATAGCAATAAATCTTTGTCTGATCTTCAAGGCATGCAGCCTCATTCTTTGATGTGTCGAATTTTTTTCCCCCAGCAAATAATTTCTTACTGGGTGCTGAACATTCAGACAATGACAAAATCGTGACATTTTTGACAAATTATATTTTAGACTTTAAAGGGTTTTCAACATCAAAACATTGTGTTTTTTTCAGCAGAGCAAGAAAAATACAATACCGAGGATTAAATTAACCTGCAAATGCAAGGTAGGTTTCCATTATTGAATAGTTTTAGGCCAGTTTCTTTTTATTTATTATTTTTTTACATATTCAACGTTATGCAATATTAATACCTGAAGCAACTAAATTTCTGCACTGATTTTGATTGGTATTACTTTTTATTCTCTTTCATTGTCCTGGTCTGAAAATAAGCTGACGTTATGTGAATGTGTTGCCTTTCTGCACTAATGCACCTTCTCTTTCCAAAGTTATGATTCCCATTTTGGTTCTTATGGTGCACATTCACAAGGATGCAAGTCCCTGCACATTCTACAGATTTGTAAGGAGAAATTCGTTGACCAAAATAAGGAACTCTACTAACTGTTGGAAACATCCTGAGGCATTTACAGGAGAACATTTGGTTCAAATGTTTGGTGCTATTATGCTCTCACTAACAACATATTTTTGACCATATTAAACCAGATGTCGCTCACCACCTGCCCCATTCTGCTACATTTGGCTCCCCGTGACATCTTCCTCTTTCCCAAAATATGCTGGTGGATTTGACTCAGCAAGGGTGCAAGTGCAGGTGGTCAAAACAGGACTTGGAATGCTTTCAGATTTGCAGCCTTCAAGCAGAGCATGGGCACATTGTACAGGGAGTGCAGAATTATTAGGCAAATGAGTATTTTGTCCACATCATCCTCTTCATACATGTTGTCTTACTCCAAGCTGTATAAGCTCAAAAGCCTACTACCAGTTAAGCATATTAGGTGATGTGCATCTCTGTAATGAGAAAGGGTGTGGTCTAATGACATCAACACCCTATATCAGGTGTGTATAATTATTAGGCAACGTCCTTTCCTTTGGCAAAATGGGTCAAAAGAAGGACTTGACAGGCTCAGAAAAGTCAAAAATAGTGAGATATCTTGCAGAGGGATGCAGCAGTCTCAAAATTGCAAAGCTTCTGAAGCGTGATCATCGAACAATCAAGCGTTTCATTCAAAATAGTCAACAGGGTCGCAAGAAGCGTGTGGAAAAACCAAGGCGCAAAATAACTGCCCATGAACTGAGAAAAGTCAAGTGTGCAGCTGCCAAGATGCCACTTGCCACCAGTTTGGCCATATTTCAGAGCTGCAACATCACTGGAGTGCCCAAAAGCACAAGGTGTGCAATACTCAGAGACATGGCCAAGGTAAGAAAGGCTGAAAGACGACCACCACTGAACAAGACACACAAGAAGAAACGTCAAGACTGGGCCAAGAAATATCTCAAGACTGGTTTTTCAAAGGTTTTATGGACTGATGTAATGAGAGTGAGTCTTGATGGGCCAGATGGATGGGCCCGTGGCTGGATTGGTAAAGGGCAGAGAGTTCCAGTCCGACTCAGACGCCAGCAAGGTGGAGGTGGAGTACTGGTTTGGGCTGCTCAAAAAAGCCAGTTAAACTGGGATATTGATCTGGTCAGTTAAGTAGCAAAGGGACTGTTAATCAGTTTCAGGTGCTCTGGTGTTTGTGAAGTTAACAATTGGTGCATTAGAGGGGCAACAATGAGACAGCCCTCAAAACAGGAATAGTTTTACATGTGGAGGTCACAGATATTTTTCCCTTTCCATCCTTCCTGACAGTTTTTTCACTAGTTTTGCATTTGGCTACGGTCAGAGTCACTGCTGGTAGCATGAGGCAATACCCGGACCCCACAGGAATTGCACTGGTAGTCCTTCAGGATGGCACATCATTACATAACATCGCCAGAAGGTTTGCTGTGTCTCCCAGTACAGTCTTAAGAGCATGGAGGAGATAGTATCTGAGAGTATCTGATCTTTTGTGCACGTCGAAACACGGTGATCACTGCCAAAACTACAAAATGACCTCCAGCAGACCAGTGGTTTGAATGTCTCTGACCCAACATTTATGAACAGACTTCATGAGGACCCAACATCCACCAGTGTGCCCTGTGCTCACTCCAGATTGACATTTTTCCCACTGAGATTTGTTGTGTTTTTAAATTGTTCCATTATTTTTTTTTTTGAGCGGTGTAGGATCAATAAAGGTGTAGCTTAAGTTATAAAAACTATATCTAAACCAAAAAGCATCTCGCAGTTCACAGAGATCTTGACATTTTTATATTATGTCACATCAGGTTCAACATAATAGAGGGCTGAGCTATCCCTAGGGCAGGGATAGCTCAGTAGGTTGAGTGGTGGCCCCATGATCGGAAGGTCGGGGGTTCGATTCCCCTTAACAGCTACCCTGAGGTACCCCTGAGCAAGGTACCGTCCCTACACACTGCTCCCCGGGCGCCCAATGGCTGCCCACTGCTTCACTGAGTGAATGGGTTAAATGCAGAGAGGAATTTCCCCACGGAGATCAATAAAGTACACTTTCTTTCTTCTAGATAGCTTCAGATGGGTTCAACCCCTCCCCCACCCCCAACCATGAATTTGATTAACAGTTAAGAAAATGGATGGAGTGGATAAAGGATGGCTTGCAATAACTCATACATTGTGTTCGGGATGTTTCTGAGCGAGACAGCTGAGCATTGTGCAACATGAATGCAGTTTGTGCTGATCTACAAAGACATCAAGGGTGCGATGACAAGATGAGCTGCTTTTATAGCAACAAATGTAGGGATAGTGTAACATTCTGTCAAGAAATATATAGCAGAATAAGGAACTGTATACATGAACTGACATTACAGAAGCTTGAACTTGGTGAAATGATAAGCTTACAGCGAAGTCAGCGAGGGGGAGGTGAGTACTCTTTTCACAGGAGAGGGAAGGAGGTAAAAAAAAGAAAGGGAAAAGACAGAAGCTAACAGTCAGAATTTGACAGCAGAGCAGCAACCTTGAAACCTTAGGTGGGCGAAAGAGGAGCCTGAGGGGGCTTTATGTTAGCGAGCAAGAGAGGGAGGGAGATCATAGGCCTATTGCTGCACAATGACAAGAGCCTCCACCTGGGGACAAGGACACATGTGACTTCAATTCTCTTCTGCTTTCTGTTTAGTGAAGGGACGGCGCCAGCGTGTCGTCACCCCCGCTGTGCACAGAACACAGTCGAACGTGGATTTTGAGGTTCATTACTGAACATCCTCATCTCGGGGTATCACACAGCTGTGCATGACACATCAGTCTTGTTTCATAAAATGTGGTGTGAGCGTGATGTTCTCCTGCACCGAGGAACTTTGTGAAGTTTTGTGCCATTTATTTCAAATGTACTATACTCAGTGCTACTTCGTACTTTTGATTATTCTTTTTTGTTTGTATGCCAGTTTGAGAGATTCTTTGGGGATTCTACAGCATATAAGCTTCTTATTTGTCATATCTAAAGGGGTTAATCTATCACAGTGAACATTTGTTATTGCTCTCAGTAATGTTTCACATACTTGGCTCAACTCCACTTAGTTTTTATTGTTTTCCATTAGGTGGTTGTTCCTAGTATCTGGTTCTATTGTAGTATGTCCTCTGCCGCGGCTCCAATTGATATGAGTCAACCAGAAAACATGACATCAAGGGGTTGCATGCCTCTCAATAAATCATGAGGGTGACTCTTGCCATTTTTGAATGAGGGAATGAAGGAACTGGCTGCACAAAACCAGCACTGTGGTTCCAGAAACTGACAAAATCCATAGACTGAGCTGCGAGTATACCATCGCCAAGTTGTTGTGTTGATTGCATGCATCAGATTGCATACAAATGATGTCACTGGGTTTTAGGCCTCATGCACATTGAGTTCACAATGTAATGTAAAACAACTGAAAGCAAGTAGAGCCGAGGTGAGGTGAGTCAAAGTAGATACCAGTGGAAAAGAGGCATATATGTTGTATATAAAAGGTGGATGCAGCCCCGCTGTGACAACACTCGCTGGCTTTTGGACAAAAGATTTCAATAGGGACCACCTGCCGTTTTAAGGGCTCCGGTTCCAGAAGTGAATTTCCCATTTATTCTCTCCACTGGTGTTTCAAAAGCCTTAAACCAGCTACGAGGTGACTCATGAGCGTAAACAGATTTGATTTGGCTCACAAAAATAAGAAAAACTAAAAAGAAAAAGGTTTGACTGTTTACATAATTACTTTTTAATGATGAAGGAGCTGTTCATCCCATAATGCACTGCACATCCCAGATTTCACAGTAAATGACTTCTGACCTTCTCAAATTGAATCCATTTTATTACCATGCTTTATTACCATGCTATAATGATACTTTTATAACTCCTGCTGTGTATCTGTTGCCTAGTGATTGATATGCCGGGGGATTCCCATGATGCATTGAGTTTTTCCTTTCCAGTCACCTTTCTCACTCACTATGTGTTAATAGACCTCTCTGCATTGAATCATATCTGTTATTAACCTCTGTCTCTCTTCCACAGCATGTCTTTTATCCTGTCTTCCTTCTCTCACCCCAACCGGTCGCAGCAGATGGCCGCCCCTCCCTGAGCCTGGTTCTGCCGGAGGTTTCTTCCTGTTAAAAGGGAGTTTTTCCTTCCCACTGTCGCCAAAGTGCTTGCTCATAGGGGGTCATATGATTGTTGGGTTTTTCTCTGTATCTATGAAGCGCCTTGAGGTGACTTTTGTTGTGATTTGGCGCTATAGAAATAAAATTGAATTGAATTGAATTGAATTGAATATGGTACAGTGCTTCATTCCTGTCTACAATCAGCACTCTCATGGTTTCATGTGAAATTCAATGTCTTGGTGAACATATTTGTTAGGGGTGTAACAATTTTGAAACCAAGACTGAAACTACACTAAAAGCATCTGCAGTAGCCTACTGTATCTCAATAACCTCTTTCTGCATAGCTATAGATAAATTCAATTCCACAGTGTCTCTTTTGCCCTGTCTGGTTTCCATCACCTCTAATGGTTCGTGGCAGATGGCTGCCCCACCCTGAGTCTGGTTCTGCTAGAGGTTTCTTCCTGTTAACAAGGAGTTTTTCCTTCTCACTGTCACCAAGTGCTTGCTCATAGGTAGTTGTCTGCTTGTTGAGGTTTTCTCTCTGTTATTGTAGGGTCTTTACCTTACAATATCAAGTGCCTTGAGTCGACTGTTATTGTGAGTTGTTTCTATTTTATAAAGTTGAATTTGATTGAAGTAAATAACAGCATGCTAGCCTGTTGACAGTAATGATGTTTAGAGGTAATTCAGACAAACGAAATTCATCTAAACAAAAAACAAGCTAATGAACCAAAACCATAATAATAAAAAACAGAAGTAAAACTGAACTATGGCTTTGAGGAAGTTATTAGCCAAAACTTGGAAGCTGTAGACTTTTTGGGACATCACACAGAGATAGCCTTTTTTGTAATCCGTGTTAAGGAAGAGACAAAATACTAGAATTTCACTGCTCAGAACTAGAGCAAATATCTTTAGTTGGCTATTTCATTTGTCCTTAAAATTGTTTTAAGATGAAACACAAACATAAACATGGCTAGAAGGTCCAGTTTAGGACCCTCAGCTAGCTGCTACAACTTTTGTTGACATCAAATGATCAACGCGAACATGGAGCCAGTATTACAAACTTTAAATCTTAATATGATTCAAGTTTTTTTCTCCCCTGTTTTTAATTCATTCCTTATACAGATGCTGTAGATGAGCCAAAAAGACACAAACTATTTTGTACCAGTTCATGAAAATGTTTTTTATGCTCTAAAGTTGGTTATTTTAGCATGGGAGTCCCAAGGAGTTGACTCATTTTTGGAGCTAGCTTAAAGTACTTCAAGTATTTTAATTTGGGGGGCTTCCAAATTGCTTAAAAATTTACAGGCATGGGAGTTACCACTTGAAAGGATGAAGTGCCCATTAACAAGTGTCTATCCTTCTGATACGGTCACCACACAGTCCTGATCAATGATTTGACTGGCAAGAACCTTGAAATGCAGTTAAAACTACAGAAAGACAGTTTGTTGAATCTTTACCACGTATTGCTTTCAAAAGGTCCCAATTTTCATCATTCATGAAAGTTTTTAGCATCAAAAGCAAAATCTATTCACCTCCATTCTTCTTGTGATTTACTGGGGGAGGAAGTTTTGCTGATTATACCTGTTGGTAATTTGCTTCAGAAGCTTACATTTCAATCTTTTGCAGTCTCCAAGTGTAATTTTGTGTAATTTATTTCACACGACCTTGGCCTGCACAGTCACATACTCGCATACTCACATCGTTTCTTTCCCTTTAGGACAGCACTCGGCGGATAAAAGGTGCAGCCCCCGCGCCCCTCCACCCTCCACCCGCTCCAACATCCCTTAACCCTTCTACTCTCTCCTCTCTCTCTCAGTTGTCAAACATCAAAAAGAAGGGTGCAGTTTCCAAAAAGTCTCACCGAGGGCTCAGAGCGAAGGGGTTGGGTTTGGGATGTTTTTCAGGATGGGGGGGGTAGAAAAAGGGAACATGGCTGATTTTCTTGCTCTGAGCCCTGGTGCCTTATTCATGCCCCGCACGTGCCCCTTGTGTGCAGGGCGAGGACAGGGTTCCAATGATTAGTGCGAGAATGTTCTAAAGAAAGAGGTGCCAAGCCGCTGCCTCTAGCAAAAGTTACACAGAAGGAGAGAAGTGTGTGAATGCGAGTGTCAGTAAAAGGGAGAGAGAGGGGGGGTGAGAGACAGAGAGATTGTGTGCTGTTGCAATGATTAAGTCATTTCTTATACTCGCCTTTGAGTGTCTTGTCTTTGATGCTGCAAAAAAAGAGAAAAAAGCCCCTCCCACACAGACATCATTAAGGACCAGAGGGATTGTCTCTCAAGTTGGATGAGGAGGATGAGGAGGGGTGGTGGTGGCGAGCATGTTGATGAACTGGGGGTGTGTGGAAGTGTGGTGGCGGGGGAGGGTGGGGGTATCAAACAATCCATCCACACGAGACACAACATAGCAGATTTGTATCACGCTTTGTTGTCGTTCTTCTGTTGCGCATTTGGTTTGCTAACAGCTCTGCTGCATTATTGAAAACTAATTAAACAATGTGGCGTCATCGTCTCCTTTTTACATAAAGTTCTAGGCCTCTGTCTGATATGCTCCTCATTATCAGAGCTGAGGCAGCAGCCGTGACAGCGGCACTCAAATTGCTGTGCTTTAGTCACAAAGTTGGGCATTTGAAGGAAGTATTACCAACAGCAAAACTTCTAAAAAGTAGTAAAATGTCATTTTGTTAAGAATTGAACATTTATTTCGCTGATTTCCTTCCCTCTTCACCACCTTCTCAGTCTCATGTGTTTCCTTTTTCTGCTTTTTGCAACATCCTCTGTCGTCCTGCCAGTGGAAGTAACTCAGAACGCCATGTTGAAGGATGTCTCAGTTCCTCATAAAAAGGCATCTGGCGGAGAGAGTTGAACAACTGGAATATACAAACTATGGAGTGACCGTACAAACAACTTGTCCGCATTTGTATAGGCCATTAAAAAAAGCTGTGATATCCTGCCATACTGTACTACAGCGAGAATTTAATTAAAAGTAGCGCCAAAATATACAAGTTGTCACTTTGAAGATAAACCGATGTTGCCTCAGTTCTTCTATCTTCATCAGCAAACATCTCCAAAGGGTGGGTCTGAGAGACGAGGAAAGAAATAAAGGATAGAGAAGCTGACAGATGAGAAGAAGGATGTCTCCTTCTGTTTCTCATGTGTCTCTGTTGTAGCCACTTCTGTTGTTTTTTCCCTGAACTTTTGATTATCAGCACTGTTGATGTTTTTATTTTCTGTCTACATTATTTCACCACTTTATATTTTCTCGGTTACACTTTTGGTTGGCTAAACCTCCTCTGCAGTACATATTATTGCTCGCTTTAAAATTTTATTAAAAACTGATTTTGTTTTTTCCTTCTTTCTTTAAAAATGCACCAAAATTAGAAGCAAAATCTACATGATGGCCATAACTAAGTTTTTCACTGACATATTTATCTTTATATCTTTATATACATCACGTGATAGAGCGGCTGTGGCATGCGGGACCTGTCGGTGGTCTGGATAGCATTTGGAGCTTCGCTAGCAACCTGGCATTTCATCTCCGACAAAGTTATCCCCGAGAGAAGTAAAGCAAGTGTGTAAGTCCATCTCTGAATGTTTGTAAAGCATTCCTGCGTTAAGCTTAACGAGCGACTGCCTGCTCTCCGGCTGCTACTTCAATCGTGAAACTGCTTAATGATCAGCTGATCGGCTTTTCTGTCGCAAGTCTGTCTCTCGTTTGTTTTTGGTCCACTTTGCGCCAGAAAGAGCAAACCAGCGGCTGAACAACAGCAGCACGTTTAAGCTTGATAAGCTGTTGTTACAATTTATTTAATATTACTTTCTACACCAGGATCTTTTTCTACAGCTGACGGCTGGTAACTGTGCAGGGGCGGATCTAGCAAAGTTTAGCCAGGGGGGCCGTTGGGCATTAACTGGGAAAAGGGGGCACAAAGACATACTTTTCTTTCTTATTCTCATTTAAAATGTCGAGCTTTTAATAAATAATTATCTGACACCCAAAGTTTTAATTTGATGTAAAATGAATAAAGTCAATTACTGTACATAGTGACTATTAAGTCTAATATATATACCCTAGTAAGCTATAGTACATTTTCCTTTGGGAAGGTACCATCTGTGCAGTCTGCAATTTTGTTGAAGAAAGATGTTGAATCTATTTAATATTTCTTGAAAATTAATTGATTTCTGTGCATTTTTTTTCACACTGCATCAAATTAAGGTTGATTACGTTGATTAAGCATCATGAGGTGGAGCGTGAGGGGTGGTTCCCTATTTTTTATTTATTTATTTTTGTTGTTGCTGGGAGTTGGAACCCTATTAGTTAGGTTGCTTAATATTTACGCTAAGTACTCTTTAAAATACCAGAATAGGGAGGATGGTGTAGGTCTAAGTTTATTAGATTGATCAGTATTGCTGAACTATGAAATATTTTTTTTGTATACAGGTATAACAGAATAGCTTTAGTGTAGTTGTTGTTTTAAACTTGAGTATGAACTTGCAGACTTGCAAAATGCAGCAAGATATTTAAAAAACAGTTTTGTTGATTAAAAAACACTATATCGGATTCATATCGGTATCGGCAGATATCCAAATTTATGATATCGGTATTGGTATCGGACATAAAAAAGTGGTATCGTGCCATCTCTAGTAATTATTTTACTATTATGAGGAACTAAAGACACCCCATGATTCAATAATTTGTAGAACCACCTTAAGTAATAAGCTGAAGTAATCGTTTTCTGTTTGATTTTAACAGTCTCGTGTATGGTGCTGGCCTAGTTTTCATTACAGCTCAATTTATTGTTTGATTTACTGAAGTTTGTGGCATCACATTTGACTCTAGTTTAATTTGGTATACAGGAGTTCATGGTTGATTGCAAGGTGCCCAGATCCTGTAGCTGTAAACAAGACCAAATCCTGACCCTTCTACCACCGTTCTGTCAGTTGGTATGAGGTGTTTGTGTTGATAGGCTGCGTTTGGTTTTGTGCATTATGTCCAAACATCTCCATTTAGTCTCGTTTGGCTTGACCAAACAAGCCATACTTGTTTGGTCTTTTTTTAATCGTACTATCATGATCTTAAACATCTAACATGCTAACTGAGGCCTAGAGAGTCTGAGATGTAGCTCTTGGGTCTTTTACAGTTTCTCTGAGCACTGCACGGTCTGACCTTGGGGTGAATATGCTGGGACATCCACTCCTGGGAAGATTGGCAGCAATCTTGGCAACTGTTTTCTACTTGTGAATAACCTTTCTCAGTGGAGAATGATGAAGTTCAGATTGTTTGGAAATGCCCTTATAACCCTTCTGAGACTGAAGAACAACAACAATTTCTTCTCTGAGATCATTGCTGATGTCTCTCCTCCTTGATATTGTGCTAACACACACCTGAATGCTTCAGACCAGCAGACTTAAAAAACCTCAGCTTTTATAGAGGTGCTCACACTTTCTGATGATCAATCAGTCAAGTATTTGATGAGAAGCACCTGGCTGCTACTTACTCTTTATATGGAAAACTCTAGAATTTAAGTGTACATTTTTCACCATGACTGTGTACATGATTATCTTTTTACAGTTGGGGGGAAAAAAGTTCAAAAAGCGTTAAGGTGATGCAGTGACACAGTAAATGTCCTTAAAAGTGGTATGCCGTCTCCCAAGAGTTGGTTTAAAGATACTAAAGCAAGAATACTAGTGGCACATTTAATATTCATAGAAAATGTGTTTCCATTTCTGTGCACAAAGCAGTAGATTAAATTTTGTGTTTATTTCACAAAGTGCCACGAGACTGTGTCGTAATATTTGCAGTAGTGGCTGCAGTTATTTTTTCCTTGCTCTCATTGAGCAGATACTGATCTGTTAGCCGTGTGCCACCACTGTAACTGATTGTGTTTACTTGTCCCCGACTCAGTGCACCTATTAAACTACAAAATCTACATTAAGTGGTCGGGGCATTTGACACAAAGAGCCTCACACTTGATCATGTCTGATAACAGTAGATGGTGCTTTTGATTAATGTGTCAGTCAGGGAGGCCATGAATAACATTAGCGAGAGCAGGTCGCTATAAAGTTCTCTATGAGCTGTGGTGGTTGCTGAAACAGTGTGACTCTTATAATGTAAAATGAAAACCCTAATTTTATATAATTATTGTTGAGTTTGTGAGTAAAATACACAACAATGAGACTATAACAATAGATTATCCTGTATACCAGCCACTAAACAGCACTTGAGATGCTAACACCAGTCAGACAATCGCACTAGATCCAAATGGCAGGAATCTCCGTGCGACATTTGCAGCTTCCATAAAACATCGGACTATGTGATGCAGAGACAGAGAACGTAACCAGTTTGTTTGCCTCCATTTACAGGCGGCAAGATGAAAAGAGCGCTGTTTAAGTCTGATGTTGTTGGTTCTCTGTGCTGTCAAAATGAAAGACTTCTAGACTGACAGACACAAAAGGGCTTTTTGAGATTTGTTGCAACTGCAGGAAGCTGCCTCTCCCTCCAAATTTGCCACTTGACAGTGATGGAGTGCCTGTCTAATACAATGATGTGTTAGTCCGCACATGTGCAAGCAGAAGCGCACTCGCAAACACAACCGAGAGTGCGTTCAAAGGCCCGAAGGCTGTCTGACAACATCATTAGTGTGTCTCTGTCTGTGTGTATTACGTCTCCTTTCGTCTCTCTCTTACCTCGTTCACCCTCTCCCCCACTTCCTTTCTGTCTGTCTCTCTCGACGGGAATCGTGGGGAAACAGGTGGAAAACTATTCAGAGAGAACAGACATCGTACGTTCCCTCTGTTATGTCTCAGAAGCAGATCAATGGGCCTGGGTGCGGAGATACGCACAGCTACTCGGTGACAATGGGGAAAGTGTAGATTATTGCCTCTGTGGAAATGAAGTGAATCTCACTCTTGGTCGAAGTTGTACGGTTTCTCCCAGTGGAGCTCACACCCAGTGTTTGTCAAGCAACTGTGATTTATTCTCATTTAGACTCATTATTGCAACTTAACATATTACTAATTCCCAGTCGTGGATGATGGGGATGCCTCTGCATTTGCTAAGGAGTGTATGGAAATACACTCCTTAGCAAATGCAGAGGCAGCTCAATGTAGAGATTAGCTCAATTATTCCAATACCTGAAGCATACCTGAAAGTTTAGTTTAGTCATTTCTACTAAGTTCAAGATGACTGCCAAAATAAATGCACCAATAATTCAAAATGATAAGTTATGACAAAAAAAAAGTAGATACATAATGGTGAAGCAGCTAGAGACCGAAGCTGGCCAGTATCGAATGTTCTCAGTGTGCGACACAGACAAATATTCGTGCTCATTCTCATGGCCTCATTAGCGTGGAGGCTCTTTAAAAAAAATGCTAACAAAGGCCAAGTGGCTAAAAATTTCCAGACCTCAGAGCTGGTCATGAGGCAGCGGCTTCATTGTGATCAAAGCAGTTAGGAGGAAAATTATGGAAATGAGTGAAAGTGAAAAGTTGGTCGATGTCCTGTTATCTGGTGAAGTTATAACAATATTGGAAACGTGCAAATAATAATGCCAGATTTCACATAAATCTGTTAAAAAATTGATTAAAACTCTTTATTTTTTAGGCACATTAAAAAAACAACAAAATTTTTAGACCCAAATTTGAGATGGCACACAGGCCTGGAGTTGTCATCTTAATATAAAAATAACAATGTGCTTTTTTTTCTTTTTTTTTAAACTATTTTTCTCCCCTTTTTTGCAAAACAGCAAATTTGAATATTCATGGATAAGAACAATAATAATTTTCTTGCATACTGATTAGGTAATCATTACTGAAACATCAAAATTATTTTTTGTAATTGCCAATACTGTTAATTTAGAGCAGCTGTGGCATAAACCTTACAGAGGTTGGTGGTCTACCTTTGTTTAAATCTGTCACACCTGCCCTTGTCTGGTAAGTTAAAATATGCCAGGTGAACATTGATGTACAACAACTCAAGTGAATTATTTGTTACTCTTTAAAGAACAGAAAAGTTTGCTTTTGCCAGCTTTGGAAAAAAGTAAAGTTTAATCATTTCTTTTGTTATAAAAAGATTATTTTGCATTAAAGAAAAGTTTTACCGTAATAGCTTACTATTTGTGATCGTTGCTAACTGCAGTACTATTAGTTAGATCATGACTCAAATGTAATCATTGCCAAAGAAAATAGATTTAAAGACCAAATAAAGAAGCGAGATAAGTAAAACAAAAAATATTAATGATCTGGCTAATAGTGTGGATAAACAGCTTATATTGTTACAAAACACTGCAAGCTAAAAGGTTCAGTTTTATTCGTTAAACATTGAAAGGATAGATTTGAGTCTGCGGTGGTACATCAGAAAAAAGATCTGAATCCACTGCTATATCATGTAGACAGCTTGAGCGCCCTGACTGGATGCGCACACCTCAGCTCACGTGTCACACACCTCTAAACCTCTTCTGGATGCATTTACTTGCAGAAACGAACAGAAAACACAATTTCACATGCTGCAAATCAAAAAGGAGATTTTTCTGAAGATGATTACAAGCGTTTCATTTGCTGATGAGCACTCCTTCTGGAAGACAACTCATCTTGGCTGAATATTGGCCTCATGAGAAATGAAATTAGGAAATGATGGTGGTTAAAATCTGCAAATCAACTCTGTTTTAAGCCACAAGACAGTTTTGCATTTGATCACTATAATATGCAGTTTGTTGTATTGCTTGCATTTTTCCAAAATAGGTTTGACAAGAACTGAGAAAAACAACAAAGAGTACCCAAAAAGAAGAAAGGGGAGGAAAGATAAGGAGGTAAAATTGTGCTCTTCACTGCTGGGCTTTGTGCCCCCTTCTCTCTACATGAGAGGGGGTCCTCTGATGAGGTGTTGATTGCCTGTGGCCACAAGTGGTTTCTCCAAACACTCTAAAAGTGGCCTATCCCCTGATTAGATTTAAGTGTTATAACGGCAAATAGGCCTAGACACTTGAACATACATTACGGCATTGAACAGAGCTTGGGGCGAAAGCTTTCATTAAAACGGTGTCTTACAAAAGACCCGAATGGATTAAAGGTGGTTTGGAGAACAGTACATGTACAGGCATTTAAATCCAAAGCGGGCAGCTGTTTTATTTCAGCGATGTGTTAGAGCACGGCAGATTGTTAGAATGCTTGAAGAACAGAGATGGCTCATTGCTATGCAAGGTCCTCATTCCCAGGTTGTCTACTGCTGTTCTGTCAAAGCTGCTGCATTTCACAGGCTCAAGTTGTGCATTGCTGTAACACTGTGATGCACTACAGCAGGTTAAAATAAAAGTGATGTAGATTTGTGATTAGAAATGCACATATCTTCATCATGTGCATGGATGTCATGGTAAAACTGGGCTTTCTTCGAAATGTCTTTTTTCAGGTTCAAATGACAGCATATGTATTTAAAAACCCAAAACTTTGAATTTATTTTGAGTTTATTTTGGATTAACAGGGTCAAAGGGTCTCACAAATCTTTTGTGATGCCGAAGGTTCTGCAATGTCTTTAAACCTGACAAGGGCCTTTAACGCTTTGTTCGTGAGCATGACTACAGCTGGTAGTTTCTCTTTGGAGTAGCATAAAAAGGATTTCTTTGACAGCACTGACTGGATTTGGACAGTTCTCAGAACAATGGGAAAGTCCAAGGAACTCAGTGAAGATCTAAGGATAATTGTATATTTACACAAGTTGGGAAGGTCTCTGAACCATTTCTGAGAAACTGCAGATTCCAAGATCATCGGTTCAAATAACCATACCTAAGTAAAAGGCTGTTTTGTTGCCAGTGGTACATATGTGGTACATTGCATATAGTGGATGGAATAATAAGGCAGAACTACCTCCAAATTCTTCAACTTCACCTCAGATCAGCAGCTAACTTGGAAAAAGTTGCTTGAATAGGACAATGATCCCAAACCCCAACCTGAAGTCTAATGAAAATTTGTGGACTACGCTTAAACCAACCAATTTAAATAAACTATACAAATTCTACCAAGAATAGTGGTCAAATATCCAAATATCCTAAATTATGCCAGAAGTTTGTTGATGATTACCAAAAGCACTGGGTCGAGGTTCAGTCATGTATATATTTGAACCTGTACGTATAATTTTGACCCTGTGTGGGTTGGAGAAAATCCAAATTAAATTCAAACCTCACCAAAGTCTTATATTTTAAAGTCATTAAAGATATGTTGTGTAGTCATTCCACACTGGAAGAAGAACAGTTTAAAGAAATCAATAAAAGCCCAAAATTATCATGACATTCATTTCCGTAATTAGTGCAAGTAAACTTCTGACCACAACTTTACACTTAACTATTTCCTCAACACGTATGAATACTTGTAAATGGCATATTGGTATAAAATTATAGGATTCTCACTCCTTAAACCTTAAATGATATTTCTCAGTGTCCAAAATTATCATGGCATCCATCAATGTACCAGCGCGAAACACAACTTTGCTAGTGGCATCTGGCAGAATGACATGATGCACTGGGGTAATAACACATTGGACGCCCACAGCAACAAGTAAGCAACCAAAAAGGCAGATATAAAATGTTAACACCGGGGGCATTGTTAGGACCGAAATAATGCAATAGATTTCATTTATGGCTTTAATTTCAGAGAAATAAAGTCTGTCAGTGTGAAGAATGCAAACTCTCCCTTACTTTCCAAGGTTAACTACATGGTTCTATGTACAGTGGGTCTGAGAAACTCAGCTTGAAGTTTTACAGATGAAATGTAGGACAATAGATACCCAGCAAACACTTCTAAGACAGTGATATTAATTCTTCAAAAAGCAGTCGTACTACAAGGCAAAAAAAAACTCCAACACTTGTATTTTTGCAACAATACCTGCAATTGCAAGGGTCCTTGTTTTGTTTTTATTTTTTCGGCGCACATCAGTTCACTGATGTATGACAGCACTGATTTATGCACAGCTCTCTAAAGGTCCCACAGGCTTTTTAATCAGGTTGAGGTCCGCACTTTAACTGGGACATTGCAAGACTTTGGTTATTTACTCTTTCAGCCATTCAGTTGTGGATTTCTTGCTTTGCTTGGGGCCATTATCAGACCTGTCAGACAGATGGCCTCATATTAGACTCTTCGGTATACAGAGGACTTCACGAGCAGCTCGGTGACTACAAGGTGCCCAGGTTCTGTAGCTGTAAAACAAACTCAAATCATCACCCTCTACCACCACACTGACAACTGGTATGAGATGCTTCTCTCTGCATTTAACCCATTTATGCAGTGAAGCAGTGGGCAGCCGTGAATCAGTGGATTCAAACCCCCGACCTTCTGATCACGGGGTGACCACGCTATCTACTGAGCTATCCCTGCCCCTCATTGCATTGCAATGGACCGAGGCTACTCAGGGTTCCCATGATGAACTGATTGTTTCTTTTCCACCAACTATGTGTTTATGTGTGTACCATCCTTGCATTTAAGTCAGTTTGAATCTGCTTCTTTTCACGAGTTTCTTCCTCGTCTCCCAAGGTAAAATGCTTTGTTTTGAACAATAAATAACAATTCTTGTACGCAAACTTTCACTCGTTAGACTCTCCAAAGAAGGACTTCCAGCAGATGGCGAGGTATTGTCTCTGATGTTGGCACAGCAATTTTTCAATCAAGACTAGATGTTAAGAAAGGATTGCCAGCTGACGGCGATTCAATTTCAAAACGTTTGCAGAGTATCCATCACTGCACAGTAAATATTCAATCATCTACCAATATGCAGCCTACCTGTACCCACCCGTGAGCCTGGACTGACGTATGTGTGCAAATGTATGGATGCACACACATGCACAAGCATGCCCATTTTGTCTGCGATGCACACGGCTATTTGCTGGCACACAGACGAGACATGAATATTTAAAAGGCTTCAGTCTGCATGCGCTCCATATATGTCACCATCAGAGTCTCAAGAGCTTGTTGGAGGGCAGGGGCCCCTGTGAGGAGCACGTGTGTGTGTGTGTGTGTGTGTGTGTGGCAGGCTCAAAGTGGCCATCTTCATATATCATGTAGCTCCTCCCTGCCAAGAGCACTGCTTCTGTCAAGTGTGTGTGATGAGCACCCACAAGACCTCTCCACACTTCACCCACTCATCTGTGTGTGTGTGTTTGAGTCAAAACGAAGAAGGAAAAGAGAAAGAACAAGGCAGAGAGAACATTATGTGTATCTGCTGTGTTTAGAAAGCAGGTCAGTGGGGTAGGCTGGAGTGTGTGTGTGTGTGTGTGTGTGTAGTTGGGTAGGAGGCTTTTAATCAGCTTAGAGCATTCAAGTCAGTCAAACACAGTTCTTATTGCAAACAGCATGTTTCATAATAAAAATGAATTTCTCACTGGAGTCAAAAAGCTGAACAAAACACACAGAAACCAGATGGATATTTAACATTCTCAATTAAATTTGGTTGCAAGCATTTGGTTGCTTGTGACAATGATGAAGACAGGACAAACCATGATGAAAATGAATTCATCTTAGATAATTATTTATTGATTTTTTTCTTAACTAATGTGTTTCTATCCCTGTCATTGCTAGTTTCTGGTGAAAAGGAAAAATCTAATAAGCAGACAATGGCCTATGTCCGTCTATTGATGACTATAACACTGAAGATGGCATACAATGCACAATAAAACAGAATTATGAAATTATGATCTCAAGTTTAAACACTGATAAATAATTTGAAACTAAACAAAAATAAAAATATATAAATAATTTACAACACAAATTTAAAAAAACACATGAAATACATCATTTAAAAACAAACAAACATACTTAACAATAAAATAAAATATATACATTGGTGTCTATAGCTAACCCTTCCCCTTGTTATAATTTAATTTAATCTACCCATTTAGATTGTATTAAGGCTTAAAATTATGCATTATTCACATCTTGGCTACTTTGACTGGCAGGTGGGTGCTGACAGCTGTCTGCTGGGCTTCACCTCAGTTAATCGGAGTCACTGAACTGTATTCTTAGACCAGGCTGGGGGTGGTTTTCATTGAGGAGAGCTCTAGTTTTATGTCTGCATGTTACTGCTAATTAGCAGGTATCTGTGTCCATGTGATGCACCCATAAAGTCTTTGATTGGACCTTGATAAATAAGCTATGTAGCATTAGCTCATAACTTAGCACTTTGAGTCTGGCCTCAAAAGAAGGAAAAATAAATACATAAAAATCAACAAACCAAAGAAAAAGTCAAAGCTTAAAAACTATTGGTTATCCATCTTTTATATGACCACACAAAAAAAAATACCACACTTAAATTATATTTATTCAGTTTTTAGATACTGTAGTAAACAAACCAAAGATATAAAACTATCTTTGTTTTGATACCCGAACAATCTGGCTACACAAAACAAACCTACAAAAAATTCAAAGATTACTCATATCATTCTGTACAGTAGGGATAGTCACACTCTGTACCGTAAAATGGCTATGTTTGTGCATAAAAACATTTTTACACATGATATTTTTTATATATTTTAATAATATCAACACTTTGCAATAAATTTGGAATTTAAAAAGTGTGACAATTAAATATTTTGCTATGTTTTACATTTTGATCCACTAATCACCACAGATATGCTAGCTAGCATTCATCTAGTGAGTGTAGTCTGTCAGATCACCGTTTACCTCTTAACAGCGAGTGAGAAGCGTCCACGTCTATTTACTCCGGAAAAGGCTGTAAAACTATGTGAAACAAGTCGAATACGAGTCAGTGAGTCAATGAAGCTAACTTCTCTCCAGTGACAGCAATACAGAGATGAGTTGTTGAACCCTTAAACAGTAAGCACTTGTGTATTTAGCGCTGTTAGCCCCTGTTAGTGAAACTTTCTCTGAAGTGGAGCTAACATTGTTGGACTCTGACACTTAGTGAATAACCTATCATAGGATGTGAGAGTGTAATCAAACTGTTTATCAAGGGAAAGGTGAGATTTTTAGGACATTCAAATCGAACATTAGCTAGCATTATGTTAGCTTATAACCAGCTGTTGTTGTTTAGCCGGCTTGTCCTCAGCCACCCAGAGTCTAATCTCCTGAAAATGAGTAATTGGAATAATTGGAATAAATAAGCTTGTTTTTGCATATTTTCACGAGTTAGAGTCTTGACTTCAGTTGAAGAAATGAGGCTCAAGGTAACCAGGAAGAGCAGTAGACACAAGAGAGGAGAGAGGGTCGTGGTGGAGGAGACAGATGCTCGAGTGGAAAAGGAGATAATAAGAAATAGATGATGAAATGTACTAATCTTAAATGTTCTGAATAGCTTAAAAAAATACTTGTCATCTTTAAATTAAATTATTAATGTAGAATTGACCCTTTAGAGCAGGTTTTGTTTTTTCGTTAGTTATATTTTGTTGTTTAACATGCTACACCCCATTCGAATCATATTATAATTTTCTAGATTTTTTAGAACATTTTACACATATTTTTGAGATGTTGGTGAATTTTAAATAAATAGCTGATAACAAACACATCTTGTTCTGAGCTAAAATCACCAAAAAGGTTAAGCTCAGTCAATCAAGTAGTCTCCAGTTTCATCCTTGTGGCCACATATAAGGTCTGACACACTGAATTGCATTACAACATGCCAATAAATTGGTACCACTGTATCGCTGGTCAAAATGAAATGCAATTTGATGTCTGCTTGCTGAGATGCAGCCAAATGTAAAGGGTTAACGACACGGTCGGCGATGCCTCACTTTCCACAACACTGCATGATGGGTAAACGACACCCCCCGCAGAGTCTGACAGTAGCTCGCAGCGGTCCGTCACCTCATGTCCACTCTCAGTGGGACGCCTCACACTTGTGATGTTATGAGATATTCACACAAAACCCACAAGCCTGCACAGACCTGTGTATGGCTTGTCCCACTGATCTGACTGCATATTAAGTGGAATGATAAAATAAGAGTGGCCCCATCTGGTAAATAGGACACTGACTTACAAATGCTGCTGAAAAGACGAGGCACATTTAGAGGTGAATAAATTATTGTTATTTTTGTGCGTTGAAATGATTTTGCTTCCTCTATGGGACAGAAATTCACGAATTAAACAAAATTTTATTCAAAAGATGATATTGTTGGAACTTAATGGACCATTAGTAAGTCATGAACGTGGGTACTGTGGTGTCCCCCGGTGTCACTAAATTTGTATTTATCTGCATCTGCTTAAACTCCTGCTCAAACAACAAGGCTTGTTGATAGCTACAGTGCCCAACTGTTTTAGGATGTTAATTTAAAATAAATTAATTGTGTTTTGTATGCATCGTTTGAATAGGGCTGCATTAAGCCCAAAAAAGACACACCAACTGCAAAAAACAGTGGATTTAATACCCTGCTGTGTTACCCAAGTATTGAGAGAATGATGTACGCTGCATAGTTTCTCTAGGTAACATGACCTTTAACCTGGAAAAAGAGACAAAAGTCGCATACTGCTTCTCTTTACCAGGTCTAGTGGACCAAGGACTGTTTTTTCTTTCTTTTTTTCAGAGAATCTTTCCACTGATTTCAGCAGTAACCTCCTAAAAGAATTGTTTAGTGGGACAAGTTTCAGAATTTGTTTGGATGGAAACTCCTCATGAGAAAGGTTGGTAATTCATTGTATTCAAATAGAAGTTTTAAGCACCGGAAAAGGTTCATTGTGCATCTGGCAGCAATATACAGCTGAAGGTGCTTTTTCTCCTCTCAAGGAGAGCAAACTTTCGAAGGGGAAGGGGAAATGGAAGTGGAGCACAGAGATTGATTTGACTGCAAATGATTTTGACTCTGATGAAGACAAAGTGGTGCTGGAATGATGGTCTGTTTGCACTATTAACGCTGCATCAGTCAGCATGCTCCGGTCGCTCAGTGCTCTAAGTGTTCAGCTGGACGAGGTAGAAAAGCACATGTGCCATAAAACTCTACTTATGTGATATATATCCAATTAGTTATTGTCCAGTGTTGGCTATTTGAAATTAAGTAAGCGTAATAGCCCTGCACTTTTATTGGATGGCATTTCTGTCACAACGGGACTGAACGGACTCACGCGCAGGCTCTAGGTCTTGAAAGCACAAGAGTCTTTATTATGATGCACCAGGTGATTATTTACAAAAGTGAGGGGAAAGCCGGGCTCCGGGGGTCCACACACGAACGGGAAAGACACGCACACTCTCCGTCCACTCCTCCTCACACTCCACTCACTCGGGTAACACAGGGGTAGGTCCAGGGAATCTGTACACAGAGACACGAATGGGTAGTTAGGTAAATCGCTATGAAACACTTCTGAAGTCATTGAGCTGGGGTTACACTGACGAGGGTCGGCAACGGTCCAGCGACGAGAAACACAGGGCTGCCGTCTTATAAAGGAGCTGGATCACTCGTGATGAGCCACAGGTGCGTGGGCCAAGGGCAGGAGCCCGCAGGTAAGCTCCGCCCAGGCAGAGGGAGGAGGGAAAGAGGGGAAAGGAGAGAGCAGGAAAAAAATAAAAAAAGGAATACAAAACATATGTAGCCGTACTGAGCCGACCGGGTAGGCACAGGGACCCTGACAGTACCCCCCCCCTCAACGGGAGCCACCCGGCGACCCACCGGGCTTACCAGGGTGCCGGCGATGGAAGTCACGGAGCAGGCGCCGACACAAAACAGCCGAGCGAGGCACCCAGGAGCGCTCCTCCGGCCCGTAGCCCTCCCAATCGACCAAATACTGGACCCCCCGCCCCCGGCGCCGAGAGTCCATAATGCGTGAGACCCCATACGCCGGCAGCCCATCAACGATCCGGGCGGGAGGCGGGGGCCCGGAAGGAGGGCACAAAGGACTGGAGAGCACGGGCTTAATCTGGGAGACATGGAAAACGTCGTGGACACGCATGTTGCGCGGAAGGTTCAACCGAACAGACACAGGGTTCACAAGCGCACCGATTTCGAATGGCCCAATAAAAGTAGGAGACAGTTTCTTGGACTCCGCCCGGAGGGGCACATAGCGGGTGGACAGCCATACCTTTTGTCCGACCGCATACTCAGGAGCCGGTGTCCGATGGCAGTCTGCGAGCTGTTTGTTACGTGCCGTCGTCCGGAGGAGGGCAGCTCGGGTGGCTCTCCACACCCGGCGACATCTACGCAGGTGGTGTTGGACGGATGGCACCGAGAGGTCACCCTCAACGGCCGGAAAGAGCGGAGGCTGAAATCCTAATGACGCCTCAAAAGGTGAAACTCCAGTGGCTGAGGAAGTCAGGCAATTGTGGGCGTACTCAATCCATGGCAGCTGGTCACTCCAGGTCGTTTGATTTGTGGACACCACACACCGCAGAGCAGCCTCCAGGTCTTGGTTCGCCCGCTCAGCCTGTCCGTTGGTCTGAGGGTGGAAGCCAGAGGACAGACTAACCTTAGCGCTGAGGGCGGAGCAAAACTCCCTCCAGACCCGTGAAGTGAACTGGGGGCCACGGTCTGACACAATGTCCTCCGGAATTCCATGGAGGCGGAATACATGCGTGGTGAGGAGGTGAGCGGTTTCCAGGGCCGTAGGCAGCTTGGGCAAGGCAACGAAATGGACAGCTTTAGAAAACCTGTCCACAACGGTTAGAATGACTGTGTTACCTTTTGAAGCCGGTAATCCGGTGACGAAATCCAAGGCTATGTGGGACCAAGGCCGTCCCGGAGTGGGCAGCGGTTGTAGCAAACCGGAGGGAGGTTGGTTGGACGACTTGTTACGGGCGCAGGTCGTGCAGGCGGCGACGTATTCCCGTGCATCCCGAGCCAAAGTGGGCCACCAGAAGTAACGCTGGAGGAATCGTATGGTGCGGTGTACTCCCAGGTGACAGGTGAACCGGGCGGCGTGTGCCCATTGCAGTACCTGAGAACGAACAGAGGAGGGCACAAACAACTGACCTGGGGGCCCGGTCCCGGGATCTGGTTCTGTTTTCTGAGCTTCTTTAATCTGAGATTCGATTTCCCAGGTCACCGTGCCGATGGAGCAGGAGGCAGGAAGAATCGGACCTGGCTCGGGTTCCGCTTCAGAGGAGTCATACAGTCGGGAGAGGGCGTCTGGCTTCACATTGCGGCTCCCGGGCCTGTACGTAATTGAAAAGTTGAATCTCGTGAAAAAGAGAGCCCACCTCGCTTGCCGGGGATTGAGTTGCTTTGCGGCTCGGAGATACTCAAGGTTTCTGTGGTCTGTCCACACGATGAATGGTTGAGTGGCTCCCTCTAGCCAATGTCTCCATTCCTCCAGTGCTAACTTGATAGCCAGAAGTTCCCGGTCTCCAACATCATAATTGCGCTCTGCTGGGGAGAGACGGTGAGAGAAAAAGGCACATGGGTGGAGCTTACCCTCCCTCCGTTGGGACAACACCGCCCCGACCCCGGAATCCGATGCGTCCACTTCAACGACGAACTGTTGCTGGAGGTCGGGTTGGCAGAGGATAGGTGCTGTAGCGAACCGTTCTTTGAGACGTAGGAAGGCCTCCTGCGCGGATTGGTCCCACTGAAAAGACACTTTAGGAGAAGTGAGTCTGGTTAAAGGCAGAGCGAGTTTACTGAAATCTCGGATGAAGCGGCGGTAGAAGTTGGCAAAGCCTAAAAAGCGCTGGAGCTGTCGACGGTTTGGGGGTTCGGGCCAGGTAAGCACTGTTTGGACCTTCGCCGGGTCGGGTTTCAGATCACCCCGCTCTATTATGTATCCGAGAAAGGCCACGGAGTCCACGTGAAAGTCACACTTTTCGCTTTTCACAAACAGTCTGTTTTCCAGCAAACGCTGCAGAATCTGTCTGACGTGTGTCTCGTGCTCCGCCACTGTTTTAGAGAAGATAAGGATATCATCCAAGTAGACAAATGCGCACCGATTGATAAAGTCCCGGAGGACGTCATTCACGAGGGCCTGGAAAACTGCTGGGGCGTTAGTCAGCCCAAAGGGCATCACCAGGTACTCAAAATGCCCCAGATGGGTGTTAAAAGCTGTTTTCCATTCGTCGCCTTCCCTGATCCGAACTAGATGGTAGGCATTGCGGAGGTCTAATTTACTGAAGATCGTTGTCTCGTGCAGAAGTTCAAAAGCCGAGGAAAGGAGCGGTAGGGGGTATTTGTTCTTAACTGTAATGTTATTAAGGCCGCGGTAATCAATGCAAGGCCGGAGAGACTTGTCCTTCTTTTCTACAAAGAAGAAGCCGGCTGCCACAGGGGAAGAGGACGGCCGGATTATGCCTGCTGCCAGTGAGTCCGTGATGTATTTCTCCATAGACGCTCTCTCAGGTTGGGAGAGACTATAAAGGCGACAGGTGGGGAGTGTGGTGCCTGGGAGAAGATCAATGGCGCAGTCATACGGCCGATGAGGTGGTAACGATTGTGCAAGATCTTTACGAAAAACTTCAGCCAAGTCGTGATACACAGGTGGAACAGAGGTGAGATCCGGAGGCTCAGACAGGTTATTTGGAGGAGACGCGGAGGGCGGAGTTGCAGCCCGGAGGCAGTTCATGTGACAATCCACTCCCCAGCCTACCACGCATTCAGATTTCCAGTCGATATGAGGGTTATGCTGTCGCAACCAGGGGTGACCTAAGACAAGCGGTGTTTGAGGAGCTTTAAACACGAATAGGCTTAGAACCTCGGTGTGGTTGCCGGAGAGTGTGAGTGACACGGGCTCTGAGACATGGGTTATATCAGGCAGCCGCTGCCCAGATAAGGCGGTGACATGTAAACGATGAGGTAGAGGGTCAGACCCAACCCCTAATTTTTCCGCGAGGGCTGAATCGATAAAGCTCTGTTCCGCGCCAGAGTCAATTAACGCCATCACAGAATGGGTTTTTGTGTGAACTGTTAACTTGGCCGGTAACATTAAGCGTGGAAGGGAGCTTTTACTAGACAGGTCGCCCACCAGTACTCCCTTAACTACGGGCGGGCGCCCCCTTTTGGTCGAGATGGACAGGTGGCAATGAAGTGGCCCTTACGGCCGCAGTACAGGCACTCACCAGAGACCATGCGTTGCTGACGTTCCGCGGGTGTTAGCCGTGAGCGACCCAGCTGCATGGGCTGCTCGCCTTCCTCGCTTAGCTCGCCACTGTGGGCAGCACTGGGTTTAGCCCTCCATTCCCCCGCTGGTGGGCCCAAGAGCGCCCGTGGCTCCTGAAAGGCCCGCCCCCGGAGGTCTCTGCGAGCCTGAAGGCGATCATCTAACTTAATGCACAGAGTCATTAGAGAGTCAAGAGAGGCAGGCAGGTCATGCATTATTAGTTCGCCTTTTAATTCATCACAGATGTTATTAAGCAAGGCACTCTTTAGCGCCTCCTGCCCCCACCCCGTTTGCTCAGCCAAAACCCAGAAATTGACAGAATAATCCGACATCCTGCGTCTACCTTGTTTAAGATTTAACAGGCGTTGAGCGGCGGCGGCAGCCTCGGATCCTTTGTCAAAAACGCTCTTAAACTTAGACAAAAACTCGGGGTAGGAGATGTCGGGGTGGGATCGTAGCACTGCCTGGGCCCACTGTAGAGCGCGATCACGTAACAGTTGCACAAAGAAGGAAATCTTATCTCCATCGCCAGGGTACCAGTGAATTTGCTGACGAAAAAAATAAGTGAGTTGTGTGAGAAATCCTGCACACTTATCCAACTCACCATGAAACAGTTCAGGAGAGGGAGGCTGATGCCCGACGACCACAGGTGTAGTTTGGGCCGCGCTTGCGGGCTGAGACGCGCTCGCGCCCGGGATGGGTTCGTCTGCCGGAGAGGCTGGCGGGGGCGGAGAGTCAGTCAACGGGGTCCGCTGGGCGAGAGCCAGAGACAAAGCGGCAACGTCTCCACTGAGCCGCATCAACATATGCTCGTGTCGCTGCAACAGCTCATCCAACGAGACCGGGGCTGGGGCGGGTGACGCCGAGCCTGCTGAGTCCATTGTGGCTGGACCGTTCTGTCACAACGGGACTGAACGGACTCACGCGCAGGCTCTAGGTCTTGAAAGCACAAGAGTCTTTATTATGATGCACCAGGTGATTATTTACAAAAGTGAGGGGAAAGCCGGGCTCCGGGGGTCCACACACGAACGGGAAAGACACGCACACTCTCCGTCCACTCCTCCTCACACTCCACTCACTCGGGTAACACAGGGGTAGGTCCAGGGAATCTGTACACAGAGACACGAATGGGTAGTTAGGTAAATCGCTATGAAACACTTCTGAAGTCATTGAGCTGGGGTTACACTGACGAGGGTCGGCAACGGTCCAGCGACGAGAAACACAGGGCTGCCGTCTTATAAAGGAGCTGGATCACTCGTGATGAGCCACAGGTGCGTGGGCCAAGGGCAGGAGCCCGCAGGTAAGCTCCGCCCAGGCAGAGGGAGGAGGGAAAGAGGGGAAAGGAGAGAGCAGGAAAAAAATAAAAAAAGGAATACAAAACATATGTAGCCGTACTGAGCCGACCGGGTAGGCACAGGGACCCTGACAATTACCTTCTAAGGTGTTCCTGTCATTTTAACCTGTTTCCCCTGAAGCAGGAGTGCAAATCAAAGCCTGAGCCTGAATGTTTATCTACTCAGTGTGTAACGCCGTAATGTGGCCCACGCTTCAGAACCAGCCTCACTGTATGGCAGATATGAGGCGGAAACAGTCATGCGTTACATTACCCCTGTCCACTGTCGCAAGCTTCTGTTACAGAGCAATCTATAAGTACTTAGCTGCTAAGGAAATTAGCCGCTCCATCGGCTAGAGAATGAAGAAATCATTGCAGAGTCCGGTATGCTCCTGTGCGCCTGTGTAATTGTATTTCTAACAAATGTGCTTGCAAAGTAGGGGGCTCCAGACCTTTTTCTACTTCCATCTCCTCCTCCTCCTCCTCCTCCTCCTCCTCCTCCTCCTCCTTCCTCTTAACTAAAACCCCCTTAACATGCGAGCGCAAGCTAGCCATGCACCGGGGCCGTGCCAGCGCACCGCAGCCAACCTCATTACCGTTTGATTATGCGAAATCAGCAGAGAGGAGCGAGAGAATCAAAGCTAACCGCTGGAGATGAGTGAGTTGTACAGTAAGTGTCCCTGCCCCACAGGATTGGTCGGGAGAAAGATTAGAGGACTTGCTCCCTGAGACTCACAGAGATCAAATTCTCTCCGTTTGCCTCCCTCTTGGGTGTCAAAAATGAGTTTCGGTGATGAGACAAGATGTCAAGGTCTATCCTGGAGTTGCTGTTGGGGATGTGAGAAGAGCAGGGGTTTTTTTTTAGTTTTTTTTTTTTAGTAAGCTTGGAAAAATAAGGAAGATCCTTGCTAGGATAGGCATACAGAATTCTGGGACCCTGGCAGAGAGGAGTGGGTTAAAACACCATCATTTATATTCAAGGACAGCTGCAGCCTAAGAGTGGGTGAAAAATTGACGCGGGGGCTTTACCTCGTCTCATCCTCACGTTTTTGTTCAGGCTGAAAAGATGCCTCTGTGCCCGCCGTTGCGGTCCCCGGCAGAGGCTGAAATGATGTTTAGGGGACTGAATACAGAGGTGACAAAAAGGGCGACAAAAAAATGACAGGGCGGTGTGCATGTATTCATACACAAATAGGAGCACAAACACAAGCAAAGATACACACACATTCATTCACAGACACACACACACTCACAGCAGCCATCAGTGCTGTGCAAGATAACAAGACCATACTGAGGATGACCGGAGGGGTGGGGAGACAGGAAAGGATGAGTGAAAGAGTAAGAAAGTGGTCACGCTCGGCTTACTTTTGCCATGTAGCTGCCCTATCTCCCTGCCGCACTGACCCTCTACACGACAAGCTCCACGTCTTATCAGCGCTTTCCTCGGTCCCTTGGTCTTTCTCCCCTGGCGCCGTGCGGGAACGTGATGCCGGAAAAACGCAAACGCCAGATATAGGTTGAGTCATAGAGCGGCACTATCAGCTTCGGACACGGACCCTGTTAGCCTGCAGTCATCAAGCAGTTCAAGGTGTGATTTAAAACCGCGGACTGTTCTTTCCCTCAGGCTTGTATAGAGAGACATATGTTCATAAAGCCCACACACACACTTCAGTATCCCTGAAGAAAACACATGCCCACTTCATTTATGAGCTTGCCTAAGTGCGGCCTTTAATTGAAGTGCTGCTGCAGGTAAAAAGTGCATTTATATGCATTTCTTTAGCCAAAAGCAACTGGCTGTAACACCTGCACACAAACAGAAATGCACACACTCACACATAATGGCAACAGTGGATATTGAAGGTGACAGGGGCCTTATCCGCTTAATCCAAATTTACATACACCACTTCCGTTTGGTATTCCATCAAAAGCACTGAACCCCCACCTTCCCCCATGCAAAAAACCCCCAACACTGGGCTTTGTGTCGAACAGATACAAACATGGTTTTGACCCGAGATCCAAAACTGCCAAAAACTAAATAAAAATGCAAAAACAGGAAAGAAAAAAATTACATTTTTCAGTAGATCTCAACAATAGCAAAAATGTGCAGGGTTGTGGGTTTAGGAAAAACAAACAAACAAAAAAAAACTTTTTGGTGTGTATTTTTATAGCTGTATCTTTGAGTTTAGCTAAATTTGTAGTTGTGTGTTTGTGATGGTGGTGTCCACAACCACACACCTGAAATTCAGTGATATTTATTCACATCTCACATTCATATAAATCAGACACAGATTTAAGGTTTTACCCTCCCTCCTCATTTTACATTTTTGCAAACAGTTGCTTTAATTAATGTGGATATTTTGTTTTCATATAAGTTATACACTTTTGTCACTGATTTTTAGGTTACATTAATTTTTCTCTGTTTTCAGGAGTTACCTGTCTGCTGTTCCAGTCCTTCCTGGTTTAAACAAAAGAGGAGGCTGAGGGGTGGAGGTGGTTTAAATACAGAGGCCAACTAAATGGGCTTAACTCAATTTACGAGGCCAACCATATGGTTATTTTCCATCTTTGCCCTCAAAATGGTTTATTCAGCTAGTTTATCCTGGGTCCAGCTGTCTCTTATTGGAGTAGGTCTTGTTCAAATCTTGTTTCGCTAAGCAATTTTTTGTGTTGATTTTTGCTTAACTGACCTTTCATCTTTTACTTTCACGTGTATTTCTTGATATTAACTTTTTTTCAGTATAAGAAAACCCACATACTGAATTTTATACCTGTTATTAGAGCATTAAATATTTAGTTTTGCTATTTTAAAAAAAGGAAATGCTGTGTAAGCCTATTTTATATATTTAAATATGCCACCATTCATTGACATAATGAAACAACATAAGGATTGTAGCAAAATAGTCCATCCATCCTTTGGCTTTCTGACATTTATCATGTTGCGAGGCTGTCACGCGTCAACAATCTGTCCTGCGTCGTGGTTCCAGCGGTATCCGGTGAGCTCTCACTGGCCCTTGGAAATTTTAGGGGTGAAGGTGTTTGTCTTCAAGGTGAAAAGCTTCTGGCATGTTACCTCAGGGCAGCTAAAGGAAGTCAGCAGGCCAAATCCATCACTGCGGGATAAAGATTGTTGCTAAGGGCTGGGCTGGTTGGGTTGGGGTAAGAAATGGGGCTGGGGGAGCAGTCATCTTGTTGCCTTCCTCTCTGTCTGCCACTGGTGCATGGCCTTCCTTGTAGAGACCATGTCTGTGGTGCTTAGCAAGTCACATGACCTGGGTTTTCATTAGGCAGTGTCCACCACCAGCGGCGGCTCTGGACCCTGTTTACAGATCACCTCAGCTGTGATACCCATCTCATGACCAGCCGGCATCCGGCAACTGACTTAGAACTGGTGCGGACCAGGGGAGTCCCACTGTTTAATTAAAACAAAGCATTGCGAAGGCCCATGGTGGGTGTTGACACGATGTGATTTCTGCCCAGTTCCCTGAATGTCAGAATAGATGATAACCTCAATTGTACACATTGTCTGCATCTCATATATCCTCTTTGTGGCAAAACCGGAAAAAATTCTAAGTACAGGGAACCTCAGATTGAGATTCAAGAAGGTTTTTTTGCAGACCACACTGTGCAACACAGCTTGAATAAACCTGAGTGTAACATCAGATCTCATACATGTGGACTGTGCAAAAATACTGCTAATACTGATTTGTAGGCTACATGCAGGTGCACTTCCTCTGTTATTTCTTTCAGTTGGATGACCCATTTCGGTGGGGTCAAGGCAACGGCTGGAGTACACCTCACTCTGCATTCCTAGTAGTCGGTTAGTAGATGCGGGATAAGGCAGCAGTCACACTGTGAGATGATCGCTGTACATTTTTGATATTGTTAGAATTTGGTCCCAGGCTGTCTTTAAACCACCAGTTGTGGGATGTGTTGGTTGTTTCCCAGGGTTTTGAGTTCCTCTGAGTTTAATATCCTGGTTTATTATTTGGTATTTTCTGATTCATTTAATTGAGATTCCATGTTCTTACGTCTGTTGCCTGTTTGAGGTTTTAATTTTCCTTTACACTCCAGGACATTTAGTCTGTGGTCCGTATTGTATTTCACTTCCAGCTATTTTTAGTGTTTAATAACTTCTATCCCTCCGTTCGAGTCTTACCTCTGTAGCAGCTTCAGGTTTACTTCCTGCTTTATTTATTGCGTGTCTTGCTTTGTGTTTTACTTCTGCCTACAGCTATCTTGATTGTCAGCACACACTCATTTCTGTCCTGCGTCCACTTCCTCTGATTAGCCGTCTGTGTGTGTATGCGGTCTCCATTTAGTTCTTTGTCTGTGTATCTGCCCTCATGTGCTCCCTGGTTTGCTTCCTCTGGGCTCTGTGTGGTGAAGCAAGTTCAGCCTATGCAGTCATCTGAATACATTTATCTTAAAATCAGGTTAAGCTGGTTATCGACTCACTCAGGCAACCCATGCGTTATCAATCGTGCTACGAGTGCATTCGCATGAAAGGGGAGGCATTTTCTCTTGCAAAATTTCAACAATGTAAGTTGAAATACTTTTCAGGAGTACAGCACTATCATTAAGACTCAGGAGAATTCAATGGATTATAATCGAGTTTTGTGGTTAATTTCTGTCATCTACAACCCCGTTGGTGATTAAGAGTTGGAGAGCAAGTAAACTAAATATGAAAACAAAATTCACATGTAGGGTTAGTTATTTTTAAGGATCTTGTATTAAAGCTTATAGCACAAAAACATTCTAAAATTGTTTGCCTGAACAGGGATAAAAATTACAGTATAACATTGCATCGATGAAATCAATCAGGGAAAGTCAATACATTAGACACAACTGAAAAACATTAGACCCTCCCACTATTCATGTAGAAGGGTCCTAGGGATGTTCCAGGAATGGTCGCACTATTTTCTTTTCTTCTTGGAAAATTGATTGTTGATTTCATACCTGCAGAGCTAATCTGTTCCAAAGCAGGTTAGGTCAACAGCATATGTTACCATAGTAATGTACCCCAATAAGAGGTGAACTGCCTTCGTCGTATAGAAAACAAAGAGTTAACCTGGAAGTCACCTGGATAAGATCAAAGACCTTCTTACAGGCTTAGGATTGTGCATGTTTTATTCTGTTTGGAATTTCAACCTAACTTTACCGCTCTTACTAAGCCACATAAGTCTGTCGTTTTGGAATCATCTTGACTATGACACATGATAGGCTCCAGTCCCAAACATGTGCGAGTTTTTATTTTATTATTACAAGTCAAACATCTCACCCATTTGGTTTCATCGCTGGATAACACAACTCCAACTCTAATGTCTTCCCAACAACCCCAGGTATGTTGCATCAGTGGAAGACTAATAGGCATTTCCCCTAATGACACTCTATTCAAAAGCAATCCAGGGTTTCATCAACATGGAGTTGATGAAAATGCTCACTGCTCTTGCAACAAGAGGAAAGTTTTCTATTTCGAGGATCTATGATTCAAAGTGCTTGGCACACTGGCCTAGCTGAAAACCAAATACCACTGTTTACATTATCGCTAAGAACACTCTGTTGGGTTATTTTAGTCTCAGCGTGAGTGTATCAATAATGTGTTAAAGCTGTTAGTGATGCTGTAACAAATGTGGTTTGCACTTTTAAATAGCACATTGTCCCCATCTGTCATTAACAAATGCACAGATCTTGGCATGAATTATTTGGTGTCCCTAGTAGCCCTCCTTGGGATGTGCAGAGGGGGGTGTTGCTAAATCAATAGCCATAAGGAGTCTAGCTCCCATTTGCTTTCAAGATCTACAGCCAAAGGACCCAGTCATCAAAAGTTAATGAGCTATTTAGATCATGCTGTTTCCTCAGCCCTCGACTGAGAAAACACTGCTGGACTAGGGAGCAAAGAGCCCCCACGAATGTGTGTGCTTATGTTTTATATGCTTCATGTGTCTCCTATAGATCAACAGAGAGAGATTGGCAGCTGAAAAAGAACAAAGCAGTGGAAATGGTTATCATGCCTGTGCAGTTGTTCTTGCATTGTTTGGTGCAAATGCTTGACAGTGGTTGCAACCCTTTTGATGGGCAGTAATGTGAAAACAAAGCTTCTTTTTGACTCTGTTGTAATGCTATTGTTGGGCTATTCAGGCACCGCAGCAGCCGCATTATTTGGCTCTAGTGGTCAGTGCCAAATGGCCAAATAGGAACGATGAACATACAGTACATGTTTTAACTAGCAATTAACAATAATGAGTTTTGTTTTGTGTTTTTTTTTTTTTTTTTTTTTTAAAAACTACATCCATGTTATCCACATTTGTCTGTCTCTAGGCTGGTCCAAACAATGGGCAGGAGGCTAAACCCACTGAAAACAGGGGTACCATTTCTAACTTCTAATTACGTGGGCGTCCTACAGCCCACCTCCAGAGTCTGGCACCATCCACCCTTAATGTGGTTAGAAAAACAATAAAGTGTAATGTGTTGTGATTGTTCTCTCCCCCCTTTTGTTCTGAGAGTTTTCAGAACGCCGTCCTGCATTTGAATGTATATCATTTGTGCTGCTGTAATTCTCTGTAGAACTTGAGTCTTGCTGTGAAGGCTGTAATTCAGCATGTCGAAACCTTTATAAAGCTGCTTCCTATAGATTGGAACAAATTATTGTTATTATGTTGGTTTAGTCAAGTTGTCATGCATTTTTGTCAGGAATCGTGCACAAAAAGTCATCTCAGGGATCCCAGGACTGAATGGAAACTGGGCTGCTATAAACTCCAGTCTTTTTCCACCCGAGCGTCCCATCCAAGCATTATATCCTGTACTATCCAGTTGTGTTATCAGCAATTGCATGGCTGTTATCGGTCCTTGGATAGCCTCCCATAACTACTGCGATGTTATCCTATTCACAAGAGGTCGTTTCACCCTGCTGAACTGAAGTAATGCACTTCCACACTTCAGTGTTACTACAAGTGATACTGCGCAACATTCTTTATATTTTGTTTTTAAGCAGCTACACTTTCCTGTAATGTTATAATAGTAGTCTTTAAAAACAGCTCTCCAGGCTTTCTGAAGGTCATTCAAAGTGTTTCCTTGATTGATTTATCCCACATTTTCAGTCCAGTCCTTTTTCAGACAAATATTGTTTGTTTGTTAAGCCACTTAACACTGACTATAAGTCATACAAATGTCTCCTACTGTCACTCAAGGAATGAACCAATGTTTTGCTTACATATAACAGATAACCTTTTGGCCAGTGGTGTTGGTGTTGGTGTTGTGGTGTTGTTAATACTGATGGAATTATGAATGATGCACATTTGATTTTGATGGAATACTATCTGGAAAGCATCTCATTGGGATCAATTTATTTTTTCACTATGACAGTGATCCTTGTTTCTTGTTGTTTTGGAAAATTCTTGCTGTGATTCATGATTTGAATCCAAGCAATAATTCTTATTATATTATTATTATTAGTCCCACTCCTCATTTTTTACTCTTGTTAGTTACACGTCTTTTTTTAACCTCTCTTTCTTCACAACCTCTTCTCTGTATATTATGCTTTTTTTTTATCTTCTATTATCCTCATTTTCTGAATTCTCTGCCATGTTTCTTCACCTGAAGTCAGTTAACAAGGCCTGAAGCAGATCCGCTAACTTGTCACCTAGGAATCCTCCCATGTTCCCTCACTGGCTGTTTCCTGGCTGCTAGCCTAGTTAAAGGGTTTGTACATAAATGTTGCAGGCAAGAAGTTACTGCTGTCCAAATTCCCTCGAGGACAGTCAGAGAATAGGAAGGGCTCCCTATTACCAAGACCACAAAATGTGTGTATGGGCACCAAGAAGGTAGGATGTGATCATTAAGAATTAACCTTAACCCCAGTGCAGCTATTCTGAAGGCTTGTGGAACGAACCCCAACAGATTTCTAAAATTTGTGTATCTCTCTCTCTCTCTCTCTCTCTCTCTCTCTCTCTCTCTCTCTCTCTCTCTCTCTCTCTCTCTCTAACAGAAAGTAGCCAGCAATTCCCTATCCACATGGTGAATATCATCACCGTGGGAGGAAGGTGTGATGTACACCAAACTTTTGGACAGAACTGCTAAAAAATTTTGACCACAGTGCCAGTCAAGCGGCAATGAGGGAATGAATCAAACTGAGGTGAGTGGAGCAAAGCATTGATTTTCAGGATGTTCCCAGTGGAGGAGGTTTTATCCGTTGTGTTCTCCACAGATGCACATTAACCTCCAGCTCTCCGAAATACTCCCAAACCCCCCGAGGACTCAAACCTCACCTGTGGCGATTAATTGGTCAACCTCTACATTGCCCTGCCTCTGCCAGTCTGCCCAGCCAGTTCTCCATTCGTCTCCCTCTGTCTGCCTGTCAGCTTTGATTCCTCCCCTTCTCCAGCAGTTTTCCCACAAAACACTAATCCTGTAGCTTGAGAATCAGGCGCCAGAGGTTCAGCGAGTGAAAGAGATTGAGGATGAACTTTGGCTTACTGTCAGGCTTGGCAACACTTCTACATAAAACCTCCAAGAGAAGGCATACTGATCAGTGATCACTTGTTGAAGCACATTACTTTTACATTTTAAAATAAATAGAATTCAACTTTTTGTAGTAACACACAATTAAACTCACACTGTACACACAAACATGAAATGACTATATAAAGAGCATAAAAACCATACAATCTTTTCTATAAGAGAACATTCAAAAAGGTGTGATGTGAGAAAATACACCTTAAAATTTACAGAGTGTCTGGAAAACTCTGAGAAGCCTGCAGAATTGTCCGTGACATGAATGAGTAACATGGCTGTTATTCAGTTCGGAGCTTAGCAGATCATCTAGCTAGTAAAATGTAGCAGGCCATTTTTCAAAGAAGGACATTTTGACTCGCCAGCAGGATATAATAAAAGCAGTGGTTCCCATTTAGCTCCTTTGATTGCAGGGTTAGGAGAAAAATCAAAGTTGTTTCATTTAATAATGTAAACTTAATGTGTCTCATTATAATTTCAAGGATGTTGTGTTTAGACTGTGATTATTTTGAATGTGTCGAGTGGTTTCCAGTGTTCACGAGTAAAATTTTAGTCATGACTATGAGCCTCCTGTGGTTATTAATGACTCCCAGTCACTGTTTGTGTTCAGATCTTAAATAAAAACCAATTCCAGTGTTGCTGTGCGGTGTATGGGGCACATAAATCCAACAGCATTCTCTGTCGCTTAACACATAATATAAATATTATAAAGATGTATTTCTGTACAGGATGTACCATGCCTCTTGCCCTGTGGTAGCTGGGATAGGCTCTGGTCCCACCATGTCCCTGAATTGGATAAGCAGGTAAAAACAGATGGATGGATGAAATGATACGTAAAGTGTATTTAATTTAAAATTGCTTAAAGGTGCTTTACTATGGTACAGTGTACTATTAAGTTCTTATGAATTATTAAACCTAAGTACTGCACACTTAAAATCAGTCAGCATGCTTAGTGCTGTTGCTTTTTATGACAATTAGTTTAGCCATCTTATCAAGTTTTTCAAGTGCAGCTGCTTAAAATCAATCATTCAATGAACTCTACAATCTGGAATTCCACATTGCGGACATGTGAAAAGGAAGGTTTTCACAGGCCTGCACACTGCTAACTGATCATTAACAAGTGTGAGCACCTCTATAAAAGCTGAAGTTTTGGTAGTTTGCTTTGGTAGTTTCTCTGAAGAATTTAGGTGTGTGTTAACACACAGCCACAATCTTCCAAGGAGTGAGCGTCCCAGTACATTCACCCCAAGATCAATCTGTGCAATGCACAAAGAAACTTTAAAAAACAAAGGCAACATCAGCATGGCTTGTTTGGAAGTGTTTCCAGAAGAAAACCTCTTTTCACTCAAAACTCTTCACACTGGGAATAATGTCCAAACATGCAAAGCAAAGTGGAGATTTTTGGCCACAAAACACAGCATATCAGTTTTTTTTACGACTGTATATTAACCCTTTAAAACCGGTCAGAGCAGGCACGCTCCGTTTTGCGCAACTACTTTAAAATCCCGGTAGCTCTGCAACCACATGAGCTAGCGGGATAATATTTTTTGCATATGAAACCGGAGAAGTTGTACTTACATCTTATGCCATCAGCTTGTCCTAGGTCACGGCTTCCTTCCACATATAGCTTTGCAAAAACTGCATAAAAAGCAATTGCAGCAACAAAAACATAATATTCCAGAAACACGCTTTGCCGTTCCGATCAGCTATTTGTAACACTTCCTATTTGGAATAGATGTCAGCGCGAATTATCGCATGTCCGCCATGACCTGCCCAAAACCGGAAGTGACGTCATTTTCGCGGAAATGTAGTTTTTTACCATCAGGGCCTCATGAGCTTATACTGGTGTTTTTAAAAGTTGTGTTTGACTTTATGACTTTCTGTATCTTTCTGGGATGCTTAGAACTAAAATTGCACTGCTGGAAATAGTTTATTTTGATGCTTATGCTGCTTTTTTTTTGCAAATTTACACTATAATATTTATTTTCGTTTTTCCTGCAGTATATAAAAATTGGTGTATTTCAAAAATAAAACTATGAAGACACTCAAAATAAATGTCCTGTGGTGAGAAACTATTTTGTGCAACTTTTTTGTATTTACAGTTTTGAGGGATAAGCCTCTTAAATATCTCTAACTAGAAATATATGTTAAAAAAACAAAAACAATTTTAAATTTTTTTGTAGTTTATTGCACTTTTTTGCAATTTATGTAATTACTATGTACTTAATGCATGCATATTATTAAAATTTAGGCTGTAATGCTTGTATTGATGTATAGCAACTTGAAATGCTCCCAAAAATGGCACTACAGCATGTAAAAATATAATATAAGCTCTGTTGGACTTGGTTCTATGGTAGGTCTTAAAGGGTTAATGATAGAGCAGCAGTTATAGCTACACTTGTGATCATTTTTGTCATAGTTCACCCAAAGTATGTAAAAATGCGCTAATTTATGATATAAATGCTTTTCTTTTTCAGTGTTGAGAGATATCCAATTCATAACATATATTTATCTGGAAATTGCAATAATGAGGTGTCCTTGGTCTTAAATGTGGTGCAGATGTTCTGCCATTTGTTTATGCGACAGAGATAATTACAAACAGCCGGTGCGTAACTCAGTGGTATATTGAAATAGTGTCCAAAATGCATCAACAGCTGCCTGCTCTTGTTCTCTCGTGAGTCCACTATATAGTAATATATTAGATGAGTGAGTGAACAAGTGGACAATTCAAACACAGCCTGGGATACTTGAACAGAACAGAGCCAGCCTTAATTAACACAGTTAGTAACACCTGTGGTGTGACGTTTGACAAGTCAAACATCTGCTGTGACAAAGACCATTAAAGGCTCTTTGGAAAAGAAGAGATACATAATCCAGTTAACGGTCATTGTATGTCTTTTTATAAAAAATAATAATTAAACTGGCTGGTCGTGTTATAGTTTGTGTTGTTTTACGTTTTGGCCTGAAGTTTTTGTTCAAAGCAACAGAGTAAGAGTCAGTCTTATAGCATAAACGATCCCAACACTACTAAGCAATAACAACTCTGACAACATGACAGCATTTCTGTAATTAGCTAAAATCTACTTATACATGGGTATTTCAATTAATGTAACTTTTTTGATGTATTGAGGCTCTTTGTAAACAAATAAAAGGGATTTTTAAGTCTACACCTTCAAGGTGTAGACTTTAGTTGGTTAGTTTATGTGCATACTAATGGTAAATGGTACAAGAATTCATCTTTTAATGTCAAAGCTGTGTACCTATGTGTCTTTTTTGTTGTCAGACTGTGCTGCCTGTTTTTATTTTATGTGTTCTGATTGGCCAGCATTTCTATACAGTTAGAGTTATATTGCCATGTGGCAAATTAACCTTGCCATGTGTTAATTTGATATACTCTTAACAGCGTTTGGCATTGTTTTTGCCTTTTAATGTTCACTCAGATATTAAAAAAGGTGAAATCCTTGATCAAATACCAAAAGAGAGGCGCTTGAGGCAAGTTTTTCCTTTTCATTAATTATATCTTGAAGTTTGAAATGTTATGATAATCACACGAAGGTGTAAATGTAGATGGGAGAGAGAGGAAGAAGACAAATACACAGTCTGCACACACAACCTTGAAAGGTGTTCTCAACCAAAGCAACAATTGACTGTATGAATAATTACTTTCTTTTTTAAGGAGATAACAGAAACTCTATTTAATTTTAACAGAATACAGTAATTAGCAGTTAAATTTGCTATCAGTTTTGAACTACTTGGGGGGAAAAAAAAAAGCCTTGACAGGCTGAGGCCCACTCGGGATGTTCATCGGTCACTGATGAGTGCTCTCCACAGGACCGAAGCAACAGCCACTGAATTATTGAACATAGCAGCGTCCCTAAGGTGAGGCGCTGCATGGAAGTCTTCAGTCTTTGGGCCTGACAAAGAGAGAAGAAGGCTTGATGAAACATGGTGAGATGCTTACAAGCCATCCGTCATGCTACCTCCCCGGCCACATAGAGGCAGGATTGGATTTCCGGCCAGGGGGATTTGTCGTGTCAGACGGGGGAGCGGGGATTGAGCAATACTTCAACAAAGAATAGTCGTGATTGTTTCCAGAGTTTTCTAAATCTTCATGAATTAAATACTTTTCTGTATGAAAATCGAATACATCTGTCAGTTTTCCGCATCTGTATTTGCTTTTATGCGGTACATGTATATGAAGCGTGCATATGTTCATGTGGGTATGTCTTTTATGAAATGCATACATGGGTAAGTTATGCGTCGGCGCCTGTGAGGCTTATGCCCAACCCAGGGCACAAGTCGTAATACTATCAAAGCTCTCCTGCTGAGCACCTGGTTTATTATTATTATATATCCCTGAACCTCAAGCTGCATATGAAACCTGATAACAAGCACAACCTCATATTTATGTTCAGACTTATATCATACACACTGAGCTGACAAGCAAACTATGCAAGATGTTATAAATTAGGACTAAAGGTGCAATATGTAAGATTCTTAGTTAAGAAAGGTCAAATAGAAGCATAAAAAAATCTATAGCGCTGTTAAAAAGTATGTGTATCTCCTTTCCTGATTTCTCATTTATTGTCCATATTTATCACACTTGCATGTTTCAGGTCGTCAAACTAATTTTAATATTGGGCGTCCATGGGAGAGTTCAAGGAGAAAACCACTGCTGACCTAAAAGAACACAAAGGCTCATCTCACATTTACCAGAATGGTACACAGTAAATGCACTGATTCTTATATGGCACTTTTCTACTCTCCCAGAGCACTCAAAGCACTTACAGCATGCCTCATTTACCTGTGCTTAAGTGCTTTCTATCTAACATTCACACTTCTATGGATGCATTGTAGAACAACTTGGGGTTAGTATCTGGCATATTTGGCATGGGGACTGAAGCAGCCAGGCATTGAACCACCAACCTTTAGAATAGTAGAAGACCTGCTTGATGACATCTTGATGACAAAAGATGAACCTTTTGGAAGGTTTGAGTCCTGTTACATCTGACATAAAACTAACAGCATTTCATTAGAAAATAAATAAAAAGATCATCACAGCAACAGTCAAACGTGGTGGTGGTAGTGTGATGGTCTGGGGCTGCTTTGCTGCTTCAGGACGATTTGCTGCAATTGATGAAACTATGAATTCTGCTCTCTACCAGAAAATCCTGAAGGAGGATGTCCGGCCATCAGTTCATGCCCTGAAGCTCAAGAGCACTTGGGTTATGCAACATTTCTGCACTCTAGGAAGGGAAGTGTGTGAAGGGCAGTAAGTATTGATGCAATGCAGTCAGTTCAGTAGCATTTTGAATTAGCTACAGTTCTTTGAGGTTTTTCTTGCCAACAAAGAGGACACATTTACTGACAGTAATGAAAACAAACACTTCTTCTGCACCTTTAAAGTTATATAACAATCTATTTATTGCACAATTATTATTTTTTGATGAACAACTCATTAGTTGAACAACCTGCAAGGCATCTGTCTGTAGTCCCACAATTCACAAGAATCGCTACTTCTTATTTTAGTGAAACTTAGACATGGTGATCACGTAATGGGTCTTGGCTCAAACTGCACATAAGGCAGAGGTCATATTATTTTGTTTTATGGGCAACAACCTGTGAATTGTGATTAAATCACAAGCCAGGTGAGTTACTACATCACTGAAGTTCTTGTATTGTTTAATTTTGTAAACACCAACCAGGTCACTGGTGAGAGTCCATAAAATTACCCCTTTAATGGAAAATGACAACAAAAATTAGGGTGTGATTCTCTTGATACTCACTGAAAAACGTTTATGTAACCACTGACTCATTTTAAATAGTTTAGGACAGCCAAACTACGGACCAGTTGCTAGGTTCGGCAGGGCTACAATAGTTTTAGAGGGATCTGCTAACGTTCATTGTACTGCAGCAGACACGTGTGCCATAGTTGAACACCCCTCTCAGTCTTCCTTGCCTGGTGGCCTTTGTGTTAAAACTTGCTTGATAACACTTCCTTCCCGAGCTCCACACAAAGTGCCTGTTATGATTACAAATGAAACAGAACAAGATGTTACTATCCCGTCTACTTGTGTCATTGCAGAGCTGGGAGCTTTCCATTGTATCATGTCCCAGCATAATGTCACCAGTGTTAATGAGTCAGCCACAAGTAAGACACCGCTGAATTTCAATTTTGGTGACTCTCCGATTCCACATGAATGGAAAGAGAGGATAACCAAGCAACTCAATGACATTCCGGAAGTATTCGCTTTTCATGATCTTGACTTTGGGTGTACGAACAAGGTGAAACATTCCATCAAGCTTAATGATCCGACTCCCTTCAAGCACCGTGCACGCCCTATACACCCTCAAGATCTTGAGGCTGTCCGGAAACACCTGCAGGAGCTGCTTGCTGCAGGTGTGATAAGAGAGTCTCAATCACCTTTCTCGTCTCCCATTGTTGTGGTGAGAAAGCGGAACAATGATGTGCGTCTATGTATAGACTTTCGCAAGCTGAACTTGCAAACAATAAAAGACTCTTACGCACTTCCAAATCTGGAAGAGACATTCTCTGCCCTTTCAGGATCCAGGTGGTTCACGGTCCTCGATCTGAAATCTGGGTATTACCAGATAGAAGTTGAGGAGGCAGACAAAGAAAAGACCGCGTTTGTGACACCGCTTGGGTTCTGGGAGTTTAACCGCATGCCGCAGGGCATAACCAACGCCCCAAGCACCTTCCAGCGGCTGATGGAGCGCTGTGTTGGTGATATGAACTTACATGAAGTGCTCGTCTTTTTAGATGATCTCATCATCTTCTCAGATAGTTTGGAAGAACACGAACGCCGACTTATGCGGGTACTCCATCGCCTTAAAGAGTATGGCCTGAAGTTATCGCTGGAAAAATGTAAATTTTTCCAAACCACAGTTCGGTATCTTGGGCATGTAATCTCTGAAAGTGGAGTTGAGACGGATCCCGAAAAGATTCAGGCCCTAAAGACCTGGCCACGGCCCAAGAATCTCAAAGAACTAAGATCTTTCCTGGGGTTCTCGGGGTACTACAGACGTTTTGTAAAAGGGTACTCGTCCATAGTACGCCCACTCAATAACCTCACTCGTGGTTACCCACCACTACGTAAGAAATCAAAGTCCAAAGAACCCAACCAGACCTACTTTGATCCCAAACTGCCATTTGAGGACCGATGGACCGCAGAGTGTCAAAAAGCTTTTGATTCCATCATTGAAAAGCTAACGTCAGCCCCCGTCTTAGGCTTTGCAGACTCGAAGCTGCCTTATGTGCTCCATACCGATGCCAGTACTACTGGCTTAGGTGCAGCACTCTACCAGGAGCAGGAGGGTCAGCTCAGAGCCATAGCTTTTGCCAGTCGTGGGTTATCAAGAAGTGAAGCACAATATCCAGCCCACAAGTTGGAATTTTTAGCACTCAAATGAGCAGTGACTGAAAAGTTTCACGATTATTTGTATGGTGGTCAGTTCACTGTGGTTACAGATAGTAACCCACTCACATACATATTGACCTCTGCTAAGTTAGATGCCACTGGCTATAGGTGGCTTGCCGCTTTATCTAACTACAACTTTAAGTTACAGTATAGAGCGGGCAAGCACAACCTAGACGCAGATGGGTTGTCTAGACGTCCTCATGGAGAACTCGTAAATGATGTCCAGTCCAGGAAAGAGCAGGAGCGTGTAAGCCAATTTGTAGAGCGTCACCTAGCTGACACTGACACCACTGACACCATAAAGCTTGTAGATAGTGATGTTGTCCAAGCAATCTGTCAAAATCACCTTGTAAAAGTCAGTGATGATTGTCAGGATAGTGGTGTTACACTTGTAGAATCGCTTACCCTCTCAGCTGACGCGATTCCAGACATCTATGTTTCAGAAGAACATCATGGCTTACCAACCATCCCTGCCTTGTCCCAATCAGAAATTAAGGATAAGCAGAGAGCAGACTCGACAATCAGCCAAGTTATCAAACAAATCGAACATGGTCAGACACCTCCACCGACTGTTAGAAAAGAACTCCCAGATCTCCCTCTTTTGCTTAGGGAACTCAATCGGTTGGAAATGCACAATGAGGTGTTATACAGAAAAAGACAAGATGGAGACCAGGTGACCCACCAGCTTGTTCTTCCTGAGGAGCTCAGAGCTTCAGTGCTCCAAAGTTTGCATGATGACATGGGCCACTTAGGTATCGACAGAACCCTTGATCTGGTCAGAACCCGATTCTATTGGCCACGCATGGCGACACAGGTTGAGCAGAAAGTGAAAACATGTGATCGTTGTATATGGAGAAAGAGTCCCCCTGAAAAAGCAGCTAGACTGGTCAACATAACAACAACCAGACCTTTAGAACTCATCTGTATGGATTTTCTCAGTCTAGAACCAGACAGTAGCAACACACGGGATATCCTTGTGATAACCGATCATTTCACTAAGTTTGCCCTCGCGTTGCCCACCTCTAATCAAAAGTCACGAACGGTCGCCAGGTGCCTGTGGGACCAGTTCATTGTCCACTACGGCATACCTGAGCGCCTGCACAGCGATCAGGGTCCTGATTTCGAGGCAAAACTGATAAAAGATCTGTGTGAGATCTCTGGGATAAAGAAAATAAGAACTACCCCGTACCACCCACGTGGTAACCCTACTGAACGATTTAATAGAACACTACTTAGTATGTTAGGAACACTGGAATCCAAACAAAAGTCTCACTGGAAAGACTATGTTATGCCATTAGTACATGCGTACAATTGCACCCGTAGTGATGCAACAGGGTTTACACCCTACGAGTTGATGTTTGGCAGAAAACCCAGATTAGCTGTTGATCTTGCATATGGACTTCCTCTCAGCAAAGATCAAAAAGTGACACATTCGCAATATGCTGAAAGTCTCAAGAAACGGCTAGAGGAAAGCTATAGGTTAGCTTCTCAAACCGCACAAAAAGTGGCAGACAAGAATAAGGCCAGATTTGATCGCAAAATAACTGTTTCAGAACTTGAACCTGGGAACCAAGACTTACTGTAACCACTGACTCATTTTAAATAGTTTAGGACAGCCAAACTACGGACCAGTTGCTAGGTTCGGCAGGGCTACAATAGAAAGCGAGGCGAATGCAGAATGAAATGGCTGGAGACAGGAATTTGAGCAGCAACAGTTATTATTTTGCACAAAAATGAAATAAACAAGACACAAATTCCACATTGACAGTAGTAGTGATAATAACCATAACAATAATAAGAAGAAGCCGGCAAAACAAAAATAACCCCAAAAATAGTCGTTTGAGCTCAATATTCAATTGTCTTTTTGTCTTTGGTCATTTGTCAAGTCAAAAATTCTTAGTCTAGTTCTTGTTCTCTTTCGTTTGTGGTTTGTGTGTTACCACTTGGGAGTCTCCGTCGAGGAAGAAGAGTAAGTTCCTCTGCAAAGTTCAGTCTGGGCTCAGGCTCGCCATCTCCATCCGGAGAGAATCCATTGGAATCCAAAATCTTAGTTCCTTCCACACGGACAAGGGAAAAAAACCTAGCCAAAATGTTAGAAAATTCCGCACGAGCTATCCGTGACCTGTCTCATCTATTTCCACGTGCGAAAAGATCTAGCTCATGTGAAATGATGGTCTGGTGTTTCGGAAGACGGGGCTAAAACCACCTTCAACCAATGAAAAAGGCATTTATCCCTTGTGATCCAGCAACAGAAAATAAAGTTTGCTAGAGGATCACACTTCCTTTTTTCAAAATAAATGTTTCTTTTCAAAATAAAATAATGAAAATACATTTATACAATCAAAACGAAAACAAGAAAAAAATAACAAAAGGTAGTTTTCTCTACTGGGTTACACTCTCCCCAGCTAAATGTCATGCACGTCTCGTTGCATGTGTAGCCAGTACTGTCCCTCTGTACTGTTTAGGGACTCAGAAAAGGCTATGCTCAAACCCTGGAAAAGTGATTTCACAACAGTAACTAGAGGGTTTCCTAAATCAGGATAATCAAGTCTTTTAGGTGGATGTCTGATTCTTGTTGACTGTCTTACTGGTTGAGTTGTAATGGGATCACAACTGTCCATCTCATCAGGTGAGTTAACAGGCTGGTTTCCTGGTTCTTTAACCAAATCCTCAGGTGATTCATCCAATACGGTTCCCGTTTCATTGTCCACAGGATCGTCAATTCCAATCTCATCTCCATCTGGTAAGTTTTCAACAAGCACATGATTGGTAAGTTCGTCTTTGCTTGCATCTTTATCCATATTCAGCTCCTTGTTGCTAGCAATTTCAGAAAGGTCACAATCAGGTAAGTTTGTAATGTCTGGTTCATGAGAAGGTTTTGGATATTCATGTACAGTAGTAAATCTGGTTATTTCTTCACATGGGGAATCATCAACCCATTGAATGAAAAGTTCATTGTCAAGTTCCATTGATTCTTCATCCTCATTGCTTTCTGTGACAACAGTTTGACGCGTTTTAGGACGGTGAACCTGCTGTGGCTCAGATGTGTCTGCGGTGGCAACCGGGAGGAAACTGCAGGGAAGCAACAGGTCTCTGTGTAAAGTTCGGGAGGGACCTTGCTTGGACTCGGGTTTAACAGTATAAACGGGTAGGTCGCCTGCACGTTTGACTACCACATGGATGTCTGCCTCCCATTTATCAGCAAGTTTATGCTTGCCACGCAGCCGCACGTTTCTAACTAAAACCCGGTCCCCAGGTTCAAGTTCTGAAACAGTTATTTTGCGATCAAATCTGGCCTTATTCTTGTCTGCCACTTTTTGTGCGGTTTGAGAAGCTAACCTATAGCTTTCCTCTAGCCGTTTCTTGAGACTTTCAGCATATTGCGAATGTGTCACTTTTTGATCTTTGCTGAGAGGAAGTCCATATGCAAGATCAACAGCTAATCTGGGTTTTCTGCCAAACATCAACTCGTAGGGTGTAAACCCTGTTGCATCACTACGGGTGCAATTGTACGCATGTACTAATGGCATAACATAGTCTTTCCAGTGAGACTTTTGTTTGGATTCCAGTGTTCCTAACATACTAAGTAGTGTTCTATTAAATCGTTCAGTAGGGTTACCACGTGGGTGGTACGGGGTAGTTCTTATTTTCTTTATCCCAGAGATCTCACACAGATCTTTTATCAGTTTTGCCTCGAAATCAGGACCCTGATCGCTGTGCAGGCGCTCAGGTATGCCGTAGTGGACAATGAACTGGTCCCACAGGCACCTGGCGACCGTTCGTGACTTTTGATTAGAGGTGGGCAACGCGAGGGCAAACTTAGTGAAATGATCGGTTATCACAAGGATATCCCGTGTGTTGCTACTGTCTGGTTCTAGACTGAGAAAATCCATACAGACGAGTTCTAAAGGTCTGGTTGTTGTTATGTTGACCAGTCTAGCTGCTTTTTCAGGGGGACTCTTTCTCCGTATACAACGATCACATGTTTTCACTTTCTGCTCAACCTGTGTCGCCATGCGTGGCCAATAGAATCGGGTTCTGACCAGATCAAGGGTTCTGTCGATACCTAAGTGGCCCATGTCATCATGCAAACTTTGGAGCACTGAAGCTCTGAGCTCCTCAGGAAGAACAAGCTGGTGGGTCACCTGGTCTCCATCTTGTCTTTTTCTGTATAACACCTCATTGTGCATTTCCAACCGATTGAGTTCCCTAAGCAAAAGAGGGAGATCTGGGAGTTCTTTTCTAACAGTCGGTGGAGGTGTCTGACCATGTTCGATTTGTTTGATAACTTGGCTGATTGTCGAGTCTGCTCTCTGCTTATCCTTAATTTCTGATTGGGACAAGGCAGGGATGGTTGGTAAGCCATGATGTTCTTCTGAAACATAGATGTCTGGAATCGCGTCAGCTGAGAGGGTAAGCGATTCTACAAGTGTAACACCACTATCCTGACAATCATCACTGACTTTTACAAGGTGATTTTGACAGATTGCTTGGACAACATCACTATCTACAAGCTTTATGGTGTCAGTGGTGTCAGTGTCAGCTAGGTGACGCTCTACAAATTGGCTTACACGCTCCTGCTCTTTCCTGGACTGGACATCATTTACGAGTTCTCCATGAGGACGTCTAGACAACCCATCTGCGTCTAGGTTGTGCTTGCCCGCTCTATACTGTAACTTAAAGTTGTAGTTAGATAAAGCGGCAAGCCACCTATAGCCAGTGGCATCTAACTTAGCAGAGGTCAATATGTATGTGAGTGGGTTACTATCTGTAACCACAGTGAACTGACCACCATACAAATAATCGTGAAACTTTTCAGTCACTGCCCATTTGAGTGCTAAAAATTCCAACTTGTGGGCTGGATATTGTGCTTCACTTCTTGATAACCCACGACTGGCAAAAGCTATGGCTCTGAGCTGACCCTCCTGCTCCTGGTAGAGTGCTGCACCTAAGCCAGTAGTACTGGCATCGGTATGGAGCACATAAGGCAGCTTCGAGTCTGCAAAGCCTAAGACGGGGGCTGACGTTAGCTTTTCAATGATGGAATCAAAAGCTTTTTGACACTCTGCGGTCCATCGGTCCTCAAATGGCAGTTTGGGATCAAAGTAGGTCTGGTTGGGTTCTTTGGACTTTGATTTCTTGGACTATGGACGAGTACCCTTTTACAAAACGTCTGTAGTACCCCGAGAACCCCAGGAAAGATCTTAGTTCTTTGAGATTCTTGGGCCGTGGCCAGGTCTTTAGGGCCTGAATCTTTTCGGGATCCGTCTCAACTCCACTTTCAGAGATTACATGCCCAAGATACCGAACTGTGGTTTGGAAAAATTTACATTTTTCCAGCGATAACTTCAGGCCATACTCTTTAAGGCGATGGAGTACCCGCATAAGTCGGCGTTCGTGTTCTTCCAAACTATCTGAGAAGATGATGAGATCATCTAAAAAGACGAGCACTTCATGTAAGTTCATATCACCAACACAGCGCTCCATCAGCCGCTGGAAGGTGCTTGGGGCGTTGGTTATGCCCTGCGGCATGCGGTTAAACTCCCAGAACCCAAGCGGTGTCACAAACGCGGTCTTTTCTTTGTCTGCCTCCTCAACGTCTATCTGGTAATACCCAGATTTCAGATCGAGGACCGTGAACCACCTGGATCCTGAAAGGGCAGAGAATGTCTCTTCCAGATTTGGAAGTGCGTAAGAGTCTTTTATTGTTTGCAAGTTCAGCTTGCGAAAGTCTATACATAGACGCACATCATTGTTCCGCTTTCTCACCACAACAATGGGAGACGAGAAAGGTGATTGAGACTCTCTTATCACACCTGCAGCAAGCAGCTCCTGCAGGTGTTTCCGGACAGCCTCAAGATCTTGAGGGTGTATAGGGCGTGCACGGTGCTTGAAGGGAGTCGGATCATTAAGCTTGATGGAATGTTTCACCTTGTTCGTACACCCAAAGTCAAGATCATGAAAAGCGAATACTTCCGGAATGTCATTGAGTTGCTTGGTTATCCTCTCTTTCCATTCATGTGGAATCGGAGAGTCACCAAAATTGAAATTCAGCGGTGTCTTACTTGTGGCTGACTCATTAACACTGGTGACATTATGCTGGGACATGATACAATGGAAAGCTCCCAGCTCTGCAATGACACAAGTAGACGGGATAGTAACATCTTGTTCTGTTTCATTTGTAATCATAACAGGCACTTTGTGTGGAGCTCGGGAAGGAAGTGTTATCAAGCAAGTTTTAACACAAAGGCCACCAGGCAAGGAAGACTGAGAGGGGTGTTCAACTATGGCACACGTGTCTGCTGCAGTACAATGAACGTTAGCAGATCCCTCTAAAACTACTGTTTGGCCTGCTGGAACTACAACTGTAGCCTTGCCTGACAGGGTAACTAACCCAATGCTCCCATCTTTGTTCTGTGTATGTCTTAGTTCTAGAGTTTTCAACAGGGCTCTAAACCCGCAAGGACTAGGTAAGTAGTCAGAAGTCTTAAGGTCCAAAAATTTTTCATAAAGGACATCAAGCGTGTTTGTTCCCACCAACACTGGGGTCTGACTGTTTGGATGAGTGTCTGGAACAACAAGAGCTAAGGTTGGTATGTCCATCTCTGCATCTAAGAAGTCTTTTGGAAAAGTAATGCATGTCTCTATATAACCCAAATAGGGGACGGGCTGACCTGCAGCACCCTCCACTTCCAAAAGATCATAGAGTGGGTTAAGATTTTGATCTGGAAAGTTCTGTTTGTAGAACGACTCAGCGACTGTGGTCACTTGTGACCCTGAGTCCAGGAGACAATTTACATTAACGCCAGAAATGCTAACTACTGCTGTGCATTTAGAGCCAACCAACCCTTTTGGCAGACTATACTTCTGTGGCTTAGTGACAGATTGCTTACAGTTAGCATGTTGCATGTACTTAGTGGGACATGATCGCCTGGCTGCAGTCTCCATTTGCCCCGCAATAGAGACTGTTTTCAGTTTAACTGTTCCTTAGTGGCTGGAGGGTTCTCAACCTCCCATTTCCTCTGTTTCTCTTTAAACAGTTTGCGCTTTTCAGCAACTAGGGCTGGGTTTGGTTCATTTTCGCAGTTTGGCTTGATGTGGCCATCTTCTCCACATTGGAAACAGTACCACGGTTTGGGTGGGGTACTTTGAGTTTTAACTGTTCGTTCTGAGGGCTCCTTGCTCACTTTGTCTGGCTTTCGGTTTTCTTTAGACTTGGTATGGGAGGCATATCTGGAATTCTGCGCTTTTGATTTCGCGGTCAGCTGCACCAGTTGGGCCTGGAGCTCTGCAACTTGCTTTGAGAGTTCTTTAATTGAGCTTAAGGTGGTTGTGTCTTCATTTTCGTCTAAGCAGCCTTTGACTGTTTGGAGGTGGTATGTCGCTTTTTGTTTCGTGATGTTCAAATGTTGCTTCATTCGCATTGTTTTGGTAGCATTTTGGTCTTCTTCTGTGCGTAATAAGAGAAGCAACTCAGGAAAAGATGGGGGGTTTATCTGTTTTTGTTTTAGTTGAAGTGCGTTTAAAAGGGAATCATCCCAGCAACCACGACAGAACTGCGTGACAAGGAGTCTGTCAACATCATTGCTTAAAGCACCACCCCGTTTTACAGTGTGAGTTAAAGCTACCTGAAGGCATTGTACGTATGATGACGGTTTCTCACCTGGATTTTGGAAGGTGTCAAGAAATTTGGCGTAAAGCTCTCCACCATCTTGAACTGTCCCATAGGCAGAATCCAACATTTGAAGGTAGTCTGCAGGTGAGCTGTCTGGGTTCAAGTGCTTAACTACGTCAGCTGCCGGGGGTAAGAGAGACTCAAGAATCTTTCGCGATTGTTGCAGTTGCGACATGGAAGTGTCACTCAAGATTAGTTCAGCACTGGAACGCCAAGTATCATAATCTGGCTCATAGGTTGGCCGGGGGTCCTTGCCAGAAAAAGCTCTGAGTTTTTGTGAAAAATGTTGCACTGAATGATCATCTCTTCTCACAATGTGCTCAACTACTACACGCTGCACCTCAGGAGGGTTTAAATCAGGTGCAGGTATGGTGGGTACACTATGAGCTGGGTTTCTTGCAGTGTGATTTGACTGGTTCGATTGCTGTGCACCATCAACACTGGGTTCAACAGCTGAAGGCTGAAACTCAGCCAAGGGAGATTCAGGTAAGTCAATTTGCTCTGATTGATCATGTTCAGGCTCTTTGATTGATTCAGCTATCTGTGACATCATGTCTTTCAGAACATCTGCAAACCCTCGGCCGCTCATTTTGGCTAGGTTTTTTAACTCAGTGAGATATGACTTGGTTGTATCATTCCCCACACATCGCGTGTATACGCTTGCAAGAGACTGTATTCTATACTTAACCCCGCTATCGGATATGTGGTTGTAAGGTAACGGCTCAAGAGCATCAACAGCAGTACCTGAATTGTACTCAACAACAACACTCGAGATAAACTCAGATTTACCATCATCTACCTTTAAGACTCTTGAGATTGACCCATACTGTTTTAGGAATTCAGTCACCTCATCAATTTGCTCATCTCCAGCTATTTCGCTCATGATCACCGAATTTGGGACTTTAACAGATTCACGTTCAACAAGACGGTCCATTTGGGGTGCGTTATATACTTGTAATCACATGAGAAAAAGCCTCCTGGCTGGCTCGCCAAGACTTACTGTAACCACTGACTCATTTTAAATAGTTTAGGACAGCCAAACTACGGACCAGTTGCTAGGTTCGGCAGGGCTACAATAGAAAGCGAGGCGAATGCAGAATGAAATGGCTGGAGACAGGAATTTGAGCAGCAACAGTTATTATTTTGCACAAAAATGAAATAAACAAGACACAAATTCCACATTGACAGTAGTAGTGATAATAACCATAACAATAATAAGAAGAAGCCGGCAAAACAAAAATAACCCCAAAAATAGTCGTTTGAGCTCAATATTCAATTGTCTTTTTGTCTTTGGTCATTTGTCAAGTCAAAAATTCTTAGTCTAGTTCTTGTTCTCTTTCGTTTGTGGTTTGTGTGTTACCACTTGGGAGTCTCCGTCGAGGAAGAAGAGTAAGTTCCTCTGCAAAGTTCAGTCTGGGCTCAGGCTCGCCATCTCCATCCGGAGAGAATCCATTGGAATCCAAAATCTTAGTTCCTTCCACACGGACAAGGGAAAAAAACCTAGCCAAAATGTTAGAAAATTCCGCACGAGCTATCCGTGACCTGTCTCATCTATTTCCACGTGCGAAAAGATCTAGCTCATGTGAAATGATGGTCTGGTGTTTCGGAAGACGGGGCTAAAACCACCTTCAACCAATGAAAAAGGCATTTATCCCTTGTGATCCAGCAACAGAAAATAAAGTTTGCTAGAGGATCACACTTCCTTTTTTCAATATAAATGTTTCTTTTCAAAATAAAATAATGAAAATACATTTATACAATCAAAACGAAAACAAGAAAAAAATAACAAAAGGTAGTTTTCTCTACTGGGTTACATTTAGCTTGATATCAATAATGCTAATGATAACATCCAGTTTTGATACTCCAGGTAATATTCATATATAATATCTTAAATTAGCTTATTTAACATTGTTTACCTTCGTGAGACGCCATACTATGATATGCCATCATTTTTATGCGAACAGCATTATAGCAGAACCTTTTAAAGAGCAATGTCAATACAGTTCCAATAATATTTCACTTGAACCAAAAGGTAGCAGTATATACTTTTTCCCACTATTCTGCTTTCTCTTATTCTTTCTATTGATATGAAACATCACATACAGCTTGCCACCGATTCTTCAGCTTAAACAGACGCAGGTATCTCACCTACGCACACGTACCCATCTTAGTGTGCACTCACACAGAGAAAATGACAAACACACACCTACTCACACATGCAAACACCTTTCTCTGTTTGCCCCTGTCTGTGTGTCCCATGTGGGTAGTTGCATCAGCAGCGGGGCCTCTGACTGTTGTCATGGTGTGAAACATCCCTGTAACCCCAGTGGATTTAACCAGCCCCCTCTGCTTGCCTGCACATGTGATGCAAAGCACCCTGCTATCCAGCCAGCTGCCTTCCACAGGTGTTGTCAACAGATAGAGGATACAAGAAGAGGAGGCAGGGAAACAAACACGCGATCCTCCTGTTACCTGGTGGAGTGCAGCTCACAGAGGTTTACAAATCCCTGCGATAGTCTGTATTTTTGCCGAGGATCCTACACTCCTACCTGCTCACTTTCACAGGCTTTGCAGTCCGCTGCGTCATAAATCACCTAGCAACCAAACCTGGCGTCATCATTGGGACCCATTGGAGATTTAGCTGTGCACAAACACTGGCTTAAAAGGTATATAACCACCAGGCTGGAAATAAGAGATATTACTGAAAAAGAAAAGAACCTGATTGTGTTTGCAGATCAACTCAGGAATTGAGTGTATAAAGAGTCTACACACAAGTTTAGACTTTTGTAAAATAGCGGCGTGATCACTCTGGAACAATGTCTCAGTGCCAATTTTGTCAGCATTTTTTCTGAAATGCAACACAAGGAGAGTGAAAAGGCCAAATAATCTATTTCATACGACCATTTAAATTTTTGTGGACACTTAGAAACATCCTTGTTTATGAAAGAAAAGCTAATTTCTTTTCACCTATTATAATAAAACAATGGAATCAATATATTGGTGTTCTGAGGCCCATTTTCCCCAACCATCACTCCTCTGTTTCATTGCCTTTTTGGATTATTCCTGTCGGTTACCTCGCAGCTTCCTGGTAGACAGACTGAATTAGTACAACTGGGAATACCTTCCCAGTCTCCTCGGAGCTTTTAAAAGCTGGCTGTCTAAGCCTTTGCTTCCTCTCCATAACACCCCTGTATCATAAGCTGGACTGGCTTTGCCGTTTTTGCTTCATCTCCATCTTCAAGCAAATTTTGGTTTAAACTGTCCCATTTGTCCCATAAACTGTCACATGCACGAGGTGCACTGTAATAGTGTGTAGAAGTTCATGTACAAGTACATGAAGTACAATATTTATTTATTTTTCAATAAATCTTTGAGATGATTACATAAGCTGTTGAGGTATTAAATGTCTTAGTGTAGAAAAAATTTATGAGAAGAGAAAAAGTTCTGCGAGAAAAATTTGGGTTATTATATATAACTCTTGTTCTATGAGTATGCTTAAGGCCCAACAGCGGTAAGCCATAGTTGTATGGGTTGCCAACAAGGGAAGAAAATTTCATTGCCATGGCTCTGACCTGAATTTGCAGCTTCATTATATGGTGAATATAAAAACCAGTATATACAGTATATGCTTTATAAAGCGAGTATAAAGGGAGTTTAAAAAGGGAGCTGTTTTTCCTTCCCGCTGTTGCCAAATGCTTGCTCATAGGGGGTTTTCTGATTGTTGGGGTTGTTGTGATTTGGTGCTACATAATTGAAATGAATTGAATTGAAAGTGACCTGAAAGTTTTTAACAGTTTTGTGTGGCTGTAGAAGATTAGGCACAGTGCAGCACAGAACACATCAATTTTTTCTGTTTTACAATAGCCCAGATCTTAGCTTTTAGAAAGCCTTCTGATTGGTGCGGAAAATGGATTCAGAGACTGTTGGGCATAAGACAAAATGAAGGAGTGAAGCTGGAAAATAGATGCAGATAGAGAGCGGTAGAGCAGGATTCCGCTAATGATCAAAATGGGTCCGGCTGCTTCCTGAATTGTTAATAAAACCTCTCAGAGACACTGATGAGTGTGATTGATTGATACACTCCTGTAACAATGCAAGCCTCTTCAGTGCACTCAAACTCATTTACCTCTGCCTTTCAGTTCCTCTTTGTTTGACTGTGGCTTTATCAGCACTGATCATCAATAAGCCTTTATGCTTCGTCTTTGAATATTAGAGTGCAGCAATGCTCCTCTAACACAATATTCATCACCGCATCTCATGAGGAGCTCCTATGAAAATGGTCTATCATGCTATGAGTGTGTCTGGGATTGCTATCAGCTTCTGTTTGTGCTGTTGTGAGGAAGATAAGCATCGCTGTTTGTGTGTTCTCATATGTTCTAAATGGATATGCATGTCCACTATACATACTGTATTCCATGCGATTGCTATCGGCTTATGTTTGCACTCTTGCTTTGGTAGATAACTATCTCTTTAGGAGTGTGTGTACGTGTGTTTTTGTGTGACACACACCAGTCAGACAGGTAAACATCATCACCGGGCCCTCCATTCGTCTCCCGCTCAGATACCACCTCTCATCTTGTTGACTTCACCTAAGCCTCCAGATTGTATTTTGACAGCGCCGATCGTTTTGCACTGTTGTCGGCATCCAACTTCAGACAACGCCGCCGCCACTGTCGCCAAGATCTTATTAAACACAAAGAGAGACAGAGAGAGGGAAATGGTACTGAATGAGAATGGGAAGCTCAACAAACTTTCACATCATGAGTTAAAAAACACAGAGAGGTGGTAGGCTGGGAAGGATTTTAATTTAAAAAAATTACTAAAGAAATGATGCCCTTTTATGCAGCAAGGCCAGCTCTGCTGAAGGTTTCTCACAACTCACTTCAGCCGAGGAAAAGAGAAAGAGAAGAGTGTGTTCAGCGGTGTTGGAGGCTAATGTGTTGTCAAGGCTAAAGCGACACGCCTCAGACTGAGACGATAAGATAGGAAGCCCGCGCGGCAGTGTGAATGTGGTTGCCAGGGAACTTCACAAATCGATGCATACCGGAGATGGGAGCGGAAGAAGCAAACATTATTCAAACGCAGGTGAGGAAATGAAAACAGTCAGGAAGAAAAAGACTGTCCTTTTGTAATATATTCCTGATTTATTCAGCTGAAAAGTGAGTTAGAGAAAAGCCCATTTGGCAACCTCTTATCAAAAGTGAAGTTTTTTTGTTTTTTTTCCTTTTCTTACTTTTGTGTAATCCACCTACTCAACTAGCCTGGCATCTCTTTCCGCTCCTTCTTTTCTCTTTACCTGCTCGCCTCAGTCCTCCCTCATTTCTCTTCCCCTGCCTCTCAGCTGTACTAAAGCCGAGGCCAATCTGTCCCTTCGCCATTCATCCACTTCATCCCCTATCTTCACTTTTTCTCCGCTCCTCAGCTCCTATCACTCCTCCATCTCATCTTCTTCCCTCTGCTGCCTCCCCCGCCTCCTCCACTCTTGCTTTGCCATTTCATTTCTTTTTCTTTCTCCCTCTTTGAAATGCCTGTTGCTGATCCATCAGGCTTGCAGCTGGAGTATGTTCCCACTCGTTTCTCACAGTGAGTAAAGTCTCTCTCTCACTCTCAGAGGAGGTGGCAGCGGTGCTGGAAGGTAGCCTCCGCTCCAGTAGGGTACCAGCCAGTTATTAATTACTCCCCGATTCCTCATCTGTCTGACGAGGGAAGTAATTACGTCTCTCCCCGTTTCTCCCCCTCGTCGGCATCAGAAATGACGCGATAACCAGGAACCCAAATTACTCCAGCTGATGAGACAATCATTGAGTGAGAGAGAGCAAGCCGAAGATTTTTCAGTCCCACTGTGCTTCACCCATCGGGGTAATGGCACCTTGATTTGGTTTAGGAAGTCTCCCCAATGCATTTGCAGGGTGTTTCCAATTTCCACCTCACAAAACACTGGAAGATGGGTAGAGATAGATAGGCAGAATGAATTACATTTTTTCTCTCTTTCTGTCTTTTTTTTTTTTTTTTGCTTCTCTTTCTTGCTCTCAATAAGCGAGTGCAATCATGAGGAGGTTCTAGCTCCAATCAGCATTTTGCAGCTGGAGAAGAGCGATGATGGAAGAGGGACATTAGCACCGGATCCTCATCTGCCACAGAAGACAGAGGGAAAGAAAGAGTGGAAAAACAATTAAGGATGCGTTTTCTTTCTCTGTCGTTCTGTCTTCCTGTCTATGGGAAAGACTAATTTGGTGGTAGCCAGGTGTCTTCACAGGTGCATACGGATATATTTTTATAAATTTGTGTGAGCAAGAAATAATTTTAAACCATTTTGACTGCTTGCATCACTTTGTTCACAAAATAAAGTGAGAACAAATTGGAACTGACGCTATCAGTTTGTAAAGTATGGGGTAATTAGCCATTTGTTGTCCAAAGTCTACTACTGAGCATTATAAAAGAGCCCTATTCTACAAACTTCTCTAAAGTATTCAGTGCATCGATTCGTTAGCAGGTGGGAGTTAGCATCATGGCACCTAGCTGAAGGAAGGATAGTATAGCATGTTGTCTTTTTCCAAGATATTTCTGACAAAACAAAGAAAGGAGAAGGAAAAGAAAATGTACAGTAATGCTATAATTTTGAACATAAACCAATATCAGTCAGTTTTCAAAAAGTTAGTGAAGTTAAGCTAATTTATGTGCAGTACAAAAGGCTGCTACGCCATAGCTAGCTAACCAAATATTATGGACTAATATAAATACAGAATCAATTTAAAAGTCTTTAAGGTACGACTTGAGTGATAAATACACATTCAGCACTCTCACTGTCAGTTTGTGACACGGCTACAGCACCTGGGCAGAGACTATTAGTATGTTGCTGCGTGGTTTGAATAATTTACTACCAGACTGTAGCAATCATGAACTAAATCTGCTAAAACATGATTTGGCCATAAAGCTTCTAAATTTTGAGGTTACAGACACATTATGAGTTTGCCTGTATGTGTAAGAAATACAAATAAAAACATCATAGAGGGTTTGGATAACAGCTCAACAGGTGAGCACTACAAGACTGTTCTTATTTCTCAACTTTCTGTCACTCATCTGGGTCTGGGTAGAGGGAGCAGCTATCTAAGAAGGGATTCTCAGACCTCCCTCTCCTCCAGCCGAGAGACATAATCTCTCCACTGTACTCCAGGTATGCATCAGTTGGACATACCCCAAAAAACGCACCTAGGAGGCATTGTAGTCACATACCTGAACTGCAAATCGCCACCTTATCATGGTTTGGGTGCCCATTGGTTCCCAGGAGTTTTGTTTTCTGAGGCGGTTGTCTTGGTAAGTCTCCCAAAGCAAACAGGACCTGGATGAGGATCCAGAATAAGAGTGATTCAGAGGACTGCAGTCATGGACTATACCACCTCGCTCAGAATCCGTGAGGGCCCAATGGCTAGGTCTTTGACCATGGGGCCTGACCAGCGCTCCTGTGGACCCACCACCTGTTAGAGGTCAGGTGCTATGTGGATCAGGCAGAAGTGGAAGCAATCCCTGATTCCCCAAACTGGTTTTGTGAACATTCTCATTCCTGTGACATCACCTGATGCTCTTCTGTCAGAACCACCGGTGTAGCATATTTACTTACAAGGTGTTGTTTCTCGGCAGAGCATACCACACTGGGTTGTAGTATCATTGTGACAAATCTGTCACTCTGAACATTGTGCAGCTTTACTCTTGCAAAAAGCTATATTTCACCCCAAACACAATCATTTCCTAAACCTTACCAGTCTACCTGGTTCTCAGTGATTAAATCTAACCAGTTAGTGAAAGCTAAAGTAAAAAGCAATTGAAAGCAGCACAGACATGGACATTTTGTCGGTCTCCCAAACATTACAAGCATCCCCCATCGTCCAGAATTACCTTGACACCCGTGGCATCTGACAAAATGATGTTACATTATTCCCCCCAATTGAGAGCACATTGGCACTGAAAAGAGGGACCTTCAGCAGGCTGATAATAATGCAGTGAATTTCAAAAACGAATACGCGTAGCAGATTTAGCAAACATGCTTTCTTTTGGAACTGATTAAAGTCACCTCTGGGACTCATAGTCCAAACTAACTTGATAAAATGTGTATTATATCAGCCAAATATTCTGCACCTCTGTAGGAGCTCTATGTCAGGGCCAATCGAGACATCTCCAAATACATCTCCCCCCTGCTTCCCTCCTCAGCTGTCAAACTGCAGTTTAAATGGAGCAGCAGAACCAGCAGGCTAGTGCAGCTCTCTATATTGTATTTCAGTACCTGTCAAGTGCTTATTGATTGGCTGCGGTGGATTAGGATGGCTACATTGCTGCAGTACGTGTACAAGTGTGCAGTATATGTTCAAGTGTGGAGCAACGCTGGAGGTCTCCGAACTGGCAACAAGCCCTCTCATGTCACACCACCTAATCCACCGCTCGCTTACTTTATTTCTTTCTAAAGTCTTTTTTTCTCTCTTCCTCATCACCCCTCGCTAACTTCTCTTATCCTCGTTGTCTTCGGTCCAGAACGATTTGGATCCTAATAGTCTTTTTACAACCGCCGGCTAATGTTGCCATGGGGGAATGTAACGGGGCCATAACGAGACAATCCCATCCCATATGCACAGGATATGAGGGGGAATTTGTCTGCTTCAACAGTGACAGGAGCAATCTGTACCGTGGGGTGGCTCCAATGAAGAGACCATCGCAAAGAGAAGAGAAAAAAAACCTCAGTATATTCAGGATTATGGTGTGGGAGCCCATTGAAAATCTAATGGACTAGTCACATCAAATAGACTTGGTAGGAGCATGCTCAGAGGAATACATGTATGCCACCGTGCACACACAGTCACACAGAGAAAGAGAAGCCATTACCACCAGGGGCTAGGCTATTACTCTCTGTCCAGTGTGCCAGTGTGTGTATGTGTGTCCCAATCATAATGTATCCAGTCCCAGAGGGGTCTCAGGACAGTGCGGCCTGCCTGAATAATTACCAAAGCATTTCTATATAAAAAACGCTAAGGCAATAAAGAAACCCACAATGCTGCATTGAGCATATTATGCTGAAATGAAGCGTGAGACGAAGGCCACATTGGAAACATGTCAGGTGGTAATTTAATGGTCCTTGAATGAAAACATTTTTGCAGTGTCAAACGTTGGCTCTCACATTATCATAGGATTGTAGCGACTTTTGAGGCTTTCCGGCACAAAAGGAACAGGTGACTCCACATTTTCAGCATAAAAGGGAGGAGGTGGATGTCTTGGAAAACAGCAATGATCCCTAGTGAGGACTGTAGACACCTGTAAACATCTCCAGACAGTGTTTGAAAGGTGTCTTAACTTTTTCCACAGTAAAAAAAAGACATTTGACAATCTCCCCAGTACCCTTAATGACACCCCGGTATATATCAATAAAGACGTGGTTTGACAGCCAACAGTCCCAACAGATGGCTGCTTTCTACACCTGCACCGATTTATTACAGTTCAGCTCGCTTCTTGTTTCCTCTTCTTTTAAAATGCCAGCAAACTGTTGGCATAGGACAATTAACACTTTTGTTGTTCTTGCACAAAACTTAGCCAGTGAACTGTTTTGTCTATACTAGAGACTATCGCAAGTGCCCAAAAGTAGAAATTTGAGCGACTGGAAGCAGCCAATTTTGGTAACTTTTGCTCTGAGGAAGGACTTGCCAATTAATTTCCTTTCCACTGATAAATGGGTTCATCAAATTGCGTGAGCTCTACTTCATTGACTTTGGTGAGCTAACAAAAAAGGGCCCTTTTCACAGCTCATCATGAATGGAATTTGTTTCTCCTGTGCTTTTACTGATAGGAAAATTCAAAGTCATCTGTGAAAAGAACTCCTCTCAATACAGCTTTTCCTAATTTCAACCTCTGAAGGGCATTGAAATATATATTTTATACTAACAATGGTGCATAACACCTAATTGATGCTACCGTGGCTGGCTTTTTGGTCCCTTTGTCTTGCCCCTCATGCCGTCAAGTTACATAATCATTGTTTCAAAAGCATTTTAATGAGTGTATTTCAAGCTGTATTTTGGACTTGCTGTGGAATATATGCCCATTTAATGTGCGGTTAAAGCAATACACAAATCTATTTGATGCCTGAAAATAAAAACATTTCACTTTCCAGTTACATTTTTCCAAGTTTTTAAAGCCTCTGAGGCATCTTTCTAAGCCAACAATCCTTTAATACTATGAATGTCTCATTTTCAGGTCCCAACTCAAAGCCCACATCATGTGAAAAATAATATATCTAAGTAGAAATGTGACAGCATTAGGGGGAAAAAAGGAAATTTTAACAGGTGTCATCCAGTGTGGGAGAGATAATATCATATTACCAATGCAAATCACATATCCGATTCACCGTTGAGGGTAATGAAGTGGCTTCATTTCAACATATCATGTAATTTTCTTTCAATCGAGTAGAACATCACATGTCATTTTGACCAAGTAGAAAAGTTTGCGTGACTGTATTTTAATGCACTAATAGTGCATTGATGTTTTTAAAGTCTTAAAACATGATATTATGGTGTCGTTTCAAACGCATTCCTCTCTGCCAAGTCCCCGGGCCACGCTGGGAGGAGTGATATGTTCCTGCTGGCGTGGCACATAGGCTGTCTGTTCCTTCAGATTCCTCCCCCGACCAGTCATAATCTGCGTAAGTCATCCTTGATTAACCCCTGCTGAATGACTCTAATTAGAGCCAATTAGCCCAGGCAGAATGAGACGCTCTCCATGCAGATGAACACGATGGAGAGGTGGAAGGATGGATGGAGGGATGGAAGCGGGGTCGAAGTGGAGGTGTGGAGAGCTGGGGGATGTGCTGGATGATTGAGGGACGGTGGTGCTTGGGGCGTGGAGAGAGCCTGGATGTGGCGGGAGGTTGAGAGAGAAATAATGAGGGGATGAAAGACGGGAAGGGTGGTAGAATCTAAAGGAGTCAGGACGGGTCAATGACTACCCAGCCGTACAGCAGGAATAAACACTTGTACGGGCAGATTAGCCATAATAAATGTTTCTTTATGCCTGCATGAAAACACTAGATTTTAGCATGTTTTATCCTCATCTCTTTAAGATAAATGCAGTAATCATATTCGGCACCATTTGGGGACTTTCACCAGTGATCCAGGAGGCACTTTATGTGTTACCCTGGCTTTTTGTGCATAATGTGTGATTAAACTGAATATATGAACACTTTAAAGCTTCCTTGCTGATTTTATTTACCAAGTAAGAGGCTAATGGCTACATTAAAAGACCAGATAACGTTTAGTATGTTTTGTTGTGCAGCTAACAGAGGGTTTTAAAGTTGAAGTATTGACTTCTGGTGAGGGTCAGGATGAATATATTTGTTTGCCGTCGGGCTCCAGCTGAGCCAAAATTGCAGGCTCTAGCGTAGATGAGCAGAAATCAATTACTATATGCCAAGAAGCAGCTCCTCTCAAAAAATTACTTTATTACAATGGTTTATTGATTTTGTTTATTTTCCCGATGGGTATTATCTTTGGATTTCAAAGGGCCTGTTATCTCTTCTTTAAGGCATGTTTGGAGCTTGGTGTTTGGACAAAAGTGGGGCATTTATACTAAGTTGCATTATGGGAACTGTAGGATTCAGCTTCCATGACTCAAACATGAAGTCAGTATATCAGCCCAGCTGTTTTTGTCATTCTGTTGGAAAAAGCCTCATGTGAGGTTATGAAGCTCATAGCTGGACATTAGTCTCAGTGGACTTTGGCAATTCTCCAACATACGAGAAAATCCTTTCAAAATAATTAAACACCACACTATTTTTCTTAAAGTGGACTTATTATGCTTTTATTAATTTTCTGTGGAAACAGTAGAAGCACATATTAAACACGCACAAAGTTTCAAATAAGTAATCTCTGTGAGAAATGTGTTCAGTGTTTATTTGCTCCTGGCTTTGGATGATGTCAAAAAACAGCAGATATGTCTAATATAGTCATCTCAGGTGAACATCTCAGGCAAAGAAGCAACCAATCAGAAGCAAATTGGCTTAAAGTAATTGGAAAGGCAGTTAAGATGGCCCTGGCCCTTGAAGCTTCTTTCTGAACTGCGCCATACTGAATTTCAGACATATTTTAGGGCTGGTTATGGAAAAAAATGACTGGGTTTGCATCAGAATTATTCCAAGGGTAGCTGCATAAACCATTATCCTTGGAAAAACCCAGAAACTAGTCTAATGATGGTCAAACAGTGTCTTTACTGATATAAACCAAGAAGAGAAATAGTAAAGTCTACAATAAATAAACCACAGAATTGAAGTAGAAGTGCCACAGGTGCCTCGTGAAGGCCTTAGACTGTGTGCAAAAATGTTATCTAAACAACAGCGATAAATGGAACAAGAAAATAGAAAGCAAAAATAAGGCTAAGTTAAAGAAGAATTTGAGATACCTACCTCGAAATTTTGTGATAATAACTTAATTTTGACTTAGCCTGAAAATCTTTGTTGTTTGTTTGTTTATATTTCATTGGTGACATCACTTATTTGCAAACTGTAAACATTTAGCCCGTCTCTTCAGTGCTTCCCTCTCAGTTTGACTAAATGAGTTTCGCTGTCTCTCCTTGTTCTCGCTTCCCTTTTCAGTTTTTGGAAGTTGTGTTTTGTTGTGTGTTAGCTTCACTTCCTGCATTTGTCTTGTTTCTTCCTCATGATTCACAGCTTGGTTTCATCCACTCACTTTGCTCTGCCCGTTTTTTAACCTTTTTGTTTTTAATTTTAACCTCAGAATTATTTACCATACAATTCACTGAAGTTACTCCTACTTCCTCTTTTGAACACACAAAAAAATTACTAAAAATATTTAACCGTGTGACAACTACTCTAATGAAAATATGTGAGTTCTCCAGAACAAGGCGTCCCTTTAATTGATAAATATATCTAATATCGCTACACCAACCTCAGTCTTGCTTTGTGTACCCTTTACCCTCAATGTGTATTCATCCACTCTTCCAGCCAGGAAGGGCCTACCTACCAGATACCCATGCCAGCCTCCCTCAGCCCTCCCCTGCCATCAACCAGCAGCAGGGGTGGAGAGGCCAGACTGAAGAGCCCACTCAGCCTGCCCAGTGATTGCCTCAGTCTATCATCAGCCAGAAGATTTCTATTATTGCAGATGGATGATTGGTCTGGCTAGCTGCCGGCCTGGCAAAGCAGGCTCATTTTTGAGCAGTTTCAAGTGCGAGCGCCAGTGTACCGAGGCAAGCGGGGGGGACGACAAATCGAAGAGGGTGGGCAGGGAGAGGGGGCGGGGTGGGCTTTGGTGATTTGGCATAGAAATAATGGAGCAGAAATGGTCATAATGACAAGGCACGCTAGCGCTGGGAGCATTATGCACAGAGGACGAGGTTGTTAATGTAGACTGCCTCTATTTCCGACAACAATTTAGACGCTAATGGGGAGTGTTTTCCTGCTAAACAAACAGACGCCCCGCTCTCAGAACGAGGAGTTTGTTTACCGTTTGTGCGGCGATGCTGGATCTGCCCAAAACCCCATGACAAAGCGTCACGCTTTCCTCGTCAGACATTAGGACATTCGGCTCAAAGAATGAAAGGTGCCTTAATGAAATAAGATTACAGTTAGAAAAATATAGACCTTGTGTTGAAGGAGAGCGTCACTAGAGCAACCACATTGCAACCCTTCACATAAAATGTTGCTTGTTCTTAACTCTTTGCGTATATCTTGTTAGAAAACGTCCTTTTTCCTCACTCCTCTGCACTAAGTTGGTAGCAAACGTCCCCCTCCCCAAGCTACATGATACAAAAGACTCACTATTCCCTTCTGTACACAGCCAAAGGCTTCATATCTGAGCACCACGTCAATATCACATGACTATCATATGGCAACAGTCCTTCATGTTTTTTTTCTGCAGCAAATCCAATTACCGCAACACATTTCACTTCAGAAATTTAGCTATTTAAAGCATATCATGCTTCAACTTAGCATCACCGGCCCCGGGGTCAGTGCTGCTCTGCCGTTGAAGTGCTGGACTCTGCAACCTGCAACCTCAATCGATAGCCTTAAGGGAATTTACAGTATCTGGCTACATGGCCTCTGCACATGGGAGATTGGAGAGGTACAGAGGAAATACAACCCTACATGTTTTTCTTTTTCCACTATTGATCTGCAACCAGAGCTTTAAAATGGTGTTTAACAAAAAAAAGATAGTCTTTGTAACTTCCCTCTGATGTTGAATGTGAAGTTTAAGAGGCTTAATTTAAAGGATTAAGAAGAAATGACAAAAACTAACTATAAAAACTGTTATCACATAAAAGGTGTAACTTTTGGGGTAAAGATCTGGATATGTGATCATCGTACCCAACCATTACTTTACCCTATGCTCCCCCCTCTCTCTGTGACTTTATTTCGTTTCATGTGTTTACGTAGCTAAAGAGCTTTGAACCTCAGTGCATCGCCAGCTCTGCAGCTGCCGCTGTCACCTGCTAATGTCACCGGTAATGATGTGAGGCTGGTTTTTCCTTGAAACGGCGTCACCGAGCCAGGACTCAATCATTTCATTTAAGCAAAACAAAATGCGACAGCGACAACTGTGAACCAGCCGGGAGAGAGAGAGGAGCGGCTGCGACGCTTTCGTCTGCAAATCATTTCGCTAACACCTTTGAAGTGGTGACATGCCAGTGGAAAATGTAGCACGAAGCTCCCGGTTTACGGGATGAAAGGGGAGTCGGCTTCTTGTCAACTTTTGACCTCTATGTGTGAGCGATCAGTTGGGGTTTGGGCCAGCTGCTGCTGCAGACACTGCTGCCGTGTTTGATAAATGACAGCGAGTTTTCTCCGACTTTATTGAATTGGAGCTGAACTGCAGAGGAAAGGAAAAGTAAACTGAGTTAAAAATCAACTCAAATGAACTGAAATAAACTCAAGCTGAAGCAAAACGCATCAGAACAAAAATCAATTTAGCGGGGAATGAGTTGTTCATCTCTACTGGGTTGCCTTTGTTTTTGCATAGGCCACTTCAAGAAGAAGGAGGATTAAGGGCATAGTGATCCAACAGCTCTGTGAATGGCAGTTGACCCTTCTTCTCCTTGAAATTAAGAAATGACAGGGCTTGACCCCACTTGAGGCGCTTGATTATCTGCCCCAGCAGTCATAATGAAATAAGTAATGTCAAAATTATTCGAAAAAGCACCTGACCCGGCCTAAGACAAAGTGACCTAATCCCGGTTAATCCATAACAGCTGTCAGCACTGGTCAGCATGGTGCACAGCTCATTTGAAGTGGACTTTATTGAAGAGTAAGGGTCAAGACATGGTGACGCACTAAGCTGGAAATCTGTGATACTATTTATCAATGACTAAGAGGGTATCCCTCCTTTTTATCTAATTGTAATAAAGACTCCTGATTAAAGAGGTTATTGTTAATAAGCTGAAAATAATCAATACTGTTAAGACTACATTACTTTGTAGATTGAGTGAATACACTTGTTGTTTAGGTATTGGAAAATTAAGCGGCAGACTCTACACTACCAGTACTTTCAGGCTGGGAACTAAGTAAAATTGCCTTTTTCAGTACCTAAATTATGAACTATCCAAAAACTTAAGTACTTATGTATACTTTTTACTATGAAAAAATTTGATACTGAAATTCTGAAAATTAAATTGTACTTTTACTCTGTGTAGGTGGCATAGGCAGCATACCAGTAATCATTGCTAAAAATAAGATTAGACACTCATCTTCTTGTTGACGCATCACCAGAAGCACAGAAAACAGGGGTGTAATTTCCAGGGGGTTAGGGGGCTTATGACCCCCCCCCCCCCCCCCAATAATCAGACGCAACCAATTTAACCCCCCCCCCCCCTCCCCCAATAAAATTATGAATTATCTTGCATAAATAGGCTGTTGATGTTCTTTACTCATTTCAGGTATTACCAGCAAAATAGTTGCATGTTTAATCATCTGGGAATTTACCCAGATTTATTTATTTATTTAGACAGAGATCTTGACCCCCCCAATGTTCAGCACAAAGTTACGATGATGACAGAAAATAAATGGGACAATGGATGAATATGTTTAAATGAACCAGTGTAGTATCACAGCAACCCTATTTCCATGTTAAATTGCAGTGAATCACCTAGGATTGCATGTCCCATCATAAATTTCTTTTTTTTTTTTTGCTGATATAGACTTCACTGATAAAGAAAATCTCCCTGTTAAATTACAGTGAAGCAGTATGAGCTAGATCAGATCAGAAAACTGTTATTTTACTGTTGTTTTACTCTTATAGACTTTCCACTGTTAAAAACCACATAAATTGCTGGAAGGTAGACACGTCATTATAAAACTGTTATTTTACTGAAACAGACTTATTTCCCTGTTAAATTACAGTAAAGTACTAATAGCTTGACTTATCATGATAAAACAGTTATTTCTCCGTGTACCTATTTTTACTGATGACAGCAGTTTCTTGCTGTAAAAATATTTAACTACTGTTGTGTATTCAATTCAGGCTGTCTGGGATAATGCTGTCAGCTGTTTGGTTGCCAATATACTGCTTTAGTGTTCTATTGGGATTTCCATAAGCAGTTTATCACTTGTAGTAAAGTACTGTAAATCTATATCCATAAAAAAATACCATGACTCATGCATCTGCTACAAAATTTAAATTCAGTTTCAAGATATAAGCTTTTGTTACAATTCCCCTTCTCCTTGCACTGCACAAATATAAATGCTGTTGAAGTACATACAGCAATCATCTGAGCATGAATGCTGACTGAATCACTCACTTTTGGTGCACCATTGCTGCCTAAAACCTTAACACAAATCTTAGTTACAAACCGCTTTCCTAACATACTGTACTGTGTTATGGTGCAACTTTTGATATCGGCCCGATATCAGGTAAGTACAGAGTTGATATTTCTGATACCAATACGGATAATGGTAAAACAGCTCATGGGAGAGCAGTGTGCCATGATTTATGAGTTGAATCATCACCAATTTGCAAATTCTGAACACATTTTAAAGACCAATACATCTAATTTTGGTGTCAGTCCTATACCAGGTAAATACAGGAACTGTATGTAAATATGGGATGTAAATATGGGATGTAAATATACCTGCCTCTAAAGCACTTTGAGCCTACGTTTGCAGTTTAAATGTGCTATAGGCTATAAATAAATAGTTGCAGTCAACAAAAAAATTCACAGTGCACATTTCAGTATATTTTTCAATTTATAGTAAAAATATGCAACACAGTTTAGTGGGCCACATACTGACTATAGGGGATAGAAAAAAAAAATCTATCCTATCACTCAGGTATCGATCCAGTACCAATACCTGCGTTCGTATTGATATTATCGATATTTGGATCAATCCACCCAACTCTACTATCAGTTGAGTTTTTGGATGAAACTTCTTTAGCAAGCTTGCTCTTTTATCTTGATAATTTAGTACTCCATCATTTCTTCTAAATATTGTTACTTCAAGCTCAAGAAAAATCAGGATGGCTACAGCCATAATCCTAAAACCGAGGCTTCAAACAGTGACATCACGGGGGATATTTCATCTTCTGTAAATAGCCACCACTTTTTGTGAGGTTTTATTTTACTGATTTCATTATCTTAAGGCACTGAAAACCTACCTACACGGGTTTTATTTGTTTTAAACAGTATGGTTTTAACCCCAGTTAAATCAGAAAGAATGGAGGAAAATTATGACCAGATGAGATCCTGACACTCATAACTGACTTTTCATTTATTTTATTTTAAATGCAACTCTCTCCTATAGAGCATCCATGAATGCGTTTCGAGCTGCACAATGGTGACAAAGAACAAATCAAAACTAATATAATAATGGTGAGCGAGCTCTGAGCAGGAGCAATGACTCCTCTTTGCAGGGAGCTATGGCAACTGTCGTTGCAATGAAACAGTTGACCTTGTTTGCAGTCAAAAGAAGACACTGACATTATCTTACTTCAACACCTCCAGGTGCACACATTGAAACGCCGTGTCATTGAAACACATAATCAAGCCGCACGGTTTTCTATCCTTTCACACAATTTTGTACAACAAGCTAAATTACTTTGATAGATTCACAATGGCTTCAAATGTAAAAGTGTCATTCGCCATCAGGGTCACTGACAATGAATGAGTCTTTTCATGTCCGAGCTTCCAGTCAATCTTGTTTCTATGCACGCTGCACATCTGAGGCCTAAGTAATTTCCCTCGGCTGCTCCCTCAGATCCACCCGTGCCATACTGTGTTTTGTATATTCATGTGTGTACTTTCCTATCTTAATCCTAGCTATTACTCGCATGGCTGGCCATGTCAAGGGGAGATTTGCTCACTCACAGTGAATGGGCCAATATTGACAGCACGCCCACCGCATCAGCGATCAGTGTTAGGGCTTAGCGCACACGAGATTCACCGGTTTGAAGCTGAATTCAATGGGTAGGGTGGCGTGTTGGAAAACAATCCTCACAGGGAATCTATGCAAATGCTAAATGTTACTCTTAGACAGTCAGTAGTGAAAATTTAGCAGTGGGGGTTGTAGACTGATGTTGCTGCTATGTTTTGTATTTTCTTGGAAGAATGTTTCAAGCCAGTTATTTTGTACTAAAGCTGCACTCCTTTTATTCATCGTTCTTTCATTCTTCGTAAAATTCATCGCACCCTTTGGCTTCATTGACTTTGCTGTGAGAAAAGCTAGTGAGAACTCTCATGGATGACAGTAGGTTGGTTCCATTTCTACATTTTTAAAGGTGTTCCTTTAAAGTACCATGCTGTTCTGTAAGTATTAGGGATACCACAGTCATTTTTCAGCAACTGCCAGCAAAAGGAGAAGATTTCCAACACAACAATCATCTTTGGTTCCAAAACTACCATTTTCTTTTTAATTAACTACAATTCCAAGTCTGTGTTTCTTATTATACATTCCTTCTTTTGTCCTCCACTTGTCCAATTTCCTCAAATTTTTTTAAGACACACTGCACACACACATTGACATATGCCAGGGCTTTAGCTAACAGTTCTTAGGGAATCACCTTGTTGGTGCACAAATACTATTTTGTATTATTATTGACATTTTTTATAGATTCAACTAAAGAAATAGGAACAAATTATGTGTTTTTGTGACAGGCTGCTAGTGCTAACAAAGTGCTTAAAGATTAAAATGTTTCCTTGCTACATTTTCGGTTACATTTTGACACAAAACTGATTTATCCCTTGAGTTAGGAGCTTTTTTATGGTTGAATGATTCATAGGTCAGTGTTAAGTGGCTTAACAAACAAAATTATTCCTATGAAAATGGTCAGGTACAAGGAGTGGACTGAAAATGATTGAAAAAGGCCTTAGCAGTTCAAAACATTACAAGAAAGTCTGGCTCCTTGCAAACAAAATTTCAAGAAATGAGAGGTGGCTCGAGACGTTTGCACAATACTGGATAAAGTCACAAATGCACAAGTGTGTTTAAGAGTTTCACAGATACTGTTAATTTTTTATTTTTATTTCTGTGTTGGTCCCACAATAATCGCACTAAGATCTGTGGCTCAATGTAGGATGGCTTAATAACCCAAGTTTACTTAGACTCGCATATTTGCAGCACTTAATGTGCTGGACACTCTTAGTGAATGTGCACATGGAGCGAAAGCAGGCAGGAACTGGTTGGAACTGGGCCACAGGCAATTTAATCAGTGACAGGTTAACATACAAATGAAAAACTAGAGTTTCACCCACCGAAACTAAGACACAGACTTCTTGGATGGGCTCTCATGCAGCAAGCCACATTATTTATCAGGGGTGGCTGTAGCACAGGAGCAGGTCATTCACTCATTGGAAGGTTAGTGGTTGGTGGTTCAATCTCTGGCTGCTCAAGTCTGCATGCTAAACATCCTTGTGCAAGATAGTGAACCCCAACCCCAAGTTTCTCTGGTAAACACTAAAAAGTGTTTGTGGTGAATTGGCTAATGAGGCATGTTATATCAAGCACTGTATAAGAGCCAGTTACCATTATTTGTCAAACAGTTACACTAAAAATACTCCAAGGGACACGAACAGCACAAGAGGTGTGGTTCAGGTGAACACTTGCACATGATTATAAATAGCTTCACCTAAATTAGTTATAGAGACCAAATCCATCCTGTTCACCAGGCTGTAAGTGTGATTATTTCTGCTTCATTTTTTAAGATCAGGAGGCTTCTGCTTGCTTATAATATGACCAAGCATGATGGTACACAACCTAAACTGTCACCTACAAACGCACATGCACAACAACAGCTGCAAAGGCAGTTTGCAGTTCTGACGAGCTCCAGCTAAAGTGGCCCCATTTTCCTCACCCCTACCTTATCATTTTTTGTGTCACGAGCTAAATGTGTGAGTGGATTTCCTCACTAATTGGACGCCTGACAAGCCGTATTGTCCTTTGCCACAATGTGACAAGCTTCTGCAAAATGTTCCCTTCAGTGGCCTTCAGAGGAGGCCAAGGCCAGACAGGGGAGAAGAAGAAGAAGAAGGGGAAAAAAAGAGAAACTAAATGGAACAGCAAATCATAACCCACAGTTTCGGCTGACACCGATGTGACGTTACCGAACAGGCGAGCAGGAAGATAGAGGGCGAGAAGGAGAGTAACTCTGGGAAAACTGACAGGGATTAGGCCCTATTTGTTTCACTTTCTGACTACTCCTCCCTGCCTGCTTCCAGGAGTTTGTGTGCAAATGGGTATTTCCATCTCCCACTCATCGTCGCCTAATTGGCACTTAACAGCTGCCCCTCATGGCCTCCTTGCTGGCTCCGTTTCCGCTCCCCTTTTCTTTTTCTATTTTTTTTTCTTGGCGTAGGAAGGAGCAGCGCTGCATCAGACATCACCCAGCTGAGAGGGCACTTTCTCCTACACTCCTTACTCCCCACCCTTCATCATTCCCTTCCCTCGCAGCTATCTTGTGCGGGAAGGAGTTTGCACCCCCAGACAGCCCCGAGCGCTCATTATCGCTTTTCTCAGTCACCCTGTCGCTCTGAAATCCACCCCTCTTCCCCCCTCTACTCATCACGCGTCTCCACCTTCTCCTGCTCCTCTGGCTCCCCCACCCCCCTCCCATGGAGAAAGCAGCATGAAGATGTTCTGCAACCAGGCTCAGAGCCAAAAAGAGACAGTGCACAAGGCAGACATATGGCCACGTTTTCAAAATCTTATCTTTATTTAACCAGATCCATCAATCAAAAGCAAATTTCCTCTTCTGCGGTGATTTGCTGGGCAAAAAGGCGTGTTTGAGGACAGCTGTTGGGAGGAAAATATGTGCGGTTTGATTTCCTCCAAGCATAAAGGTTATCATAACATTACACCAAGGCAATTTTGACTGGAGGGAGAGAGCGAAAAAACCCAGCAGATTTGAGTAAAATGTTGTGTTCAAATACATCAGGGTATGTGGATGTCAGATTACACCAAATGAGGGAAAATGAAGCAGAGCGGCAACACTCAAGGTCCCCCGATTGCAAGAGACTAATGCCAGCTGGGGCGGGTGCAAACATACGGCTCTGTTTGGAATGCAAATTGGCTTGTTTTAAGAAACTTTTGTGGGTTACGTGATGTTATATCCCAGACATTTGACTTCTTTTTGTTTCCTAAAGAGATTAGTGGTGTGTGATACAGGAAAATTTTGGTATTGATCCAATACCAAATAAATACAGAGTAAGTATTGCAGATACTGATACCCGCACTGATACTTTTGACCTATAATGGGATTTTTTTGATGAATCATCATCAATTTGCCAAATTCTGAACACATTTTAATGACCACTTTACTTTCCACAGGAATTTTCACATATTTTTTTTAACAAACAACAATTTAAGAGCTGGAACATAAATGTTTCTGTCTCTAAAGCACTTTGGCTCAACTTCTGTTGTTTAAATAGTCTGTAAATGAATAAAAAATACTCTGACATTTCCAAAAAACACTATTATTTACCCTAGTTACCAATACCAGCGTTGGTATCTGTGCTACCAATATTTTCAGTTTTTGGAACTTCTTAAGCAAACTTGCTGATCTACACTGATAATAAAATATGCAAATAACAAAATTCTGAACATACTGAACTTAGAGGATAGAAACAAAGTATCGATCCTAACATGCTAGTATCGCTTTTATACCAATACCAGCATTGCTGTCAATACTGTCGATATTTGGATCGATCTGCCCACCTCTAAAAGACATACTGCGCTTGCAAAATTCAGCATTGAACTCAGTGACCTTTTATGTCGTTGCATTGCAAGCAAGCCGGAGTGCTGAATAACTCTCTGCACGCTCAGCAGAAGTTCCTGGAAATAAAAAACAAAACAAAAAAGGGAAGAAAAAAAAGGTCACGCGGCAGTAAATATTACAGTAACATGCTGTTATGAAGTTTTAACCCCAGCAATGTCAGCTAACCATATTAGCATTCCCACAAGGGGTAAAGGCTGTGAGTTGGAATAGAAATGGGCTGGTTCAGTGAGCAGGGGGGGGAAGTGGAGGTCCCATTCGTCTTGTCCTGTTTAAATACACTGGTTAACTCCTGCCAACAGGGAAGCCATTCAGCAAAAGGCCAAGGGCATCTGTCATGTGTCCAGCACATTGATACTGTCCCCCTCTATCTCCCACCCAACCCCCACCTCTTCTCCTCCATCATTTTCCAACTCTTTGTTAATTGCCGCTTCTCGCCGTCATCCTCACCTGCTTTTTTTCCACTTTTTCCCTTCCTCTGCCGCTCTCCCGCTACCTCGCCTCCTCTTTTGATAAAAGGAGTGAATATGCAGGGAGCTGACATGATTAGCAGCCTCATATCCCCATGATGGATGGAGCCTGCTCCATTATTAATATAGTAAAAGCACCAACTGCCAGGTAAGAGCAATGTCAGCATCCACAATATAACGCTGTGTGCCCACGGATAATGGTGAGCACTTATTTTTTATCTATGATATGCATGGGCTTCGGGCCGAGGAGGAAGAGGAGAAGGAGGTTGCGGAGAGAAAGGATTGGTGGCGGCGGGGGGACGACACACGTGGCACTAAGACGAGACTTCCAGTTTGGCTGATTCTCGGTGATGCTGTTAAACTTCTCAGCTAAAACACAAATTGTTACAAAGACCAGGAGGACGAAATTACAGGATACTGTAACTGTACTCCATGAAGAGAGCTTTTTGTGTTTTAGAGACTTTTTTTAAAGGTTGGCTGATAAAATAAAAAGGGAGATCAATCATAAAGATTGCTGTTGTGTGACATAAGTTGTCTGTTATGTCACACAACCCTTTGTAGTCCATGTGGAGCAACTCACGCTTGTAAAAACACTACAAATGCACATAATATTTTAGTCACCTGAATCAACTTTACATTTTTTTGGAGCAATCCTATCATATGTAGGCAATTAAAACTAAATGAATCGAGATGCATAAACTATATTTAAACCGTTTGTTCTTTGACATTCACCTCTGAAGTCAAAACCTTCATTTTGTTCTCACAATGTATAAAGAAATGGGAGTGGCTCTAGACTTTTGCCCAATGCTTTAATTCAGTCTTTTATAACCTATTTGAGGCGTGTGTGACCTGCACTTTATTGACAGACTACGTGGTTTAATCAGAATTGTAGCAAGTCGGCCTCATGTGGCCTTCTTGTTTTGAAAATGTGTCTTAATTGTAATATTTAATCTTCTGCATTGAAACCACGGGCTCTGTAGCTTATTTCTACTGTTCAGCAGGGGGTAAATACACTACTGTTAACAGTCTTCTTCTCCTCTCGTACTCAGTAAAAACTTTCCTAATGAGTTTGTGGTCTCAGTCACTTGTTTCAAGCCTTATTAAATACAGCATGGTGTTTGTTTTATATAACACGAACACACTGAGAGAAATCAGTCAGTCAGTCTCAGTCAGATCTACTCCTCACTTGTGACGCTCAGAATGAAAAACCTGAGACAACGACAGCCATCGCTACTGGGTGACATCGCCATGGCTACATCAATCTTACAGGCACAAAACCTCTGTGGCTGGTTCACATCTGGTTTTCAGTGACAGTGTTGTCCCACGTCCTCACTTCAGTAAATAATACATTCTTCAGCAACAGCAACAACACCCTGCCCTACAGCCAGAATGCTTCTATAATAAATGCCGTCAAACTTGAATATCTTTATTAATTTTTAGGTGATTCACACTTATCTAAACTTTTTGCACAGATGTTAAATGTTTAAAAGAAATTAATACCTCAGGAACCTCACTAGAACAATTAAAACTACAGACTGGCTAAGTCTGCAGTTGTAATTGTCGCAGCACATCAAAATCCATGTGCAGGAGCACATTATATCTCCAAAATATAATCAAAATATAATAAAATATAATATAATCAAAATATAAAATATAAATATAAATATAGTCAGCAGTTCAACGTCTGATGAACTGCCGACCAATTTGCATGGTCAACAGTTTACACATGCTGTGTTTGAAGTGTGCTTAATTTAATTTAATTTAATTTTAATGGGGAAGAAAATATACAGATTTCATAAGTTTTTTTGTTTTGTTTTGTTGAAAGAGTCAACAAAGAGTTTTAAACATGACATTTAGAAGATCAGAAGATGGTACACTGTGGTGATAAAGGGACGGACATGGCATTACACAGGTAAGCTGTGGTGTTTAAATGATGCTCAGCTGGTATTAAGAAGATATCCCCCACTTCATTACACCAACACCAGGCAGGATGGATCCATGCTTTCGTGTTATTTACACCAAATTTTGACCCTGCCATTTGATTGTTGCACCAGAACTTGAGACTCCTCAGACCAGGCAATGTTTTACCAATCTTCTGTTGTCTGATTTTGCTTAGCCTGTGTGAACTGTAGCCTCAGTTTCCTGCCCTTAACTGACAGGAGTGACCCCTGGGTGTGGTCTTGCTCTATTGCTGTCTGCCTTCAAGGTTTGATGTGCTTTCAGAGAGAAGCTCTTCTGCATACCTTGGTTTTATTGGGTGGTTCTTTGGGTTACAGTTGCCTTCCTATCAGCTCAATGGAGACTGACCATTCTCCTCTGATGTTTGACATCAACGAGGGATTTTCTCTCTGAGAACGGCTGCTCACTGGAGATTTTCTCTTTTTTAGACCATTTTCTGTAAACCCTAGAGATGGTTGTGTGGGAAAATCCCAGCAGATCAGCAGTTTCTGAAATACTCAGACCGACAAACATAAATTGTCTTTCTTCTTCATTCTGATGCTCAGTTTGAACTTCAGCGAGTCATCTTGACCATGTCTGCATGCCTAAATGTGTCATGTCTCTGCCATGTGAGTTTAACAGTTAAACAGTATAGTTTGTGTCTGATGGCAGACTGACGTCATTATTATAATGGAAATTCACCATGAATATAAAATTTTTCACACAGAACAGTAAAATAAAAATAACAAATAATACGCAAGCACGTTTACGCACAGAATTTAACCTAAAACTGCTGCAATGAACAAAGCGCCAGCAAATTTAAACTCTACACCGTACGCGGTGATTTAAAAACAAACAACAACAACTTAACAGTCTTAGCCCTTTGTCAGTTTTCGTCTGCCTCTTTGATAAACCCAAGGAACCGCATGAAGAATGCATAAAAACAACAGGATTTATCTTGTAAATATTTTACACCTCAGTCAGCCATGAAGAGATTCCCTAAACAGGGGCGAGCACACTTCGACTGTTTTCCAGAAAGCACATGGCAACTGTAGATGTCTCTGTCATGTGTTTTCCTCCTGCTATATGTTTTTATTACGGTAAACTCATGAAATTCTGACTGGGCTACAAGATGATTGTGGGTGGTGGTGGGGGGGGGGGGCTCACAGATAAAGAAAGGTGAAGATTTGAAAAGAAAGCAGGAAGACAAATAGAAAGGCAGGGCAAAGAAAGATGGAGTGAGTTGTGTCAAATGGATAAATGTCAGCAGGAACTTCATCATCTGTCTCCCTCCCGAAGATGCCATGTGTAAATTGCGGAGCCGGGGCCCTCAGCTAGCCTTCCCCTAGCGCTGTAATAAGATTAGAGACAGCAGCAGTCTCTGCCTCTCTCCTTGTGTGTGGGAGGGACTATTGAGCCCGTGTGGAAGTGTACAATTTCGATGGCTTACACGGGGCGCCGGCGAATAAGCGGGATTACTCACACCACCAAACAAGACTCATGGTGGAAGATTTGGATACTTATTTATCACTCCACACACACACACTCGCAGACACACTGTGAACTTTTCTTTTTCCCACCACGTTTTGCTGTGTGGGTCACTTTAATGAGATTCCTGCCTGTACAGTAATAGCACAGTCTCTGCAGAAGCCCTGAAACAACATTACAGGAGATTAAAACACCATTAAGTGCGATACGTTGACTCTAAACTCATTAAAAGCATAATCCCTGCAGGAATATGCTTTCCTATATTCCTGCAGCTCTTTTTTATAATTAAACATTTGCACTGTGGGGAACAATATAGGAGGCTATCAGCACCGCTCCTCGCTCCCGTTTGTTAGCACATGATGTTTACACCACAGCTTCGCCTCTCAGACTAGTCTTTCAGACCTTCATCCAAATCTAATATACCCATCCATAAATAGCTCACCTATCGAGCCCATATTTGGCGTGAGTGACTGGACACGGGAGCCAATCCTGCCCGGCGAAACCCCCCCTCCAACCCCGCCTCTGCACGCTCTCCCTGCCGCTCTAACGCCTCCCGAACCGCCCATTCGCCTTAAAAGGGGCTTGACTGACAAGCCGAACCACGCCCCTTCGTTTACCAAGCCCCACCCCCTCCTTCGGTTCCCCTATCGCGTGTCTATTTTGGCAACACGGATACGCATGGAGCCTCCATCACCTCCAGCCTCCTCTTTACGCACCGACTCCCGAGAATGCGCGCAGGTACGGGGAAGCCAGCCGCCTCGCTCAGCCGTTAACGTCCCTGTTTAAGGACTAATATGAAAGAAGTGGATTTAGAGGTCTGACAGAGCCCAGAGAGGAGGCACATACACACATATATAGATTTTTCCTCTTCTTCTCCTTCTTCTTCTGCTTCCCACCCCCTTCCCTGTGGATCATTCTTGTTTTCCCATCACCAGAGCGTAAAGCATGGATGTCTTGGCGAACCACAGTATCTTTCAGGAACTTCAGCTCGTGCACGACACCGGCTACTTCTCGGCCATGCCTTCGCTGGAGGAGAACTGGCAGCAGGTACGTGTCAACTTTCAGCTTTCAGCATCGGCTGTGCCAGCTTCAGCCGCGAGCTCGCAAATTTGCGCTCGGGATGCACAACTTTCAAAGAAAAAGAAGAAACACGCACTCGTGTATCTGGCAGGTTTTTCCCGATAAATGAGCAAAGTGGATAAAATGCGGACGCAAAGCAGCGCGTAATAAAGCTGTCAAATATGATGTAAGGGGAGGTGAAGATGAGCACTCGAACAGGGAGTGAATTAGACGTAAATAATAGATTTGCAACCTTCAGATTACTCAGGTTTGAACCCTCGTGCACGAAAAGAATTCCCCTCTCCTATCCATAATAGATCCCCCAACGCGTCTGGCTCTGTAGCAGCAGTTTAAGTGTTAACGGGAAGAAGGAGGTGAGGGAAGAAGCTGTCACCAGTAATGTCCACATTTTTTTATTTGTTCATATTTTTTAAATCCCCCTTTTGCTTCATCAAATTCAGCGGGTGTCTACGGAGAGATGCTGTGTAAAGCTTTGGGTTTCACGCGGCCACATGGCGCCGGGGTGCGCGGAGAGACTTCACGCCATCTGCGCTTACGCGTCTCTTCTTCTTCTTCTTTCTTCTTTAGTTTGTAAAACTGTTTTAAAAATGGCACCAGAGCTGGGTTTATTTATTCATTGCGTGGTGGTGATGATGGTGTGGGTGTGTGTGTTAGAAAAAAAATCTTCAAATCGGAGTTTTTTTTAACGAACAAATGATTCATTTTTACATTTTCCCCCTTCACTGCTTCGGTTTGGTGTCCCCCTGTCACTCAGAGGAGGGACATCTTCCCCCAAACATGCCTCCTACTTTCCTCTTTAACATTTGTGTGTCCAAATAAGAGCCCACCTGCATTGCTGCTGATGATGCTGATGCTGGAGAGGATGCTTTCCATGCTGCACTTGAATTACCGGACAAGGAGGGGGAGAAAAAAAATCACAGCACAGAAATCTGATGCCGGTATTGTTCATGAAATATGAGCTTGAGTTTTTCCCCACTTCTATGCTCCACGAGTAAAGGGAGGGAGGGGATGGAGAGAGAAAGAGGGAGAAACCGGTGCGTGACTGGTTGTGGCCAAGCAGCCTAATTGGCATCCTACTGTTAGCCACCGACGCATCTTTTCATAACAAGTCTCCAACTCCCTGCCTATCCTCCTGTCAGGGGATTTTTTTCTTAAATTGCATGTGGGGGGCATCATATGGAGTGAATATCTCTCTCTCTCCCTCTCCCCCTCTCTCTCTCTCTCGCTCTCTCTTGCTTCTCACCCACAGCCTGCATTTTAAAATCAATACCTAATGCAAATGGAAGAGAGAAGACAGCTGGATATGTGGGCAAAGCTCTTCTCTGTGAGGGTGGGAAATGTCAGCTCTCTTTTATTGGAATCGCTGTTTATGGGCTCTGTTTGGTCTTTGACTGTTTTAGATTTAGATCGGCTCGTTTTTTGCCAGGATGTCTGGCATCATTTTGTGTGATTAGCTGTAGTTTTGGGATTTTTAAAAAAAATGGTAAACGTAATTTCATAGATGAATTCTGTGACTGAATCTGCCCTCAGCCTGGGCTAAATGGAAAGATCAAACTGACCGTGACCTGCCTTTCTTCTGGCTAATACAACTCTGGGACCTTGGTGATGTTGCCTTGCCTGCAAATTGCCCACATGCAGTGTAGTTAAGTTAAAGTTAGCTGGCTAACTTCAAACCAGAGGCATTAAACAGAGAGACAAAAAAAAAGACAAATACTAAATAATGCCTTGAGGCGACTGTTGTTGTGATTTGGCGTAATATAAGTTAAACTAAATGGAATTGAATGAAACTACTACAAGATAGCGCTAAATACTTAAAACTTTTTAAACTTTTTAAACTGAACCCAGAGCAGTCTCTGGGGGTTGCTTAGGAACCCCCACACCCCCACAAAGCTAACTGTTGCACACTCACAATAAACAGCTAGTACGACTCACCTCCTCTTAAATTGATGTTACTTGTTTTGTACAAGATTTGCATATTTTACTTTCTCATAAGTAAGGTTAACTTAATGTAGAAATGTAACTGAGAGAGGTTCTACTTTTTAAATGTTCTTTTGTTTAGTGTTTTTGACTGGAAGTGGCTCCATTGTGTCTGGTCTAACAAGTGAAAGATCCTCGCTTTGGTTTTGGGAGGCAACACAAATCCAGAGATGGCTGCTGACTTTTAAGACTTTGCTTCTAGAAGAATTGTAGCAAAATGGAAATGCTTGTTGGCCTACTAAGGTGTAAGGCAGGTGGTGTTAAACATAACACCACCTGCCTTACACCTTACACCTGCCAGGGCCAAAATTCACCTGGCAGAGACTCCAAACCAGCCCAGTGGATGGCTTTGGAATATGTGAGGGAGGACATAACTTTTGGACTTTTAACTGTATTTTCACAAGTTTTACAGCTTTATGTACCGATAAAGACCGCCAAAATGTCCATTCACAACACACCAAAGAAATGAAATTGTAGATTTTTGTAATTTAAAAAAATTACCTCTTCCAATTTAAGTCCAAAGAGTCCTGCACTTTTTTCTTATATTAAGATGTCTCACTGATTAAATGTGTACCTCAGTTTCTGAAACTGGAGTTTCACCAGTCCGGCCCACATAGGATCAAAGTGGTCTGTATGTTGCCAGGAATGTAAAATAAGTTGGATATCTGTAAATCATGTAATGATGTGCACAAATGAAGCTAACTGTTACGTTTCATTTCTGTTGTAACAGTTAAGAGTTGGGTGTAGTCTCAGAATGAAAATTACTGAAATCTATAATTTAATTACTTTGGTTATTGTGAATGGCCATTTTAGAGCTCTTTATGAGTAGGAAAAGCTTTAAATCCTATTGAAATATAGTTAAAAGTCCAAAATGAATGCCTTCCTTCACATTTTCCCAAACCATCCAGTGCCTTCAGACTCTGGCCTCCAGGCCTTATGTTTGATGTCTCTGGTGTATAAGCTGTAAAACATGTAAAGATGGGCGCAAAACAAAAGAACATTTTCCTTCTATAGTAACAGTTTAGAGTTTGGGGGCAGTAACATTGTCAAGTCCAACTCAAGTGTGTTGTCATTATCCCGACTCTCAGGCATGCAGTTTTTACAGTCGCCTCTCAGTTGCTTTACAAGATGCATGCTTTCCTCAAAGCATTCAAAGCCTCCAGCCCCATTACAAATCACCAGAGGAGAAGGTTTCTTCTTCTTTTGGAAAAACTATCTATAGTTTAGATAAGAAGATCCCTGCAGCCTTGAGAGCAAAAGGATTTGAGCTTTGCAAATCGATCATTGTGCTCATCGTAGCAGCATGAAGATGCCACTGAGCTCCCCTGAATACAGGAATTATGAGCTGTGGCTTGCCTTAAAAGCTCCGTCTCCAGCCGAGGCCCTGCAGTTTGAGCGGTCCCCTCTGTATTCCAGGCACAATTTAGAATTCGATGCTTTTACGGCGGCCTGATGGCGAGATAGGAGGCCGTTGTTGTCGGCCCCTAAATGGGTCCCTGAGACGCGATGGCAAGAGTGATGACTGTGTCCCCTGTTGGTGTCTGCGAGGCATGATTCAGCCGGTTATAGGGGGATGGGGAGAAGAAAAGCAGTAAAGTGTTTTTGGAGGTCTGCAGATGGTACATTTGAGGCTGCTATTTGTTCCATTATTGAACCTAATAGTGCCAAGCTGAACTGCGCGCTGTCTCGCTTCCAAATCCCCGTACAGTTGGCTGTTCAGAGTTGGAACAAAGTGCGGGGCTGAGCTGGATTTGGAACAAGCAGAGCCGGTCAGAGCGCACTTATTATTTGTGGGACCCAGTTTCTCTCAAAGCAAAGAGCGCACGTGTTATTCTGCTGTCTCGCTGTCTTGGCTTCTCTTTCCCATGCTTGTTTAGGCTCCTTTGTAAACTGGCATTTTGGTCAGAGAAAGCCTTGGTTGGCTTTTGCTGTCGGTTTGCCAGCATCTGTAAAAAAAAAAAAGAAGAAGAAAAAAAACATCTGGATCAGATTTCAGGCCGACATGATGGATTTTTCAGTCTCCGCTGATGACGTGTCCCAGTCCACCGCACCTGACCCTGATGGGCAGGATTGTAACAGGACACCACTGATGGCTCTCGGTCATTGACCTCGGGACACACTTTATACCCTCCAACACATATATTATCCCTCAGAGGTTCAGCACACACACACAGAGTACACACATGTAGTGCGACTGCCTGCACAAGCAAAATGTCTGCACGTTGCTTGACGGTGCATTATGGAGCTCCTATATGAGGACAGGCTGTTCATGGCAGCCGCAACCTCCATAAGCGAGCCCGCTTGCTCAGATGCATCCACTTACATCCAACTGGCAGCGAAGGCGACTCCGTCTGGGACTGAGTGGGGGGGTGGGCGGAGGATAGAGGTGGAGGAAGTTGCAGAGCATGCACATTCTCTCCACTGCAAGATTTTGCATTTCACAGTCTGGTGGGTTTGAACCCCACCCCCCCACCCCAGGAGTGAGGCGCACATATAGAAAGACAATCAAAAGGGTGGAGAAGCAGGATGTCCTGATGCTCAGAAGAAGTAGGGATGCTGATGGATGGAGTCGTTTCACATTTTGAGTCAGAGGGAAAAGTCGCACCACACTGGGCTCGTTTAAGCTGGAGTCAGGGCCAAAGAAACATAGAGAAAATACCCCCACTCACCCCAACACCATCCTCCTATAGAGAGACAGCGGTGAGGACTGGATATGTGTGTGTGTCCCAGTATGTTATGTAATCCTCAGTAGGCCACAGCTGCTTTCTCACACACAGCAGGCATGCTGGGGAGAGCAGCCAACTTGCGCTCCCGCCGCCCACCTTCCTGTCTTCCTCCATCCCTGGTTTTCCCCTTTCGCTCAACCCCCCCCCCCCCCCCCCTTTCCCCCCTTATTTTCTTCCTGCTTATAGATTTGACACAGTATGGATCTTTTGATCTCTGTGGGGCTTTCGTGGAGTACCTGCATCCACCACTTTTTTGGACCTTTGTCTCAAGTAATGAAGCTCTGGAACAGGTCTCGCGTGTTCTCCGTGACCTTTCGCCGCCTGAGATCTGATGTAATTTTATGCAAATTAAAATTAAATCAATCCTGTAGCCGGCACAGTTCAGCAAGGCAGAGGAAGGACAAACCCGGGACTTAATCTTATTTGTCTCAGAAGAGTTCCTGCGAGTGTTTTTTCGTTCCCGGCGTGTTGCTTTATTAAAATGTCACATCAACTCTTAAGTATGAGATGCGGAATTCCCCGAAATCGAGTTTGGGCCTTCTCCAAAAAGGCGAGGGTGGAGGGAGGGAGAGAAACATTAATTGTGTTTTAGTTTAGCTGACGTCTGGCTCTGTTTAGCCGTCTTCCATATTCATGTGCTACCTCATGATGCTGGAGTTCGGAATTGATTCCTTGCGGTGTTTTGTTTTTTAACCCGAGATCAAGCAGGAGATCTTGGAGATGGATGTCACGTAGAATGTGTTTGACATAGCCTGCTGGCCCGTGACGCAGCGAGGCATGAAAGGGAGTCTTTGTGCGCCGTTGCACACAATGCAGCGTCTTTGCTGGACTCTTCTTAAATGTTTTCAGCCACAAGGTTATCATTCTGATAAATGTGTGTGTGTAGTTAAAGAGCAACAAGTTCATCTAATTAGCAGACACAGCAAAAGCTGATGAGATAGTCATTTTGGAGGAGCTGCATTGCGCTTACATGCATGTCATTCATTATTTTTACCTTTTTCTTAATGTCTAGTAGAGGTGAGCGCATAGATCCAAATATCGCTAGTATCGATAGCAACACTGGTATCGGTATCAGATCGATACCAGCGTGATAGGATCGATATTTTGTTTCTGTCCTTAAAATTATTTTTTTTTCTATTTTCATTCTTTTGAAGAAGAAAAACATTTGAACCTTTCTGTGTTGACTGTCACGTCTATTTTATTTATAGCCTATAGCACACTTAAACAATAGAAGCTGATCCAAAGTGCTTAAGAGACAGACACATTTACAACCCAGGTCTCCAAAAACTAAAAGCAGTTTCAAAATACATGAAAAGCAGAAAGGTTTTACAGTGTGTTTTTTTGTGTTAACTAATTGTTGTGGAAAGTAAAAATAATGTCTCACTGCTCTAGTGCTTTATAAAAGGTGCTGGTGTCAGTATCAGCAATACAGACCCTGTATTTACCTGGTATAGGATTGACACCAAAATTTGCAGTATTGCACAGCACTCGTGTCTAGAGGTTAGAGCCTAGTGTGTATTGCACAGGCCTGAGTGTTTGCTGCTACACGCGGGGGCCACAGGCTCATCATTTCACGTCAGGATGCATTTTCTTTGTATGCACACACAGTCGCGGGCAGGTGCACAGGTTTGTGTGCGTCTGTGTATCCTGTGTAATGAGATGTACGAGCGACCCTCTGACCCAGTAACATCCATTCTGCCATAAGAGCACTTAGTGAACTCTGCCACCTCTGTCTCATCACTCAAGCAGCCGAGAGGCAATTGCCAGTGATAGGTGCCGGCTACTGCTTTATGGGCGTTGATGAAAAGGTGGGAAGCGCTGATGAAAAAGAGGAAGTATTCATTTGTCTGACTCTCCGGTGACTGGCGCGTCAGAGAAAAGCCAGAGTAGGTGGTGTAGGAGAAAATGGCAGAGGGTTGGTGGGGTTGGGGGTGTTGGTGGAGGGAGAGCGGTGAACAAGCACATCTTTATGTATGGCTTCCGTCTGCGAAACGCTCTGCCACCCCAGGTTTGATTAACAGTGAGAAGAGAAGCTAGTCATTTTTTTCGCCTCACACCACCACACATGGCTTGGCAATGATTTTCACATCATTTGAGGCGAAATCGGGAAGCCGTTACAGCACCTTACAGTGATCCGACATGCTTCGCTGCTGCCATCCGGCTTGGCAACCGCAGGGAGGAAAGAGAAAGGAAGAGAAGTCTCAGACACTCATTTTATGCTTTGGAATCACCACCAACTCTCTCCCTCTCTCTTTATCTCCTGACTGTCTCTCTCTCGCTGTCTCCCTTCTTTGCTCTTTGACAAATTCTGAGAAGGCACTTTTGACGAAGTCACAGCCGCCTTGTTTGATTTGCCCTGCTCTAACCCTCATTTAAAGTCAGTCTCACTACAAAAAGTTGAACTCAGGAGTTACGCAATCAAAATTTGGCACAAAGCTGAATAAAGGCCCTTTAACAGGGAGCGTGTCACGAATAAAGCCGAAAAATAGTTTTCCTTCTGCTATTTCAATAAAGTTTATTGCCGTGAAAGGGTAGGATGACAGTGAGCTCCATGTTTGCAGCTCCGATCATGAGCGAGCAGATTAAGCATGTATCGGTGGATGCTGGCAGGAAGATATGTAGTCTTGGCCTTCTCATAACAAGCATAGCAAAACTCTAAAACATGGATTTAGCAAAATAATCACAGCCAGACTTATGATGTTGTTTGGTTAGTTAAAAGTGTTCTGACCTGAAGCCAGGAGGCAGTCAGCTTTACAGAAACATTTCTTGAAGGCCTTAAAATCCACAAGGTCAGGTGAGCCATTTAGGGTTAAGGTTAGGTTAATCTCTATAAACACATGCTTTTTTATGAATATGCAGAATCAGTAGGAAAAAGGCATTTACAAAAAAAATTGGCCACTGAAAGATGAAGATTTTGCTTTTAAGTAACTTTTTGAAATTTTCCTGTATCTGCAAACAATGATTGGCACATGGCAGAGGAAGTCCTACCTGCTGGTAGGAAAGTGAAAAAGATTGGCCATTATCCCCCGACTCACAGTCATCAGTCAATAGCTGATACGTTCCAGTGGGGGTTAGGGATAGTTTACTGTTTAACCCATTTAATATTTTTTCCCTGTTTAGTTTACTCACTAACTTTATAAAAAAAACTGTGAGGCAAAAAATGCACAGATGACAGGTGAGTACTGTGCAAAAGTCTTGAACTACCCCTCATTTCTTTATATTTTGCTTCCAATGACTTTTTTGTAATTTTTTTAAAGTGGTTTTGACCAATAGTTCTCCAGGCTTTCTGAAGGGCTTTGACTGCTTTTTCATTCCTTTTCATCCCAGTCCTTGTACCTTTTTCAGATTTTTTTTTCTTAACATGTGTCTATGACTCATTCAAGCATAAGAAAGGCTCCTAAGTCAAGGGATGAGCCAGTTTTGTGGGAAAACCATATTTAAATTGTGTCTTTAGGCACTTTTTCACTAGCAGCCTGTCATAAAAGCACAATTTGTTTCAATTTCTTTAGCTAAATCTATGAAAAATGCCACACGTAACACAGTTTGACAGGTAAAATTGTATTTTTGCACCAACAGGTGATTCTCAAAGAGCTGTTAGTTGAACCTTGTCATATCTCGGCATGGTGTGCATGTGTCATTAAAAACTGAAACGTATAGTCAGGTTTTTGATCCACCATGCAAAACCATCTGGAAATCATCTGATTGGCCACAGCTTCATTTTTTAGCCCGACAATGATCCCCAAAACACTGTCAATGCAGTAAAATCATACCTGGACAGAAAAATACAGTAAAGTATTCTCAGTCATGGATCAGTGTCCCTTAGGCTACGTCCACACTAGCCTGGATAGATTTAAAAATGGCATTTTCATCTGAAAGGGCTCCGCGTCCACACTAGCCTTTTCAGTCATTTTCACAGAGTTGTGCGTCCACATTGAAACGGCCGGAAACGCTTATGTTCCAGTACTGCGCATGCGTGAAACGCAAGGCGATTCGAACCTGCCTCATTTGTGTCTACAGTTTATTTACTTTCTGGCTCTTTGAAAAGTTGCAGCAAACTGTTGAGGAAAAGCACCGAGTTTTTTAAATGGACTAACAATGAGGTGGAGTTGTTGCTGCGAGTAACACAAAAGTACAAAAGTACAAAGTTGCAAAAGCGAGTGAGAATTAAAGATTTGAAGAAAAGCTATCTGAAGCATGTACAGACTGATATTAATCTTTAATGCGGCTATCAAAATTGAGAGCAAACAAAACAACTGCTGTATAATGCCCTCTGCTATCTTTGTTTAATTAGTCACATGACTTAAATGTGTCATCGTTTTCAAAAAGTCTCAGTTTTCGCTGTCCACACTGCGATGTGAAAGAACCGTTTTCAAAAGTATGCGTTTTCGAGAGCGTTTTCAAAACACTGCGTTTTCCTTGAGTGAAAACGCCGTCTCAGTGTGGACGCGAGGCCAAAACGGAGAGAAAACTGCATTTTCAAATGAAAATGCGTAACATCATTGAAGCAGTGTGGGATCATGTTGCCAGAGAACAGAACAAAAGGCAGAAACATCCAAAGAAGAGCTTTGAATGTTCTTTAAGAAGCCTGGAGAACTATTCCTGAAGACTGCTTAAAGAAATGACAAGAAAGCTGCCTAAGAGAGTTCACACCAAATATTCATTTTTAAGATGTTTAGTACTGTACAAACCCTGCTAGGGCAGGGATAGCTCAGTAGGTAGAGTGGTGGCCCCATGATCGGAAGGTCGGGGGTTCGATTCCCCTGAACAGCTACCCTGAGGTACCCCTGAGCAAGGTACCGTCCCTACACACTGCTCCCCGGGCGCCCAGTGGCTGCCCACTGCTTCACTGAGTGAATGGGTTAAATGCAGAGAGGGATTTTCCCCACGGGGACCAATAAAGTACACTTTCTTCTTCTTTCTTCTGTTTTTGCCTTATATACTGTGTTTCCAGGTGTGTTTGCACACGTTTCTTGTTGTATTTTTCAATGAGAATGTGTACTCTGATTTCACTCCTACCTTTCCAATCGGATCTCCAGTGGTATTTTATATCACACTGATGAATTTAGTCACAGATTTCCAGTTGCAGTCACAAGTAAATATTAAGGTAATCCTACACTGTTGCCAGGTAGCTGCTGGCACATTAAACATTTCTTTCTCGCTACACCCAGCTGGAGTTAAATCCCACCTTGTTTGTTTTATTTTATTCAAATAGTAGAATGCAATCTAAAAGACCTTGACAGTTTTAAAAAAAACTGTGAGTAACAACAGAAAGTAACTAAGAAAACCAAGTGTTACTAAACCGAGTGTTTAGTCTTCCTGGATGCTCACATATTCAGAAATCCCTTGGCTTTAATAAAGCCCACACATCCACACAATGTCCAGGCATTTTGGAGCCATAATCGGCTGTAGCGTTTGAAGCGTTGCATCCCCCTCCTCCAGCCTACCTGTTGCTAGGCAGCCTCAGCAAGCAGGAAGACCAGTTTTGGACTATTTGTTTGTTTAGCTGTCAGTCTGTGAGGCTAATCCCACCCCGAGAGACTTCTAGCCATCCAGAAACCAGAAATCCAGACATGTGGACCATCTCGCTTCAAAGATTGCAAAAGAGAAAGGGGCAAAAAGAGATGGAAAGGGGGGTGGGGGAGACAAGGGCAATTTGCCCAGAGTAAACACCGCTGCTTGTTGATGTCATCTGAAGTCATCAATCACGGCTCTAAGCTCTCTGTGGTGACAGCGGCAAGGACGTGACACTCTCTGAAACCGGCTGGATGGCCTATAAAGCAGGACAGTCAGCAGTGAAGAACAACGGCAGACCTTGTCGACGACGTGCTGTAAAAGTATTACTGTGATGTAGCATAACTTAAGCAGCAAGGAAGGTGATAAGTAAATAGCATTAGCAGACAATTGAAGTTCTTTTTAAGCATACTTTATTGCTAGCATCTCCCTTTTACCATAAAACAATCAATCAGGCATGCAAAAATCCCACTGGCTTTATACAAGACTTTGCCCACACCTGACCTCGTTAGCCCCTACCATTGAACAAAATAGGTCAAACCAAATAATACAATTCTAAACAAAGAACAGGAATAAAGTCATGCATGAAACTGACAAACTCATTTACTCAACTAAATGGTTTGTAAAGTAAAACACTGCATACAATATAACTCAAAAGGCTACTTTAAAGAAAACAAACAATACTATACAAAATGAAAACCCTCCATTTGGTTACACCCAGTGATCCAATCATTGACCTCATGACCCTATATAAACAGGAAGTAGTGGGCGGCCCTTCCCATACACCCGTCTCACATACAGGACCTGAATGCACAACATGGACACCATGGTAAGTATAACCAAAGCAACATAAAGAAACATAATTTACTAGACATGTGCCTGTAAACAGAAGAAAATTCAGATGATCTGATGGTTAGTAGTGTTTGCTTTAAAACACATGCATGGATGTAAAGAATGTAACTACTGCTACCACAAACAAAACCCGGGATATTGTGTGTTAAGAGAAGTTACACCAGCACTGTCTAAATTAAAGCATTATGGCTGACTGTAAAATAACAGAACACAGAATAACAATATACGCAAGTGACAAATGGCAAATGAATTCTGTCCTAGCCACTTTGTCACATTCCCCCCCCCCTTAAGTCCGTTACTCTTCATAGGAACGGGAAAGAAAGTCTGCCACAACATTCTTTTTCCCTGCCCTATATCAAATCTTAAAACAATATGGCTGCAATGAAAGATACCACCTCGTGATCCTTGCGTTGGTGTCTCTCATTCTGCTCATCCACTGTAAAGCTCGATGATCGGTTTCAAGCACAAATTCACCTCCCAGTAGATAGTATCTCAGAGTGTCCAAAGCCCATTTTATTGCCAAAGCTTCTTTTTCAATTGTGGAATACTTCATTTCTCTGGGGAAGAGCTTACGGCTTATGTACTGCACAGGTCTTTGGTCCTCTCCATCACCTTGCAGCAACACAGCTCCCAGCCCAACTCCTGAAGCATCAGTCTGTACAATAAACGGGCACGTAAAGTCTGGACACTGCAACACAGGCTCATTACACAAACAGTTTTTCAAATCCATGAATGCAGCCTCACACTCTGGAGTCCATTTAATTTTGTTGGGGCATGATTTACGAGTTAAATCACTAAGAATAGCTGATCTGGTAGAGAAATTAGGGATGAAACGACGATACCAGCCAGCTAAACCCAGGAAGGATCTCAACTTTTTCTTTGTAGTCGGAGGAGGACAAGAGGCAAGGTTCTCGACCTTACTCACCTGAGGGCGGATGACCCCACCCCCAATGACGTATCCCAGGTACTCCACCTCGGTCTGTGCAATGTGGCATTTCCCAGGGTTGATGACTAGTCCAGCTGTTCTGATGCGTTGCAGGACATCAGCCAGATGTTTCACATGGTCCTCCCATGTCTCGCTGAACACCACAATGTCGTCAATATACGCTGCTGCATAGCCATCAGCTCCTTTCAGAATCAAGTCCACCAGCCTCTGGAACGTGGCTGGAGCTCCATGTAGTCCGAAAGGCATAGTTCTGAAACGATAAAGTCCGCTGGGAACCCTGAATGTAGTTAAATCCCTTGAGGACTCTGTTAGGGGGACTTGCCAATAACCTTTACAAAGGTCGAGTGTTGTGAGGTACTTGGCATTACCCAAGCGCTCAATCAATTCATCCACTCTTGGCATAGGATATGCATCAAAAGCAGAGACAGCATTAAGTTTTGAGAAGTCAACACAAAATCTCTGTCTTGCATCATTTTTCTTGGGGACGAGTACCACAGGGCTACACCACTCACCTCTAGATGGCTCTATAATCCCTGTTGCAAGCATTTCTTCCACCTCCTGTTTCAATGCTGGCATTAGCTTTGCTGGAACTCTGGAGGTGGTATCCCTGATGGGTGGTTGATTCGAACAACGCAGGTGTATGTCATGCTGAATAAGATGGGTGTAGCCTGGCTTTGTGCTGAAAAGCTCCTGTGGCATTATGGCCGCGAGCTCCTCCTGCTGTTCTGGTGATAGATGGCTCAAATCTGGAAATAGCTTTTCTTCAGTACTGGTGGGAAAGAATTGCTCTTGAGGCTCTTCTTCCTGCAGTACAACACGAGCCCACAACTGAAGTGATTGCTCTGGCTTCTCAATCCACTCCCTCAACATGTTGACATGAAACACCTGTTGCTTTTTCCGACGATTCGGCATTTTGAGCTCATAAGTGACAGGACCTGCTTTCCTGTTTATCACAAATGGCCCCTGCCATTTGGCTAAGAGACTGCTTTCAGTGGTTGGCAAAAGGAGCAACACTTTTTGTCCTTCTTTAAAGGTCCTCCTGCGAGCTGTCTTATCATAGTTCTGTTTTTGACGTTGCTGGGCACTTACTAGGTGACAATGAGCCAGTTCCTGAAACTGTTCAAGCTTGTCCCTCATTTTCAACACATAAGAGAGGGAAGAGTACTGTTTTTCAGGGCTAGCTTCCTCCCAAGCTTCCCAAAGTACATCCAGTGGACCTCTGACATTATGGCCGTACAAGAGCTGAAACGGAGAAAATCCAGTTGATGCTTGTGGTACCTCTCTATAGGCGAAAAGCAAAAATGGAAGCCATTGGTCCCAGTCTTTTCCCGATTCTCTTACGAACCTCCTCAGCATTGATTTCAGGGTTTTATTAAACCTCTCAACAAGTCCATCAGTTTGTGGATGATAAGGGCTCGTTTTGATTCCGGTAATTCCCAGAAGTTTGTAGACTTCTTTCAACAGGTTGGAAGTGAAGTTTGAGCCTTGGTCTGTCAAGATTTCTTTGGGAATACCCACCCTTGAAAACATCTGTATCAGACAATTAGCTATTTGGCGGGCTTTGACCCTTCTCAATGGGAAAGCTTCAGGATACCTTGTTGCATAGTCACAAATCACTAGAATGTACCTATGCCCTGAACCACTTCTCTCCAATGGGCCGACAATATCCATGGCAACACGAGAAAAGGGGACGTCTATTACAGGCATAGGAATGAGTGGGGCTCTGTCTCCTTTCCTACTTGGGGCTGTCAACTGACACTGTGGACATGATTTGCAAAACTGGGCAGTGTCTGAAAATTGCTGTGGCCAAAAAAAACGAGTTACCATTCTGGAAAAGGTTTTAAGATGTCCTAAGTGGCCTGCCCAAGGAACTGAATGAGCCAACTGCAAGACTACAGGCCTTAAGCTTTTGGGAACAACCAACTGGTCACCAACTTTGCTACGACGATATAGTCGTTCATTCTTAACAATGAGTACTTCCCGTACTCTGTCTGTAATCTGTGCTGATTCTTGGGTGCGCTTAGCAAACAGAGGTGCTAAAGAGGGGTCCTCCCTTTGGAGTTGGACAATATTGCTCGGGACAACCAGGAGCTCATCGATCTCTGGTTCAGGAAGTGACTCAGCAATTTCTGTCCCCCTCACTTTTTCCTGTCTTCTCTGCATTTTACTTTTCTTTATATGCGGCCTACTTGGTCTGTCAATATCTGGAATTTCACTGTCTGCATAGGGCAACTCACTCAAACCTGGCTCTGACTGAGAAGCTTTATTACCAGACCTAGTGACTACTAGCAGACCTTCACATGCAACATGCAGATTCTTCTCTTCTCTGTCCTTCTCTGTCTTTGCTAATAACTCCCCAAGAATTGGCATGTCCCGGCCCAACACAATCTGGTAGGGAAGTTTATCCATTACTCCAACTGTAAGTACGTACTCCTTTTCATTAACTTGAAGGCAAACATTGGCAATAGGATAATCAACATTATCACCATGAACACACCAGACTTTAACTTTACCACAAAATGTGGTGTCGCTAGGGAGGCAATCTTGCCTGACAAGTGTGCGGCTACTGCCTGAATCCAAGAGGGCAACACACGGTTTTCCCTCAATGAAAACACAGATGGTGTGCTCCTGATCACTGGAGGGTACTAGAGACTCTGTTTCTTCCTCTAGCAAGTCAAAACACTGTGGTGAAAGACACATGTAAGTCTTACTGACTTGCTGACCTGGGCAATCTGCCTTAAAGTGACCTGCTTGACCACAGGCATGACACACCAACGGGCCTCTCTGCTTTACTTCTCTAGCGCGGCTACTGCTAGTGATTGGGGAACTTTGTTTAGGGCTTTTAGCTTTGTACCCATTCCCACCCCCTGACCTACCCACAAAAACATTGGCTGAACTGGGTTTTCCTACCATGTACCCTTTTTGTGGGCGTCGGGCTGCAAGAAAAGCCTCTGCCATCTCTGCAGCTTCTTTTGAAGTGGTGGGGTTGCGCTCTTTCACCCAGGTCCTCAGCTCTGGGTTAAGAACTCTGAGAAACTGTTCCATCACTATGACATCTCCTATTTGGTCCTTTGTCTTCTCCTTTGGAAGCATCCATTTTTCATATAGGTCTTTAAGGCGGGTTCGCAGCTCTTTGGGTGTCTCATCGTCCTTCACCGTCATGTTGCGAAATCTGGTTCGGTAAGTCTCAGCACTTATTTCAAATTTTTCAAGAACGGCGGTTTTTACCTTATCATAGTCCATTGTTTCTTCAGTGTCCATAGCAACATATGCCGCACGTGCTTTACCACTAAGAAGTGGAGCCAGATGCAGTGCCCATTCTTCTTGTGGCCACTGACATCCTGTTGCAATCCTCTCAAAAGTGGTTAAATAATGTTCAATATCTTCATCCTCACCATAGGGCTGCATCTTCGGGCCTTTCCAACCGCTTACTCTGCCCAGATTGGATGAATGTGGTGCTGCGGAAGATTCAGGGGGGTTTCCTCGCTGTTGAACAGGTTGCTGCACCTTTTGCCGCACTGAGGAACTCAGAGGCACTCCGGAATCAGCTACTGCACCTTCCCACAGCATCTGATGCTCCCGGCGCTCCGACTGGACCTCCTGCTGCAGTTGGCTGAACTGGTGTTGCATTCTATGCCACCGTTCATCCTGGCGTTGTCTGTCCTGCTCCCATTTTGCCTCACGGTCAGCCTGCTGTTGCATCAGGCCTTTTAATAAAGTTGAGAGCTCTGAGAGACTTTGTGCTTCCGTGCTGTGCTCACCCGTAGCTTCTGGCAGGTTGCCATCATCTTGGGCCTCCTCTGGGGGAAAATCTGTTGGCCCTTGAGGTTTCCTTGACTTGGCTGATTTCTGCATTGCTATAACCTATTGGCCTGGAGCCACTGCTGCCACCATTTGTGATGTAGCATAACTTAAGCAGCAAGGAAGGTGATAAGTAAATAGCATTAGCAGACAATTGAAGTTCTTTTTAAGCATACTTTATTGCTAGCATCTCCCTTTTACCATAAAACAATCAATCAGGCATGCAAAAATCCCACTGGCTTTATACAAGACTTTGCCCACACCTGACCTCGTTAGCCCCTACCATTGAACAAAATAGGTCAAACCAAATAATACAATTCTAAACAAAGAACAGGAATAAAGTCATGCATGAAACTGACAAACTCATTTACTCAACTAAATGGTTTGTAAAGTAAAACACTGCATACAATATAACTCAAAAGGCTACTTTAAAGAAAACAAACAATACTATACAAAATGAAAACCCTCCATTTGGTTACACCCAGTGATCCAATCATTGACCTCATGACCCTATATAAACAGGAAGTAGTGGGCGGCCCTTCCCATACACCCGTCTCACATACAGGACCTGAATGCACAACATGGACACCATGGTAAGTATAACCAAAGCAACATAAAGAAACATAATTTACTAGACATGTGCCTGTAAACAGAAGAAAATTCAGATGATCTGGTGGTTAGTAGTGTTTGCTTTAAAACACATGCATGGATGTAAAGAATGTAACTACTGCTACCACAAACAAAACCCGGGATATTGTGTGTTAAGAGAAGTTACACCAGCACTGTCTAAATTAAAGCATTATGGCTGACTGTAAAATAACAGAACACAGAATAACAATATACGCAAGTGACAAATGGCAAATGAATTCTGTCCTAGCCACTTTGTCACAATTACAAAAGGATGTTATCTCAGATTGAGGTCGGACTCGGTGTGTCCAGTAAAGACATAACAATGCCAGTTATTGGTGTGTTCGACTTTCAGGTGCATGACATAAGCTCCTAGGAGTTTGTGGGTCTTTGCAGATTTGTATGCAATCCCGACTGTGCTTTGCATGTTGGCTGACATGCAAAGCCGGTCTGCACTTGTTCCCCCAGTGCAGTGGCCTGGTACTCCGAAGCTGTCCGGCCGGTTGGCCAGAGTGACAGGGCATTTTCATCTGTCATTATATCGCTCCCTCACTTTATCTCTCTAATGATTGATCTATTTGTTCTTGCAGCAGTCTCTGTTTCCTTTATCTCCTTTTGTATTTTTGTGTCATCCTGTTCCCTTTTCACCCATCCTTCTTTTATCTTTCTTATCTCCTTCATCTCGTTTATGAGATTCGGTTTCAATCTGCCTACCCCGATGTATTAGTTTCTCTGTCATCCTCCTCCTCAAAGCTGTTTCACATCATTCACTTAAAATTTAGAGAGCATCATACCTGTTTTGGCAGCTCGCAGCCAGGGGTGAGGACTCAGCTGGATGCTCGGAAATAGATAAAGCATGTTTTCCATTGTCAGCAGCTGACGCTAAATTCTCTGGAAGATTAAACTGGGTCCCAAATTACCCTAAAGACACAGATATCTCAAGCCAACTGGGTATGTCATGTAGTTTCAGTCATTCCAAGCCCCTGCAGGGTTGAGTTGTCTGAAAAAGATATGACTTGTTTCCTCGAAACCAGACGGATTCAGCTTGAATTGGGATTAGTCCGTATGTCAGAGCCTGAAAGCGCAGTTTTTCCACTATGAAAAATAATGTTTTAACACGCTTACTTGGGGGGAAAAAGGATGTTATAAGCGTTGACAGACAGAGGGGGTGAGAAGATTGCGCACCCTTCTTAACTCTTCGAGCGGCCTGGGAAGTGCCCTTCTGTGATTTAATGAGACCTGTGGGAAGAGCCATTCATCAGCATGACGGCATACCTCTGTTTCCCATTGTTCTGTTCTCGTATGTGGAGAGCACTGTGTGTTTTAGCCTTAATGATGGGCTGGCAACCCTTTGATTAGATGAATCTCCTGGTGCTAATTAAGATTTAGGCTGCCAAAAGACATCTGTATTTATGCCTTCCTCCCTCGCTTGTTCCCTAGAAGTAAGTGTGTGTGTGTGTGTGTGTGTGTGTGTGTGTGTGTGTGTGTGTGTGAGAGCAGTTTACAGGATGTGTTCGTGCAGTGGTGGGGGATTTTGATATTGTGGCCTAAACTGGGAGTTTGGGTGGTGTCTGTCTTGTGGTCGACATAAGTGCAGGGCCTTGAGCAAAATGAGCATGGGTCATCCGAATACCAGAACCGTTGTCTTTTTTTCCGAAAATGCAGATTTTTTGGAATAGCATGTGGGTATAAAATCTCCCTGTCTAGTCATTTGGCTTGAATCGCAGTCGTTAAAATAAGGCATAGCTCTTTGATGCATTATTATAAGATATATTGTATTACAGATGGTGATAACATGCGGTACAAAAGATTTCCCATTTCTGTTTTCGTTGCACCGAGTCTTTTAGAGAAGGTGATCTGCTGCCCGTCTAGCAGGTGGATAACAGTTTGTTCAGTGACCTCCTCTCCAACACAGCTTAAAGAGTGTCCCAGAATAGACACAGGCCATCTAGCCATCCTCTTCCTTCTGACTTCAATCACCATCTCTTTGGTCTTATTCACATTTATAAGCCGGTGATTCCTCCCAGACCAAAACATAAAATCATCCGCCAGTGCACCGTACTCCTCCTCCTCCTGCCCATCACTGATACATTCACCCACTGCAGAATCATCAGAGTATTTCTGTAGGTGGCGTGACCTGGACTTGTACTGATAGTCTGAGGTGGACAAGGTGGACAAAAATGGATACAGCACAGTCCACCTTGGAGCTCTTGTACAATAAAATCACCGCACAGAGAATTTGTTCCCACATTTAAAAGTAAAGTGAGGGTCATGCTGTAAAAAAGGAAAGAATGTGGCAGTTTGGTGCAAGAAATAGAGATTTTCTTTCAACTTTTGAGGGAAATTGATGATAAAATGATTTTCATTGTAAACTAGAAGAACTATTAATACTAAAATATCCTCACCCACTGAAAAAAAGAATTGTTGGAACAACATAATTGTATTAAGTCAACTGGTAACACGTGATGAACTTAGATCAATCCAACAAATTTACAACACAAAAAAGGGAAACTTAAGTTGCACAAATTTACTTAAATAAAAATATCAAGTTAAGGGAACAGGTTGTAATTTCAAGTAGGTGGGAACAACAAACCACCGTCAAAAAATCAGAAAGAGTAAGAATCATTTAAAACATTGCATTAGGTTAACTACAACTCAAACACCCTTTTTAGGAAGTCAGCCTTCAATCAACTACTGCTATTTTGTCAAAGCTCTTAGGCTTCTGGACCTGATGGGATGTTACTGCCAACTAATTTATAGTCACTTAAATCAGAGAAGAAAAAACATTAGACTAGTCTAAAAGGCAACCTTCAGAAAACGCTGAAACTTAGCCGACAAATAGTTGTTGAAATGTGCAGCACTCTGACTAATATGGCAAACACCCAACGTCAGATTTTGGCTAACCTTAGCAATACTAGCAGCAGTAGCCTTAAGTTTTATCCACACTAGCGTCAACATCCAGATACAGAATTTATCTACACCTGGCTTCTGTAGCACCAGTTATCATGGCCATCATCATGTTTTCGCATTGTTATATCACAGCAGATATTCGTATTTATTCATTTTTTCCTTCAAACCTAAAACTGAAGCACAGACCCAAGTGTACTTGCTTAAATGTGTGCGGATGTGGCTTCTGTAGCCTTTTTTACTCACATTTTCTCAAAAAAGAGAGAATCCATTATTCAATGCTATATCAATGAAAACAAACTATCTCTGTGGGGATCTGTGTCAAATCTTAGCAAAACACCATAGATGTGTTTTCCCTCATCTTTTAACTAAACTGATGGTGTCACATAAATGTTTCACTACCCAATTCCCCCCCTGTGCTTATTTTCAGAGGAAAACAGTTTGATAACTTATGCTAACAAGAATGAAGGCATCCCCACCCTCCGCCTGACCCTCCCTTACATCGCTCCCCCATCCTCCAAGCTCATGTGGCTACACGGCATACGCTCCCGCTCACCAGTTTACCACTATGTGTTATTCAGTCTATTGCCCCAGATATTATTTCATTGTAAAATGATGCCAATTAGTAAAGCCAGTCGCCAGTGGCTGTGGTCTGGCTCCTTCTCCGTTCCAGCGGGGAAAGTTATTTGGGTCGGCAGCTATTTTCAGCCTGTGATGTTGCCTGGAATACTTCAGGGAGCAGCCACTGTTTTATAAGAGAGCACATCAATAATTTTCATTGCTGTGTGTGTGTGTGTGTGTGTGTGTGTGTGTGTGTGTGTGTGTGTATAAGCAAGAAAGAGACAGAGACAGGCAGGGTTTATTGGGTTTATGTGTGTGTGCGTGTGTTTATACGTGGGAGAAAAGTGGCTGTTTTTTCCCCTGAATATTCAGTGGAGCAGGTGGTGCGTGTAAACGCGCGGACTTGTTCCTGTCTTAGAAACATTTCACTGTAACTGTCATGACCTCCCGTTAATTTAAAATACATTAATTTGCCAGCCTTTAAACTTTAACCCCGAAATCTTAACACGTCTTTTAATCCAGATTTCACCCTTTTGCCCTGTAATCACCTGCTTTTTTGTGCTGAAAGCTCTTCTTAGATGGGAGGAGGGGGCGTATTTACCAAGTATATACAGGACCGATATCAATACTGATGCTTTTAACCTATAAAGGCAGATGAATCATAATCAATTTGAAAATTCTGAACACATTTTAATGATCACTAAATCACTGTAATTTTTACCTTTCACAACAATTAGCAAACACACACAAAAAAAAACATTTTCATGTATTTTCATGCTTTTCATGTATTTGGGGTTTTTTGAACACCTGGGTTGTAAATGCGCTCTAAAGCACTTTGGGTCAGCTTCTGTTTAAATATGCTGCAAATGTGCTATAATTAAAACCATTGTGACAGTCGGCTCAAAAAGGTTCAGATATTCAGAGGTATATGTTTTCCACTTCCAAAAAACCATTATTTATTTAACATAATTCAGTGAGCTGCATACTGAACTTAGATAATGAAAACAAAATATCGATGCCATCGCACTAGTATCTGTCCAATACCGATACCAGCATTAGCATCGATACTACTGATATTTGGCTCGATCTGTCCACCTGTACAACTCACCAGGCTAACATAGACCCTAAAGGCCAAAGTCAATGAGTTCCCAACACCTTTCTCAGTGTGTCTAACCCAAGTCCCCTCTTCTCCGCCACACAGCTGTGCATTGTCATGATGAAATTGGGGTGAAAAGTCCTCACACTCCTGCTGAAAAGCCAGCCGCTCTGCACCGAGGGGTGAATGGGTTCAGCCTGCCGCGCTGCCCCCGCCCATCCTCATACAACCTAAACACACACACGCACACACACTTTCACTCACTGACTCTCACTCCCTCGCTACACTATCGCTTGGAGGGGAGCCCAAAGTGGCGGTGGTGGCGAGAAGACGTCTTTCAATATTTTAAGCAGCTTGCGCTAATCTTTGTCGCTCAGGTTTGTTTTGAAAGCAGCTACAGCCGGAATAAAGACAGAACGACAGCGGCCCCCACCTCCTGTTGTGCGGCTCCAAAAATGCGCACACCCTTGCGTAACTTTGCGCACACTCGCAACTTCCCCCCCCCGAACTAAATCCACCTTGGCCTTGCAAGGCTGTGCCACTGACCTGCTTTTGCTTGTTTTCTTGCCACCCCCTCTTCCTCCTCCTTTTTTTGCTTCTTAGCTAACCCTCAGATTTGGTGTTGTAATGAGTGACAAAGGCTTAAACTGTGGCTCCGACAGGCGCACAGTTACACAACACTTGCAATGCAAAAGCAGGGTAAACAGAATCTGTGGCTTCTTATTCAGCGCGTAAAAACAAACCGTTTTGGGCTCTTATCAGTGCGGGCACGGCGCCACAGTTGCACTTCACGGTGTGTGGACGTGATTGGGGTACCGAGCGGGCCCTCGCTGACTGCTACTGTATGAGGAGGAAACAGAGTTTTTCCGCTTCACTGTTCTCTTTATCTCCCTCCTCTAGCCCTCTGTTATTTTCGGCCCTCCTCCCCTGTCTTTCGCTGCTCGCCGCTCTTTTGTTTCTCCGTGCCTTTTTCCAGCCAAGGCCCCATTCTCTTGCCCCGTCATTGTGTGCGGTAATGAAGATTAGCCAGGCTGCCGCACACAATGGGGTCCCCACATCCGGAGCGCAGACTCCCCAAATCCTGTCGCAAGCTGCTCTAACCCCGCTGTAAAACCACTGTTGTCTCCGACCCCCACTATCTGGAAAAAAAAAAAGCCACCTCATACATATACATGTTGTGGTTCATTCCCATTGACACGAGCGTACAAGCATGACCATATGTACTGTGCTGTGTTGAAAGCAAATGGCTGAAATGTCTCCAGATTAGATTAGGATGGTTTTGACAGCTGAGAGGGAGCACTTGGCGACTCATACGCCGATAAACAGCAGCTCACCCAAATCCAGTTAAAGAGAGACAGAGTTCCCCTCCCCAGCGAGTGCAACACGGCTCAGTCATCGGGATTATACACCCCACCCCTTCCTCCATGGCCCGCTATTCTTTTTTTTCTTTTGCATCTATCTCATCCTCTTCTCCTTCATTCATCATCTTCAGTCTCAAGATGCTCCTTCTCTTCTCTTCCCTTTATCCGATTTCACCCTCACCTCTCCTACCCTCGACTTAATGCCAGAACAAAGACATTTTCCACACTTTGTCACAAGCTATTTAGATGGAACAGGAGAGGTCTTTATATTCGGTGCACTTTTGTTGTATCCCGGGCGCTAAGACCTCTTAATAACGTCTGTATTGCTCTCAAGGTCGGCAGATCTTCTCGAGTTCAATCTGTTTAACTTGTCGAGGTACTTTTGGGCGTTTGGAGGATTCGCGTGGCGCTTTGTCTGCTGTGGAAAGGATGGATTATCCAAACGTGTCAGCAGTTGTTTACTGTAAGGAGTACAGTAGCAAATTTCCGTAAAAATAGTCACACGCCAACTTGTCATGTACTGTACAAACAGCTTAAGGCAACAGCGGCTTCCATATTTAGGAAAAGCTGTGTGTATACTCATTATTTTTCCAAAAGTTCAAAATGTGATGTGGAAATTGAGAAAACTCTGATCTAAGCCTGAAGCTTATAGAAACCAAGCAGAACCTTGTTTCTGTTTTCATTATTGAACTAAGTGATCGCTCTACATTTTTTATGCAACCTTAAAAAATATTTGACAGACTGATAGAAGACCATCTACGTGTCCCACTCAGTAGCTTTTCTGGAGATTTATATGGTGACCCTGAGTGGTTAGATGCTTTGTTCAACTTCCTTTGTGTTTGTGTTTTGTGGGCTTTTGCAGCCTTTTCCTATTTGCTTAAGTTACAGTTTGTTTGACCTCTGCGGTCCACCAACTGAGCCAAACTCATTCTGACCGGTCCACCAACTGTTCCCCATCAAATTCAGTTTCTAACCAAAGGGCAACCTGACCTGCGGGCCTGAAAAATGAAGCCAGTGCCAAAAACTGCATTTCCTCTAGTGGCTAAAAGTGAGTCAGGTCCACTGATGCCCATGTGAAATTCTGCAGCAGAAATAAGCATGTGTAGAGACTGTTGTGGTCTAGCTTCATTACATCTATACAAGTGGTTAATTTATATATAGCTAATTTGTTACAAGTGGATATAGGCCTAACACTGAAACCACTGATACCTCTGGGATAGCAGTAATGACAACGAAGGAAAAACAAGTTGTTTTTTTGTTTTTTTAAGTTTTAGGGGGTTTAATAGTTCCCAGACCCCCCGGGTACCCTTAATGACGAGTTTTGGCATCTCTGTGTATATCAATAAAAATGTGGTTCGATAACCTTTAGAACTGGATCCGAGTTTTTCCAAGGGTAGCTGCAGACACAGAGCCCAACCTCACTAACTCCTGATGCACACCCAGTTATTTTGTTCCATAAGCAGGCTTGAAATATGACAGAAAGTGCTCAGTTTAGAAAAGAGCTTCAAGGATTACTCCTAGCAGGCTTTCAAGGCGTAAAGAGCAACCATCTCGTTGCTCCACCTCATTTTGCAGCCCTCCTCAGCTCTGCTCCTGAGGGTTAAAACCTGTCCAATTCGACTGCTCTGCTCCGGATTTCACTCTTTATTTGCTTGGATTTGTACTCCAGTCTGTCTTCTCGGTTCAACTATGATTCCCCCGCTGCTCTGCACAGCCAGCAACCCACACACACTCTGGCCCACTCTTCGTAACTATACTCGCTACAGTCCTCTGTACTTCGTGTTATAGCAGCCTTCATCTCAAAATGCAAGTAAACAAAAATGCATTCATAGAATTAGAATTAATGATTAATCACTTTATGCACCGACACACAGACACACACATATATATATATATATATATATATATATATATATATATATATATATATATATATATATATATATATATATATATATATATATATATATATATATATATATATATATATATATATATATGTATGTATGTGTGTGTATGTGTATATATGTATGTATGTGTGTGTATGTGTATATATGTATGTATGTGTGTGTATGTGTATATATGTATGTATGTGTGTGTATGTGTATATATATATGTATGTGTGTGTATGTGTATATATATATGTGTGTGTGTGTATGTGTATATATATATATATATATATATATATGTATATATATGTTTTTGCCCTCATAGTTTAGAAGCTTTAGACTGTAAATATGCTCAACTACTAAAGCTGGGATTTTGATTTCAATAACATGATTGTGCTTCGAGTGTTGTAACAGATTTTGATTTTGATTTTTATTTTTTTACAGTTTTCTTCTTTTTGTTCGACGCAGTCTCTAATAAAGCCAAAAAATATGTCCAAATAACGGACACGGCATTTTTATTTGCTCCTGTTGCGCAGTCAGCTCAGCATTTCCCTCCATGATGCTTCTCACATGGTCAAAACGGTGTCGATTGGAAGTTCTGAATGTCAGTTTTGATTCATTTTTCAATGAAATGCCCAACTCTACTTACCAGGCAACCTACATATCGCAAATGTCGAGCCCAGCATTTTATGTTACCTTCTGACAGCGGTGAAATTGACTCATTTTGAGGCGTTTAATGTATAGACGGTTGTCATTTGTTTTTCTTTTTGTCCCGAGCGTCCAAAAATTCACTTTAAAGATGAATAAACCCATTTTAGGAAAGGTCATGAAATACAAGATGAAGGGGTTACATGATTTTTAAAATGCCAACAGGTCATAGTGACCCGTTGGCACTTCTAGTGTTAAAGTCACATACGGTAAAGGTTCTGACCGCTTTGAGTGACAGCTGTGGCTGGTTAGCTGTCTGCTACTCCTCACCTCAGCTCATTTTTAAATCACTGAGCCGGACCTCTTGACCTTCTTTGTGGTGTTGGTGCCTTTTGGAGCATTTTTAATGCAATTATTTAACAATAATACGGTTTGCTGTGTGGTTAATTGTGTTAAACATGCAGGAAGTCCATGCTGCAGTTCAGCTCAGTAAAATTCTATTATTTTAATAGAATCAACCGTGCAGTGAATGCCCATAGAATATAAAATGTCTCGTGTGTATCTTTTACTTTCCCTTTTGTACTTTAATACATCGCGATCTCATGACAGTTCCTATACTTCCATATACTCACAACCTGTGATCTACTGATTAAAATTGACTGATTACTTGATTTCAATGTTGTTGTTTTTTCGTATTTCTCAACATTATTTTGTGTCCCTGAACATGATTTTTCCATCATTCTGCTCTCATGTGTCATTTCACCTAATTATGTTGTATATGTGCAGTGACAGTAAATATATCATTATTAAGTCCATGCAGTTTAACCCTAATTAGCAGATGCCTGTCTGTGCATTGCATCCGTGCAGTTTGTAGATGTGCCTTGCAAATTGAGCTTGTCAGCATTAGATAACTCTACCATTCCAACCACTTTAAACCAGCATCCTTACAGAAGTCCAGTGGGTGATGTCACCTTGGCCCTGTTCATTTTTTATATACAGCCTAGACTCGCGCTAGCCACACACCAGCGTGCAACAACTTGAAAGTCCTAACAGGATGGTGGGCAACATGTGTGAACAGTTAGTGGACCTTGTGGTGACATTGTTTTTATCACTTGTATTATTTGTTCATTTATTTATTTCGTTGCCATCCATGTTGTTTTGTTATGGGAAAACAGAGTGGGAGGTCCCCGGTGTCAGGGTGATGGGGATGTGTGCCTTTCTGTTGTGTCGGCTCGGAGAAAGCAGTGGGAAATGTCTTTCTGCTCCATTAGGCAGAGGTCACCAGGTTTTTATGCTCTGAGTGCTCCATCATTGTGGCTTTCCTGCTAGATGAAAGGTGCTTTGAAGATCACACACAAACAGACACGCACACACATAAAGCTCCCATAACTGAGGCCTTACTTACTGTGCTCCAATCTAAAGCAAAATAAACCTTATTCTCTTACTGAGGCAGTCGCTCTGCGAATGTAACCGATGAGCAAACCCTGCTGGATTCGAGGAAAGCGAGTCCAGCAGAGCAGGGATAGAAAAACGGCGCCTATAAACAGCTTCGAGTGGCCATTGTGCCTATTAGTGCGCCCATCCAAACAAAAATTGACTGCATATAAAGGAGGTGTCAGGTTAACAACCAAATGTGCATTATTCCCTCAAACCCTGTCAGCAAATTGTGATTTAACAACTGGCAGTGTCTGTTATCAGCTCGAAGCCGACACTGTGTAAAGCCGCCTCGAGCTGCTGCGTTGCCAGGTTTTGACGGCGGCTCTGATTATTACTGTGAGGCTAATGTCGCCTGATAAGGCAGTGTGTGTAATTAAGCTGTTTCCGTAGTGTGTTATCGAAGCTAGGTGAGGCTCGGCTGCCTGGAGAGATGGAGCTGTTAGTCAGTGAGGAAGAGGAGGACGCCTGTCTCCTGTCTGTGGCATTTAAAGCTTCCTGTCCTTCTCTCCCCTGTTTTTCCTCCCTTACTCCAATCTGCAGCCTTTTATTTCCTTTTTTTGTTGCATACACCACCCTGTACCTCATCTTCAACTTAACCTAAATCAAAACCTGCTCATCTTCCACACACTGAGGCCTGTTTCTTCATCTCTCACTTGTCTGTCATATGTGTCTCGTCTCACCGATTTAACTCGGTTTCTCCTCCTTCAGCTCCTTCTCTTTGTGTCTCTTCTCCCTGCTTCGCTGCTCGGCAGCCCCTGCCGGGGCATCGGGAGCTCTAAGATCCCTCCCGGCCAAACACCGCACCCCCTGCTGCTCTCTCCACTGAGAATAACGCAGCAGCATGAGGGCGCTCCGCTATTCAGATCAGCATAGAGGAAAATGAGGCGTTATCTCCCACCTGTCTCCCCCACATCCACCCCCTCCATCCTTCCCCTCCTTCTGGCCCTGTAGGCAGGTTACCCGCTCATATGGGATGTGCCGATGACGCGATGCTTCTCTCCAAGGAGTCTAGAATCTGGGGGCCAGCTTTCGTAAGTGTGCAAGGAGCAAACCCTGAAGGGGAGCTTAGTCGGGAGGGCATGCTTTTTTGGAGATTTTATGTGTGTGTGTGTATATGGGTGAGATGGGGTTGGCGAGGGGGGCGGGTGAGTATTGCTCAGTGAAGCTATAGATTACCGTCTCTGTCAGCTGCGACGGCCACTGCTGATGAGCTCCTGCATGGTATCATTTGGTATCGATTAGCAAACACACACACACACACAAATGCACAAAAGCTTTTGGCGAGATGGCCGCCGCCTCGGGCTACTGGTCATTTAGCTGTCACCTCAAAGTGATGGTTTGGCCCGGCTCACCAGATCAATGCGAGACAGACCTTATAACACACTTTGGGCAGGAAAACACACACACAGCGCACAGACACACTCTCAGACATGCTCTCCGAATCGAGTGCCCGCCCAAACTTTTACTTCGATACAAGTGGGAGTCGTGTTTCTGGATTACAGATAACAAGATTTAAAAAAACAAAAAAAAACAACTGTCCTAAAATGAAATCCAAAGAAAAAGAAATAAAGGATAAGACAATCTGGTTACTTGGTCGGCTGCAGGCAAGATGTGAAAGCTGATATGATTGTTACCTACCTGTAGGGTAACGCTGTGATTAATTTCTCAGAGGGATTTTAATCACAGCCGATATCGCAGCGTTATTGCATTCACGCCCCGTGAAAAGAGGCCGAGGCCGCCCCATTTTCTGTGACCAATGACATTGTGTGATTTAAACAAAAGCATACAAGAGGCAATAAACAGACTGTCACTTGGATGCGACGCAACAAAAGGCAGAGAGAAGCAAAGCCGCATGTTAATACATGAATGTTACTGGCTTTTAAAATGAGTAATCAAACTCCTGCTACATATGAAATTGGCCAAAACAAATAATCAATGTGTCATGTTGATGACAAAGAGATTTCTTTAGGGGGGGGGGGGGGGTGACAAACAAAAGCGCATTCTGTGCAACCTCTATTTTGTTCTTCTGAAAGCTTCAAAAGTCAGCACGGCTAATGTATGCACCCATCTAAAGACATCACTCACGTCTGTGCTGTAAATATTGTAACAGCTTAGTTTTGTTTAACAGAAAAACTGAAAATAGAAAACAGTCTGTATGTTTTCCTCTATCTAAAGATAAAGATTGCTCTCAATCCAAGAAAAATTAGCCAGGGGAGAAGTACCAATATTTGCAGGTCCTCTAATGCCACTTGAGGCTGGCTGAGTCAGTACTCCTACAGCTCAATAGTAAAGTTGCAGAAAATCCTGTTCATATTCTCCATAGGGATTTTGATTATGAGACATAATGTTGTAACCATCCAAAGTTGGCTCACTGCGGAATCCCAAGTCTGTCTGATATCATCTTTATTTTACCAAAAAACTTGTTTTATCCACAATAACATGGAAAGAACTACTCTACCCACAGTCCAAAACTGAAACAGCAATGTTTCTGATTGATGGAGGTCCCTGTACCACGGAAATGTTTAAACCCTAAATTACAGTGTGAAACTTCACAAAGCACCTGAGCGGTGATTGCAGTCAGGAACTAAACACTGGGCCATACCTTCTATACACAGACAAACTTTATAATATACTGTAATCTGTTGTTATACAACACTATTATTAATCCTAGAAAAGCAACAGTAGTGGAAAGAATTGGTTGTCATCCATATTGGACATGATACAACCATTGGTTGCTAGGGGAAAATGTGTATTATTGTAGTGGTATGTGGATGTTTCTGACTGTTGTTGGATAAACTGGTTGCAAAGATGGTGTTGCACCTAAATCCCTGGTGGCCCCATGATCGGAAGGTCGGTGGTTCAAATCCACTGAACAGCTACCCTGCAGTACCCCTGAGCAAGGTACTGTCCCCACACACTGCTCCCCGGGCGCCCAATGACTGCCCACTGCTTCACTGAGTGAATGGGTTAAATGCAGAGAGGAATTTCCCCAAGGGGATCAATAAAGTATACTTTCTTCTTCTAAAACCTCCTGGTGGTTGCTTTGGTTGCTGGCAGGTTGCCACAGTAGCCTGTTGATTTTTATATTTTTCAGTCTGGGCGGTGTAACACACTTGATCCTGCATTGTCCATCATTTTGGATGTGTGACAACTATGGTGGCGAGTTAACATCAAGTGGTTAGTGGTCACGTGTCTCTAAATCTCAATAAACAGCCAATTTAACAGTAGAAATTAAAAGCTTGTTACAAGAAGACATTTTGGGTTTTGTTTCTGATTTCTTCTTTCGTAACAGCAACACAGGATCTAAACTTTTCAATTAGTCACCAGCTTTAGGTTAAAGTTTTGCTTTTTTGTAACATGAATTCAGACACGAGCAGTGGTAGCCACTAACTGTCTGCTAGGCGTCATGGCTAGGGTTGCCAACCGTCCCTTAAAAAACGGAATCGTCCCGTATTTAGAAACAAAAGTACACGTCCCGTATTGAGCTAATAAGGGACGCACTTTGTCCCGTAATACAGTGAGAATCAAAAGTAGTCTATAAATGTTTATGGAATTAACGCTTTGTTTGAAAACATAATTCCCAGCCCCTCTCCTGCTTTGTGACCAATGAGCTGACAGCACACTTATGACAATTCAGATTACCGCTCATCTCATTGGTCGAGGAAAGGTCGCTTGCGGAGAAAATACCGGAAGACAACAGATGACCACAACAAGAAGCATGGCCAACAGGGAAACAAACGCCGACACTGCGGTGCAAGTCTCGGACGACAGTACACCTAAAGCTGGGCAAACACTGTGCGATTTTTTCAGTCACGTTATTCAGCTCCTGCTCAAACTGCACGATTGACTCGCAGGGGTTAGAAGTTGGTAGGTCATGATGCAGGGTCTCACACTATACCGCCCGATGCTCTGATGCGACCCGAGTGCTCACACTGTGCCTCCATAAAATGAAGGTTATAACAGAAAATCTGTCGCTGTCTTTCACTCACACAGACACACAAACCACCACCATCAACTTTGCTAAATTGCTAATGAAAAACATTGATCAGGCAGCTGTGAATGAGCAGCAGTGTAAATCCAACTATTTTCACGGTTGTTGTGGTCGTGATAATTTTGTGATGCCACATCGAAAAGGCTCGGATGAGCTTTCCAAAGTTCTACAAGTTGTGCCTCCATCGCTTGTGTCCAGATCACACGCCGCACAGCCGTGCTGCTCCATCTTTTTCACCGACGTTTACGTGTTTGCGCGTGAGCAGTGTGAGCGGCTCACGAGCGATTGATGATCGGGAGCTGCTCGAGGTGTTAATCGCTTCAAGTTACCCCACGTATACTACACGATGCACGATGAAGGCCAAAATCGGGCCGATCACCAAATCAGTCGCACGACTCAAAAATCGTCTCAAAATGGACCAAAGATCGCACAGTGTGAGCCCAGCATTAGAGCAGCAATGTTTGTTCGCTCAGAGAAAGAAAAATAGGCTGCAAAAGCACAGGGAGGAATGGGAAAAGGGAAACACCTGGCTGGAAAAGGTCACCATAACACCTATAAAGCGCACTGCACTGTGTGCTGGCGCACTTTTTCCATAGGCATGCTTCTAATGGTGGGCACATGAAGAACATGAGGGGCGTGAAAGCTCGGGGAACCCTTAACCAATTTCTTGTCCACCAGGCCACGGCAGAAGCAGATATGGTATGTAAACACTGGTTTGTTTTTTAAACCCTCTGGTTAAGGTTAAAATGGGCATGTGCAGTGAATATCAGCGCTATGTGGCCAGAAGTGTGATAATATAATTTATTTTGTGTAATAAACAACTCCAAGGATAGATGATTACAACAAATAGATCACTAATACATAAAAGTAATACATAGATGAATAATGATGAGTTAAGATGCGTAATCATGGGAACAAGTGGGTTTACAAACAGGAGCAGCTGATTAGCTTTAGAAAAGCTGAAATAATACCTCAACTGAAGCCAATTGTACTAAATGCACTATATGTGCACTGTTACAAGAATATTTTTCGTTCTATTGCTTTCTATTAATTTATATAATTTTAAGTTAAGCAGGACAGAGTTCTTTTAAAGAAAGATTTACTTATATTCTCAAAAGTTAAGCATGACAGGCTTCTGTTTAAGAAAGAGACCTGTTTTACTGTGTTAATGTTGTCATTTTGAGCTAAAAATAAATAGCTAAATGATCATTTGTTTCCCATATGGTCATATCACAAAGAATATGCATCTGCTTAAATCAAATTCAAGTCAAATGGTTAAAAAATAATTTCACACACACAAAAAAGAGCTACCACACTGGGAAGGGTGAAGACAACTAGGTTGCCCGGCCCTGGCCACGAGGTGTCCCTTATTTATTTTTCAGGGAGTTGGTAACCCTAGTCATGGCAGCTAATTCATGTCACTAAACTGCACCTCTTAACGATATTTGTGGCGTCATCTAACAAAGAATATTGCTATAACAGCCTATCTGAGTCTGTAAGAGGTCTGTTTGTGCATTCACACAATAAGCTAACTAAGCTAGTTAGCCTAAGCTGGTAACTTGGCACGATATCCTCCTAGTTAAACATTGTGGAACATATAAAACTTCAGTACTAATGTTATTCCAGAAACCAGCAAGTCGCATCATAGTGGCTACATAGATCTTTTACATACAGTGCTGCCAGATTGCCTGGTTGTTTACAAATTAGCCTATGCTAAGCTAAATTAACCAGCTGTTTGCTCTAGCTTTTATATTTTCATTTCTTTTCATATAGCTAAAGGCAAAAATCAAAGAAATGCCAAAGTTTTATGTCAGTATAAATATCAAACTGCTATATTAGTTTATCATTACAAATATCTTTGCTTAAGATGTTTTCGTAGCATTAAATTTAAGTTTTGTTTTTGTTTTTTTATGACAATCAGACTTCACAGTGTGTGAAATCTCTAGCCACTACCGAGACTTTAATTCTCAGGAAAACTAAATATCCATGCAACACTGCAAAGAAGGTGCTGCAGGGAATGATGGGTCATCTCTGAAAAGATGTGACAGCATCCCCCCCACTCTCACAGCCTCAGTGTATTTAACAATAGTTCAGCATCACCCCTCCTGCTCAGGACCTCCTTATAGCCCTGCCCTTTTCAACCCTGCTAGCATCAGCTCTGAATATTATTCATAGCACCTTGTCTCTATCAAGGCATCTGTAAAAACTAAACACGATCATCCTAAAATTAATGAGCCATATCCACCCCATTACGTTTATCTGTTTAGTGGTGTTTTGGGCCTTCCTTTAGGGCATTATGCATGCTCGTCTGTTCATATTTATAACCCAGGCTTTTTATTAGCAGCGTAGTGGGGTGCTAACAGTTGGGAGGCAGCATGCGCTTTGATGGTGATGGCAGGCGGCTCAGCGCAGGCCAAATGTGAAGGGAGGTGATGGAGAGAGAGAGGATCAGCTGCCAGGCCAAGGGCCCCCATGGAAGAGGGGAGGAGTGAGAGCGAGACAGGGAGGAGGAGAAATGAGAAAAGTCAAAGTGTGAAGAGTGCAAGTGAGTGAATCGGGCCTGGTTCACAGCTCTCAGCCCACTCGACTTTGTGAAAGGCGTGTGAGTCTTGTGATCAGCGAATATTTATCACACCTGCTGTATTTTAAGCCTCACTAAGCAGAGGTGTGTTGTGCACGTGTGATTTCAGAGTGTGGCTCAGTAAAACAAAAGGCAGCAAAGGAGGAGGAGGAAAGGCAGTTTAGTTCAGTTGATATGAGCTTGATCAAAAAAATTTACATGAAACCAGCTTCATGATATTTTTATTTATATTTTTGTGCCTGAGCTTTGTGACTTTGGAAGCTGAAATGTATTTTCTCGTGGACCGTTAAATAAGATAACTGTTAGATAAATAGGAAATCTCACGAGTAGAAACTCATGCAGCATGGAGAAAAGACGCATGTCTGATGGAAACTTGGTCCATGTGTCGCTGAACCTTTTTAAAATGTTTCTGTGCTAAATGATCTGATAAAAAGGAAGTTCTTTTCAGCATAGACAATCTTTTGTTTCTTGTAAAGGTTATTTTGAGCATTCTGAAGCCACAGCATGAAATTAACCAGAGCTGTGCTCAAATTGCAAACGATGGTGAGAAAAACAAAAAAAATGGCTAGAACAGCCATAGTAATACAAAATTTAATGTAAGAAAACCCTAGAAAACTCACATCATCTCAGTTTTTGAGATGATGATTTTCTTTATTAAGGAATAAAAGTTATCCAAACCTACTTGGCCCTGTGTGAAAAGGTAATTGTCCCTTTACACTAATAACTGGTCGGGCCATACTTGACAGCAAGACCTGCAATCAAGCGTTTGTGATAACTGGCAATGAGTCTTTCAAATCACTGTGCAGGAATTTGGTTCACTCTTCTTTGCAGAATTGGTTTAATTCAGACACTTTGGAGGATTTTCCAGCATGAACGGCCAAAACATTTCAGTCTGAAAAGTCCAGACTTTGACTCGGCCACTCTAAAGCCTTCATTTTTTTTTTTTTTTTTTTTTTTTGAGTCATTCTGAGGTGGACTCACTGCTGTGTTTCTGATCATTGTCCTGCTGCATAACCCAAGTGCTCTTGAGGTTCAGGCCATGAACTGATGGCCGGACATCCTCCTTCAGAGCAGAAGTCATGGTTCCATCAATTACAACAAGTCGTCCTGAAGCAGCAAAGCAGCCCCATCACACTACCACCACCATGTTTGACTGTTGCTGTGATGTTCTTTTTATGAAATGCTGTTACTTTTATGTCAGATGTAACGGCACTTAAACCTTCCAGAAAGTTCAGCTTTTGTCTCGTCAGTCCACAGAATATTTTCCCAAAAGTCTTGGGAATCATCAAGATGTTTTTGGCAAATGTGAGACGAGCCTTTGTGATCCTTTCTGTCAGCAGAGGTTTTCTCCTTGAACTCTCTCATGGATGCCATTTTTACCCAGTCTCTTTCTTATTGTGGAATCATGAACTCTGACCTTAACTGAGACAAGTGAGGCCTGCAGCTGTAAAAACCCTTAGAAGTGGCTTTGTAACCCTTTTCAGACTGATAGATGTCAATGACTTTGTTTCTCTCCTGTTCTTGAGTTTCTTTAGATCGTGGTGTGTTAGCTTTTTTCCCCCTAATAATGCTAACAACATCTACATACATAATACAAACAAACCTTTTTGTCACTTTTGGAATCCCAAACAATTTATCACCATGTTCATTACCTTGTTCGCTAATTCCTTTTTGGTTTGGTTAGCATGGTGCTGCAGTGATTTGCACTTCGCCTTACAATAAGAGGTTTTACACTCAAGTCCACCGCCTGCCTGGGACATTTTTGTATGGAGTTCGCATGTTATCCCTGGGTACTCTGCCTTCTTACAAATGTTCAAAGACATCCATGTTAGGTAATTATTGAAGTAGTGTTAGTGGAGACCTGTACAGGGTGTACTAGACCCTCCCAAAGACCTTGAACTAGGTAAAGGAAATTAATCGATAAACTAAATATGATTAAAGATAATATATAAAATTAATTAATTAAATCTGATTGATAATGAACAAAATTCCTCCTAAAGTTGGTCAGTGTATCTTTCTTTTGGAACATCCAGGAGCAAATGCTGCAGATGACTAGTTGATTCAAATCGAGGCTATTTTTAATGTGAAGCAACATTGCTAATGACTACACCACCGTGCATGTAGATCTACTGTGTACAAATGGCATCCACGATTTTTTCTCTTTAAATACAGAATACAACAGAAAAAAGAAAAACAACAAATGAAAAAATACATGGATGTCTGGAGTTGCTGGGAAGTCACCCAACCACCCGCTTGAAGGAGGAGGTAGAGGAGGAGGCGGGGCTGCTGGAACGGCCATTGGATTGTCTCAGCTTATCTTGGCTCGCATGAAGGAATCATCCCGAAAGCCTTTTAGGAAACGGACCCTGGCTTTGTGCAGAGCCAATTGATGCCGACTCTCCAGATCGGCGTTTGTCCAAATGGAGTCGAGGCGGGCCATGAGTGTTCCTTTATCCTGGCTGTTGTGGGATGCTTTGGCTCTTGATTTCACACACACAGATGCCAATTGCACATTCACTTCAGGCCACAACAGCAACGAGCAGTTTATGCATGTGCGTAGGTGTTCACACAAACACCCGTACAAGAGCTGCATGATTACACACACGGTAGCGCAATTATACACACGCGCACTTGCAATAATTACGCGTGCACGCACACACGCACACACACGCACACACAAGACACTGGCATAATTACATGCGGCCACATACATACACCCACACCACTTCACAGAGGAACTGCTGATCAACTGCATGACCTTCTCTCTAACAATGTTAATGTCACCACCTGGGGGAGGTTGGAGGGTGGGGGGGGGCTTGATGGAGTGATTGGAGTGAAGAAAGACAGATTCAAAGAAAGAGCCCACGATAAGCTTGTATTGCCCATCACCGCCTCACCTGGGGCCCGCTTTCATCCTCCGTGCAAGGGTTAGCGTCTTCCCATTCTGTGCACACACACCTTATACATGCAGGCATGCACATGCATGCAACGCTGGAGTACACCCCCGGCACCTCGCCGTGGGTCGTAACCGAACATTTATCGTGCGTGAACCCTCCCCTACGTGCTTGCGTGCAAGAGGCCTGTGCCTCGCCCGCTGACAGGATCCTGTTACGGCAAATGTCACACTCCCAAAAAGGATTCACCCCCCCATGGAGAAAATGAAGTCAAGACCTTCGCTCACACTGTGTCACTCTCCCACCTTGTCCCCCCACCATCACTCTCCTTCAGTCTCCTTTTTCCTCCTCTTCTTCTTCTTTTTCTTCTTCACCTTCCTCAGCCCCGCTCTCCACTTATCCATTTCTATCCTCTTTTCCGCTCCCTTGAACTATCGCTGCCTCGCACACACTCACCTTGGTTTGCAGTCCTCAGCATTTTGCCGAATAAAGTACCTTTTAACTGGATGGTTTTTAGCGGATAATTAGTCCTCACCTTGGGAAAGGAAGGGACAACAATGCAGGAGGAAAAAAAGAAAAGTAAAAAGAAAAGCAGGTTGATTTTTTGGGTGGGGGGGCAATCGGTGGATGGGCTGAAGGTGTTAGAGGCCATGCTGTAAACAGAGCAGGGTTGCGTTTTTTCTATAGCTCACTGACCGACAGGTGCTTCTCCCGTCACATTTCGACAGCTTCAATATTAAATTCGCTCCCAAAGAGAGAGCGAGAGAACAGCGAGTGGGACGTCTCCCTTCTCGTTCAGCGGAGCCATCAACGGCAAAGACCTCTCAGACGGCGCATGAAAGAACGTATTTTTTTAAAGCCATCACCAGGTAAAAAACCCCCAGCAAAAACAACATGTAGGCGTACAGTCTAGGGAGGAGACACGGTGCATTATCTTCACTTCTCGCTGTAGATGTGGTCCAGAGCAGCTTTTTAATTTGATGTCAGTATGCAAATACTGTAAGCAGTCAAGAACAAAAAAAAAACCCAACAACTCCAAATCTCTTTTTGTTCCTGGAAGAAAATGACTTAAAGGAGAAATCCCTCGGCAACACACCCACCCCTCCACCTCACCTTCGAAACAGGAGAAGAAAACGTGCAGTTTTATTTTTAGAAGGTGCAAACAAGGAAAGGGGTGGTGATGGTGGGGTGGGTGCTGCTGTAAGATTGTAAATGTCTCTGATGTGTTCAGTCTGCACAACCTTATTCCTGATAATGGAACTAGCTGCTCTGTCTGTCAGTGCCTATTTACACACAAATGAAGTGGCGAGTTGCACGCGCCCAGTGGAGCTGCTAGCCTCCATCTCAGCTGTCAAAACGGGTTAGTGGCTACAAGCAAAACACAACGATCCCTCGGATCAAACTGTGGCCGGCCATTCAAATGTAATAGCTTCATCCTTGGACATGGAGCGTCTCTTTCCTCCCCCCTACTCCCCAACCCCACCGTCACACGCTCGCTCTGCCTCCTAGAACCTTGCCGGCTTGTTGGAAAGTAATAGACTTCTCAGGATGCCAGTTCGCACAAATCTGGGATGCAGCCTTTTATTTGCCCTCCGCGGGGAGAGGTGTTTGGAGTAATAGGGATGAAGCGGACCATAACTACAGCTGAATAAATCTTCCTATCTTGGCTCAGTGGAAGCCTGTGTGCACATGGTTTGTCAAAGCTCCATAAAATGTTGTTTGATAGGAGTTCTGTACAGTTTAGGAGTTCTCCTCCTGCTTTCCCCGTTGCCTCCTCTTTTTTCTTTTTTCTCCTCCCGTGCTACAGCGGTTGCAATCAATCAGTGTTTAATCAGCCGTCTTGCTGGAGTTGCCAGGTAATCCTGGCTGTCTTGGTGGCTATCTGTGTTTGTGTGTGTGAGTGTGTGTGTGACAGCTGGCAGAGCTGCTCTGTTGCCTGTGTGGGTGAGTGGATGGCACCATGCAGGTTTTTCTCTGCACAGCATGTAAAGGCATATCGGATGATCTGATGGGCTGTTGAAATTGTCAAGTGGGATTTGAGAGCGAGGGTGTGCAAATGACCGAATGTGTGAATTTGCCTGGGTTAAATCTAAACCGAGTGTTTTTTCTCCCGCTTTTTCCCTCCTGTAGACCTGCCTGGAATTGGAGCGCTATCTGCAGACAGAGCCCAAGCGTTTGTCGGAGCTCTTTGACCAAGACTTGGATGGCCTCCTAACTCCAGCCTACATGAAGGAGGATGGAGAGGAGGAGCTGTCAGACACCCTGCTCCCCAGCCTGCCGAGCCTCCCAGAACCACCGAGCCCACCTCCGGTGATCCTTTGCCCTACTCGAAAGAACTTCCCTTCCCCTGGCGCTGTGAGGAGAGACCTCAAACCCAAAGGACAAGGGCTGGAAAATGTAGAGGGCATGGAAGGGGTCCACCAGGCTCAGCTGAGTGCCGTCACCTCCCTGACACCTCCGTCATCGCCAGAACTCGGCCGACACCTCGTCAAACCCAACCAGACGCTGACGGCCTCGGCTGATGGGACACTCACCTTGAAGCTGGTAGCCAGGAAGGTGGGGCTTAGCGCAGCCAGGTTGGTGGCGGGGCACACGCTTCCTGTCCAGGTGAAAGATGAAGATGAGGGGGCTGCATGTGTGATCGGGGTTGGAGAGCTACCAGAAAACAAGAAGAGGATTCACCGCTGCCAATTCAATGGTTGCAGAAAGGTGTACACCAAGAGCTCCCACCTAAAGGCCCATCAGAGGACACATACAGGTAGGAAGTCTTCTTCTTCTTCTCTTTTTATCTGCTCCCTTTAGGGGTCACCCAAGCACATCATATGCCTCCATTTCATTTCTAGCATCCTCCTCCGTCCTTCACTGCATCCACAAATCTTTTTTTTCTTTTGCTCCTGCCTGGCATCTTCATCTTCAGCATCCTTTGTCCAACATATCCATTATCCTCTGCACACGTCCAAACCATCTCATCCTTGAATAAACCTGAACTTTCACTCTGATGTACTAATTTCAAATCTTGTCCATTCTGGTCACTCCCAATATAAATCCTGTCATCTTCAGTTCGGCCTCTGAACCACACTCTCCAAGCCATACATCATAGCAGGTCTCACTACCATCCTGTAAACTGTGCCTTTCACTAGTGCTGCTATGCTTCTGACACAAATCACCCCTGACATGCGTTTACTCTCTAGTGAGTCTCTAGTCCTGCTGACGGTCCCCTGGACAGCAGGTATGGGCAGCAGTCCTTGTCCTCTAGCCTCTGTAAGCTTGGTGCACAGGAGAAGGTTCTTCTTAGAGTCGTCCTCTATCTCGCTGTGGACGTCTAGAGCCACAAAAATGACTAGCCAGCCTTCTGGTATGGAAACATGACACAGGAAGGCCTGAGTCTAGCTGGTTAGTAGCGACTGTACTTTCAAAATAAGAGGACAGAAATGTTCCACAAGTAAATACCTTGCAGATGGCATCACTCATACGCAATTGAATACGTAATGCATACATAGCATATAGCTTACACAGCACAGGGCACAATGTCAGATTCCCACTATTAGAACTACTACAGAAGTATTTATAGTCTTATCATACTGTATGTGAAATTGACACACAATATTAAGTTTTCATTTTCAAATATCTTGTCAATAATGCCAATAAATAGTTACCTTTTAACTCCAATTCTGAATTTGAGCAGAATAGTTGGGGCACTTTTCAGATATGATTTCAGTAAGCCGCTTTCAGCGCGGCAGCTCTGAGGGCGCCTCTACAATCACAGGTAGCCCCTTCATGAACCTGTAATAAAACTGACTGACGCTCATGGTTGGTGACAGGTTAAAAAGGCTCAATCCTGAAGCTAAATGACCGCTGCACGCCGAGCGAGACACAGACAGACACCGAAGATGAAAGAACAGGATTCAAAGAGTATTTTCTTCTTTTTTATAGCACACACTCTGACTCTTTTCTTGTCTTTGGATGAGCACTGAGTTGGGTTTTTTTTTTTTGTGTCCAACCATTTTTCTTCTACCGGTGATGTCTCGAAGCCTCGCCCACTCGGGGAGATGCGTTTAATATGTCGGGCAGTTCTGTAACAATCTTCCGGTTTATCACAGTCCGTGCTTCCACCCTCCTGGGTTTTCAAATTTTTAGATAACCTCACTTGGAAATACCGAGTGCAAATCCACCTGCTACACATTCTTGGAACAAAATGCACACAAAACGATAAGGAATGTGCAAGAAGCAGCAGCTCTGTAATCACAGAACAGGGTCTGTGCCTTATTGAAATATCAAAAATGAAAGATAAAAATGTGACGATTTGAGAAAAAGGCAAAAAATCCCCCCAAAAACCACGACTCTTATCCTCACTCTTTCTGCTTAAGTACTTCTCTGAGCCAAACCAGGGTAGGTCCTCCTTGTCAAGGTTCTTCACATGAAGGAAGGGGGGAGGGTTCAGAAGCTATAACTCTCCCGCTCCTCCATCTCAATCCCAAACCACTCAGACCTCTGTCAGGGAGCTGTCCTCTGTCTGAGTAAGTGCGCAGTGATGGATGGATTGACCTGGATAGGCTGCCATTTCCTCGGTTTATTTCAGGCCTTGCCGTCCTCTATGCGTTCTATAAGTCTAGGTCAGTGTTTCTCAATCTGAAGTTGTCAGATTTTGTTTTTACAGGGTTGGTAATGGGATCATTTTTAAGAACAAGGGAAATATTTTTCAAATGTAACTTTATATTATAATCCCATGAGGCAGGACATGAGGGATAACCATCTCAGCATTTTCTCCAGTGTGTCAGAGATTGCTGTTATTAACTTGCAGCTTATTTAATAATAATAATAAATTTTATTTATGAGCGCCTTTCAAGTCACCCAAGGACACTTTATAATAGGATAAAACACTTAGTAAAACAATGGGAGAATAAGAACAATAAAACAAAAGCACAAGATAAAATGAACAAACAGTGGATTCACAGTGAATATGCAGATTTGAACAGATGAGTTTTGAGTTGGGATTTAAACTGGGGGAGAGAACCAATGTTTCTTATTTCTGGGGGCAGAGAGTTCCACAGCCTGAGAGCAGAGCAGCTGAAAGCTCTGCTTCCCATGGTGGTGAGGCGGAAGGAAGGTACAGCAAGCTGGATAGAAGAAGAAGATCGAAGTGAACGGTCAGAACAGGTAGTGGTTAACAGGTCAGAAAGGTAAGGAGGAGCGAGGTTATGAATGGCCTTGAAGGTGAGCAGAAGAAGTTTGAATATTATCCGGAATTTCACAGGGAGCCAGTGAAGTTCCTGAAGAACAGGGGTGATGTGCTGGTAGGAGGGGGTTCTGGTGATAATGCGAGCAGCAGAGTTCTGAAGCAGTGGAAGCTTATGGAGGGATTTTTGGGGGAGACCATGCAGAAGAGAATTGCAGTAGTCAATACGGGAGGTAACAAGACTGTGGACAAGAATGGACGTAGACTGGGTGGAAAGAGAAGGAAGCAATCTTAATGCTGCGTAGATGGAAGTAGGCAGAACGGGTGAGATTGTTGATGTGAGATTTATAGGAAAGTGAACTGTCTAGGATGACACCAAGGCTCTTAACCTGAGGAGAAGGGAAAACTGTGGAGTTATCGATGGTGAGTGAGAAATGGTTCGCCTTCAAAAGGTTGGATTTGAGCTCTTCTGTGTGTCTTCTTTTGGTTGGCGAGCTGAGAGCGATGTTATTTTTGTTCGGTCTTTTCTCTTCCCCCCACACTCCGAGAGAGGCGTTCAGCGGTATAATGAGATGGATATTGACATGTGATAGGTAGCCATATAGCTGTTTCCTTATTTATTTTAACCGCGGGAGGTACAGCGAAGCGCGTCCATCATAGTAAATGAAGTTACAGTGACTCAAATTGGATTGGGCTCCCCCGCCTTCTAAATTTATCCACTGCTTGGTTGACAGATCACCAGAGCTGTCCAGCGAAGACGCTACGTGCGACTTGTTTACCAGCTCTGGCTTGCCTCTTTGAAAAGAAGTCATCATCTGAGTGTGAGAGATGATGAAAACATCACACCCTATGTGTTGGAACAAATTTGCACAGACATGCCATCATTGATTCCCCCAGCGTGGTGTGTCTACAACCCTTGTGATTAGACTCCATGCCAACTGGGCCAGCTATGGGGGACCAGAGCCACCAGTGCTGTCCAGTCACAAAATCCATACAGACAAATCACAAAAAGTCTCAATTAAATGAAACTGAAATCCAGAGAGCTGTGTGGAGTAGTTGATATTAAAATGTATGTGAAGGCTGAACCGACCATAGGAATCTGAACATAGTGATGCTACAACATGATGTAAAAGTCTTCAGCCAACGCTCATTTCTTTATATTTTGTTTCTAAGAATTCAGACTTTCTTCTGATGTTTTAAAGTGCTCTTGAACAACAGTTCTCCAGGTTTTCTTTGGACATTGCCTGGTTTTCCACTCATTTTCCATCCACTCCTTGTACCTGACCATTTTCAGAGGAGAGTTTTTTGTTTGTTAAGCCACTTAAAACTGACCTATGACCCATTAAAACATAAAACAAAGCACTGAACCAAAGAGACAAACCACCGTTGTGTCTACGCACAACACACAGCGTAGCAAAAAAACAATTTTAAATTGTAACTTTAGACTCTTTGTTGTTACTTGACTTGCCTGAAAGTCTAAAAGTAAAATCATACCTGGATCCTGGATAGAAAAACACACAGTGGAGCACTATCAGTCATGGATCGGCCTCCCCAGAGCCCGGACCTCAACATTATTGAAGCAGTGTGGGATCATGTTGACAGAGAACAGAACAAAAGGCAGAAACATCCAAAGAAGAGCTTTGAATGTCCTTCAAGAAGCCTGCAGAACTATTCCTGAAGACTACTTAAAGAAAGCTGCCTAAGAGAGTTCAGACTGTGCTGAAGAATAAAGGTGGTCACACCAAATCATGACTTTCAAGCTCATTAAAATTGTATTTCCATGTATGTTTGCACATGTTTCAATACACTGCTGTGCCATTTCCATAGCAGAATTAGGAATGGCTCAAGACTTTGCACAGTACTGTACCGTAATCTGACATCCATACTATATTTTGTGTTTAACTCGGTTAATTAACAGAGTAAATAGCAGAGGGGGCACCTTTATTTGTCTTGTGATATCTTTGAATTTTGAGATGGAGCATTCCAATCCATAGTTACAGTTTAGGTCCAAACCTCTGGAAACTTGAAAAACAAACCTCCAAAAACAGCGGCTGCATGGCTTACTCATTACCAATGTATTAAGAAACATGTCTTAAGCTGTTTTCCCACATTAACTTCAAACAATTTTAGAAGAATTAGTTTGGGATCATTTTGATCCTTTCTCACACGCAGCACACAGCAGGAAATAGTCTGCCTCGGATGCGTTCACACTGTTGGAAGTACTCCGTGTGGTTTAGGCGATAGAGCTGCTCGGGTACAGCGTGTATAGGAGGCAGGACACATGATGAGCAGTGGATTCATCAAACAGACATTACAAAGACTCTGCACTATGGAGCTGCCTGCTTAAAGACCCCTTTCGGGTAATGTCTAGAAAACTTTGGAGCTGCAGTGTCAATCAGCTGACTGTTTGGGAAGTTGTAGAAGGCTGCAGGAGAAGGAGCTCACCTGTCAATCATCTGTGCTGACGCTGTATCGTGTCTGGAGCTAGCTTGGTCCTTCCCCAGTGAATATGTACCTATTTTATGAACCATTTAATAGTTATTAAACCAAGATAACACCCCCATTTTTCACTCTGTTTATATTTATTTATAATGGCACTAAGTTAATATTATGACTTGACCAATCACTTCAACTATAATTGATTTGCCTCTCTTTAACTATTTGTCTAATTGACTAATTGTTGGGAGTGTCTATCATTGCACACCTGAATAGACAAACAGAGAAAAATTAATGTGGCAACCTCTTTTTATCACCCCCCTCTCTACCCTGTAAATTATTAAGAAAAATTTACATTAAAATGATTTAATGACAGTGCCACAACTTCCATATAGCACCATTAAAAACACACTTCCTCCCTTCCCCCATGGAGCCTATCAGTGTCACGTAAGGTGCTTTAACATAAAAGCAGTGAAAAAAGAACATCTGTCTTGTTATTCAAACCGGGAAGGTAGAATGATAAACGGGGAAAATGTCGACTTAAGATGACAAAGGGAGCCACAAAAGCTGAAGAAAGAGGAGAAGAGCGACGTGGAGTGAAACAAAGAGTAGATGAAGACAGAAGACAGGGATGGGGGAGGTACAGTGGAGCGACCCTCTTCAGAAAAAGACAGCAGTGCCACGGGCTCCCCCATTCACTGAGCCATTATCCTGACAAGTTTAAAGATGTCATTACTCAAATCCTCTTTTTCTTAGTTGTTATTTCCATAAATTACTGACGGAGAAAAGGCAACGATTTAATCTGGAATTAGACGGGCTGAGTTGAAATGACAGTGCCCTGTAGAGCTTTTTGTGAATAGGCTTATGGGAGATAAGGAATGGTACAATTAGATTTTGGGTAGGGTAAAACACGAGGACTGTTGGGTTATTCTGCCTTCGCTCTCTCGCTCTTTCTCCTGTTTCTCATCATTTTCCCTCTCTGGCTCTCTCCTCCTCTCATTCTGTCTCGGTCTTTTAGCCAGTACGCTGTCTCTCTCTGCATGTTCGCCTCTCTATCGGGCTCATATTCTGTCACTCTGCTCTTTTGCCACTTTTAGTTTTTTTTAAAAGGGGGTCTAGGTATATGTATATATATTTTTTTATATTCCTGGACTCTAATTTTGTTCTGATTGGCTGCCTTTTGTAAACAGAAAGCTTGAACAACAGTGAGGCGGGGCTTGTGTGCCTGACGTGACCATATTAGGAGTATCAGCTCTAAGTGACATCATACAAAGGAAAAAGTAGAAAAAACTGTCTGAAAAGGAGCATTTAGAGTAGAAACATGATCAGGTAGAAATGGAGGCTAAAAGCTGGACTCCTCATCACTGTCTTTGTTAGCTTTGTGTTAGCATGCTTGTCTTTGCAGATGCTAGCAAAGAGCTGAAGTTGTGTTAGGAGTGTAACGCGCTTGCTTCTATCCTGGTTACCATCATGCTCTTGTCCTCTAGTCCAACGTCAGACTATTTTTTTTTTCTTTGTACCCGCCTGGTGTGCAAATAACCGAAGAACCTTTGTAACACAAGTAGTGACATGATTTCAGTAATAACTCTACCATATATTTTTGATGTAAGGCTATCTCTGTTATGATTTATTGTGAGAATGATGGCACCTCATTTGGCCTTTACGACCACAAATAGGCTCTTTCCACTCTTATTCTTTTAAAATATTACAATGTGTCTTTGGATATGTGAGAATATTTTTTCAATCAACTACAAAACTAATTTAAAGTGCCTTTTAAAAAAAACCTGCCAGGCACTGTGTTAGAAATGATTAAGCCTTTTATGAAAAAAGGCTTCATCCCATGCTTTCCCATCATCCTCACGTCTCTTACTAACGCACTTCAATTCTCCATTACTTCCTCCATATTTCATCTTTGTCTCTTCCCCTCGCTCATCTCCGAGCCAGCAGTGCTGGTTGCGGGGCTGGCGCCTATAAAGCCGCCTCTCCGAGAGCCTCTGTAATGACCTCTGAGACCCAAATGCCCTGCTTCAGCGTCAGCTAATGGAGGGAATGTAATTAACTTCACCACTGGCACCTGAGAGGCTGGAGAGAACGGGCGCATGGGTGCGTGTGTTTGAGCATTCGGAAGTAACAGATTACGCCTAATGGGATTACGGTGACTCAGGAAACACCCAGTTATCAGATTATGGATGAGAAATATGTGAGCACTCATTTGATTATTTTAAAATAAAAAAGCATTTGTAAAGATGGAGGGAGGAGGGGGTGGGGTATTTTGATTTTATGCATTTCTTCCCTGAAATGAAAAGGGAGAAGTGCCGGTTAATGGTGGATTTTATTAAATCATTCGGAATAAATAATTGTTTTAAAAAGCAGCGCCCAACTGTCCACAATCCTGATTCTTTAAATCATAACAATAATCCACTTAGCTCAATAATCTACATTATACAGGCAAAGTAATCCAAAAGTAACAGAAGGTAATCAGATTATGCTGCTGGGTTCAGGCTAATCCAGTGGATTAGGTTACTAATGGACGTTTAAAACTGTCAATCAGTCGAACTGTATGTTTTTACAAGTAGCATTTCCAGTCCGGTGTCTGTTTGCAGAGGCGAGTGGGTACCTGCTCTACTTCACTGTTTGGGCATCTTGAGAGAGAGCGGAGGAGGGTGGATTTTTTTTCTAAAGGGGGGGGGGATGTTGCTAGGCAACGGAGGCAGTGTATCGTTGGAGGAGTCGGTAGCTGAGTGGTTATGTACTGCTGCAGGCTCTGGTCTCTTAGTGCCCCCCTCCTCCTGCACCACCACTACTACTTCCACCACCATCATCGCCCCCTCAGCCCCGCTCCTCACCCCCGCCTCTTGCCCTGTACAGCTCTACGGCTACCGTCGCTAGGCAACTGCCTCCGTGCTCTGCCAGCATGCTCAGTAATTGGCCGGTGGCATGGCGGCGTACCGTTGCCAGATCCAGCCAGCTGCACTGCCTCCTCATGTTTCACCACATACCCCCTACCCACCCCACGTCTCTCTTAGACATACACTCACACACAGATACACCCCACCCCCCTTGATCCCATTGCTAGGCAACGGATTCAGGCATTTCTGCCTCCCAGGAATTTCATTGGCCAGAGTCGGATGGCCCAAACCTGCAGCTCTGGGATGGAAGGGGACAAGACTAATTTCTGGATTTAGACCAAAAGCACTTTAAACTCTACAGTTTTTTGTTAAAGGGACAGTTCACCGCAAAATCGAGTAGTTTTTTACATTTATATATATACATATATATATGTATATCTATATCGATATAGATATACATATATATATTTTGCCTCTGTTCTGCAGTCCTATTTATCAATCCAGATTGTTTTAGTCTTGCCCAATTGTGGCGCTATTGTGTGTAACTCCTGATCCTAGAAACAAAAGCGGTCCAGGAGAGCAAAAAAGGGTTAGGTAGTAAATGAGAATAAACCAAATTGACTGATAGACTCAGCAGACTCATATAAACTTACATTTAAACCACAAACAAAACTGATGGCCTAGACAGAGTCATCTTGGTGACTTAAATATCCAAAAGAACTACACTGAATGGAATAAATGGCACAGGTGTACCAGATCCACTGAAATTAGAACACAGGAAGTTGCACCATTTAAGTTCCCTCTTAGCTGATCTGCAATGGAAGCTAACTGTTGGCAGGGGGGTAATGAAATTAATAAATTATATAAAAATACAAAAAATTGGGGTTTATCTAAATATAAAAATAATGTTAATAAATGTTAATAAGTCATGTATGCAAAGTTTCATTGAGATTGGCCAACCCATTAAGGAGGAGATGGGGGTAAATACATATACATATGCAATGGATACGCTCCCATCATTACAGTCAGATCTTCAAATAAAAGCAGGTACGCTACAGCCAAAATCAGCATATAGACATGGTTTATCACTTTAAAAAAATTGAAAAAGAAAGAAAGTACTGATTATTTTAGATCCGGCCTGAAATACTATGTGAATATCTCCCACATTTGGCTCACAGATGTGGCCCCTCCTTACTTTACACAAGCTCTCATTGCAGTTTTGACAGAGCAGTTGATCTATTGATTTTGTCCCTTTAGATAATCGCATTCAATGAATTAAGCCAGTAGTCGTGGTGAAAGCGCTCGAGCAGAGTTGGTCAGCCTCGAGCACCAGTCCAGATGGGATGTGACTGATGCAGGTGACATCTTCGGAGTTGGACGCAGCTGGCGGATTGTGGCCTCCTTGCCATTATGTGTCTGGCCTAATTATCACTACCCCCTCCTTCCCTACCAGCATATCTGCAGCCTCCTTTGCCTTAATCCACTTCTGCAACACTTCTCTCCTACTCTACTTTTCCCTCCCCTGGTCTCATCTCACCTCCTCCTCTCAGTCTCTCATCCACCTTGCCTCTAATCCTCACCCCTCCCTCCCACCCTCCCTCCCTCTCAACCTCTTCTCTCTCAACCCTCCTCTCCTCTTCTGCATGTTCAGCAAGATTGGAGACCAGTGGGAGCTTCTCCATCTCATCCCATTGCTCTCTTTACAGTCCCTAAAAAAGGAAATGGTGACAGGAGGCACAGGGATCTTTATCAGACTGGAAGCTAACATGCACTCACAATATACAGGACACACTCATTAAAATAAAAGCTCTGCCAATATCAAACAGGAAGATAAAGGGTTAGCGGCAAAGAGCTTTTTGCATGGGCGCAGAACAACAAATAAGCGTGTGATTGGTGTATGAGCGATCAAACAGGTGCTCACGTGTGCTTTTTTTTTTACCCCCTAGGTGAGAAGCCATACAAGTGCTCGTGGGAGGGCTGCGAGTGGCGATTCGCCCGGAGCGACGAGCTGACGAGGCACTACCGCAAACACACCGGCGCCAAGCCTTTTAAGTGCAACCACTGTGACAGGTCTGTCAAAACATGCCTCTCCCTCCTTCTCCGTGTCTTATATGTTTTTCTTCGCTTTTTTATCCGAGCGCTATTTGAAGTACTTCCACAAGCACAGCAGGCTGTGTTTTAACATTGTGTTTGGTGTAGTGAAGACAAGATGCTGGTTACACACCCCGAAATGTGTTTTGGTACTGACCCAGTTTAAAAGTGTGTTGGCAGGATTACTAATGTGCGCTCCAAGACCCAACTCGCTCAGTGTTTGAGCGAGTTGAGCTCAGTGTTTCAGCTCTAGACCCACATTAGGGACGGTGCAGCATATTAATAGTGAATTTACACACATGATGATAGATGGTCTTTATTTGGATTCAGAGCGGGACAGAGGTGTAAAATGAGTTTCATTAGCAATGAAACACCTAACAACCTGGGATATTAATTTAATTTGCAGGGTATTAAGTAAATAAATACTGGCTTTATTATCAGAAACACTGGCAATAAAGAAAAGATAGACACAGCCTTTGAGGGTGAAGCTGGTGCTATAGTCCATTTAATCTGTGCTCTTTTTTTGCCCAGCAGGGGGTCACTCGTCTGACTGTACAGAAATCTGGCAAATTATCCACATTTCTCATTTCTTACACACTTAGGTTAGGGTCTCGATTGTTAGCTTAGTTTTATTTAATACATGATGAAAAGGTACATAAGGCTATCCCGGGTAAAACTTGAGTCTTCAAGTGTGGACCTCACTGACCATCGGGTGATGTCATGGCTATCTTTTATATACAGTCATTAATCTCAACAGTCACTGACTTTAGTTTAAACAGTGGAAATTGGTTGAATTTGTAGATTTTTAGACATTTACAGGAGGGAAATGTATTTGGGGAATTGTTGAAGCCACCATAACCCTAAATACAGGTGTAAGTGTGTGTGTGGGTTACTGGAAATAAAGCCCCAGGCTGGCCCAGTGATTGGGCAGGCTTTCCGGTGAACTCTATAATCCCTGTCACCTGAAAAGTCCTTGTGCAGAGCAAGCTGAGCATCCGAGAAGTTTACCACACAAAAACAAAAACAACTAATGAATTTAAAAAAAATTTGTTAATTAACTTTAACTAACAGCTATTTTAGCAATAAACAGAAAAAAATATATAAATCAATAGTAAAGTCCTAATTTATGGTTTATTTATGTAACTAGGAATCCAAACAATCACAGGACCTCTAAAGAACAGGCACTTGGAGAAAGGGGAGAGGAAAACCACCATTTTAATAGGAAGAAACCTCCAACAGAACTATGCTCATGGAGCACCCATCCTCTCCAACTGGTTGGGGGTTAGGGGAAAGAGAAGAGAGTAGAGAGAGCCAGAACAAAAGGGGAAAAAAATGATTGAATCTTTAAATGACATCTTTTAAATGTGCACATTTAATGTTGCAAATCAGAGTGTTTTAAACCAAATCACAACCTTTTCCTAAACCTACCTAAGTTTGATGCTTAAATACACAAACTACAGTCTCCAGGTGATTTATAACCTAACAACTTCCTGCATATACTGCTTTTAACAAGTATTTTCAATAACAGTTTGATAATAAACAGATAATGCTCCCATATTGTTTATAAACCTACAATAGAAACAGTTGTGAAACATTAGCGTTAAATATTTGCATTTTTGTTCGTTAACATTTTAACAATAATTGTTTTTTTATGATAGTTATGATGGACTATTGCCATTAAACACTTTGCAGATCATAGATAATGTTTTGTTTGCTGTTTTGAATCAAACATCATATGAATCTCAAAGTCATGCACCTTTACACCCTTGACTGTCACCGGAAAGAGGTGATCTGTTATAGTTTGACTGTGACTCTTCCTAATTAGGCACCTTGGCCTCTGTTTAATTATGAAGCAAAGGGAAAGGGCTCCTTAAATCTGGTTCCACTGACCAAAAAAACCCCCAAACATTTTAAGGCAATTATTCACTTTTTAAATGATCAGCTTGCTGCCGACACAAAAATCTTTACTCCTATTTTAATTACACCCTGCTGTCTGTCTTTGATCTGGCCCTCGCTGACACCTCTGGGATCTCTGAGCAATATTGTCTACAGGAGCTACCACAATGCAGCAAGGCATCCCATGATAAAAAGCGTGCTTTTAAAGGATTTCATCACACACAAAAAAGGAAATTTAAAAGGTTCTTTTTGTTATTGCGCTACAGAAGAAAAAATTTTAATATATATATAGTAGTACCTGCAAGGTAAATACCGCCTTAAAATGTGCTTCCTCTGCTATACAGAGGCTTTTTGGTGACTTTTGTAGCTTTTTTTTTGTATATATGTCCTTGGGTATGTGAGTGAGAACATGCAGTTATATTTTACGGTAGTAAACCATTTTATGGAGATCCTAGCAGAAACACCAAAATAGCTCTATGATGGCAACCAAACAGCAGTATTATCCTGTAAAGCTCATATTTCACAGTACAGCGCTGGATTGTTTTTACATTAAAAAGGAACTGCTGTCGTAGTTACAACAGGCACATTTTAATCCTGCTTAAGCTTCTCTCCAGTGCCTTATTGTAATTTAACTGGAAAGTTTCTTTCATTTGCCATTAACATACGGATATGTTTTCTATAAAATACTTTTATTTACTTTTACTTACGTGCTTACTTAAATTTATCTTCATATTTACTTTTTTTTAACTTACATTTACTTGCATGTTTTACTTACATTTGTTGCCATTCCTTCATTTGTTTCACTTACATTTGTCTTCACCCAAATTATTCTTGTAATTGCATCTTTTACATTGTGCTGACAGCCTTGTTTTAATCAATCATTTTCTTCTTTTTCTGGAAATTACATGCAACGCCATTTAATTATTCATGGAGCTAGAAATTAGGGAATAAAGATGTCATCTATTGTCAAAAACCGCTGCGAGCAAAAAACAGTGTGTGTCTTTTAAAGGACAGTGCAGTCTTTTTTGACAGTTTCAAAACTGATCACAGTGCAGGGTGTTATTGAATATATGACTTCTTGAATCATGCATAGGTTCATTATGAAAGGACAAAAAGAAATTCCCTCCTCACCTAAGGTACTTTGCCTTGATGCCTATTGAAAAGTGTGTATGCATATGTGTGTGTGTGTGTGTCAGGGGGCAGAGGGCCATGCAGTGTTAACTTAATCAGGTCTCAGCTGGAGAGACTGTAAATACAGTATCCCTCCCCCCTGATTTCCCACCTCCCCCCGCTACCAGACCCCCCTACAGGCACATCCCTAATTTGGGCCCACCTCTGTCATGTGTCACAGGATGTCCAACCCCTCCAGCCTAACACACACACACACACACAAGTGCACACACACCCTGCTGAGATGAAGGAAGAGGGGAAACAGGGGAGACAGAAAAAAGTCAGGGTGGAAGATTGAGGATGGGGGAAGTTGGGGGACGAGGGAAGGAGGAGGCAGACCTACGGTGTGCCAGCTGGTGTCGTGCCCCCGAGTCGTGACTCATACTTTACCATCTGTCTCAGCGAACGCACTCACAGTGACACACACACACACACACACAGAACACCCATGAATGTCTTCTGAGCCGTTCATTTATCCCACATGTGTTTGTACGGGTGCACACACTTGTGCGCACAAAGACAGTAACACACACACAGGTATGACAGTAAGACGGATGACTGGTGGCTCATCACATGTGACTCCCTCTCTTGGCCAAACACTGATTCATCAAGACGTGTTAGACAGTTCCCTCTGTCTCAGTGGAAAGAGCCAATCTGAAACCTGTGTCAAAAAAAAACAAGGTAGGAAAGGAACATCTTCTAGAAATTCATGACATGAAGGCATGAAGTGATAAATGTTAGAATCTGAGTTCAAAGAAAGACTATGGTATGTTACGATTGAGCTATAAAAATTCTTAAATTAACAGTCAAGGTTAAATTACCTCACATCCACGGCTATCATAAACCTCAAAAGCCTTCTGACTAATATTTAGAGGCGACGTCTCTAATGGCAAATAGGAATCACACTGCATAATCTTTGGGAAAACTGCCCTGCTTCTTACTGGATTTATTACCTCAGTAAACACTTCTTTCATGTGTTTGTAGTCTCTAGTATCAAGTCTTATTCTGGACAGCATTGTTCTCATTTTTAACTCATTTGGTCATAGAACCGATGGGCTTGTGCAATGATGAGGCGTCCATCATTTATCTGTACCTGTGTTCAAAGCAATTGCTAATTCTCCTAGAGAGGTGTCAGATTTTAGATGATCATTGTGTGCATGGTTTTTTTTTTTTACTAAGGCAGAGGTGGACAATTAATTTCCCCAGTGGGCCACATTAGAAACTGGGATTGTTGTGGAGGGCCACACCAATAACCTGAACTCAGTCAAACTCGGTATTAATTTTATCCCTTTGTAAGCTTGTGGGCACGACCCTCCACAACAGTCCCTGGTTCTCACGTAGCCTCTCGGGAAAATTAATTGCCCACCCTGATTGAAGGGGCCTCACCCAAATTTTGCTCAAGGTCAAGGTCATATTGATTGTTTTATGAGCACTTTCATTTTTAGAATGATCACTACTAGGGTATTCGTCAGATTTTTGTGAACTTGTATGGACTGCTCATGCTTATACTCAGACGAGTGTAAGCATTAGAAACTGGGACTGTTGTGGAGGCCCGCGCCAATGAACAAAATTCTGCTCCACATTAAATTTATCTCTCTAAAAACCTATTGGTGTGGTCCGGCCCTCCACAACAGTCCTAGTTTCTCATGTGGCCCTTTGGGAAAATTAACTGGCCACCCCTGACCTAAGGATTCTTAATCCAAATCATGCTCATCATCAAGGTCATATTGGCCATTTTACGGGAACTTTCTATCAGTTGATTTTAATTCTCATTAGTTTGTGCAATATAGCCAACCAATAGCAACAAAACGTATAACTTGAGCAAGAAGAGCTACTACCACGTGGATATTCTGATTTTAATTATGGTTCCAGGCTATTCTTTAAGATGTAGCTACCTTCTGATTGACAACTTGTTAATGAATGGTCATGCAGTGGTTTTTCAGTCAGATCCAGCCCATGCTTGTGATGTTTCTTCAACTGGTTGCACCCTGTCTGATATGTAGATGGTGTCAAAATGCTGTATAAATAAGAGTGTATTAGCTATGAAACACTTTCAATATTTTCCTTGAACCTTTAGTGTCATACTCATCTGTAACGGCTGGGAGTGATGCACTTTAACACTAGCGTGCTGTGGTTATTTATTCTGTCATAACAAAGGGACATAAAACAGCAGCTATTTTCTTAAACTTAGCCTTTCTTCTGTTTAGAGACACTTCCTAAAGCATTAGAAGCTTTGAAAATTCTGCAAATTGGAAGCTGTTTGTTTCTTTTTTCTGCACAGCATTAGTAAATTTATCCACTTTACTCAACTCTAAACCAGCCTCCGCCTCCATCCAAAATATTTCTCACACACTAATCAGCAAAACATCCAACTTCCAATTATCTAAAAGAAAGCAACACTTTCTTTTTGGAAAGCACTGCTTCTCTGGGGAACGAAGCTGTAGTGTTAGTTCAGCGAGCATGCCATAGAAACGCTGTTGATCTGGAGATGAAAAAGTAGGTCTCATAATGGCTGCATCTGTATGTAAGCAAGTGTGGCATAAACAAAACACCAGCTGAAAGCATATATTATGTCACTTTGTGGCAATCAGGTTGAAATAATCATTAGTAAAAATTATTTTTAAAACCCTCCCGGAAAAAAAAAAAATAGGCCGACGTACTTCCAGAGCAATTCCATTTTTCACTCTGCAGCTACGCCCCAGCAATTCTGCAAGCCTGATTTCAGATGAGAGGCTTTGATTCATCTAATTTAGCTATCGTTTTACAGCACATGTTTTGCATGCTGCTCCTCCTCCCCACCACTACCACCACCACACTGTTTCAACAGATCCATCTGCGGGCTCTCTAGTTATTCATGCCGCAGCTGAAGTCATTAGGAGTGCTGCTGAAAATGCTGATTATGAATTAGTTACACATATACTAATTGCGTGTGCATTAGTGGCTCAGCACTCACTAGCTAACAGCAACATTTAGCTCAATCGACAAAACAAACTTCTTCCCCTTGCATTGGTAACGAGCTAACAAGCTGTTCTCTGTTTCTCTGTCTTTGGTTGCAGGTGTTTCTCGCGGTCGGATCACTTGGCGCTACACATGAAGAGGCACATCTGAGAGATTCGGGAGAGGTCAGCGGAAGAGTGGATGGAAGAGAGAGGAAAAGGATGGAGGCAGAGTGGAAGAAAGAGAGGAAACGTCTGCAGAAAAATAACACCTTGGATTTCAGAGAGAGACAGCAGGACGGATTGAAAAAAAAAAAACAAGAAAACACAAGATCTGGTCTTTCTCGACTGGAGAAATTGAAACCACACAGGGACTACAGACAGAAATACAGGCAGACAGACAAACTGATCCTAAGTGGCTCTGTCAATCTGTGCACGACCAGTTGGTCCATGATTCCACGGTGACACATCTTCACCTCACAACCATCCCCCCAACTCCCCTGTGTCGTTTTGTGGACTATACAGACGCTCCATCCCACCCTTCATATGTGTCTCAGAGGGGATGTGACATGACAAGCGGCGGGCCACGTGCCTGTAGTTGGCAGCTTTTTATTTCTCACCCTTTGCAGTCTTTGCCTTGCTGTGGTCCCTCTGTGAAATGCTTCCAGCCCTGTTCATGCAGCAGTGCTCCACATGCCAGCTAGGACACCAATGCCAAACTGGACCAGTTGTACTGTAACTCTGGTGTACTGCGAGGAGTACTACTGTTACAACACATATTATTATTGAAAAGAAGAGTTCATTCATTGTCAATAGCAGTTCAGCCAAGCAAGCGCAAAGGCTGACTTTCACTCCCTCAATACTCGCCACACCCTTTAGAATTCACCATTTCTTATATATCCAACAAATATTTGATAGTTTTCATCAAACATCTGTCTTATCTGCCAACTGAATCCATTCATAAATCCCTATGACTTCATGGCATATGAGCACTTGCTTGAATGGAGCGTTCCAATAGATCTCGAAGACTTGAAAATGGGAGTGTGCCCCACTGATGTGCTGTGAAGACTGACTGAGGTCATGTAGGCGGTTAGCTTGCTCTATGAACTTCCTTTTACCGGTTACGACTAGGCAAGGCTAACTTACCTACACTGTTACCTACACTGCGAAAGACTCCTAGAACATCAGCTGGAACTGAGTGGTTCATGAGATGCGAGATGGCTCTTAGGAGTGTTTTTCCTCTCTGGGATCTTAGCTCTAATGAGTTGTTGTCAAAAAACTGTTGCGCAATTGACTCTGTTGGCAAACTTTTGTAAAAATTTATCCACTGTCTTGAACCGGGAATTAATTAGGGACTCAACAAACGATGGCTTTCACGTACCAAATGAGCGTGGACAGCCAAATGCACAAGTTGAAGCAGCTAGCTTGCTGCGATAGCACACCGAACACAAACGAAAATCACTATGTACGTAAAGGCTATTTTATTTCTAGGAAATAGTTCTCCTGTTTTTTTGAAGAAGAAAAAAAAAACAGCGTTGGAGAATTCACTGGCAGCCAAAAAACAATTAAACAAAAAAAAACCCTCTGCAGTAGATGCCCAAAATGATCTCTTTGCACTTAAGAGTGATTGGCAACTAACTAGCCACTAGGTTCTGTCCTTTTCATACCATCCTTGCATACTACTTTTTCCAATTTAGCAGCTCTTAGCCTTTTGAGAAACAAATAATAATAAAAAAAAAGCACCATTTAACAGCTCTTTAAACATGGCCCTATGCAGAACAAAGGACATTCCCGATCAACATGTAGGACTGAATGCAGATTTCTACTCTGCCAGAAATAGAAGAACTTTTTGGAAGAAACAAATTTAACATGTTGCTGGGCCCAGAGGTGTGGTTGGTAAGATCATACAAGGCACCATTTGTATTTATACTTTTTTACTGTTAAAATGAATAATGGGATTTGGAAAACTAGCTAGTCACACCTGGTAACTTTTACTGGACCACTAAGAGGTCATGAGTATGGATTTCCAGTGGGTCTGGAGTGTGTTAGGGGAGGATCGGATCTGCTCAGTCAGCAATGATAACTGCCCCATCAGCTCACAAAACTGCAGTGGAGTGAAACCCACACGCACAAAGAGACACATACATTCACTCTGAGAAAACTGGAATTATCATCTGTCCTGTGTGACCTGACTTTACTTAGATACAACCAAGACTGATAAAAAGGTCATAAATGTCTTCGTGTCGCAGATGAAGGTAAACACAGAAGAGAGCTTGAACAAAAGTAGACTGTGAAGATACTGACGAAACTTTACTGAGGACAGTTGCGTCAAAGCGTAAATTCTTTATTTTAAGACTTTAATTTGTGTGCTTCGCTTTGAAGCAAAAGTTAACCTGCATCTGTTTGCATTTTGGAATAAAATACACAACATTTACTTTACTCTGTTACACCGGAGGCACATAACAGTTTGTGCATTAGTGCAGTCTAGCTCAATATTTTCTAGACACGATATAGTAGTGGCTCTGAAGGTAGATACAGCGTCAATAACTCCTTCACGTAGTGAACTTATTCTAAATGTGGAAGCAAGTCTGACGTTTATTTGTTCTTGAGCAAATACCTGTCAGATAACTTGTTTTTTTCTCTCTCCTGTCTTTGCAAGGTCCATTTGCAAAGACAAAAGAGACTGACCACTTAATTTTAAGGAGGCCAAGATTTTTCGCAGGCCTTCCAGATTGAAACTACTGTTAGTATTTAGCTGTGTCTCAACTTGCATACTTCCATACTTGCTGTTTGCAGGTGTGTTCCTTGAGGAAAATCCATTAGCTAAGTGAGGCATGGTAAAATGCTGCTATCCACTTGTTAAGTCCGACATTATTAGCCATTTCCAGGTCTAAATGCTGCTTCCCTTCCCAAAACACCTTTAGAACAGTTGAAATTCTTTCAGCTCAAATAAAAACAATTACTATGGCTTTCTTTCAAGTGTAACAATAAAGATTCATGTCCAGCCATCCATGAAAAGAGGAGTCAGTAACTTTAGCAGGGTTAGATGTTAGCAGGAAGTTAGCGGACTACATATAACATGCTCTAACTGAAGTATTCTAAAAATAAATAAATAAATAAAAAGACAATAATGCTATACATTTGGACAACAACAAAGATGGAATACTAAATAGTAGCAATGTTTGGAGAGTTAGAGACATTTGACTAATGGGATAAATGGATATTTGCACATAATAAGTGCTACCTGGTGGCTAGCTGCAGAGCTATAGCTAATACAAATGCAATAGCACAGGGAAGATGATGGATTTAAACTGTTCTCCGTGTTGAGGAAGAAGGCAAGAAGCTGTCCACAGCTCGAGGTTAGTTATTTTTTTTGCTGTGTGGTTTAGCTAAAAAAAAAAAAAAGAAAAATCTTGGTCCTAAGCTTAATATAGTCACTGAAATCTGAGCTAGCCTAAGAGTGATTCTTTGGGTTATAGTGCACATAATGAGCTTTTAAAAAATGAGCTTAAAGACGTGATGCACATGAATATAAAAAACTTTAAAAACAGCTTTTTTTTCTATTAACTAAAACACAGCACAAAGCATTACGGCCTCAGACAATGCAGTAAATGCTTGGACCTGGAGACAGGGTTGATACGTCGTCACTTAACTAGTAGATTGTCAATTTATCTTCCTGCATGGAAAATTACTAACATAAGTATCGGAATTGAGACACAGATTAGAAAATCATGAATACTGGAAGCATTTTATATTTGGAAATGATGATTTGGAAGTCTTTCATTTCGTACCAGGCTAGCAGACCCAAGTTTTTCCTGCTTAGCTTCTCTCCTCATGTGAAGATGAAATGAAGAATTCAAGTTTAACCTGTGGGTTAAAATTGTATCATCGATGGCAGCTCTATGTGTGCGTATTTGAGTATTTCAACAGGGTGTTGAAGTGAACTGTTTCAACTGAATGGGAAAAGGGGGATTTATTAATTTATTCTTAGATTTTTATTTTGTTTGGTTTGGTTTTTTTGTGTGTTCACGCTCCTTACTATTCAAGGATAGCGGAATATTTTGGACTGAAATTTTCAAAGTTTAAAGATATGGATCCCAATGACAGGACAGTTTAAAATTTTGCCTGACTCTTGTTGTGAGCTGACAGAAACATTTTTTCTCTTCATGTATCTGCCGGGAGCTCGAGAACTGGGATTTCAAAAGTGAATGTGTTTTCTTGGAAAGGTCGTTTCATGTCGTCTCTGAGGATGCGGTTCAGTTCTGTGTCATCTTAATGAATGATTGTTAATTCTGCCGTGCCTGTGTTTTTCTTCGTCCGTTTGTATTTGCACTCTGAATTTTTTGGAACGCCCACTTGCATATCTGCTGTTTTCTGTCCGCTTGTGCACCATACTTCACACGATGACCCCTCGGTGATGAAACACTGGTCACGAAAGTCTGTATAGTAGCCGTTTTTTTTTTTTTTTAGCACAAAAGGTACATGCATACACGCTTCACGGATTCACATACATTGCAGATGTGCAGACAAACCTACACAAGCCGCATGCCTGCAGACACGCTTGGGCGCATCCACAAATGCGCAAATATGTACAAGCACATCTCGAATCCACGCACTCACAAAAACACATACAGACACAAACACCTATCCTGCGCTCTCCTTGTGGGTTTTTCCTACACCTTGTGAGAGTCGGAGATCCAGACTGCAGCTCTTGCTCTCAGCAGAGGGGGGTGCACACGCATTACTATGTGTGACACCACTTCTGTTTCCACCAGGTCTGAATTTTAAATCAAACACACCCCCGTTTTTCTACCAGCATTCTCTCATCACTTCCCCCTCTTCCTCCTCCCCCTCCTCCTCTTTGCCTCCCTACCCCCTTCCTTCCATTTTCTCAGATATGATCCCTTTCAACTCCTCTCCTCTGTCCAACCCCCCCCACCCACCTGCCTCCCAACCACCCTTCCACCTCCACCTCCCTTCTATTTTTCTCCTCTGTTCTCTTTCTCCTTTTCTTTCTCTGTAAAAAGTGTTTCAAATTTATCATTTGTATATTATGATGTATGGGTACGATAATGTTCTTTATTATGGAAAAATGAGAAAGATTTATTTTTGTTACCGGTTTGTTTCATAATTCCTTTTTTAAATTGGTATTGTAATATCTCTATGCAAGGAACTGTTCGGTGAATCGTTTTTATTTAAGAATGTAATTATGTGTAATAAATGGTAGAAGCAGTTTGGCATGGAGTATTCATGGTTCTTGGCTGGTCTTTTAATGGCAGTTTCATCCTGTAACAATATGCACCTAATCATCCATCTTCACATAGAATATTTTATGATTTCTTATCAAGTCTCAATCACAGAGCCATTCAGATTGTTAACAATACGCTCCTAGAGGACGTTCCACAAACCCTTTCGCTTTTTCTTCTGCCCGACCAGAGCACTCGCAGGGACCGAGTGATTTGGGTTTGCTGCAGTTAAACCAGCTCAGTAAAAGTGGGCAGGTAATTTCATTTACATCCTCCTATTTCTGCTATTTGCAGTAAACCACCCTTGGAAGAGTAAAAAGGGCTCTGATTTATCGTTTCTTTTGATCAAACACGGGAAATGGGCCAGAATACCTTTACTTTGCCTCAGTGCGCACTCTCGTTGTCTCCCTCCGAGGAAGCTACAGCATGTTAATTATATCTGGTACCAACCAAGGTGATGACTTATCCGCTATTCCTGCCTTTTGACCATGACTAGCTGATAAAAGGCTAATCGAATAACTAATGGCTAATTAGGGAGTAATTACTCCCTGGTAAATGGCCCTATGCAGCGTATTAATTCTCCTTGGGTCTGGCAGTGAGAAACTCCCATAAGGTTTTTTGTTTCATTTAATGCTCCCTAATTGAAATGGGCACCCTCATCAAGAAGCTTACATGTATCTGTCGAACTTAATGTTCTTTTATCTTTAATTACAGACAGGCTGCATATTATCTACCTAAATATACCTACTATGTCAATCGCAGAGACACATTATGAAATTAGAAACGATAGTCATTTTTCAATAAAGGTCGCACGTCCCCTGAATGGCTTTCAATCGTCATTTTCATTCCCCATGATGGAAATGAGGTTGTATGTGAGTTCACAGCAGAGCTAAATGGTCAAAATGTGTTCTGGCAGGAAAAAGACCAGAGAACCACATTCACACTAGCACATATATTCATAAAAGTACCATCATACAGGGTAATGTTATTGTTGTAGGGCAATGGGCAAAATTCTTTCGGTGCATTTAACTCTCAATTATGGCAAATGTCCGTAGCAGCTTGGCAGGGCTAAGATTTTTTCGCAGCATTTAGCTGAGCCTAACAAGAATGTAATGGGTGTTAAACAAATTAAAAAATTACTTTATAACTTATTGTGGGAAACATGAATGACTGGATTTCTTGGCAATCAAAGCCATTTCACTCAAAAGCCATAAGTCCCATTTCCTCCCCCCATTTTTACACTGATGTTGTGCTATTGCCTTAAATTGCATGTTGCCTGATTTAGACCTAGAACTGGTTACAACACATTTCTACCACCGGTGTCAATGCCAGAAAGCTGGTAATGGCAATGTAACACAAAACTGTTGGCCATAACATTGGAACCACCAAAGTCAGTGGCTATGGGAGGTAGTACCTAGGTGCTATGTGCAACCACAAGAAACTCCCGAGGGATTGCAGACAAGGTGAACAGAGCCTGGTGTTAGTAATTTTCTTCAAATTAACTACTATTTTTTTATAGTAACAATACATAATTTTCAGTCCCAAATTGTCAAAATGACAGCTTGTTCGTCAAAAGCACCAAGAAACAACTTGCTATGCACCTGCACCCACACTGTGTACGTGAAAAAGTTTAAAAACTTGCTGATTCAACACCAGAGCCACTGATATCAGTAAATATGGGAATAGCTACCATAAAACCAAGACCTTCATAGATGCAGACGCACATAAAATGACATAATACAAACCAATACTACGTAATATTTTGTTCAGAATCTAAAATTGGGGATGCTTCTTAAAATGCATGAAGGCTGAAATTTCACCAAAAAAGCACTGACACAATGTCGATGGAAAACATATAAAAACCTGGTACTAGTGCCTAAAAGTTGCAGTGGCATGGCCACAATCACAAAATTGTTCCCCCCATATTAAAGCCACTAACAACAGTGGCTGTCTGGAAAGACTAAAGCAAGAAATATGCAGATGATTTGCACATTAAGCCCCCAGATTCTGTCTTTCATAATCCTCTTCCTATAAAAATGACCCCAACTACTGTTGTTTAAGGTTTGTCTTAGCCTAACTTAAGCTTTTGCCCCATGAGTAGCGTAAGACAACTTGACAACTCCCTGCTAGTGCACTCAAATATGGGTGATCTCCTGCAATCCCTCCAGGAGGGTCAGTGTTCCGTGTGTTCCTTGGACATTAATTCTTCTTTTTTCCCTGTGGATTCCAGGTCATGCCCTGCCTAGTAATGTCTAGTGATGTTAGGCTTTCTGAGGTGTGCCCAATCCAGCTCCACTTTCTTCTAAAGATCTGTGTGGCTGTTGGTTCCTGATTTGTTCTTATCCACGGTCTTTTATTGACAGTCTTCTCTGGCCACTGGATCTGCAAGATTTTGTACAGACATCTGTTGGTGAATGTCTGTAGCTTGTGGAGCATTAAAGACTATGTAATACTGAGTGAAATCTTGGTTGTCTCTTAAAAAGCAGCGAGACAGTTTACTTGGGTTTGGGTCTTATAGACCTGTGATACCAGCCTAGTCTATCTCCTGACATGTAAGATTATCTTTCTGCCAGTCTGATTCCTGAAACAAGTCAAGAAAAATACCTGAACATCAAATGGAATCAACCCCAATGGCATTTTCAATAAGTACTGCAAAAATATATTCATAAATCCATACACACGCACACAAAAAACCCTCTTTCAACTCAGTCCCATAGATTTCATTTCGTTCACAAATGCAAAAATCCAATCCACTTCATGTTTTACTAATCCCAAGTAGTTCACTGAACAAAAAACCCCTCAACTTCTGGGTTTTCCTGTCAATCTTGTGTCAATCCAAAACAAAAAGTGTGCCTGAGATTTCCACAAAATATTGAAGCCAACAAAAACAAGACACAAAATAAAGGCAAGCAGTCAACCAGCTCAAGAAGGATCAATCAGCTGGTTGGACTTATGGCAAATAGGTTATTTTGATTGTTCACACTCTTGGTTGTTCAAGTGTGAGTAATATTGGCGGAAAAGTAAGAGAACCAACAAACCCAGTAGGATTCAGTCTCTGTGGATCACGAATGCATCCATCCAATAGTTATTGAGATGTCTCTTTCTGAACCAAAGCAGTGGCTTGACCAGGAGAAATATCACATCATCCCTCAAGCCATGCTAGAGGCTAAGAAAAGGATTCACACTGGAGCCTAATCTGATGGACCCGATGAAATAGCATTAAAAAATGGCTCACAATAGCCCCAAACCATGTCAGATCACACAGTTAGAATTGAAAATCCAAAATTAAACAACAACCCATTCCATGTATTTTCTGCTTTCCTGATAGCACTTGACACTCAGTGAATACAACGGAATTAATGCAGACACAGTGTGGAAAGAAGTGGATTTGTTATCCAGCTAATTACACCAGGGATGCCAAGCAGAATAATCTGAATAATAGGAAAACTGAGTTGATAAACAGAGCTGCTGAATCCTTGATTATGTGTATTCACTCACCCTGTCCCCTCACCCTGTTGCATCAAAGATAACATTTATCTGAATCAGGAAAAACTATAGGATCACATCACCCATGATAAAAGCTCATCTTATCCTAAATATGGATTTCAATCTATAGTAAATATATGAATAAACAGTAAATGCATCAGAATTTAATAAAAGGTGTCGACCTTTTTATGTGCATACACCTTTTCGTACATGCATCATTGACAACCGCATGCTTTGTATGAACAAAAGAGCTCTCTGTTTTTGGTTTTCCCAGGTATCAGGCAGGTAAATTATAAATTATTTGACAGACGAGGCCATTAAGGTTGTAAGAAAAGGCCTAGTTCTGAATTGGAAATTAAACTTAAAATGAAAAATGTATCATTTAACGATAAAAAATTCAAACCACATAAAAAAAATCCGCTTTTTAGCATACTGTGTCATTGTTCAGCACCCCACAGGCGTACGACTATGCCCTTGAATCGTCCATATCTCTGCTCTGCTATTCACCCACAAAACACCTGAGCACATTTCAGAAACGCTGTCTTTGTTTTATATACAATGACTGAGCCATGGTTCCCACCACTGAAAGAGGGTATAAATGGTGTGAAGCACTGAATTGAAGCATCTGTTATGAAAGAAACCTGAATTCTTTAGGCAAGGCAGTGATTCACCTAACCAGTAGAATATAAAGCCCCCTTTATTTTACATGAGGTTGTGCAGTAGGAAATTTCACAGAGGGAGCTGCCAATGCCTGTGGGTGTCTTGTAGGTGTCTGGCAGCCATATAGTGATGTTGTTGTCACATCTGGCAACATAGAGATGCTGGCATACTGAGAATCTGCAACAAGTTTAAAGCCTCCCTCATCCTGTCGTAATCCATGCTCCAATCATCAGTGCTATCTGCCACTGTCTCCAGTGATAACAAGAACTCCTTAGTAAGATTATTAACTACTCAGCAGCTGATATCCATGAAGTCAGGCTTCAGTCTTTAGTTTCAAATTCAAGAGCATCAAAAATCCAAACAACGCTTTTGTCCTAACAGTGTTTGTGAGTCGTGGATTCTTTGGTTCCATGCCATGAACAGGCAAGCTCTTAGGTGTTTCCAATTATTGGGAATATGTCGAGGTGGCCCTCTGTAATTAAAGCCTAATCATGCTGGTGGATTCAGAGAAGCATCCTCATCAAGCTTTCATTACTATCCCTCCTTCTGATGCCTAGCAGCAACCCAGCCCCCTTTAGGAATGCTCAGATGGCCTAGTGCCAAATCAAATCAAGGTATTTTTTGGCTTTAATTTAAGAAGGCATTTTTGATTTTCTAACTACAATATATTGGGGGAGATTGGAGGGGGGAGGGGGTAATCCCCAGTCTCCAGTCCTATTGTTAGGCTCTAAAAGCAATTTTCTAAAGGTTCTTTGAATGCAATTTTGGTTGATTCTTCTGTCATATTCTTGTAATCTGACAAAATTCTTTAAACTAATTTCTTCATCCTTTGAACAAGTTGCACAGGCAAATATGTTCTCCCAATCATACACAAATATGAACCAATAAACCAACAATGTGAACCAATAAACTACTTTTGATTCAGTAAAAATTTTGTTTATCCAATGTCAGCAAGCACTTGGGGACAGTGACGAGGAAGAACTCCCTTTCAGCAGGAAGAAGCCTCAGTTAGAACTTGGCTCAGAGAGGTTTGTAGAGCAGAAAAAAGTAAAAAGTATAGAGTTGTCATTTTCCTATAACAATGAACATTATTAGTACGAGTACAATAAGTTAATTTACTAGCTGTATACTGGAGCCTAATCAAGGACATAAGGCCTCAGCCATGTAGACCTAAGGACCTGTTGGCAACTATCTGGCAACCACTGGTCAATAGGGGAGAAAAATATATATATTCCCAGATTGGTTGAGAGTCTGCTGACAGTGGCTGTCAAAACAGTTGTCAAAGCTCCATTCGTGGAGGTCTAGAAACCAGTCAGCAACCTGCCGGTAAGCATTAGTCACAAGGAAAGAGCATGTATTTAGTGACTAGTTGGTTGGTTGTTGCTGGCAGTCTCTAGCATCAAATTGGTTGCAAAGAGATACATGATGCTGCACTGAAAACCTCCTTCACATTGCTTTGGTTGCTAGCAGGTTTCTGCAGAAGATGCCTGTTTGTCTGCAAACACTCATAAACTGTCAAACTAGCAATCAAACAGCAGAGAAACTGAAGAATCTACTATTGTGACCAATTTCACAGAGCAACAGCCACCAACCACTCACCAGCCAGTTAGGAAAGACACATTTTTCCGATCGACCAATCTCTAGGCCTGTGTGACTGAGGCCTAACATTCACATTCACATCTACACCCCCAGAGCGAGTTGGTGCTCGGTTGCATCTGCATTTGATTGATCACTGGGGGGACTGTTCAGCTCTTCGCCCTTTCACTTATTTGGCTTTTCATTTAGATATAGAGCTGATGTCTAGGCTCATTAAATCAGCTGTGTATGGGGTGACTCGATGACTCTAGAAAAACATTTAAACAAACCGTGGCTGATTAAAAGCTGATTCTCTCGAATGATTCAGAAGCTCAGCGGCGTATTCCTTGCTATTGGGTTTCCCTGCCCACTATTTTAGGCTAAAACGATTGCTTCTGAGATGAGCTCAATTCATGAGTTGCCACCAAAATAAACACTGTCAATCTTTGCAAGATATATGCAACAATAGCTCTTTTTTTTTCTCTCCCAGAATGGTATTGCATTCCAGCTGTATAATATGCATGAGTCTGTACTTGTTTTTCCCTTCCAGCTTCTAAACGCTCTTCCACTTCAGAGAGAGGTTCGAATGAGACTACCGGTGAGCTCTTGTGTTCGGAGAGAGAGACCGAGCAGCTGGATAGGCTGGTGGCCTTGTGCTCTGAGACAGCTCAAATACAGAGTCATATGAGAGCACCTGGCCCTTCTATAAGCTGCTTGTTTGACAGACAGCACAGACACCTGGAAGCCCAATGAGAGAGTGCAGTGTAAAAGCCACTGCTGCTCTACAGAGCCATGCATTATGCAGGAAGCTCTCTCTCTCTCTGTTTCTCTCCCTCTGCCCTCTGCTCTGCGGTAAAAATAGATCAGCAGACCTGAGCGTTCAGCTCTTTTTTATGCTTCTCACTTTTACTTGGATCTCACCAGGTGCGGTGGCTCTTGGCTCCCTGCTCGCATTTCTTTGCCTGAATGTTTGTGTATCTGTGTGCGGGTTTAAACACGCACGTGTTTGCACACTCTTTTGAGAGTGTGTGCATGCATGTCTGCATGTCAACCAGGGCTGTTTTATCAGTTTTCCACTGAACTCGGCTTTCAATAAAAGTGGGATATTAGTCTCACACACTGGTATTTCCAACCATTGTGGTGGGGAGGATATTATTTGGCAGTCACAGGTGGCGTGGCATTTGTAAAACCGCCGATAAAGCCTACACTGCAAGACCAAAAGTATGTGGACATGGCCAGGCTTATGAGTTTGGGGCTAGTGGGGTCCCTTGCCAACATGAAAACAAAGTTAGCTTCATAAAGATGTGTCTTTTCCAGTTTGATTAGCCTGCCCACAGAGCACAAACTATAACCGAAATCTAGCATCTGTGGAAAGAACTGGAACATCAAATATGAGCCTGGACCTGATCGGCCTCATCCAACATCTGCGGTAGGAAATCCCTGCAGCCACATTCCAAAACACTGCAGCGAGCTTAGCCATTAAAAAGGTTATGAACTGTAATAATTTTGATGTAAATCAAATTAGCTTTTTACGTTTATCCCCATTTTGCATCTGTTGGAGTACAGATGGAGCCTTTAATACGAGACATCTTCAGAAACTGGCTGTACATATCTCAGTCTTGGGGTGTCATGTTGGAAAGATAACAGTTATTTCCGCAACTTTGAGTTTCTGATATTTTTAGATTCAACGAGAACATTACAAATAATAGATTAAGAATAATAGTGCATTAAACATTTAATACATGCATGTAAGTATGCATAAACATCCAGCCTGCATGTATAAAAGTCCCCTGCTGCTGAGCGCAAAGGCTCCCTGAAGATCATTGATCCGTGTCAGTGACCACAGTGATCTCTGCCTTCTCCCTGATTGCCATTCTACTGCTAATTAAACAGTCCTGCTTAACGAGTTCACGTTGATAACGAGGTTGGAGGGAAAGGTCACCCTGTCACGCTCACTTCAGCTGGACACCGTCAATAAAAAACCCTACACAGAGGTAATCATCCAAAAGTTAAAGAAAGGCAAGAGACTAAGAAACAGAATGTGGTGGTGCAGACTTACGTCGGCCATCAGAATTTGATTGGCTTGAAATATCACTTATTGATGTGAGGGAGAATACTGTTCAGCAAATACATATTTTATCTCTTTTAGCCATACGGTTACTAGTTTTCTGTGCTTCCTTTCATTATTTTAATTCTGTGCCTTTGAATGTTAATCCTTTGAAAGAGTATTTAGACCATCACAGAACACTAAAACTCTGCAGTGAAGCTCAGACTAATGAAATTCATTTTGCGCATTAGCAGCACTTTGTGATGTAATATAATGGCGACTATGTATGTTTCTTTTCCCATTATCTATAAATTTACATAACACATAACTGTTTTGTTTTTAATCTACTTGAATCAAAAAGATTCTTAACACTGCACATGATTTAATTAATAAGTTTGTCTTTTTTTTCTTTTATTATTTTATTTGATGGTCACACATCTGTATGTTCTCGGAAACTTAAATCAGCCAGCAAGGTTGCTCTTATATATTTAAGGTTTTTATATATGTAAGGGTTCATTTTATCTTGGAATAAATTAAGATAATCTGACAGTAAATGGCAGAATCACAGACACGTCCTGTAGACGTTTTCTTTGTGTATCTCACAAGCTAATCTTCACTGTGGTCCCTCTTTCAACCTCTTTCAACAAGACTAAAGTGCTTTTGCTGTGTTTTTCAAGCGAGCCTATGAACGTCCATTGAGAAGCCTGGAGCCAAGCACACACTCACACGACCTATATCTACTATCTGGCCTGCGCATCATTTATCTTACAGCGGCAGAATCAGGATAGATTGGTTCAATTAGACTGGCCTTTAATGTAATCTGTTTAATCCATTTCTATCATCAAAGCCAATACCTACCGCTCTCCTCTGAGAGTGGGATTAGCTGTACGAGTGCATCTCGGAGCCAGCGTCTCAGCTATAAAAATGGAGCCTCTGAGTCAACCAGATCTCCTCAATACTTGTGATATTTGTTTTCTTTACAAGTGGCTGTTAAGAAAACAGAGTGTCTCAGTGAAGTTTTAATGGGTGAAGATTTAAGATCCTCATATCCTACCAGAGATTGCAAGCGCTGTTTGGCACAATGCCTGGTGGCCCAGTAAAAAGACAAGGAAAGACTTGGCTTCCGTTTTATTCTCTTCAGTTGATTTCATGCCTTTAATTGGGAAAAACCAGTAGCCTACAGAGCTGCCCCAAACATTCATTAAATCTGAGAAAGTTTGTGTGTAAATTCAACCTCAAAAGCTAGTGTACCTCCAAATTAGTCTTATGCCAAACACATTTTAAAATTAGATAGATACAAACTGTAGGCATTATGTAAACTTACATATTATTCCACTGTAAAAACATGCTCTTTCCATGTGAGCTAATATTTTTCAGAATGATTTAGAATTATAAGCTAACCTAACTCACTGTGACAACCAAATGAGTCATTTTGGACACAAAGCTTCAGTTTAAGGTGTGAATTTGTAAAATTTAACCTAAATTGATATCAATAAGGTTTATTTCACAGGATATTTTAGTTTTGAACAATATTCACGCTAATCGAGCTAAATGTGAAACAGGCTAATATCTATACAATTCAAGCTAAATTGTTAATTTTCATTCAAGTTTTTACATTATGAGAGTTAACAAGATATGAATTTAAATTTCAGTTTAAATTTCTGGTGTTTTTACTGGTTTTACAATTCACATCAATTCAGATCATAATAATAAAATAGTGGTCTATAGTCTAATAGTATAGTTACAGTGGTTTTCATGTCAAGATGTGTGTAGGGGGTTCCAAACATTGCTTTCTATTGGGTCAAAATGATTCTATTGGGAGTTCTAGTATTAGCTAATAATAAGTTGTGTTGTGATGCAATTTTGTTTATTCCACATTTAACAACATACACTATATCAGACCTTCCCAAAGTGTGGGGCCCGCCACCTAGGGGCGCAGAGCCATGCCAGGGGGAGCGCGGGATGAAAAAGGGGGGAAAAAAACAAAACGCTTGGACACTGCTAGCACGGGCGCCTACAGAAACACAAAGCAGGAGATGAAGCATCGCTGAATATGTTTCCAAGCCAACTTCATTCTAAGCCAAAGACTAGAAAATATGGTGAAGCAAATCTTCCCTTTGGCTTCACCTGCACAAGTGCCGAGGTAGGCCTGCAGAATTGGGTTTCCCTTCGTCGGGAGCAGCGCTGGGCTGTTTAAATCACGGACAAACAGTATCCCACATTCTTGATTTTTAGTTCACAAACACTTCTTGTAATGACTTACTACTCCTGACATTTTGGAGATATACATACTATACTATACTTTATACAGTAAAGTTACAGTGAGATACAAATAACATCAGGCTGATCCTGCCACGATTTGTTCCCCCTGTCTAAATCACGGACAAACAGTATCCCACAGCTGTTTATGTTTACCTATTTTGCACAGAGAGACATTTTTTGAAAAATGTATTGATAGCAATGTTGAATATTATTACACAGGGAAAAAAAAACACGTAAAATAATCACACCGTGACGTCTCTGCCTTTGTAAATGGACGGACAGTAACTGCGTGTGTATATGTAAGCGTGTAAAACCTGCAGATAGTCAGATTAACAGTATTTTGTCTGTTAATCGCCCAGTCTGCAATTCATCTCATGTAAACAATAACTTGGCGCACCGCGTGACGTGAAAAAGGCAGATACCTTTGACATTGCATGACGAACTCTGTATTCCTCATCCACACGTAAACGCAAAAAAGGAGTTTTAAAAAATCTCAGTTTTAGGTGATTCGAAACGCCATTTACCGGTACGTGTGGACGAAACAGCTGCGTGTTCAAAAATACCCATGTAGGTGTGGACGTAGCGTAAAAGAGTTAGTAGTTTATTTTCTTACTACCTGTAATTCATTGCAGATTACTTGTATTTGCTTAATTGTTTACTAAATGTTTGAGGTGTGAAATAAATAAACCGCAATGGAGCAAAATATGGGTGTGTGTGATTGCAGGATGTGTTCGTGCGTGTTCACGCAGTGGGGCGCGAACATTTTTCTTGTAAAACAAGGGGGGCCCAGCAAAAAAAGTTTGGGAACCGCTGCACTATATGATGAACAAAACCATTTTAGTAAAAGTCATGAAATATCAGATTGAGGATTTTTAAGGGTCTTTAGACGATTAATAGTTACTCTCATGCCAATTTTAGTGTTAAACAATAGCTAGCTATATGGGTTTTTATGATTATTTAGGTTAAAACTGCCATAAAATAATATATAAGCTTAAATAGTATTTTTTTTTTTAATGCAGACATAGGTTTCAGAATGATTAGAAAATACACAATTAAGCTAACCTAACTGATTATGCTAACACAACCGGTTCAGTATTTTGGTTCAAAAAGAGGTCACAAACCTTACAATGAACTTTCTTCTTTTGTGAAATGTAACTTGGGTTATGAGTTAACAGATGCCAATTTTATGGGCCATAAACCATCTTAAATTTAAACAACTTAAGCTAAATGGGAAGCAAGCTAACAGGCTAAAATTAGGTATATGCGCAATAAAGTTCTGCAATAAATATGCAATACATTTGGTAGATGTTAGTCAGTATTTAGTAGCAACTCAATTTGAAATAAGGGCTATTTTTTCTGGTGAACCCTTTCTTAGTTTAGTTGAATGGAAATCCCCTCTTATTAAGACTTGTGCTAATAGCCAGGCTAAATTTAATCTCCAAATGGCTTCAATACTACACTCTCAGAGACTGTCACTGTTTTCATTTAGGGGTTTCCATGATGTTTCCTTTATAATAGTGTGCTGAAGGAATCATGGGTCTGTGAAAATACTTCAAAAGCCATGACAAAAATTTCCCGCCCTCAAAAATATCACGGCTTTCAGACTGTTTTCTAAATTCATGGATTCCATCCAACAGCTGCAATCTGCTTCTACCTGCTGAGATTTCCACAGGGAAGTGGGATTTTATACTCAATCCCCATCTATCCATTCCCCTACCCTGCGTGTTTCTGTACTCACGCTGTCTGAAGAAAGAGGAAATGAGTGTGTGGGTATTTACAACTGCACATACATCTATTTTTTGGTTTGAATGCATTTTTATGATTTATACTGTACATACTCATCAGCCCTTATCGCCTTGCCCATAATTCCTGCCTTTTAAAACAGATACAAATTTAGGAATTCTACACTATATAATGTGCAAAAAATATAATTTTTCTTTTTCATTTCACCTGCTTTCATGGGGGGGAAAGCCACGTTTAAATAAAGTATCTGTAATAAATTCTCCTCCTGCTGTGGATTACCTGTGTGATTGCTTTTCAGTTGAAATTCCCCATGCAGCATTAGCAACACTGCTTGTCACAGTCGATGGAAGCGCTCCCATAGCTCTTTTTTACTGTGTCGGGACTGCCTGCAGATATTAAAGCAATATGTGAGGCTGTTTGTCTGACTCCACTGGCTTTGTGTTTTAATGACTCCTGTGTGTGCGTGTGTGTGTTTTTGTGGGGACACTGTAATAAGACATGGTGATAAAGACTTGGTGCAACACTGGTTTGAGCAGAAACACGTACATGGATGGCAACTTTGTGTTGCCATCACACACACACACACACACACACACACACACACACACACACACACACACACACACACACACACACACACACACACACACAGAGAGAGAGAGAGAGAGAGAGAGAGAGCAGTGACCAGTTTAAATTGAATATAGCTGACAGGTTTGATCAGAGTTGATTGATTTGCAGGGCTGCACGCAGCCTCATGGTGAGGGTAAGAGTTGGACACCTTACCGGAACCTCCTCCTCCGTCTCCTCTTTACTCCAACCCCTGCCATCTCTCTCTCTTTTTTTTTTAACACAACCCTTATTGCAAACCATATCTGACAATAGATATTGAACAGGGAAGCAGGAAGGATCAATGTTTGTTGATTGGTAAGAAAATACAAGGCTGAGGCTGTTTGAAGAGCCTCCAACTTAAATTACTTCAGGATGTTCTTGGAACCAAAGTGTGAGGTTGAACAGATTATATGGAGTCGATCTGCAGGAGCAGATACATTTTTGAGTATAAAATATATAATAAGAGTTTTTATCAAACTTTAATTTTCTCCAGATAGTCATAATATCAATGTACAACTCTGTGTAAGAATAAACAAGGAGATGACTTCTTTCAAGTTCAACTGATGAAAAATTTGTTTTTAAATTATTTTCAGCAGCTGTCTGCTTCTTCAGCACACAGCATCATATCTATGTGAGCATTTACTGCCATCTGCTGATTGTTGCCTAAAGGTGCAGACGTATGAATGCACAGCACTGAATCTGTAGGAGAAGTAATAATAATAAAAATGCTTTTCCATTCTTGACCAAAACTATAAGACAAATGCTATGTTTGAATATAAAGTCCTGAATATTTTTTGTAATATGCGTGTAAAGTTAAGCTTATTGTTGCCTGTGTAATGCATGTCATTCCCATCGTCATGTGCCACCTAGTTGATCATTAACTGCGATGCTACATTTTAAAAGAATTGATCCCATGCATAGTTTAATTGCGAGCCGTAGCACATGGTGCACAGTGCACAGCTCTGGCAGTTAATCTTCAACTCGGTGGTTAAATAAAGACGAGCTCAAAGTACCGAGTCATAGTATTCAGTCACATATTGCATACAGTCTGCAGGCACACTGCTGGAGCAACATGGCTGTGCGGCTCTTTGAGGGGAAAGATCATGCAGCGGCTTACCTGCAGTACAGAGTGGCACCCCAGGAGCTGGTCAGCACAGTTATGAACTTTATGGAGAAAAGGGTATGTGTTTATGCTTATGTGCTTGATAGCATTTGAACAAATCCTGTGTCTCTATCTATTAATGTTCTATTACATTCAGGCAGTTAAATGTACTCTAAAATCACAGCATTTCTCTTAGACACCAAAACCATTCAACCTTGCACTGGATGTAGGCTGTGGATCGGGGCAAGGGACGACCCTTTTGGCTCCATACTTCACCAAAGTGGTTGGAACCGACGTCAGCCCCGTCCAGATAGAGACAGCGCAAGCCAATAAGAACCCTCCAAATGTCTCATACAGGTGAAGGGGAACAAAATGTGGTGGATGTGAAATAAAGGCTGTGATTTAGATAAACCAATGTGTCAAAGGTTCTGTGCTTTCTTCAGCATCTTCATTATGTAATTATTTCGTTTTTTGGGGCAGTTCTTTAAGTAAAGGCTACATTACGTCAATCATTCCTTGATTGTTGTAGATGAAGATAGCTTTAGATAAACATGGTTGTAAGTTCTTTGCAAAGAGCTTACCACTTTGGGTAGCATTCTCAAACAAAACCATCATAGAAGATCAAATTCTAGTGTTACAGGGGTCACCAGTGGCCTCATATTATCCATGGGACGTGGCCTTGATCAGAAGCACTTGGACCCGCAATCAGTACCAGGCAAAGTGGTCTTCTATAAGTCCCACACCCACCTGTCAGACAGATATTGACACATATTGATGTTCTTAACTTCAGCAGGTTGTTTCATCCGATCTGAGGTTAGCATCATGAGAAGGTCTTAGGTTTGAATCCAGGCACGGGTCTTTTCTCCCCTTCACGGTCCAAAGACAAACATGGAGTGAGATTAGTTGATTATTCTAAATTGATCTTAGGTGGGAAAGTAAGCGTGAATGGCTCTTACTCTATGTGTTTGCCTAGCAAGAGATTAGTGACCTGTCCAGGGGGTGTTGAACCTGCAACACCTGGGATGGGCTCCACTCCCACTTTCTGACTTGGATGGGCTGCAAATGGATGAGTGGTTTTAAATTTTGAAAGAAAACTCCAGAGAAAAAAGTGGCGACATGTTTGCACTGCCCTTGGAGACTTGAGCCCTAAACTAAATTACCAGCATTGAATTATATTATTCCTCTACAAATGGAAGAGAATCCAAATAAGATCATCCACAAAAGCAAGAATATGCTTTGTTATTCAAAGCTTTTCCCTTATTCATCTCTCCCATCTATAATGGGCCCTATTTTTTCCTTGTCCTGACTCTGTTCACCTTAACATCAGGCAGTGTCCAGCAGAAGAGCTACCATTTACATCTGGAGAGGTGGACCTTTTGAGTGCCATGACAGCAGCTCATTGGTTTGATCACCAGCGGTTCCTCAAGGAGGCTGACAGGGTGCTGAAGCCTGGAGGCTGCCTGGCTCTCCTTAGCTACACCATGGACATGGAGCTTGAGTACGGAGACATCTCCAGCACTCTCAATGACATATGCAAAGAGGTTCATCCCAAATCTAAAAGCTCATGTGCAGAAATAGAGTACTGATGTAGGTTTTCAGCCACTATAAATGAATGCTTTCCCGAAAAAGCTTTAAAGTTTGTCTTTGCTTTCTTTCTTTGTCCCACCAGTTTTATGGTGCCCTGCTTCCATTCCGAGATCCCTACATTGCAAAATCCTCTAAGAAGATCTACCTAGACATGTTCAACTCCTGCTCTTACCCAGACAAAGAGTGGTGAGTTCTCAGAAGCTTTGCCAGAAGTCGACTTCAGTTACATTGACCAGAACATACTTATTTATGAGTCCAAATGTGTCCAGGAACGAGTCCCTGCAGACGAAAAGAACCCTGCCATTGAGTCAATATATTGGCATGGTGGAGACCTTCTCCAGCTACCAGAAACTGAAGAATAAGGACCCTGCCGAGGCCAAACATCTCTCTGACCATATCAGGAACAAGTGAGACATTGAACTTCACCAGTCTAGTCGTTAACTCCTGGCCTTGAACCCTCACCTCCCTTCACCTGGCGCTGACCGTTGATTCCTGTAATCTTCCCAGCTTAATTTATTTCTGATTATCAAACTGGCACAGTCTGGGGCATTAATCAGAAAAGCCAAACATTGCTTGACTAAGCTTAACTGTTGAAGGCTTTTACTGCTTTGATAATATAGCCCCCATTAATTCCCCCGCCAGTGACATGAGAGAATAGCTCAGCAAGCACAATATATGGAGGAGAATTGCTGAGCCATAACTTTTACATGGATATAAGTATGACATTGTATTTAATTACTGTTAAAGTTTGGGAAGATTTAAACAGTTTCACTTTGTTCTGTCTCTTTAAAGAGTTTCACCTGCATGTTTGCCTAATTTAATGAAGGATAGAGCCTCTGGAGGTTGCTGTTAATTTACAACTTCACATAATCTGTCATCCAATAGTTCCTCTAAATCATAATGAACCATTCTGTCTCTCTGTCTTTTATCCCAGGTTGATGTCTGCAATGAAGGTGTCCTCTCCTAAGACAGAAGTCATGATGATTATGCATTATTTCTACTGGCTGGCGTGCAAACCTTGATCACTCAGAATGCATGAATCCTGTTTAGGATTGCTTTCCAAGGTTTTTTAGCTCGTCACCACTTAAAACAAACAACTGCCTTGTTAGACCCTGATTTTTATTAAAGATTTTAACTCTAACAGAGTGCATTAGCAATTTTTTTTGTGTTATTTTTTAATTGTTTAGACCTACTGATGAGCGCCGTGTTGTACAAGCCTCACAGCGCTTCCTTTTTTTTTTTTATCTCTTTCTGAAAATGCAAATCAGAATTTTCTATTAATATTAACTCGAATCTGAATGAAATGAAGCTGCTCTTCAGTTAATTTTAGACTACTGACTATCAACTGCCTTATAGAAAATCTGAGAGTGAACACTAGATGGAGCCATTTTGTTGTAATGAAGTCCATGAAAATCTCGTGTGCAATCTTAAAATCTTAAGTTTGACAAGTATTGAGTGCACTTTTGTTTCTTTTTGTAATAAGTGAACTGCAGTAAAAGAAAAAGTTTCTTTAAGTGATGTGAAACCTCTGTGTACTGTAATGATATGAAATGTGAAGTTTATGAATATGTAAGTACCCCAGCCTCTATTTTCAAATTACAAGTTATTGAAGTATAAAATGATAGATAGATAGATAGATAGATAGATAGATAGATAGATAGATAGATAGATAGATAGATAGATAGATAGATAGATAGATAGATAGATAGATAGATAGATTAGTTGAAATATCCTTAGTATCCTTAGTGGTTTGGTTTAAAAAAAAATATTACAACTTGCCTAATGAGTCACTGACAGACATAGATGTCTACAATACTATGATGCACTATGAGTCAACTGTTCTCTAGACAGTTGACTCATAGTGTGTTTTATTGTAATACCTGTATTAATGTTCCTAAATCATGCCTCTGGCACATGCCCTCCATGAACTTATAATGAAAAAAGACAAAAACAATAATTAAAAACAAACTAAACATTCTCGAACACTGAAATGAGAAAATTCACTTTGGAAACTAAATGAAATTACACCAAATTAAAAAAAACAACAACCTCAAAAAAAAATAAAAACCATTTAGAAAATAGAAAACCATAACAACTCTGCACCACATGTTTTCAGTGACTGACCAGCTTATTTGTCTAATAAACTAGTTGTATCTGCTACTTTGTGGAAGTAGGAAGGGGAAGAGAATAATAACTTGTTAACAATAACTTTATTTGTAAAGCACTTTTCAAAACACAGAGTTAAAAAGTGCTGCATAGTTTGAAGCCACACATTGGACATACAGTGGGGCAAAAAAGTATTTAGTCAGCCACCGATTGTGCAAGTTCCCCCACCTAAAATGACGACAGAGGTCAGTAATTTGCACCAGAGGTACACTTCAACTGTGAGAGACAGAATGTGAAAAAAAAAAATCCATGAATCCACATGCTAGGATTTGTAAAGAATTTATTCGTAAATCAGGGTGGAAAATAAGTATTTGGTCAATAACAAAAATACAACTCAATACTTTGTAACATAACCTTTGTTGGCAATAACAGAGGTCAAACGTTTACTATAGGTCTTTACCAGGTTTGCACACACAGTAGCTGGTATTTTGGCCCATTCCTCCATGCAGATCTTCTCGAGAGCAGTGATGTTTTGGGGCTGTCGCCGAGCAACACGGACTTTCAACTCCCGCCACAGATTTTCTATGGGGTTGAGGTCTGGAGACTGGCTAGGCCACTCCAGGACTTTCAAATGCTTCTTACGGAGCCACTCCTTTGTTGCCCGGGCGGTGTGTTTTGGATCATTGTCATGTTGGAAGACCCAGCCTCGTTTCATCTTCAAAGTTCTCACTGATGGAAGGAGGTTTTGGCTCAAAATCTCACGATACATGGCCCCATTCATTCTGTCCTTAACACGGATCAGTCGTCCTGTCCCCTTGGCAGAAAAACAGCCCCATAGCATGATGTTTCCACCCCCATGCTTCACAGTAGGTATGGTGTTCTTGGGATGCAACTCAGTATTCTTCTTCCTCCAAACACGACGAGTTGAGTTTATACCAAAAAGTTCTACTTTGGTTTCATCTGACCACATGACATTCTCCCAATCCTCTGCTGTATCATCCATGTGCTCTCTGGCAAACTTCAGACGGGCCTGGACATGCACTGGCTTCAGCAGCGGAACACGTCTGGCACTGCGGGATTTGATTCCCTGCCGTTGTAGTGTGTTACTGATGGTGACCTTTGTTACTTTGGTCCCAGCTCTCTGCAGGTCATTCACCAGGTCCCCCCGTGTGGTTCTGGGATCTTTGCTCACTGTTCTCATGATCATTTTGACCCCACGGGATGAGATCTTGCGTGGAGCCCCAGATCGAGGGAGATTATCAGTGGTCTTGTATGTCTTCCATTTTCTGATGATTGCTCCCACAGTTGATTTTTTCACACCAAGCTGCTTGCCTATTGTAGATTCACTCTTCCCAGTCTGATGCAGGTCTACAATACTTTTCCTGGTGTCCTTCGAAAGCTCTTTGGTCTTGGCCATGGCGGAGTTTGGAGTCTGACTGTTTGAGGCTGTGGACAGGTGTCTTTTATACAGATGATGAGTTCAAACAGGTGCCATTCATTCAGGTAACGAGTGGGGGACAGAAAAGCTTCTTACAGAAGACGTTACAGGTCTGTGAGAGCCAGAGATTTTCCTTGTTTGAGGTGACCAAATACTTATTTTCCACCCTAATTTACAAATAAATTCTTTACAAATCCTACCATGTGGATTCATGGATTTTTTTTTCACATTCTGTCTCTCACAGTTGAAGTGTACCTCTGGTGCAAATTACTGACCTCTGTCATCATTTTAAGTGGGGGAACTTGTACAATTGGTGGCTGACTAAATACTTTTTTGCCCCACTGTAAATATAAATATCCTCATTTTATTATATCGTTATTTTATAATTTTTGCAAACAGTGGCCAACACTGCGCTCACGTGACAGATATTAAAGAGTCTGGAGACGTTTTGTGTTACTGCAAAATCATCTGTGAAGACTAGAGGGCAGCAGTTGTAGACGTGTCAGGTGCTTCTGCTCCTACTCGCACAAAAAGTCATGCTAGCAGCAGTCACAAGAACACTAGCAAAAAGCAAAACTGTAGGGATACGGAGAGAGCAATGCCCTGAGGTCTTGTTGTTGCCTCTCTGGCGCAGTTTTTATCACTGATTTGCACCAAACGACAGGACAGATTGATGCCGTTTAGCTGACTTTAACTGTCTTTGTGTTACGATAACTAAGTGCCTGCTTCATTGTAAATGTTGCCTCAAAAATGATTAATAAATACACTGTGGAATTTATTCAAAGGTAAACAAATATAGAGGAACTATAAAACTGTAACATTGTTTATTTTGGCTGTTAAAATTATTTCATACAGTTTCCTCTCTTCATCCTACATTTGTTTTCTAATTCCCGCTCTCCTTTTCATCTCTTCACCCTCCTCCGAATGGCTCCAATCACGTAAGTCTCTTCTACTGTCAGGTGTTATTTATGCAGATTGTTTGTAAGGGCCACGATGTCAGATGGTAATTAACATAAATGGCTTTAAAAGTCCACTGAATCCAATCTGACCCACTGGAAGGTTTTAGAAAATGTGAAGTAGAGGACACATTTTGAACTTTTAGCTGTATTGTCATAAGTTTTGCAGCTTTTCCTGTTGCTAAAAACTCGACCCACATTGCTGTTCATGCGACACCAAGGTAACTATGTAACTAATAAACAATTAAATAAATTCCTGTTTTTCCAATATCTGCTATAGAAATTTCTGTAAAAAGTGTTTTGTGTCCCTGACGTAGGCGTTTTCATAGAGGTGAACTTAGCCACCAGAAGTGACTGGACAGACAGTTTTAATACCAAATACAGAATTTATTTCTATTAACATCTTTCACAACATGCAATTGTTTCACTGCAGCTTCCAAATAGTCAATATGCTCAATATCAACACGGGAATATGAAAAGAAAATTAAAAGAGCATGCTTTATGCTTAAGAAATGTCTTCCGGAACGCTCTACAAGCCCAAACCTAACACTCTGACGGTCCCTATAGCATTCCCTGTGTGCGTTTGCTCCTCCACACCACTACAGCAGTCATGAGCAGGGTGACCAGTACAGGCACTGTGATAAATGGGGCGAGGATGCTAATCGGTGGGTCATGCAGGAGCCGACCAGTCAGAGCGCAGTCATGAAAGTAGATCTGATGAATCTCCATGAAGAAACGGTCGACTATCTGATTTGGCCAGAAGCAGTTTATCCTCAAGGCCACCTGGTATGTGCAGTTTGTGAGTCCCTCATAGATCCTGCAGAGGACAGCAGAGCACAGGCAGATTCATGCTGAACTTAGTATGTGTAATTAAAGAAAAGATGTTACTAAAGTTGATCCTTTTTCTGAATGTTTGGTGAAACATTTTAAAGTAATCAAGCTGAAAACCCAAATTGTTACAGAAATATCGGCTGGAATCTTGTGATGTCTTTGAAACGTCCTTTCAGAGAGGGAATAGAGCAGGGTATTCCTGTTGGTGGGGAGAAAAAAAGGCAAAAGAGTGTCTAGAATTACCAGTGGGCTTAACACTGCTAAATATAACTGCTAAGTAGTGAGGAGCAGAGGAAATGGAGATGCATACCAACAGGGTACTGCCCTTAGTACAGCATTGCACCATACCAGGAGAGATTCTGTTCCAGACGGCCACTGTGCCTAACTGTGTTTCTGAAAGTGAAGTGATCACAAAATCCAACCCTTTAACCCTCTGAGGTGTGAGCCTAAGCCTGCCGTACCGTACAGAAAGGCAAAAACGGGCAAAACTTGATCTTCTTGTTTACGGTTAGTTAGGCTTAGGTTTGGGGTCAGCACCAACGACGACTTCGACAATGGCCATCCTGAGATGGTTTAATGAAGCAGCTGTGGCTCAGTAGGTACAGCAGGTGATCTCTTAACTGGAGGGTTGGTGGTTGGATCCCTAGCTGCTCCAACCTGTTTGTGAACTGTTGTTTTACTTCCTTAATTTGCCTTTTCTCCCCCTTTGTGACTGTCGTCCCTGGGTCACTGATTTCCCCTATATCTCGTTAGTTCCTTGTGTATTTATAGCGTTGCATTACCTTTGTCATTTATCAGTCCTTCTCCCTCATCACCAAAAGGTTTTCCTGTGCCTCAGCAGCTACGTTTACATGTACCTTGTATTACGATTCTAATAAGGTCCAGTGCTGAAACTTTCAGAGACAGAAGCACAAACGTTTTCATAAATAATAAACAACTCAGGGTTTAGTATCTCGCTCAAGGTTACTTGGACATGTAGGTTGGAAAAGCCAGGGACCATGACCCGCTCATGCCCCTTGCTGTGGAGCAGTTGTGGTTTAGAAGGTAGAGCGGGTCATCCACCAATTGAAAATTGGGTGATATGATCCCCAGATAATCGAAGTATCCTTGGGTGAGATACTAAACTCTGAGTTCCTTCCGATTCTTCTATCGAAGTGTAAGTGTGTGCATGACCAAAGGCATTTATGAATGCATGTGAGACTGGGAGAATGTGGCTTGCAGTAAAAATTGCTTTAAATGCTCAGTTAAAGAGGAAAGGCGTCATACGAGTACTAATCCATTTACCATCTGTGAAGTTTGTTTAAAAAAATAAACACAAAAAAAGTGAGAGAATTTAGAGCCACACGATGGCAACTACTGCGCTGAACAGGTGATGGATATCTGACAACAGGAAGATATGATCAGACTGGTGCCAGAAGTAAAATAGCCACTGAAGAAGATGAAAGCGCTTCATCACTTTATCAGGTCTCATGCTGTTACAATTCGGTGGCTGCGCATTGGAGCAAAGGAAATGAACGTCAAAATGCTAAACTTTCAGCTTCAAAACATCGGTCCATAAACCAGACGATGACAACTGTCTTATATTCAGTACACGACTGAAGTGGAGTCCACGTCATACCTAATTAAGGAAAGCTATAACAGGAGTAAAAAGACTGATTGTATTGAAATGAGCAATGGTACATGTCTGGTCTTTGAATTCATGTTTTACTTGTCATTATTACTATACAGCCCGAATCCACAAATATTTTTTCAATACTCGTAATTTTCTCTGTACCGGCTGTTTTCCTGTGAGCCTGAACAGTGGCGTCAAACGTTGTTGCTAGGAGTTTGGTGATGCAACTGCCAGCCCCTCCAACTGCCTGTGCAAATTCTTTATGAGTTACAACTGAGCACACATATCCATGGACACACACACACACACACACACACACACACACACACACACACACACACACACACACACACACACACACACACACACACACACACACACACAGAGCACCACCCCCAGTTATGTGCTGGACCAAGTGAGGACTGTGAACCAGGAGGGAAATCACACAGTTTTGACAGCAGCTTCTTCTTTGCGTCCCCCGGCTCCCTTCATCCTCCTGTCTGACTCACTCCCTGACTGTCAGGGTTTGGAAACAAAGCCACCAAGTACTGAGACGATATAATGGCCAACAAATACAGTAAAGCTTTCCCCTGGTGTTGGTGCATGAGAGAGTAAACAGATAAACAGATAGATAAACAAGTTTTTTGCCTCTAATGAGCTCAGAAATACCAGTCTGTCAGTGCACCTGCTAAGATATTAGTACTCACTTAGAGGTGAATGATATAAACACGAGGCCTTAATGTTGGCATATTAAAGACTTATATAGTCTGGGTGTGAATCCAGAACACTGCCATCAGCTGCTTCTTATAGCTGTTTAACTGCGAAATGACTGAGATATCAAAAATCCTCATGCACATGACAGCATGAGGACTTCAGCTTTTCTCACCATCATTCTTCTGTTACACTGATGCCAACCCACTTTACTCTCTTCCAAAGAGCCAGACTTTCTTGTGATATTTTTAAAGTGTTCTTGAGCAACAGTTCTCCAGGCTTTCTGAAGGTCTTTCAAAAGTTTTTCTTTGTACAATGGCTGCTTTTCACTCATTTCAGTCCAGTTCCTGGGAGCCATCCAATCACTGAGGATGTAAGAGTGGACAACAGAAGACGTAGCAGGCCTAAAAACTATTTATAGCACACAAACAATATTTAAAATTCATGCCCTTAAGAAGTGTCAGGTCTTTAAGAGATACATCTGTGCCTTCAGCTCATTTATCTACTGTTCACTGAAGCCTCATCAAAAATGGTCTAAGTGGAAGGGTGGCTTCAGTGACAACAGGTCTGATGGAGTGATGAATCCACATATGACACTCCAGCCAGTGGTGTTTGGGATCTTGTAAAAATTTTTGGAGTTATGAATGCACAAAAGTACCATCAGGTTTTTATACACCATGTAATATCATCTGGAAAGCATCTGACTGGCAACAGCTTCATTTTTCAGCATGACAATGATCCCAAACATACTGCCAATGCAGTAAAAGACCTGTATAAAAAAAATCACACACAATACACGTAGACATTGAGGGCTAGCAGGAGGAACCATGCGCTTACCTGCTGCTCTCTGGCAGGTAGCTCCATGCCCTCCTGGGTTTTAAATGCACCTTAGAACACACATGCATCAACACTACAATGAGCGGGTGGAGGGAGGTTTGGAGTCTTCTCTCACCCCCATTCTCTGCGGCCTGCTGGAGCGGGGGGGCTAGGAGGAGGAGTTGGCCGTCCGACTGCGGTCTGGAGTGTGGGGCCTCCCTGCTGCTGCGGAGTCGGGGCGGTCTGCCTCCCCCCACCGCAGGGAAAAGGGTAATACCACCTGGGTCTGGGTGCAGTTCCCCCTCCAGGGGCAAGGGTACCTAGACCCGGTTTGTAGAGTACGCTTGGGGAGTGTGATCGTGTGTACAGCGTCTCTTTATGTCTGTCTCCACGTTGGTTGAGTGTGGAGTAAGTGCATATGAGAGCAAGAGGGTGGGAATGGATGTTTGTATCTGTGTGTGCCTGTATGTCTGTGTCTATATGTCAGGTCGGGTATCAGGCGCCACCTGTCTGGGGACATCTTAGGCCCTCCAAGGTTTGGAGGCCTATCTCCCCCTACCACCACTTCCCCTGCCAGTGGCGGACTCCCTCAGACATCGGTGCGTTGGTGGTTCTTTGTGTCCGGGGATGGGCGTCCAGGTACACACCGGCTCACTCCTTGGCGGCCGCTTATCGGGGCCTGGAGCCTGGGGCTCGCTCGGGCCACTTCGGAGGTGGGGTGCCCTCGGCCTCTCGGCCTGGGGCTCGGTCACTCAGGCACGGCTGGCTGCCGGCGGAGCTCACGGGCGCGTCACTGCAACTCCCCCTGGCTTCTGCTCCACGGCTGCTGAGTGAGCCCTCATCTGGGACTCTCCTCAGCTCTTTCTGGGACAGTGGTGTGGCTGCCCCTCTGTTGGTCTTCCTTGGTCTCTTGTGTTCTGGGGGCCTCTGGATGTCTGGAGTTTTGATCTCCTCCATACCTGCTTCATGCCCTGGAGGACGGGGCTGTGGCCCCCCCACACCCTCTAGCAGATTATTACATGAAGGAACCTTTTAAAAAAACAAGCGCGTCCATGCTCACAGGTGTACACACGGGTGATCACACCCACAAACTACACCCTTTTTGGCTCCTACCTCAAAGCACACTGTGTTCTGTTGATCTTATGTGCTGCACAATAATGTTTAATATTTAGTATTTACTGTCATATTCCCATATATCATTGTGATGCTGTTTATTCTATTACTCTTGTTCTCTTCTGCTTGTTTTCTTTTTTCTTTCTCAGCAGGTGATCCAGGTGATTGATATATGCATTTTTTATTTCTTTTTTTTTCTTTTTTTTTCTGCTCATTCTGTTGGTTCTTGTTTTTTGCCCTTCTCCCCCGTCCCTCTTCTCAGCTGTTTCTCTTTCCCTCTTTCTTTCTCCCCTTCTTTCCCCCAGTCAAGTCTGTCCCGTATTCAGTAAGTGAAAATAAAATAAACAAAAGGTGAATCAAATGGACCATTACGGCAAGGCTGGGATGGTCAATTTGGTAAAGTAAATCCGTTGGGCATCTTTCTTTGCCTTTAGACAACAATTCTGATGGCAAAAGAGCCAAACGGGACAGGCAAAAAAAAAAAAAAATCACACACAGTGGAACACGACTTCAATATCACTGAAGCAGTGTGGGGTCATGTTGACAGAGAACAGAACAAAAGGCAGAGACACGCAAAGAAGAGCTTTGAATGTTCTTCAAGAAGCCTGGAGAACTATTCCTGAAGACGACTTAAAGATATGACAAGAAAGCTGCCTAAGAGAGTTCAGACTGTGCTGAAGAATAAAAGTGGTCACACCAAATATTCACTTTCAAGCCCATTAGCTTACATGTGCTTACATTAATGCTGTATTTACATGTGTGTTTGCACATTTCAATAAATCACTGCACCTATTTCCTACTTTCAAGGCAAACAATTTAAAAATATGAGGAGTGGCTCAAGGCTCAAGGAACTCTGCTGTATGTAACAGCAACGTAATTATTTATTGAATTTAGCATAAGACAGCAAGTCAAGAAATCTCATTAAACTGATCTCAAAGCCAGCCAAAATAAGCTAACTGTTCAGTTGATATTGTTCTAATTGTGTACCTGGCAAACTAAGTTGCTCCACCCTGGCTACAGCCGCTGCTCCATCTGTAAGCTGCTTTGCAACACACAATATCTGCTGTTTACCAGGGTCTGTGTGGAGGTTGTGACTCTATAAATTGCAATTTTTTTTGACTTACAAGTACAGATTCATGCAAGAAAATTTGTGATTTTATGTCCCACCATGCGTTTCTTCCCTTTTGCATGTTCGAGTCAGTGAACTCACTCCATTGTGTCCTTCCAGCTGCACCATAAACCTCGATCCAGATTTTCCATGTTGAATGTGAAATTCGCCAAGCAGAGATCATTGATAAGAAACGTGTAGACTCCCCTGTTACAGCCAGACACTGATGCAAGGACTTGAGCTACAAAGTAGAAACAGAAGTAAGACAAAAGTATTTTAAAAAAATTAAAAAATATCTGTACAGAATATATATCTGTAGCAGCATATGTTTGTGCAGCAAACAAGGTCATGTCCTGGCAATGGTAATTCCTACTGGGCCATTTCTTCCCTATTAGACTGTTACTTTCACTAAGAAAAGATTTTAATTTGCAGGCAAAGTCCCAATCCCATTTGTTTACTTCAGAGATGCGTGTAAACAGCCTCTAAACGTGGAGGCAGACCGCGGCCATCCCGCAGGACTCGAGGCTGAATGTAGCACCACGGAGGAGTACAGTAGGAGAGGGAGGCTTAATCTGGTGTAAAACGCCTGCGTGGAAACAAACAGGTTGTTGTTACGATCGAGAAACATGGTGGATCTCCAGCCTGTTCGGGCCAGATAAGGGCCGACTGTGTGCCCATTATATTTGCTCTGTCCCTGCTGGCTCTCCCTGCACTCAAAGGAAGACTGAATGTGTTGACATGGGAGCTTCAAAAGAGATGCTACAAAAGAAGAATGTGAGAAACTGTTGTGGCAAAGCAAGATCTGAACGAACGCACAGTAATCTCCTGAAAAAGGAGTGAATATTAGCTTGTCTATCATCTACAGTCATGTTTCACCAGCCTCTGATGGCGACTGCCGCTTGGAGGATTCACAGTTGCCCCTCAACTTGGCTGTTAACCAACATTGTATTTGGATTACAATTTCCAGGAAAATGGAGGCATAGTTTGACAAATGTTCTTCTGACTGAAGGTTTATGCTCTATTGACTTTCTGCCTTCAACCCTGTTAGGTTAGGAAACATGCATCAGTCCAATGGGAATCTTAAATTCTGTCAGCGTCTCTGAGACTCAACATTTATGGATTTTAAAAGCTGATTCTCATGAATATTAGATGATGGGGTTTGAAATCATTTCCACAAATATTAATGATCCATGCTGACATTAACCCTTTAAAAAAGAGGCTGACCTAAAGCAACAGAAGACCCTACTGGGTGCCAGTCTTGTCAGTAAGAACAGGAAACTGAGGCTACAGTTTGTGTGGACTCAGAAAAATCAAACAATCGAAGACTGGAAAATGTTGCCTGGTCTGATGAGTGTCCATTTCTGCTCGGATTTTGATGTCAGCTGATGAAAGCATGGCGCCATCCTGCCTCGTATCAACAGTTAAGGTTGCTGCTGGTGGTGTGATTGTGTGGGGGATATTTTTGTATTTGACTGAAGAACCTTTAAGCACCACAACCTACTCACATATTGTTGGTGATGTTTAGTAATTACAAATTCCCAATTGAATTTAGATTAGACTACTTCTTCTCTATAGTTTTTTCAAGTTTCAGCTCATTTTTGTAGGTTTCAGTAATTGTTTTTTCCTGGTAAGTTTATATCTAAATTCCTATTTCAAGTGAAATTCAACAAAAGCACAGAGTTCCTTTTGTAAATTATGGTCCCAAATGAAACACATCTTTTTCCCGAAAGCAACTGCTGAACCCACAACCGCTACATCATTCTTTAATAGTATATGGTCTTTCCTTCTAGATGAATTTAACGAATTCCCAGTGTGTTTCTGGATCAATATTCCCAAAAGTTTCCCAAGAATTTCTTATTAGAGGTTCAAGCAATGTTGGAGACATAATCCAGTTTACTCTCTAACATGTCACATGAGTCATATGGTATCACGTTTGCCTTCATTTTCAAACATTGAAACAAAGTTATTGAAAATGTAAAACCATGAAATGCACTTCTTCACACAGCTGCTACTTATGTGTTTTTCTTTTTGACTGGTTACGTTCAATGACAATGGCCTGCTGAGCATGCAAGAAGGTATATGAGGGCAAATGCTAGTGAAATGTAAGGTTGAGTGAATAATGGTGGGTTTTTCAGAATTTCTTCCAGAAACAAAGCACATAGAGCATAGTGAACTTTTAACAAACAGATCAAGTCTATTCATAGACATTATCGAGAAACCCAAGAAAACAAAATCCCAACTTACCTCGTCCTTTTTTCTGCCATAAATCAACCAAGACTTGTTAATAATTTCTAAATAGACTAACATTTCAAAGACCTGCTTTTTTTTTGTCAAAGAAAAACATAAACAAGGTTTAAGTTGAATCCACCTATAGCGACTCTCTGCCTGAGTACCATGGACTCACCTGCCATCAGCAGCACAAACCCTGCTTTCAGGAGCAAGGCGGTCTCCAGAGCCATGCTGAACACAAACCCCAAAAAGTTTCACGCGCTCTGCTCACTCCCCGGAGATCAGCGGCAAAGCCTCATTCTAACTCCAATAGCCAGAGCCAGTGAGTCGGGAACGTCACGGTGCCACCACGTTAGAAACAAATTAACCGCAGTTCACGCTGTGTTGTCAACAAGAAGGCGGCAACTGATTGTGTGTAAAAGCCCCCCTGACCTTTCTCTGTGGCACCCTCCTTTCCCCTCCTCGCTGCAGCCCTAATCATAGAAGCGCTGCTTGTCATCTGAGCCCCTTGTCCGGCTGCTTTCTGGGTGGAACTGCTCACAGGGGACAAAACAAAGTCAGATACCGAAATTAGTTCAGTGTACAGTGCATGCTTTATAGCAGCAATTTAGAGTCTGGAAAAAACACTGCTGTTTTAATCCCTCAGTATTTACGTTTTTGTTGAATAATCCAATTATAACCATTTAACATCTAGAATTTGGATGGTTTTCTTTCATATATACATGACTCTCACAGCAGAGGCCAACTGTGAGGTAGCATGTCATCAGACTCATCACGACTCTTTAATTAAATGTCACATTTTCCCCATTCCTTATTTGTATTAGGATTAATGCATTAGTGTGAATACCCAGAGACATCCCCGGCGGTGGGCTCACACTGGGACCCCATTTCACAGCAGCAGCACACAAAGACAGAATTCCCATTTTCATGTCACACTCGTATCGGCACAAATCTCATGCAGCTCGCAATGTCTATAATTGAATGTTTTATCTGAGGAATTTTGCACAGGAACAGATTGATTAGTATTCTCAGCGCTGCTCTGCATTGTGCTGCCACCCAGCGTGGCTGTCTCTGCCGATGGGTGTGTGAGAGAGTAATCCAGTGGCTCCGATGACTGTTTTCATGTGGCTGACTTTACAGAGTGTAGACTGACAGAGTGCAAGCTGCATCTTCTTTAAGTTTGTAGGTATTGTGGAGCTAAAAAGCTTTTGTTCATTTTGGTGTTTGATAGTGAATTTGTTCATTTCCATGTCTGCAAACAGCAAATCTTAATCATGAAACAAAATGCTAATACTTAAAAGGTACTGTAAGTATTTTTGAGGTTATTTAATAACATTTATTACATATAACTTATGTAACATATAGCATATATTTAATAACACAGAAGATAAAGACATAAAAACCTGTGTGGGCAAAAAATGCCTTAAAACAAAACAAAGCAAAACAAAACACCAATTAAGTGTTGGCCTTTGTGAATAGAAAGATTATGACTCTTTTTTTTCCCCCTTAGTGTGTGCACAGATGTAATTATTCTCAAGTCAGCAGGCAGCTGGTCCAAAATAACAGAACCACAGTAACTGAATGCTCAGCTTATTGTCAGCAGATTAGACACATGACTCTATCGTCTCTGGACAGCTGACAATTACTGGCTAAACAATAATAACAGCTAGTTACAAGTTAAGGTAATTATTAGGCTTGGATGTCCTAAAAGTAGCACTTTCCTTCTAAAAAAAAACATGTGATTACATTTTCACATGACAGTTTTTTCAATTAGTCCAACAATGTTAGCTCTGCTTCAAAAAACTTTTCATCAATGCCAGCTAACAGCAGCTAACAGAGGCTAACAGCAACACACAGAGGCTAACAGCAGCTAACATAGGCTAACAGCAGCTGACAGCAACACACGGAGGTTAACAGCAGCTAACAGAGGCTAACTGCTATTCTTGCTGTTAGAAAGGTTCAGCACATCCTCAACAACTCATTCAGTATCAGTGTCATCAGAAGTGAGCTTCACAGACCCATCAACTTGTATTGGACTCTTTACAGCCTCCTAAATATGCAGATGTGAACATCCAGATACTGTCCACATCTGTATATTTAGGCCGAGGTAAACAGCAGACTGACAGCTTACACTCATTACAGATCAACATTAACCATCCAACATGTTATTTATATGTATTTGATATTTATGTGTTAAGTTGATGAATATTGGACCATTTCATTATGCTGTATTGGAGTAGATTTGAAACTAGAAACAAAATCACCCGAGGAAAGAGTCGTCCCATCCTGATCATTAGGAAGACTACGGGTTTAATGCGTCTCCACATTTTCTTGAACAAGATTAAGATGTGTGACCAAACAAGGCAACTTTTCTTCTAGATTTTAACGGACAGCAGAAAAAGAAAAAATGCAGAATATTAACTCCACGCTTAGATTTGATCATTTTATTGTTTCAATGTTCATTTTTTTAAAACAGAAAACCTTTAGGCCCTGTGATAGACTGATGGCCCATCCAAGGTGTATCTATGCAACAACAGCTGGGACAGACTTCGGCTCCCTCATGACCCTGAACTGGGTGAGTGGTTATGAAAACGGATGGATACGTATTTCACTCTGTATCTGTCATATATTTAGTGTCACTGTGATGAAGAGGTTAGCGCTGTCACTTCATAGTAAAAAGTTCTTGGGTTTGAACTTGTGGCATCTTTTGTTCACTTCACGCTTGGTGGATTTTCTCTGGGTTCTCAGATTTCCTCAAACAGTCTAAAGACTACGTGTCAGGTTACCTGGTGAAGTTGCATCTTTAGGTTCAGATGTTCCAGCCTATTGCCCATGTGTACAACTGCATATTAAAATATTTTTATTAAATGAATCTGTACCCTGCTGTGATTTGCGTATAAGACTTAATTGCAGGACACAGATTGAAGAAATGTAATAATTTTAATGAACAACAACTGGTAAGTATTCACAATATAACTAAGAATCAAACTCAAGTTACACTCAAGAAAGGATTTGGTCCAGTTGCCAAAGTTTCTTTGTACTATTTTTTTTCTCCAATTCTGTCAGTTTCACATTCAGGTAAGTTGATTCTGATTTTCAGAATCTCCAAAGCAGGTGAATATTCACTGCTTTCCACAGGGTCAGGTAAGTACTCTTGAGTGCGGTGAGAGTGGCGCTTGTAGGTATGACCAGAAGCTAGCCAGGCTGATGGACCAGGAAGGATTCTACAGGTAAGGTTGGCATGTAAACAAAAAATCAATAAATACCAAAGAAGACTGAGTGATGCTACCACACTGGGAAGCTCAACAACCTGATGAATGGCGAGTGGCGGGTTATAAACTGTATACTGTGTATTTTTGCCCTGTCTCATTGCCCTCACGCCCAGCCGGTCTGAGTTTTGGGAGTTTTTCTTTCCTACTTTTGCCAAATGCTTGCTCATAGATGATTGTTGTGGGGTTTTCTCTATAAGGGTTGTAGGGCATTTACTTTGCAATTTGGAATTTGGTACAATATAAATGAAATTGAATTGAATTGATGATAAGTGTCGATGATAAATGGGTGCGCCAGGAGCCCTGGGCAGCCACATCTTCAGCTGAAGGGAGGTAAGCTGAAAAAGTCACACACAATTACTTGGGGAACCATGACAACCCCATATACACAATTTTGACCTTTTTTAAAGGTTTAATTTTTTAAAAGCTGCACAATTACAGAGGTACAGAACTGGTCTCTGGAATGCACAAAGCAAAAAGCTACAAATAGCTGCTGTTGTGCACTGTCAAATGCACAAAGGCAGTGCCTTGGAGTTCACTCTCCCATTCACTTTTGGTTGTGCCCCCTACAGATACATTAAAGTACCTTTTTGTGTGTGTATCCCAATATAATCTACAGCTTGTATGAAAACAGTTTAATATTTATGTGACTTTTCAAATGCAGAAAACTTTAGAGAGTGATTACACACACATCTGTGATGGAAAAGCAAACAAAGTAACCCATTTAATGATTTTTGTAAGGGTCCTGATGTCCGCCTTTATGCTACTGAGGAGATACGGCCTTCACTTCAGGTCCCTCAGCAGCAGAGGTTTGTGGATCGAAATTATATCAATAGCATCAATATCAGGGCTCGTATTGACATCGGATTAATACTACAATGATAAGTTTGATACTTTTTATTCTCTAACTTCAGTATGAATCCCAGTGAATTGCATTAACTAAAATATTATTGTTTTCGGAGAAGGGATGAAAAAATATTCCTCAAACACACACTAGTTTCTAAAGACATTAAAAGCTAAAAGGAAGTGAAAATCACAGTGATTTAATGTCATTAAAATGTGTTTTGCAAACTGATGACGATTCATCTCATAAATCATGACACACTGCTCTGCTATGTTAACCTAATTAGGTTAAATAGGTTAAAAGTACTGGTATCGTTGTTGGCAATACTTGGTATCATATTGATGCCAAAATGTGCAGTACTGCACAGCACTACTCAGCAGCTTTATGATCAAAAGGCTCAGAACCGAGCAGTTCCCCGTGAATTCCCCTAGAGAGCAGCAAAGGACACTAAATAAACCATCCCTTCAGGCACCGTGAGGCTGTATCAAGGATGGTCCTCACACTAATTCTCCAATAGTTCCAGTTACGGTCGAGTTTTCGCCTTACACGGATCGCAAATCAATATCTTTTTGTCCTCGTCGATTCGCCAGTTCGTTTCATACTTTCACGTCAGTCCACAAATAAAAAGCAGAGTGCAGAATATCTGTGGGCAGACTGGCTTGTAAAATGAGTGGCCCTGAAAATGGTACACTGCTCCAGCTTTTTGCCTTCACTGCGGCTTCTTCACACCAGCACAATCAAACTTTATAGGCTGTGCCTCGTAGCGGTGGGTATTTGCAGAGGCTGACCCTGCTGGCGAAGCAGGAAACTTTCGTGGTGTTGCTGAAACTACACTGTGGGGTGTTCCACTGATGTCTTCTGTCTGTCACATTATAACCCCTAAACAAACTACTTCCTACATCATGATCAGGATCAGATATTAAGTAATTTGTCTTCCCAGCAATAACGAAGAGCACAGTGGCAGACACAGCAGCCAAACAGAAACCAAAACAAAACCTGCTCCTAACAGGTGTATCGACGGCAGCGTTGGAGCTTAATAGCCAATCAGGAGAGGCGATAAGTAGTGTGGGCGGATTTCCAAAAGAAAAAAAAGTATTAAACGCTCCAAATCTTTTGGATGGGACTTAATAGGGCGAAGGAGGTGTCGGTCATTCCAAAGGAGGCGTGTTCAGACGCCCGACACGCACACGCATACGCACGCGCGCACATCGCGGCCCCCCCCCCCCCCCCCCCCATCCTCCTCCTCCCTCCCCCCAGCCACCGGCGCGATGGCAGTGTGAGGAGTAAATGGCTCAGAGTATCCGCGGTGGAAAGCGACCTAAACACTGGAGTAGGAACCGACACGCAAACAGAACGAGACGCGGTGCGTAAAAGCTCTCCACGGCGCACGGAAACGGTGCCAGGTGTCCAAGAAGCGCAAAAGAAGACTCCGACGGGGTTTTATTTTTTTTCTTTTTCCTTCCTCTCTCTCTATCTCTCTCTTTCGCTCTCTCTTTTGGTTAATTTTTTTTACGCGTGTGATCAACGAGGATATCTTAATTGGACATGTGAGTTACGGGAGTAAACAAGAGAAGCAGGTTTTTTTTCTTCCCGCCCCCCAAGATGAAGTTCTTCCCAGCTTGCGTCCTCGTCACTTTGGCGGTGATCGGATCCTGTGCGGCGCAATCAGGTGAGTGCTTTTTGGGGATGCGCGTCTCTGCGCCTCCGTTATTCGGTCAGGGTCTGACTTGAAAAGCACCGATGAAGTGAGAGTTGAGACATCCAAAGAGCAACAGAGCCGATCCTTTTCTGTCCCTGCAGAGACTTTAGCAATAATTCCACTAAATGATAACTGAAGGTCGCCGGGTTTCTGACTCTTTCTGGTCCAAAACTTAACACAAGTTCACATCCTGGCACGCTGGTGCTGATTTCAATTATCGCTCTCGCACCTACAGGAAACTGTCATTCAACTGCATCTGCGTAAAATAAAATAAAGCTCCCCAAACTGTCCTTCTTCTGTCGTTTTAACACAGTTTTATTATTTTTTTCTCTTTTTTTTACGCGAGATATGCTGGTTCGAAAACGATAACATCAAATGAAATCTCCCAACAAAGAAAAAACATCTGTCATCAAACAGACTGCGAATCTGCGCTGATTTAGATTATTTAGATCCCTTCACTAAGTATGAATGAATGCGCCATCGTTTCAGTTTAATTCCCCAGAAGACTCGAAGACTAATATATTTATATATAAGACTCGGGCTGCACCAGTGGCACAGTTTTTTTTAATTCTTTACTGTCTTTGAATAATTTAGATGTAGCAGATATTCTGAGGGCGATACAGGCAGTGGGAAAACATCTCGCTTTCATCATCATCATCGCGACCCCCGTGGAGTCGGTCCCTTGACGAAAATCACTTTAATGCTTCTTCAGCGTGCCTGTTTTGGCTTCGGATGCGTCAGTGACACTCGACAGTCAATTTATAGTAAAGTTAATGGTGTTTTATTTATGTGCTCTGACAGATCTTTCCTTTGGCGCCCCTGTAGGGTGTTTGCTGAGGTTTTAAATCCCGCTGGGATGTTTTGTTTATGATGCATGATTTGATTGCGCTCTTATTTGAAGTAAATCATTAAGTTCAACTTTTTTCTTTTCTCCAATGGGTTTTTGTTCCCACGCTTATTCATCGAGAATTCTAATTTGATTTGGTTTGGTGTGATATCTCTTCTGGAATTCTGTCCAGTTATTTGGAGTTCAGTAAGTGATCCATAATCTGGGCTCTTAGTTGACACAATCAAGTGTTTGGCACAGACTGCTGAGCCAAGGAAAAACAAACAGAAACGCACTTATGAGGCGGCACAACAGGAAAGTTGTCAGATTCATGTTCAGAGGTGAATTTGGCCCCAAACTTCCAAGGATTCCAAATTAAATTCCTGGATGCTTTTCCCCCTTCCCGCCTCTAAAGACAGCTCTGTTTTTCTTTGGCCTCTGCACATACACACCACCTCTCTCTTTCTCTTCCTGAGTCCCGGTTGGATCTTTGGATGCAAGGCGATGGAGAGGGTGGATGCGCGGATGGATGGGTGACACCCGGGATGAATGGGGAAGCAAAGTGGGACCCTCGCTGGTTTATTTATTCTCCGTGCATGCACTCCCACTCCGGGATATTTGTGATGCAAATTGTAGCCTAGGAATCTGAGCTATGCCTCTTGGGGAAAATGTTGTGTTTGTGTGCATTGAGCAGTGCTGAGTGTGCTGTCTTTCCACTCTTTCCTATAACTACCCCACCGCCCCACCCCCATCTCTCTCGCTCTCTCCCTCTTTATTGGAGGTATAAAAAAATGACAGCACACATCATATATCAATCCCACGTGAAGCCGTGCGAGGGTGAAGTAAGTCAAGGCGAAAGATGTTCACTTATAAAATGGTGATTGAATCTGTCTCCTGCTGCGAGACAAATGTCTGAAGCGGTCCTTCCAGTCAGCCGGTCTACAGGGGTGCACACGCTGTGAACTATGTGGGCGCCTCATCTGTGCCAAGCGTGGATGTTTTCACACAGCCAGAGAGCTTTCTCATTTTCAATTAGACAAACGTGAAACCCACAAAAGTCATTCAGAGATCAGCGATGACCACGTGGAAACGGGCCTGATCAGCTTTCTCATTTTAAACTCATGGAAGGCGAAAAGAAAAAGAAAACCTTGGCTGACTTCTCTCAGCCCTAATGTTCCTGGTGATTTGATACTAAAGAAGTAAACTGGCATGCGTGACAATGCATGAAATTTCCACCTGAGAGAACATCCCCCAAAATCAGCCAATTACAGCTCCCCGGGAGTGAGGTCAGAAGGAGCAAGCCTGTTAATAGAGATGCTTAGGAGGATTTGTACCTTTTTGTCCCCATAACCAGGACTGTGTGTGATTAAAGCACAAAAAACACACTGATGCTGTTGAACCTGCACCTAATTTAGTCAGAGCTTCTTATACTGACCGTCTTGTTTGAACATCATGCAGTTTGGGGTTTTAAGCACATATACAGCCTGGTCCTGGTAGCTTGAAAAGGGTTAAGGAGGCTAAAGCTGGAACTGAGCAGATCATGAGAGTGAGGTTGGTGGCTCGGTCTCCGGCTGCTCCAGTGTGCATGCAAAAGCTACCGTGGGTAGTATACTCAAACCGGAGTTGCTCTTGATGCGTTCGTCAAATTTATCGCACATAGAAAAGAATGACGTGAATGAGGCGTGTTGTATGAAAGCAATTCGAATAATATGCAAAAACCAGATCATCTACCGATTGGTTAATCCAGCCATCAGTTTGACTAACAGAGCCAGTCTGAAGCATGAATATAATATTCAGCTCAGCCTCATAAATTATATATTGGTGAAATAGTGAACTAATTAACTAAACTAATTGATTAAAGCTTCCTTCAGCTGCTCCTTTATTTGAAAGGGGTCACCAGAGCGGTTGGATCTGCATATGTGATTTTGCAATCAGTGTCTCCAACTGACATTTCACGTGTTAGGCAAACGTACTAACCACTACACTATGAAGCAATACATAAATTAATTCATAAATTTACTTAATTTCCACCTGGAAATAAAAAAGAAGGGGAAAAAAACCTTTGAGAATTCTGGGAATTTTCAAATTCAGCAAGTCTTCCATCAAAAAACCAGAGTGCGACTTCAATAAATCGACTTCCACTCAAGGACTTGGAAACCCAGAGAATGTGCCACACTTGGGATATCTGACCTGGTCCAAGTGCAGGGACTATGATTGTGAAAGAGTGTATCAGTGCAGCCGTACATCCCACTGATGTCCATTAAAAAGCACTGTAAAAAAACTTTTTTTTTTGTGGGGGGGGGGGGGGTTGTATCAAACTTGTCTTTCTGAGGTCATGAATAAACAGTCACACTCTGTCCTTGTAGTTGTGAAGAGGGTTAGTCATGTGTGTTCAGTCAGATTTGCACTTGTTTGAAGGATGGGGGCGGCTGAGTTAGTCTCTTAAGTGTCTTGAGAAGATGTGCCATGAAAATGTCACATCACAGATGACGGCTTTCTCTTGAACACGTTGTTTTGGCAGAGCTCGACAGGGAGAATTTTTGGCTTGCAACTTTTGATTTCGCTGCATGAAAAGCGGTGTTTGAGTCAGCAAACGGGACTGCACATTGCTGCGGAGGTGCAGGTTAATGATTGTTTGCAGGAATTTGTAGGCCAGGAATTGACAGGAAATAAAGTTTTGCTCTGATTGAGAAGCTGGCAGTTGAGATGGTAACGTGTAGGTCAAAATGCTGGGTAATCAGGATCAGGATAGTGAGGGTTTGTTTCAGATGATTCCCAGAACTTAACAGGCTTTAAGCGCCTGGAACCTTCCAGTAATCGATGACGTCTACAGGTATTTAATGGGTGGAAATCAAGTTTTCCGTGCCACGTTTAAGAAAAAAATATGGTTACCAAATATATTAGCAAGTGATGACTCCTTAGTGTTGTGGCTAACATATTCACTTCTTGGTTCAATTCCAAACAGAGACACAAATCCCCTTTGAGGTTGAGTCAGGAAGGGCATCTGATGTAAATCTCTGCCTAGCCAAGCAGCTTCTTCTTGGTCACGTGCTACCAACAGATATCTACCAGTGTTACCTTAATAAAAGAAGCACACACCGGTAGTCTCACCATCCTCATCTACCGCTTTCTTTTTGGTTTTTTTTGTTTACCTCTGCTTCCTGAAACAACTGGCTCAAACATTTTAATCCCTCCAGCTCTCGAGAGTGCCTCACAAATGCTGCACTCACACGTGTGTGTGTTTGGGTGACATTTAAAGATCTCCCGTGAAATGGCGGAGGGGGAGAAAGGGGCAGCGGGAAGGGAACCCGCTGAATGCCAGTATCAAATTACTGGGCGTTTGTCAGCTGGCACACACGGAGCTGGCCGAGGCTTTGTAGAAGACTGACGGAAATGAGAATTTATTACAAGCTAATTAAGCTTTTTTTTGATAGGATCAGTCTAGACCGCGAGGCCTTTATTTGACAGCATGAGAGATGAGGGGGGTGAAGGAATTCAATCTTGCTCTAAATTAGTCAACACGGCTATCATAACTTGATATCTGCCAGGCTCGACCCGTGCCAGGCTTCAGCTGGATGTTTGTCATATATGCCGGTGCGAGCTGATGGAGATCTGTACAGTTTCTGTGCATTTGTCAGTGTCTTCTGCTGAAAGACACGGAATAACGCACGGCAGTTTGCACAGAAGAATAATAATCGCAGTTCAGCGAGGGTGACATTGAGGTGTGGGCTGTTATTTTCTTCCTCTGTCATAACCGGACAGTCTCAGCGGGCCGTAAGGGAAGCCTTACAAATGACTATGTGATGCATGGGGGTGATGGAACGCTTTTCCAAGGCCTGAGACAGCAGCGCGCTACCTCTCATGGTACTCACCAGCTGAATCAGCACTCAGATTATTATCTGCACGGGCCGAACAAAGATGACGCTGTCCTCTCTCTTGCTCTCTTTTCCAAAGGAAAAAAAAGTCATCTCTTTTTGACTCCTACTTTTCTTTCCCATGCATTCAAGAGCGATCCGGCAACGTCACAAGCCCATTTGCTTGGCATTTTGTTCGCCCGCCAGCTGTACAGAGGGGCCTCTGTTTCTCGAGTTTGTGTCCCGCCCAAATATTTACATGCGGAATCACAACTGCACAGCATGGGAGGGAAAACATCCAAGACTCGGGTGCAAAATAGCGGCTTTATTGGCCTCTGTAATCATCCCGAAGCTTCTTCGTCTCTGGCGCCGTGTTTGTGTGTTTGGCAGGACAGACTTTTGAACCCCCTCCCTCCATCACCACCCCCCGTGCTTGTGCTTCCTAATGATGAGCAGGGCTGGCTTTGGTTGTGCCGAGCCATCCGGTGCCAACTCCTAGTGTGAGTTAGATTGGCCAATCGAAGCCTGGCACAGATGCCCCCCCCCCCCCCCCGCCTTTTTAGGAAGACTTAAGTCTCGCCCGAAAACACAGAAGGATTTACTGTAAACATCAGCGCGTCCACGCACTGTTTACGTTTTTGCATGCATTTTGATTCTGCGACATTGTGAGCTGTGTGTTTTAAAGCGGAAGGCAGCTGTATTTTCTCACTCAATGTAGTTTTGGAGTTGGGTGGTTCTGATTTCTTTCTTTCCCTTTCTCATATACAAACACACATACACACACTGAGTGAAGCATGGCCCGGGAAAAGAAAAGACAGGAAAGACAGAGGAATCTTTTTTTTCCTTTCCTCTTCTGTTTCTTCTAGACCACTGGAGGGTTTGTTCAACCCGCCACTTGTAATTCCACTCAGAGACAAATGCCTCCATCCTGCGTCTGAGGGGCTTCCTACACACACACATACACAAAACCCGAATTCACACACACTATCGAGCATCGCAAATACACACTGATCTTGCCGAGCAGTGTGGATTGGCTTGCACAACCTCCTTTACTTTGTCCTTTATTTCATTACCTCTCTTCCACTTTCTGTCCGGCACATTTGTCATCTCCTTTCCTTTTCCTCCATTTCCAAATCCCTTCGTCTGCTCTTCTCCCCTCGCGCACACCTTGTCTCCATCCTGCTCTCATTCATTAGCATCGCTCATTGTGTGTCTCTTTCACTTCCCTTCGCTTCTGCTTTTCTTTCCACATTTTATTAACAGCTTCTTTTTTATTTCCTCGCCTTTCCGCACTCTTTCTTACTCTGCTTCTTTCTCAAAAATCACTCACACACTCTCTCTCCTCCTTCTGTTTTTCATTAGTCGTGTGTATGTGTGTGCGCGCGCAGGGCTGTCATCGAGCACACAGGGAGAATGGAAAACAGCTCATTTTTTTCCAGCTTTAATTACGACACCCAATTTGTTTCATGGACAACATGCTGTCGGCAGCTCCTTCACACACCACTCAAACTGTCACTTACATGTGTGTATGCGTCTCTCTGTGTGCAATCGGAGACTCGCAAGGGTTTAAATAATTTTGTGTATTTCAGTAATTGCTCATCTTAGTCTCGGTTAGGGTTAGCTTTAAAACTTAATATGGGCGATCGTGGCTCAAGAGTTGGGAGTTTGCCTTGTAATCGGAAGGTTGCCGGTTCGAGCCCCGGCTTGGACAGTCTCGGTCGTTGTGTCCTTGGGCAAGACACTTCACCCGTTGCCTACTGGTGGTGGTCAGAGGGCCTGGTGGCGCCAGTGTCTGGCACCCTCGCCTCTGTCGGTGTGCCCCAGGGTGGCTGTGGCTGCAATGTAGCTTGCCATCACCAGTGTGTGTGAATGGGTGGATGACTGGATGTGTAAAACGCTTTGGGGTCCTTAGGGACTAGTAAAGCGCTATATAAATACAGGCCATTTACCATTTAAAGATTTTTTAATGGAGACTCATTTATGACGACCTATTGACGTGAAAGCACGTATCGCTTTTACTCTCAACAAGCAGCGGGTGCTGCCATGGGCACCTCGCTTGTGCCAAAGCGCTCACGGGCGGAGGATAGTCCTCCCCCAGCTTCTATCAGGGCAGGAGATGTTCGCATCTATGCGTCCAAACTGCAAATGAATCGCGCATGAGCGAAGCCGCTGCTCCCACACCTACTGTAACGCAGTCAGTTCTTCTTTTACTATTATGTTGTTTTGTGGATCACAAGGTTTAAAACTACTTATAAACACACACACACACACACACACACACAAAGTAACTCCACCAGAGCGCTTATTTTGGGTCACTTTTGCCGGTCCAAGCCCAAAAAAAGGAATAGGGTTGGAACTGTGACATTAAAAAAAAAATTGCTAAAAGAAATTTAATTTGTAGTTCTGAATAAACTCTAAATGCAGGACATTTCTAACTCACTTTATGTCTCTTCCACAATGTTATTTTTCTCTCCTACAATGTAGGTTACAATTACATTAGCATGACCAATTATGCAAATTAGGCAATGACGTCATTTAGCGACTTCTATCGACTTTTATGACAGCCAATAGCGATTTTCCTTACTGAGGAGTTGGCAACACTGCAAAGGAAGCTCTAGCCAATAGCTATCTGCTAGGGTTCACCTAAATATTACATGCCATAGCTAGTGATCACGTTTGCTAGCATTAGCTGATAAGTTATCACAGTTACTTCTGGCTCCAGAAACTAAACCGGTGGGTCAGGTCACAATGGCTAGATCTGCAATTTCATCAGCTAGATGCTAAAGAAGTCATTTTGCTTACTGGTTGTGTAAGCATAGTGGCTAACTGTGTTAGCAGCTAGCTGTATTAGCTAAACAGCCAAATGGCTGCTCTCTGGGAGTTTAAGTTTAACACCAGAAAAAGTCGCTAGAGTTGTTGCTAGTCGCTTTAGAAAAAAAAGTCGCTAAGGGGGTCTGAAAACTCGCTAAATATAGTAACAAACTCGCTAAGTTGGCAACACGGTTCCTTTGTCAACATCGACCTGCTAGCTAAAGTAGCTACACATCTAATAATGATCATTTTAGGCACTTATAATATTTAATTTAATTTGTTAAAACACTGAGCTTGGCTATCTTATGAAGGAGGAAATTAGCTGTAGAGACCATTTGTTTTGTTTTAGGCTATGAAAAATTTTGTTTTGTCTTGTTTCATTAGGGCCTTTTAACATGCAAGTATTCTATGGTGATTGCCTCACTTACATACACAGTATACAAGATGAACCTAGTTACTGTGATGTCGCCGACTGGTCCAGTTTTGAAGCCTCGACTCCAGCATCGCTAGCTTGGTTGAAAAAAAAACCAAACAGCTGTGACGAGTGGGGATAGGTCTGATTGAAGCTGCAGGCTCAGTGGCTTTTTATTTTTTAAATCAGTGTGACCAAAACCAGTAACTATGACCATAAACTCAGCAGCAAAGTGTTTAGGGTGGTCAAGATAGAAAATTATTTTCGCCTAGACTTCTATTGAGGTTTTTCATGTGACATCATGTGCACATTGCCCAAGAGTTTTCCACCATAATGGATATGATCCAGCCACTGGTTCCTTTGGAAAACAATGTCCTTCCCCAAATTAGTTAGTAGTACTTTCTGGATGAAAACTTGCTAGCAGACTACTATTCTTGGTAGTTTTTTTTTTTTTTCAATATTTACTTTGAAGGCAAGCCTTTTTAATTTCCAGTTTACATCATACTTTTCAAGTTCTACTGCTGCTCAGCTAGTAGTTAGCTCACATTTGCAGATAGACATGAAAAATAGGCAACCATGGCAGTCAACTAGTGACCAAAGCAACCAGATTTTTGCCAGTCGGTTGAGGAGTATATGTTTTCCTGATCTGTAGACCTATGTGACTAGAAGTTTAACATTCATTTTCTATACAACTGCCATCAGCCTCCAGGAACCACGGTGGTCAGGAAGCACTAATTTTTCCTTCATGAACGGTGGTTGCCAGATATTCGCGAGACTAGTCGCTACATGTCATTTGTCCAAAATAGTAACTTAAGCAAATAAGTTAAGTCACATGTTGCAACCACAGCTATTGTCAATAGAACATTTTCCATCTCATCTTGATGTTTAAGTTAGCAGTAAGTCTTGTTTTATTTTTCCTTGAATGGGAAAGGCATTGCTAAGATCATATTGAACTGACAGGGAACCCAAAAAATATAATAGTGAACTACATAAGCAGAGTTGTTCATGAAACATGGTACCTGCAGGTAAAAATTATCTCTTTGCCGCTATAGCACAAGCATTACATTCACAATGGTGATTAGCACAAAGTCCAGAAGCTTTATGGATAATATTAGAGTGTTTTCTGTCATGAGGTTTAGGTTTTGGGAAGGCCTGTGGTTCTGAGTTAAAGCTTATATGGAATCAGTGCGTGAGCTGCACAAATACGTATGTGTGCATATGCATCTATTTGTGTATTTGGGCTTGTGTATACAAGTGTTGAATTTATATTTGCAGCGCTGTGCTCAGGCATGGAGCCAACACAGGAAGTGGGACAGTGTTCAGCTTCCTTTGATTGGCAGCACTTCTTTGGTGAAGCAGGATCAAGTGCCATCGACTCCGTCTTTCACAAACGAGTTTGTCTGAGCTTTTTCTTTTTAGTTCCTTTGCCTTCTTTCACTTGCTTCCCTTTGCTTTCTGTTCTGTCTCTCAGCGCAGCACAATAGAGGGCATTAGAATCACAATAGACCCCCCCTCCCCCCGCCACCGTAACCTTGACAAAGGCTTCAGTTTTAATGAAAGTCTGTAAGAAGAGAAATGATCACTGGTCTCTAATCCCTCATCTGTGCATGTGTCGACCTGACAATTCAACCACGACCTGTAGATTTTTGTCATTACCTTCATTGTGCCCCCCCTTTTCTGTGTGACTGCACACACACACACATTTATACGCACGTTAACTCTGTGTCATATTTTTATTTCAGTCTAGTTGAAAACTTAGCTATTTTGGATGTTTATCATTAGTTCACACAGTGTTGTGTGTCTGTGTGCGTGTGTTTGTGTGTAATCAACCCCGCCTGGTGTATTGTGTGTGAGCTAATCCCTAGTAAGATATTCACGGCAGCTAATCTGTTTAATTACACTACAAATTAAGGATATTTACTGTTCCAAGACTTTTATGCGACACCCGCCTTAATCAGGCCTTAATCTGTCTGGCGCTATGAGAGTGTGTATTAGGCCATGTGTGCGCATGAGTGTGTGTGTGCGATTGATACTCTGTATGCTTAGGCATGTGCGACTTTGTGTCTATCAGGCTGTTCCTGCCAGAGTCTGTCTGTATCTCTCTCTGCCTCGGTTGCTTTCTGAATATTTGCCCACAATTAAAAGAGAAAAGAAAACAAGAGATTATTGTTTTTTTCCCCAGTTGTCAGCGTGCCAGAGAAAGGCATCATTTACAAGGATTAAAATTTAATATCGGTAAGATGTTGCTCTGCTATTTAAAGGACGCAAACTCAGATCTACACGAGCGCTGCTCTCCGCGACTTCGTCTTGTGTTCTGCTAATTCTGCAGGATTAAAAATGTGTTCAAACCACGGAAACAAGCTGTGTTCTTTTGTTAAGGGCAGAATTATGGAAGCAGGCAGCTGCGGTGTGTGTGCACTTCACTGTACATTTGAAATGAACGCAGGGTTTGTAAAGTCTTTACAAGTGCCAGTCCCTACAGCAGTGTTTTGGCTCTTTATTGCGGTGCTTCATTTTTTAAATAAAAATTAACAACAAAAAAACCCAAAAAACAGTTTGAGCTCCTGTCCATCAGAGTGATGAAATTTTGAGATTGATGGAGTGTTTTGGCTAGCTCAAATTTTTTCACGACATACAGAAAGGTTTTAGAGTTAAGACCTGATTTTAGAGATGAATTTAGAATACGGTCTAAATGTGTGAGTTTATGGTGAGGGTGAGCAAAAAAAAAATTTACCTTAGTGTTTGCCAACAATTTTCCACAATATGCGTCTTTTTGTTTTAGTACAGTACAATAAAACTATTTAAAAATGTCAAAAAATGTGAGATATTATTTGGGGATGATTGGACACGTCTTGGTTGTCGTTGTATCATGAAGGATCAACGTTCGAGCATAAATGATGGACTAGCTGCATTATAACCTGTTGAGCTTTTGACAACACGCACTGTATTCTTGTATGGTGTCGATGATATTTTAGTACAAATAAACACCAAATAATCCTCAAAAACGTTGCACCGCTAGCTTGCTAGCATTCTCATTGCTGAAAACTGGTTGTTGGCCCCTTCTTATCTGCTACATAGTTAAGACGGCGGTTGTTGAGGGTAATAAATGTGCCTTAGAAAGTTCGGAGTAAACTCTCTATTTACTAGTAGTACGGCACAAAACTGTTGTCGTTAGTCTGAACATATTTATGCAAATAAAAATGTAAAAATTGAAGTATTGAAGATTTTAGAAATGTTACAGCCACACTAGTGAAACGGGTGATTGTGCAATTTACACTGAGCTTGTCATCTGTTTTTTGTTTGCAGTGGTTGCTTTGAAAACGGTGACCGGGTCTGCAACTTGCAGACCCGGTCGGAATCAGTCAGCAATTGAATGTAATTTGTAAAAATTTAGATTTGCACTGATAAATCAATGAAAACTGCAATTGTTTGCTGTCTACATATGCTGAAATTCACATTAACTACGGACTCCAGGCTGAACCTTATAGATCCTCCTGCAATTTAACTGCAAAATGACAGACGCGCTCTGCAACCTAACTTTTACATAGGCATACAACCAGTTGAGTTGAGTCCCCTATTGTAAAGAGATGCGTTGCGGATGAGTTGTGTTTACTGGTACACACTAGCTCAGGGTGATTTCAGCGTGTTAGTCTACTTTTAGAAATTAGACATCAGTTATTTGCAAACCGTTGCCAATCTATCGGAGACCTTTTGCCAATCCAATCCAATCCAATCCAATGAATGAGTCAGACCATGACTATTTGGAAATAGGTTACCTCCCACCAGGTGTGCAATCATCTCGCGATTCCAAGTGATCAACCAGAGGGTGAGGCTGTTGCATGGTCGACCTCTGGCCAATGAGCTGGTCGCCACAAATCAGCAATCACTGGGTAACCACCAATTTTTTTCCAATTGAGGGGAAGATTTCTAACATTTCTTACCTTACCTAGTCCGACTGAGCCATTTTGTGTACTTTTTGTTGGTAGGTGTGTAGTTTCTGTGGGGTAAGCTTTGATTTGAATTTGCCTCCTAAAGTGGTTCTGATTTGCTGATTTTATGTTTCAGGCCACTAAAAGTAGAATAATTGATAGAATTCCCTCAGAATGACCTATTTTCCACATTCAAGTTATGAAGATTTAAATAAAAAAAAGTTGAGTTAATTTCAGTTTGAATTTATTTCATGACCAATTTCTGCTAGGAATTGTTTGCAGTCACTAAGTATCCATGCTGAGATTTTGTGCTGTTGGTGTTTGCCAACTGTGATCTGCAAGCATGCATGGTTGTGCACCCGTTAGTTCTCCACGTGTGTTTACGGGTGTTTATGTACAGCGTTTTGTACGAGTTAGAGGTTGCGTGCTCAGATGGGGCACGCTGTCCTTTCTAAATGGCCCCGCCCGCGATGCTGACCTGTAATAAATGAGTGGGCACGAGAAAGTGGCAGGCATGACAGCTGACTGGGGAGGGTGGGAATAGAGAGGGAGAGAGAAAAGGTGGAGGTGTGTGTCTGTTCAGGGGAGTGTGTGTTTGAGAGCAAAGAGAGACAAAGCAAGACAAAGCGTAGGTAAAAGAGATGGAAATTCTCTAAGGACAGATAAGGAGGGAGCATGAGAGGATGATGGGGAGACAATGGAGGAGGCACTGTGGGTCGGTCGTCGTGAAACAATACCCTGACCAGAGGTGGAGACACTCTCTCTGTTGCCACTTGTTCTTTTTATGCTCATTACCCCCAACCTCCCCACATTTTTTTTCCTCTGAAGTCACCTTGCAGTCCAGTAGAAATATGGCCGCTCCTTTGGCGGGGTTTAAAGGTACATAAAACTCGTGGAGGAGAAGCCGTGGACGTGTGTGTGTTTATATGTGCGTATGTGTGGAGGCGAGTCACCTTCAGCAGTAAGAAAGATGAGGGAGCGCTGGAATGAGTGCATTTATAAGAATCTGTTTGTGCATTTCTACGGTTTTGTGCACCGGTTCATTAATTTGTCTGCAGCTGAGAGGCAGAAACACACACAGAGGCGCACACCTGAGCGCTCCCCCGCGTCGCAACTTTTAACCAGTTGCTCTGCGGCAAGAACGCCATCGCTCTCGGCAAGGTGAACGTGAGCTGATGGAGGGTTATTTGCAAGATGGGTTAACAGAGGGAGAAAGCAAGAGAGGTGGTCTAATTTCGGCCGACAAGGGAGATGAATCATGTGTGTTTGTGTGGTTACAGTATGTATATGTGTGTGTGTGTGTGTCCAGCAGAGGTTAAGGTGGAGTGAGAGAGGCAGTGTGCTGTCTCTGAGGAGCACAGCTATCACCGCCGCTGAACGCCCCAATTAATCAGCCAGGGCCACACAGGCTCTTACTGTGTATGCGTGCGTGTGTGTGTGTGTGTGTTTGTCCGGCATCCACTGTGTAATTGTGAAGTGTGTCACGATCAGTGGGATGTGTCACTGTTTTGTTCTGTACCCATGGATGATGCTAATGGGGTCACATGTGTATCTAAGGAAAAGCAAAAGATGGCAAAAGCTTTATCTATGTGTTTATATTTTTACCCTGTTTTGTGAATAGTAAAATTTGAAAAACATGTCTCCAAATGGATCTACAAATCTACAAAAACTTCAGCCCTAGAAGAAAACTGAAAACAAATATCTGCCAGCACTGTTTGTTGTATCTTTTCTGATATTGTTGGACTTCTGGTGACTTAGAAATGAAGAAGGGCTGGATATTTTTTAAAAACGTGCACCAGAATGACAGAAGAGTTTTTCGGAAATATAGACATAATACTATGAAGCATTCCTTCTAACAAAAGAAGCCTGTGTTTTTGTATCTTATACTTGGCTCAACTACACTGTAACAGAAATTTCCAAGAATAAACCTCACCAAATCGGCTGAATTTGATCAAAGAACGTGTATAAATGATCGTTGCTTGACTGTGTTTAACACTCAGTGACGCAGAGGCCTTGAAGCCTCATTTTTAAAGGATTACTTCAGTGAATTAGTTTTGCTTCTTTATTAAGTTGATTGACTCATAAGACAAGTTAAAGAATTGCCAAAATCAAAGCGTAATATTCTAAAGCTGACGATAATGCATGCGTAGTTTTAGCTTCCTTTATGAGTCATGTTGAGCTAATTATGCACAATCCTCTTTGACAGCTACATGTGGTTGGGGACCATGTGGTAAAGACTGGATGGTTATATGCTGAAATCAACACTAACTTGCCAGGATATGCTGGACAGAGTCTGACTGATAAGGGATTTTTAAAGACCCATACTGGTACCAATATTTGTTGATTTAAAAATGTGATATTCTGATATATTGGCCAATATTTTGTTGTGTTTGTGGCAAACACAACTGCAGAAACTGCAGAAGACTTTCTAGTGGGACGATACATCATCAACGCTCTTCCATCTCTTATTTACTTTTGAAATTTTCATACATCAGTTATTATAAATTAGATACTGATTAATAAGCAAAAAGCTATTACCAGACGTTAATATCAGCCCAGTGATTCCATGGTGACTTGGTTGAAACTGAAATAAAACCACTGTGTAAAACTGATCTGATTTGAGCAAAGAATGAAGGAGGCCATCTGTAGTATATTCATCTGGAACAGTTATCATTGAACAGAGGTGGTGGTCTATGACACCATCCATTCACCACCTTTACAGTGGTCTTGAGATCCCTTCCAGGGGAATTCAACCCCCACTCACACTTTTGGCCACGTGACCCTTCATAACTCATGTAGTGACAGGGTGGGGCAATGTCTCACAAAGGATTCAAACCTTGGCTCGTGTAACCCCAACAATTCGCATGATGACAGGGTGGTTGAAAGACTCTCAGAACCCTCAAAATGACAACCCCACTAGAGGAAGTACCTTTGGTATTAGAGGTGAAACATGTTCTGGAACCTAGAAGTCTTACTGTCTTCATATCACAGACTTCAAACTGACCTGGATGACTGAGAACCTACACAGACATATCTGATCTAAAGCGTTTCAGCCTACATTGTTGTTTTTCATAACGTACAAAGTTTTGTACCTTGTCCCATTAGACTACTTTTTATGCCTTTTATAATACTTGGGGGGGCAGGGAAAAAAAGCAGCATTTTGATTGTGAAATTGTTTTCCAGCAAACTATACCGTTTTCTGATTAAACAGAACAAATTCTCAACTCCCATAACACCTTAAGACTAAGGTAAACACTACAGTTGCTTGTCTTGTCTTACATATTGCCTTGTCTATGTTATTCAAATAGTACTTTGAAACATTAAGATCTGCAGCATAATTCACAGCAGTGCCAAGTTATAAAAGAAAGAGAAAATACATTAAAATATTGATCAGCTTTATTTGAATAAAACTGTTATTCAGACACTTGAAATGTCTCTATAGCCGAGGTTCATTGTGAGTCCATTAAATTCCATTCTAGCTGCATGCATTCATGTGTCTTCCTGCAGATAAGGACTGTGAGAAAATCCTGAGAGAAGTCGGCACAAAGAGTGAATGAAAGACTGACAGTGAGACATTTAGAAAAGCAGAGATAAATATGAGGGCAGATGGAGTCGAAACGCACGTGGTTTCATCGTCCGGCGTTTCAGACAGCACTTCATACTGTCATGCTGCTGCCCTCTGTGAGCCTCTGTTCCGCCTGAAAATGGAATTCTCAAAAGGCTTTCACTCCCTTGAAATCATGTTTCAACCGGGGGGCAGTGGGGCATACAAACAGGTTCACTCACAAAAACTCATTGTGGTCCGTCATAGCATTTTGTGCCGGATTATAGAGAGCTTTTAGAGTTTTTCCAGTCAGGAAACACTTTTAATATTTAATATTCTTTAAATATAGGAAAAAAAAGTTATGAGCCTATTTAATGCAGAAAGACAGTTATTTGTTATCTTCCCAGGACTATTTTATTAACATATTGATTAGTGATTATCTTTAAGCTTTCAGTGCTGGTCTCATTATCTTCATGCGCTTTGGTTAGGATTTACCATCCATCTATTCTCTTCTACTTCTGGTTTCTTGTTTTCTTGTCTGGCCAGGTTGATGCTTCGGTGGTCCTGGATATCATTCAGCTACTTCTCCAGAGAGGCTCTTGGCCCACAGTTGAACATACTTCATTTGTGCCCTCTAGGACTTTAATTGGCATCAATAGTTTACCGCTAGGTATATTCCATGACTCAGTTAAATTCAGTTTTATTTATATAGTGCCAACTCACAACAACAGTTGTCTCAAGGTGCTTTGGATTGTACAGCAAACACCCTACAATAATACAAAGAACACAGAGAAAAACCTCAGCAATCATATGACCTATGAACAAGCGCTTTGGTGACGGTGGGAATGAAAAACTCCCTTTTAATAGGAAGAAACCCCCAGCAGAACCAGGCTCAGGGAGTGGTGGCCATCTGCCACGATCAGTTGGGGGTGAGTGATGGTGGAGTTCAACTGCTGCTCAGGGACTCACGGATGAAGCAGCTGATTTTGCTGCTCAGTGTTGTTTGTCATGAAGTATTTGGCAAATGTAATATTTGCAGAGAAGAAAAATGTCATGTAAGAAAGTATGCACAACTTGTTTCTTCCTTTTTTTTCATAAACAGGAAAATGCTGCTGCTGTATAGTAGGGTGGGGCACCTCCCCAAATGATCACGACATATGGCTGCCTCTCTCTTCAGTTGAATTGAATGGAGTCAAACAAGTCTGTCTTGTTTTCTTGGACACAGCCATTGATATACTGCTGGAAAAGCAATATTAGAGATAAAGCTATGAGTATAGCTATGAGTAACGCATGTAGTGAGACGTGGCACCTTTCCGAGGTGTAGAGCTATCCAATAACACATTGCTAAAGGAGCAAGTAGCAAGTTGCTAGCTCTATTCCAAAACCACCAATCAATCCCAAAAGGCTGATTCTGTTCATCTGGACGTTGTTTAAGAGTTTTCAGGTCATCTTTGATCTAAATATTGTAATATAATATATCATAATATCCCAAATTGGTGATTTTGTATTGATTTTGACAACAAACACAAGTGCAAAGCACACCTCGGGATATAATGCAATCACTGGTTTTGGACTGACAATAGCAGGTTGGAGAATGTTCATACATTGCTTAACTAGCAGAGCAAATCCTACAAACATGCAAAACATAAGTATCAAACATTGGCTGTGATTTCATGAAAATGCCAGGGATTCAAACTTTAGTAGAAAAAGTGAATGCAGTTGACTCATTTTAGTCATTTCACTGGCCATCAAGCTTCCCAGAGTAAGCAAGTGATTTCTGTCACAGCTACTTCTCTCAGACTAAATGTCACGGTTTGACGGAGCTAGCAAGCAGAGAATTGATGCAAAAACATTTTTTCTTTGAAGTGAAGATAAGACAGTGAGGCAAGGTTGTTGTAGTGAAACTGCCAGACAGAGAATACGCACACACCTAGAGACAGGCACTGTCAGGCTAAGCAACACTTCCTTTCTGGGCCGAGATATCTACTTGCGCTACATGTAACATGGGTATACAGTAAGCACACACAGACACACGTACACATGGAAACAAAGACTCCAGAGAGGGAGAGAAACAGCAATAGTAAGAATAAAAGACGAAAAAGAAGCTCTCAACAAGACAGCAAGCGTGATGTGTGTTCTTCTAGAGAATTACCAGGAAAAGGCAAGCAAGCAGAAGAAAGGGGGAGAAAAGGCTTAGGTGAGAGGAAAGGAAACAGTTGCAGCCCTGTGGGCTACACAGACTGACAGAGGAGGAAGTGTGGCTATTTGCCTTTTCTTCTTCTCCCACCATCTGCCCCTTCGATTCTCTTATTTACTTAATTAGAGCGCTGCATCTCAAGGCCACTGCTCCCGAATGGCATCAGCTGTGCGTGTGTGTCTTTGTGTGTGTGACCTGTGCTGAGTATTAGCATGTGTGCACATACCTCAGGCGTGCTTGTGCATGGAACATCCTGTTTGTGAGAGCATATGCTTGTGTGTGCAGGTGTGTGCGTCTCCACTGAAGGCTTGTGTGCTTTTAGGGCTAACCAAAGGCGAGTGTTGTTCAGAATGGAAGGAACAGGTAAATGTAGCACCTTCCTCTGTAAACAAAACCTGGTAACGTGTGAGGGCGAAAAAAATGAGCGGTGACCTGAATTTAAGCTCTCCTAAGCTTGTGTTATTAATTACCCTGAGCTGCGCTAATCTCAACATGGCAGTGTTTTAAAGTATTAGTTGCCTTGGACTTACTGTCATGTGTTTGTCAAATCTGATAATTTGTATCTTTTATTAGCAATCAGACACTGTATCCAGGAGTATATGGATAATTTAGCCCACATGGTTTTTTGTCCATGGGTGTTATTAATGGTTTGGGCACATATGTTTAGTATAATTACAAAGAAATGTCATATGTATACTGGTACAATAGTGAATAATAATGAGGTCAGCATACATGGAAGTAATTCCTTATGCTTCAGCCTGCTCTGAATATTCACTTTTTTCTGCTCTTCTGCGTGTATGATATCATAAAGAGGCTCTAGCTTCAGTTTGGTCATTTAATGCCCCAGTCTCACAGGCATAGAGACCTAAGCCCTGAGTATTCCCTACTTTGTTGCAAGTGGTTGCTGTCAGTAGGGAACAATGTTTATTCTGTGACTGGTTGGTGAGTGGTTGGGGTAAGTTGATTGCTGTTGCTGAGTAAAATTGTTGGCAAACAGGGTGCTTTGGTTTCTAATAGACCAACTGGAGTTACCCGTAGATTGTGTGGAGGCTAATCACAGAGTGGCAATGAAACTACGTAAATGTAGAGTTGCACCTTTTGAAACATGTTTGTTTTAGTGGTTAAGCACAGCTTTTACATTGAACTTTTAGTATTAGCAAACACTTGGCAACAGTGGGAAGGAAAAACCCCTTTTTAACAGGAAGAGACCTCCGGCAGAACCAGGGTCAGGGAGGGGCGACCATCTACCACGCCCGGTTGGGGTTGAGGAAAGTGAAGACACTAAGTGGTAGTCTCTTCAGTCGTTTGCCATTAAGTTTAATGTGAATCCCGCCCACTTTGCGTCACCAGCAGTAATTTTTTCTTGCAGTCGCTTGAATTAGCCAAATATAAATCTTTTTTCTATAGCTGTGTAACTATGAATCACTTCCATTGTGTATGGTACATAGATAGCTTGAGCCTTAAACCTAGCTGCAATTGACATTTTCTGTTTGCGAGCAACAACCAATCAGAAAAAAGCGGCCTTAATGGGAAAAGGTGCTGCAATAAGATAAATACAGTGGGGCAAAAAAGTATTTAGTCAGCCACCGATTGTGCAAGTTCCCCCACCTAAAATGATGACAGAGGTCAGTAATTTGCACCAGAGGTACACTTCAACTGTGAGAGACAGAATGTGAAAAAAAAAAAATCCATGAATTCACATGGTAGGATTTGTAAAGGATTTATTCGTAAATTAGGGTGGAAAATAAGTATTTGGTCAATAACAAAAATACAACTCAATACTTTGTAACATAACCTTTGTTGGCAATAACAGAGGTCAAACGTTTACTATAGGTCTTTACCAGGTTTGCACACACAGTAGCTGGTATTTTGGCCCATTCCTCCATGCAGATCTTCTCGAGAGCAGTGATGTTTTGGGGCTGTCGCCGAGCAACACGGACTTTCAACTCCCGCCACAGATTTTCTATGGGGTTGAGGTCTGGAGACTGGCTAGGCCACTCCAGGACTTTCAAATGCTTCTTACGGAGCCACTCCTTTGTTGCCCGGGCGGTGTGTTTTGGATCATTGTCATGTTGGAAGACCCAGCCTCGTTTCATCTTCAAAGTTCTCACTGATGGAAGGAGGTTTTGGCTCAAAATCTCACGATACATGGCCCCATTCATTCTGTCCTTAACACGGATCAGTCGTCCTGTCCCCTTGGCAGAAAAACAGCCCCATAGCATGATGTTTCCACCCCCATGCTTCACAGTAGGTATGGTGTTCTTGGGATGCAACTCAGTATTCTTCTTCCTCCAAACACGACGAGTTGAGTTTATACCAAAAAGTTCTACTTTGGTTTCATCTGACCACATGACATTCTCCCAATCCTCTGCTGTATCATCCATGTGCTCTCTGGCAAACTTCAGACGGGCCTGGACATGCACTGGCTTCAGCAGCGGAACACGTCTGGCACTGCGGGATTTGATTCCCTGCCGTTGTAGTGTGTTACTGATGGTGACCTTTGTTACTTTGGTCCCAGCTCTCTGCAGGTCGTTCACCAGGTCCCCCCGTGTGGTTCTGGGATCTTTGCTCACCGTTCTCATGATCATTTTGACCCCACGGGATGAGATCTTGCGTGGAGCCCCAGATCGAGGGAGATTATCAGTGGCCTTGTATGTCTTCCATTTTCTGATGATTGCTCCCACAGTTGATTTTTTCACACCAAGCTGCTTGCCTATTGTAGATTCACTCTTCCCAGTCTGGTGCAGGTCTACAATACTTTTCCTGGTGTCCTTCGAAAGCTCTTTGGTCTTGGCCATGGCGAAGTTTGGAGTCTGACTGTTTGAGGCTGTGGACAGGTGTCTTTTATACAGATGATGAGTTCAAACAGGTGCCATTCATACAGGTAACGAGTGGGGGACAGAAAAGCTTCTTACAGAAGATGTTACAGGTCTGTGAGAGCCAGAGATTTTCCTTGTTTGAGGTGACCAAATACTTATTTTCCACCCTGATTTACGAATAAATTCTTTACAAATCCTACCATGTGGATTCATGGATTTTTTTTTCACATTCTGTCTCTCACAGTTGAAGTGTACCTCTGGTGCAAATTACTGACCTCTGTCATCATTTTAGGTGGGGGAACTTGCACAATCGGTGGCTGACTAAATACTTTTTTGCCCCACTGTATAGTTTATTTTGAACTTGGAAACATGCAGTGCTACTGCAGTACAGTACAAGAATAAAAATGTGAGAAATTAGTGTAACAGTCCACTTTAAATATACAGTATAAAGTGACATTTGTCCTGAGTTTAGTGAAGGTCCTCTTCTGGTTCAAAAGCAAGCCCCAAATTTAAAATCCTTCACTTCACATGTGAAGTCCTGAGTTATAACCCAGTTACCCCTTGAATGCCGCATAGCATACCAGCAGGGCTCTTTGCTATGAGAAGCCAGGCTACTCTTACCTGTAGTGACAAGGGTTTGGGAAAGTAGAATGGTAGGTAGAGCCTTCAGCTCTCAGGCAACCTCCTGGTTTGAGGAGAACAGTCCTTCCACTTGTATTTAAAATATTGTCGACGCTTTACCTTCAATTAAAAACAGCCTTAAGATGACTGCTGTTGTGATTCTGTGCTAGTGGAATAAATTAAGTTGAATTAACGCTCTAGTGATTGCATGGGAGCAATTAATTATACCGAACACCGCTTTCAGTAAAGACAATGTGAGCAGCTTTTTGAAATGTGCGGGGTTGTCATAGCAGAACTAACTCATGTGCTCTAGTTTCCTTAAGTTTTGCGCGACCTCAGTTTTGAAAACACGTGTCAGACCATTGGCATACATTGCCGAAAGGCGACCCACCATATGTGCATTTAAGTGGAGATTTAGCCGAGTCCAACTAATACAGAATACCAGTGAAAATACAACCGCATTGCAGGCTGTGCACACTTTCTTTATACTGCAGCGGTGGCTGGGGAATAACATCCATCATTTTTGTGATAGAGGACACTGACGGGCTGATATCTGATATTTAATAAAAGGCCAGTGTCTGCTAGATAAAATGGCAAGCCAATATATCTAACCCTACATAGTATGACTGTTAGAGCTCTTATATAACCATGTGCACTTGTTTTTGAACGCCAATGCAGAGGAAAGGTAACTGCGCTAAAGAGAAGGAGAACTGATATAGTAATCAATAATAAAAACCCTCAAGGATTATGGATTATGGTAATTATGTAAATAAGTGGCGTCTGACCAATCACAGTGCATACACAACACAATTGTGTACTGATTGTTGGTCCCAGTTGGGCTTTTCGTTCTTGAACCAACAATGAAGGCAGAGTAGATGGTGAGTTGCCACCGCCACGTTCAAGTGATTTTTCAAGTGCCACGGGGGAAAACAGACATAATTATTGTCTTGAGTGTTTCTGCCACTTTTGAGATTGTAATCAAGCTTTGGCACTTGTTTAGAGGGGTGATTGGAGGACACGTAAGCAAGACGCGACTAGGCCTGCTGAGGCTGACACGGGAAGGACAGACTATAAGTCGCTCTCTTCCCCTTTTCTTTCTGAATCTCGTCTTCTGACAGATATCATCTCCCGCATCTCTCCGTCTCATTTTCGCTGCCTGGAAGTTTTTGAGTGGCATGAGAGAGAACGAGAGAGGAGGAGGGAAAGTCAGCAGTGCCGAAAGCTGACATGGCATTCTAAGTTTGTAACTGTGCTGCTGTTGCTGTTTCGCAGCACGCTGCTTCCAGGCTGAACGCTCTTTGTTGTGTGACATCAAACATACGAGATACCACATTTGCACTCCTCCAATCCCTTGGCGAGCGAGATGAACTCGGCGGCTCCTTTAACTGTATACATGCCACCAGAGACAGCATAAAGTCCCATCAAAGACAAATGGGAAAATAAAAGTGAAAGGCAGCTCTTCTAGGAAAACATTATGGGGGTGTTAAATTTCTGACGCACATCCCAACTGTTAGCATATCAAGTTAATATGGGCCTTTTATAACCTCTAAGCTTTGGTTTATTTTACCATTATTTCCCTGCTGATTTGTATTCCCACAGAAGAAGCACCTGCAAAAGTTTTATATCTGCATCATTGCACTCGCTATCCTGAAAGTATATCTAGTTAAAAGGGAGAAGGGAGGGAGGCACTAACGAAGCTTTGTAAAAGATGGTGATGCAAGAACCCAGTTTTATCAGTGGGAGGGCTGCCGTAATCGGCTATCTAGGGGAGGGAGGCAGTGGGGGTGCCTAGTTATCAGGGCAGCTTCACAAAGAACCTGCGACAATGCAGAATAAAGTAGGAGATATGTAAGTGTGGAAACACACACACACAAACACACAGTGTGCAGCCCTGAAATTAGATAACATTCATTTTTAAATTCTACACCTTATTTTAAAGTGTTTGCTGCTTTGAAAGGATGAAGTAATTAATTATTTTGACACGCAGTGTCAGATCTTTTTGCAGATGGAACCTTTGAAGAGCTGGAGCGTAAAAATGTGGGACAAATTTTGTGCACATAGTAACTGTCTTGGCATCACTTTTATATTTTACTACAATGGCAAGTCAAACTAAAAAACTATCAAATTTTAAAAAACTCTACCATTTGATTGATTAATTGAAATTACCAATAAGATTCCAAAGCCTGCAACGTGACATTGTTTTTGGCACAAATAAAGTTGTGGTGATAATAGAGCCTGACCGCTATACAGTTTTACAACTGATACTGGTGTTTGGTGATTTAAAGAGCTGATATATTGGACAATATTTCTTTTTCTTTCTGCAACACGAAACAATAACAGATTTCACTAACATATGCTATGTGCAGCTTTTCTGATTCCTTATGATAAACACAGTAACATTTAAAATAATCTTGTTTTAGTGTCACAACAGCTGGTGGACTCGTTTACACCCTGTGTGATATTTTCACTCAGTTGTTGTATTTGTGGGGTTGTGGGAAGAAGCTGCACTCATAACATGGCTGAAGGGTGTTTCTCCTGTCTCTTCTTTACTTTTGAAATGTTCTTTTATTGACATTTATAAATGCTGATGTCATTACCGATATATTCGTCAAAAGCTAACGTTGGGTCGGGCTCAATTGTGACGATTGTGAGATTTTGGTATTAAACAACAAAAAACATGACTTCTTGCCAAGTGACAGAGTAGTGAGCATGCAGGAAACATATATTTAGACACTGTACAAACTAGTGCTGTCAGCGGCAAATGTCCGTTAGCGAGTTAACACGGATCACCCGGTGGGTGGGGCTGCACAGCGTCAACCTGTTAGCGCGGTTAGCTCATTAACACATTAGCACCGTTTTGGCCTTCATAGCTGATTTCTCCCTTCAAGATAACTATAAAGAAGGTGAAGGTAATTAATTGAAACCAATTAATTCACTTAATTAACTGAAATTAATTGTTTAGGAATTTAGCTAGTAGCATTCTCTCTAGGTTTTAGCTCAGAACCAATCAGTAACCAACAAGCTACGGTACACAGAGAATTTAAATTTTCAATTATTGTGCTCTAACTATTAATTGCTAGATCCGCTTAATCATCAGTGAGTCATAATGAAGCACTTCTGGGTTTGTTTGCTGACGTACTTTCTCTGTGCTGTAAATTTAGCGTGGGACAATTCAAACCCAGTGGCAGGCTGATAGCAGCATTTCAGTTTAGTTCAATTGGATTTTATTTATATAGCACCAAATAACAACAACATTCACCTCAAGGTGCTTTATGGTGTAGGGAAAGACCTTACAACAACAGAGTGAAAACCCCAAGAATCAGGTGACCAAATAACTATGAGATAGTAATTTGCGACAGTGGGAAGGAAAAACTCCCTTTTAACAGGAAGAGATCTGCGACAGAACCAGGGAACGAAAAAAAAAAATTAGGCAGCCGATCTAAATGCTGATGGTGTAATTTTTTTGTGGCTGTTATAAAGAACAAACATCATAAGTAGGAATAGATACTAAAATGTTAAAACAACAATTAGCTATATCTCTGCAGTTATTTTAACAAACTGAGCAAAAAGTCTGTGCTAATTTCAAATAAAACTCTATCTCAGATAGCACCCCCACATGATCTGATATCTCCATGATGGTGTTAGCATTCAGTTAGCATTAGTATAAAGGTTAGCTAATGCTATTGCAAACTATCACTGGGAAAAGCATAAGTAACTAAAATGTGGCTAACCGCAAACCTAACAGGATAATATATTCATTATATTAAGAGAGTTTGATATAAACAAAGGCATTTTCTTCTTTTTTTTCCCCACAATACAAAGCTACGACATCACAACAACATGACAGGTCAGTTGCAACGTCGTGTTGCATTGTTATTATGATGACGCAAGCACGACACAAACAGGGGGATATCAGATACACCTAGCATTCCACCCTCTAACCCAAAGATGGTCACTCTTGGCCCTGAAAAAATAAGATGTTAATGGCAAAAACAGTAAATGTGTGGCTTTAAAGCCACCATTGCATTGCATGACATTACAAAAATATCTCTCATACACCCAAGCTATAGAAGCAGTTTCAAATAGCTCTATTAACATCTTCATTTGTGCTTTTGCACCTTTGCTAAATCTCCATTTGGATTTTCCTGTAAATGCCGTGACAGCTGCCATCCGCTGTGATCAGCAAGCTGTGATACTTAAAGATATTAGGTAGGGAACATTCCTTCTGAAAACTCCTCAGTATTTGAAGACAGCTGCCTGAGCAGTGAGAAGAAGAGCAACAACTTCATATGGGGTTGTGTTGTTTGCAGATGGGGGTGCTTGTGTATACACACATAGCGTTTTGTAGGCTGTTGCTGCGCACATATAGTGTATATAAGACATAATTTAGCACATGAAGGCCCATATTAAAGCTAATCATCATTTAACACCGAGTGTATAAACTGCATTCAGTGGCAGACTGCAGCTGTGTTCATATCAGCACAGATTCACAGTTGCTTCCAACACACTCAGATGCTATGAGACTACAACGCTGATATAAAACTATACTGGCGCATAAAACACTTACTGCTCATTTGCCTGTGTGTGCCTGTATAATGAGCATCTGTGCTGTTCTTATGTAACGTTATTACCTTTAACAGCGCACCTGTCTCTTCTACGCCTCAGATTAAGAAAGGAGATTTGCTTTTTTAATTTATTTATTTATTTATTCATTTCAGAAGGCCTTTTAAATGCCAGCCGGCAATTGTCTTGGTGGGTAGTTAGCAAAAAAAAACAAAACCTTATACACGCAAACCTGCACGCGCTCAAACACACACTTCGCACAGCAGAAAAACACATTCTGTTGGGAAAATAGTGCTGCTAATTAGTGGAATTAGCCACAGATCAAAAGGTTCAATTAAAAAGTGGTGTTGCTGCGCACAGGCAGCGGGCCTCATTTGCATCACAACACATGCTCAGCGCGGACAAGGCGGCAAGCGACTGGACAAGACCGAGGGACTCCACAATATGGTGTTCACCTTATAGGGAGCGCAATAATAAGCAGAAACAGGCATTAACAAAGTTCATTAAAACAAAATATACTGCAGGGAACTTAAGAAGGCGGTTGAAACAAAGCTTAAAGTTTGAGTGGAGTTTATTATTGGAACTGCCTTCCTAAAAAGAACCCAAGACTAGCAAATTGAGGGAAGCTTTTAATGCATGCGACACACATTTTAATTTGTCCAAATGGAGTCGCACATGTGTCCGCAAATGAATCACGATATTAAAACATGCACACACACACATGCGCGCGTGCTAATCAGAAGCATGCCATTAATTTGCACAGAAGCGCACGAGCTCTTAAAACCTGCCGTGCGGTCGTCCGTACAGTGCGTGTTGTTAGCCTTTTGAGCTCCAGGCTTAATTAAGAGCATAATTAAGTGTGTGGTTTTATGGCTTTGCTCAGCAGGGTGTGTCGTTCTGTTTTTCACACACATGTGTGCGTGTGTGTGCACATGTGCACGTTTGCATGCGTGACCATCCCGGGAGCGCCAAAACATTGTCTCCGTCATAGCTTGGACCAGTGTAGCCAATTCACAGCAGACCGCTAATTTACCATTTAAATACCACATGTTTGTCTCCTAATTAAATACAGCCCTGGCACCATCATGCCAACATCCCCCTGCACCCGCCACCACCACAACTGCCTCTTTTTTTTTTTTCCCCAGATGCTGTTGTTCGCTTCAGATTGAGTTCCACAGTCTAAATGTCATGTCAGGTGTAGTGTGATTTCCTGCATTGTTTCCTGCATGATGGGTTCATAATAGCTCGAGTGCCATTTTTCTTGGAGGTAAATGTAAGTCTTTGATTCTTGTAGTGTGTTTTTTTTCTTCTCTTTCCCCTCTGTTGATCTCTCAGTCACCTTTTTATCAGTGACATTTGAGGATGCATATCGGAGCAGACTGTGTGTTTACATGCACATATTTGCATTTCCGTAGTTGCCGTGTGTTCAGCATAGGGATGGGTATCGTTTAGGTTTTATCCGATACCGGTGCCAAATCGGTACTTTTGAAATGGTGCAGGTGCTTAAATGGTGCTTGAATCAGTTACTTCCTTTGCACAGTATCACCTTAAAGCATTTGTTGCAGGCTGCTGAGTTTGCATCTTTTGCTGTGAAGTACAGCCAGCCTTTGACCGCTTTGCCTTGGGCATTTTTAATCTGTAGCTCTGCTCTAAAAGAACGTACGTATACCTGGGCCCGCCTACTTAATTGTGCGCTGCTTTTTGGACTGGTTACTACCGTTTATGTCAGAACCGGTACCCATCCCTAGTTCAGCAGTTGAAAAAATGAGCCGTATTAGCATTTTTTTGATATGCAAAGATAAGCAAAGTTATGTTTCTTGGCTAAACGAAAGTAGTCTTGCCTGCTGTGTGATGCTAAAAGCTACGAAATTGTAGGCTAATGCATTTTAACAGCTGCAGGACACGTCATACAAACAACTTAACTAGATTTTCTTCTTCTTGGAATCCCTGCATTTTTAGCTCATCCAGCCGAAGGATGTCATTGGCTAGCTGGTTCACAGGTCGCAAGAATTGCTACCGCTGCTAAAATATTAGTCGGAGTTTAATCAAACTCCCACACTGCTCTTTCTAGGGTGGGGACAGCCACATTTTTTCATTTGAGGGTCACACCCTGACCAATCGAATGGAAAGATGTGTTAAAATCCCTAAATTTTACAAACATGTCAGATTACATTATACTTCAAAAGGACACCTCGTTCCACAAATGAAGAGCTGTCTAGCTTTGTTAGAAAACTTTAACTTCTCTGTCTCAGTCTGTATGATCAATTAAAACCTCATACCACACAGACACATTGATACTCATGAAATGATTTTCTGATATGACAAGTGTATCTGAGTGAGACTTATGCAGCTTACAAGAGTTCAAACCTAAATGACTGAAGAAAGAAAATCTTGCCTAATATGTATTATTTAGCTACACATTTTGTAAGTGTATATGTATACAATGTCTTCCACACATGGTGTATTACTAGGTCTATTTTAGTATTTATTTTTTCATCTACCTCAAGGAACGATGCAATCTGTAAACTATTTGGCAATTGAGGTGCTGTTATTTTTAAAGTTTGGTCATAGCTGATTACTGAACAATGGGATTTCCAAGCTCCTGTCATCCTGGGCTTTGACAGAATAACTGCCTTGTCTTGGACTGTTGCAGAGATTGTGCTCCTTGATTTGTTCAGATGCTCTAATGCTATGTCCACACGTACCCGAGTATTTTTGAAAACGCAGAATTTTCTATGCATTTGCACCTTTCGTCCACAAGTAAACAGCGTTTTTGGTCACTGAAAACTGCGATTTTTAAAAACTCCTGCCAGGGTGGAGATTTTTGAAAACTCTGTCTTTGCATTTACGTGTGGACGAGGAAAATGGAGAAAACGCAGCGTCAAAGGTGTGCGCCTTTTTTGACGTCACACTGTGCGCCACGTTATTGTTTCGGTGAAATGGATTTCTACGATGGCAGACTTAGACAAAATACTGTTACTGTTAATTATACTCTCTGCAGTGTTTACATGCTTACATATACAACACAGTTTCTGTCCCTCCACACATAGTACTCGGTTCTGCTTCTATGCGCCATCTTTGTTTACTCTTTCCCACCCAGGCTTGTAGACTTCTGATTGGCCAACATTTGTACACGGTTAGGAATAGATAGCCACCTGTTGCTTTGGCATGTTCCTAGCAGCGTTTTTCTTTGTTTTTGCCTTTACGTGTGGAGGGGATTTTTTTTTTTAAACGAAAACGGAAAATCTCAGTTTTCAAAAATACCCGTGTACGTGTGGATGCAGCCTAAATAAGTATGTAAGTAAATTTTATATATACAGCACATTTATAATCAAAGCGTTTCGTACCTTTAGTCTGGATTGTGTACTCCACCCAGTGCACGACTGCTAACACCGGAGTTATGTGATCATTCTTTGTTTGTCCCATTCAGTAATCTGGCTGCAGCATTTTGGACTAATTGTAAATGGGTAAAAGATGATTGGCTAACTCCAGTATACAGTGCATTACAGTAGTTCAATGGAGGGTCCCTGTACAGCTCGTGATAACTGGTTCATCTGCTGCTGTTAGCTTACTGAGGCTGCAGAACAGAACCAGGGACCATTGGAGTCTGCTGTTAAATCCATATACAGGGTAAGAAACTCAGTGGAGAGACGGGAGACACTTACTCCATCATTGTCAGTATATTTAGCATGATTTATTCACGTCAGCTCTTATTGATTTTTTTTTTTGTACGTTTGTTTTTTTTAAAAGATGTCAGCTGCAATTGAGAAGGTCCTTGGACTGTATTTAGCCCACGTGTGTCATAGATTACTGGTCACGTTCTTAGTTGATTTTAATTTTTAGTCATTTTGTTTCTAAAATACATCTCTTTCTTTCTGTTCTCCACACATTTCAATGACCTGTAGATTGTGATGGAATCTGAGCTGTTGTAAAAATTGTGGTTTACCTCAATCTGTTTATCCAAGAAAAGGAGCTAACACACTGAGTAAAAACCTGGTACCATAATGGATGTGACATCTTGTGTATGTATGTGTTTTCTAAAATTGGTTATTTGACTTTTTTTTTCTTAGATATGTGTAATTCAAGATAGGACTTGTCATGTCATTAAAAAAAAACAATCATCGAGGACTGCTCTTCAATGCTCTGCAGCTTCTTTTTTATTTCTCATTCCTGCTCTGCAGAGGTGTCAAACATTTGTCTCTTAACTAGAAATAGAGATACCTGCGTATAAAAAAACAAAAAACAAAAAAAAAAGATGAGTAGAAGTTGATGCAGTGATTAAACTTTTTTACTCAAGTAAAACTGAAAAAATACAGACTTTGAAATGTACTGAAAGTATAAAGTAGCTCTTTGTTCTAAGCTAACTGAACCTCATGTTATATTAATATAATGATAAAATAGTATTAAGTATCCTCTCCTCTCGTTCTTACATCTATCTCCATCTCTGAGAGTGAACTTATCACACATTAGCTCTTCTTTTATCTCCCTGGGAAGAACTGCACCTTTAGCTGAGCTAGCAGATGTGTGACAAGCTGCACAGAAACTGTTTGTGTGTTTGCTGATTTTTGTTAAACGGTTTGAAAAGTTGTATTAAAATTAGCTGCCAATTTAAAACAAAAAAAGACATTACTCCATTTACACTTGCTCTTCAGCAGTGCTAGCTAGAAGCTGAAAACAAGGATCACAACTTATTGACTTCTGCACGTTCAACACCATACTGGATCATTCTAGCCCATTTGAATCCCTCAGTAAACTGCAATAAATGATACATTAATCATGTGTTTTTTGTCTCTTTCATCTGTATGTCTTATATACAGTATTGGTTGTGTGCAATAAACACCAATGATCAATCTTTTTTTAATTGACAAAAAAACAGACATAAGTGATGACATTAAAACAAGGAAGAGAAGCACGATACAGAACATCCGAGTGTATGTATGAGTATGCAAATAAGTAGCTGTGGTTCAGGTGGGAGATTGGCTCGTCGTAAGGGTTGGTGGTTCAATCCATGGCTGAAGTATCCTTAGGCAACAAGTCCTGAGCTTCTCCTGGTGCATCTGTATCAGTGTGTGAGCATAACTTTAGTGCTTAGGCACAGAAAAAAGGTACTTGTGTGAATGAGGCTTGTATTAAGAAAGTACTATGAGTGCTCATATAAAGTAGAGAAGCATGAAGTACTGTTTCTCTCCTTAGTTAAAATTATACAAGCATGTATTTGGATGGATCAACAGTGAATTAAGTAACACATAAACACTTAGTCTTGGTCTACTGTAAGCAGGGAAAAGGAATCAGAAAATATCAATGCGAGAAAATAATAATAGCAATAGAAGTGTCAGATAAATAAACACATAAACAATAAATTAAAAAATGGAGGGATCAGAGGAGGGTGGACAAAGAATCCAGAGGTGGTTTAGCGGGGTGAGGCTGGCCAGTATTTTGTTACTATTCGCTTTTTGTATTTACCTTCTTCCTCATTTTTCCCAACTCTTCTCCACTTTATCTCGTGTATGTTATTGTTCCCTCTGTTTAGGTTCAAATTAGTTTCATGTTAGAAAAGCGCATTGCGATGCACAATATGTAATAACCACCCTCAAATGTGTTAATCCTGAAGTAATGAGCCTGTTATGAAAATATAAATTTAGGGAGTACCAGAAAATTCTACTTAAATATAGTAATGAAGTACTTAATTTGCTCCCACCTCTGCTGCTCTGACACATACCTGAGTACAGTATTAACATTAAGACCGAGACATCACTGTAGCTTTTTGTTGGACTTCTCCAGTTCCTGAGCAGCTTGCTATGTCTTTGCTAAGACTAATCTACGCTATATTGCCCAAAGTATTCACTCACCCATCCAAAATCATTGAATTCAGGTGTGGAAGCGAATGGGAATGACAGCAACTCAGTAACAAAGTGGTAGGCCACATAAAACCACTGAGAGGGGTCGGTGGATGCTGAGAAACATAGTGTGCAGAGGTCACAAACTTTCGGTAGAGTCAATTGCTACAGACTTCACATCTTTATGTGGAGTTCAGATTAGCTGAAGAACAGTTCACAGAGAGACGTCACTGGACTCTAGAGCGCTTATCTGGGTTTGGTGGTTGCCAAGAGAACAGTACTTGTCTGATTGCACTGTGTCAAGTGTAAAGTTTGGTGGAGGGGGGATTATGGTGTGGGGTTGTTTTCCAGGAGTTGAACTCGGCCCCTTACTTCCAGTAAAAGGAACTCTTAATGTCTCAGCATACCAAGATATTTTGGACAATTTCATGCTTCTAACTTTGTGGAAACAGTTTGTTTATGCTCCGTTTCTGTTCCAACAAGACTGCACACCAGTGAACAAAGCAAGGTCCATAATGACATGGATGAGTGAGTTTGGTGTAGAAGAACTTGACTGGCCTGCACACAGTCCTGACCTAATAGTACACTTTTGGGGTGAATTATTAGACTGTGAGCCAGGCCTTCTTCTCCAACATCAGTGTCTCACCTCACAAACGTGCCTGTGGTAGAATGATCAAAAATTCCCATAAACACTCTTAAACTTTGTGGAAAGCCTTCCCAGAAGAGTTGAAGCTGTTATATCTGCAAAGGGTGGACCCACATGATTAAATCCACTGGATTAAGAATCAGATGTCACTCAAGTTCAAATGTTAGTGAAGGCAGATGACCGAATGCTTTTGACAATGTAGTGCATTTGACATTTGCTCTTTTTTAGCTGCTCCTTCAATCACAAAGGGTGGCTACAGAAGATAGCTCAGCATCTTGACGTAGGACTTCTGTCTCCTTCTGGATTTGAACCGGTGATCTTTCGATTGTTAGGCGAATGCACAAAGTGTTAAGCAGCAGTTTCTGTAGAAAAACAAAAAACTACTACAATTTCTTGTGACAGCTTTATCCTTCCAAGCCTCTCATTTGGCTGATTGGACTGATGTTGTTCACAGAAACGTAAGTATTGTGACTTACAATAGGATTTACAGCAATGTAACAACATCATGATGCTACCGTGCTGAACAGTCTTGTTTTGTTAGTTTGAGGGCATGTCCGTGCCCGCAGCTATTTTGTGTTCAGTGTGTGTGTGTGTGTGTTAGGGCTGCTCGATTATGGCAAAAATGATAATCACGATTATTTTCACTGAAATTGAGATCGCGATTATTTGACGATATTTATTTAACCCTTTAAGACCTACTATAGAACCAAGTCCGCCAGAGCTCATATTATTTTTTTTACATGTTGTAGTGCCGTTTGTGGGAGCATTTCAATTTGCTATGCAACTGTTATAGCCCATATTTTAATAATATGTATGCATTAAGTCCATAGTAACTACATTAATTGCAAAAAAGTGCAATAAACTACAAAAAAATTGAAAATCGTTTTTGTTTTTTGTTTTTTACATGTATTTCTACTTGGAGAAATTTAAGAGGTTTATCCCTCAAAACTTTAAATACAAAAAAGTTGCAAAAAATAGTTTACAACAACAGGAAATTTATTTTGAGTGTCTTCATAGTTTTATTTTGGAGATACACCAATTTTTATATACTGCAGGAAAAACGAAAAAACAATCCTATGATGCAAATTTGCAAAGAAAACAGCATGTGCATCAAAATAAACTATTTCCAGCAGTGCAATTTGAGTTCTAAGCTTCCCAGAAACTATTCAGAAAGGTCAAACATGACCAGTATAGGCTTTTAAGGCCTACAAGTAAAAAACTACAATTTCCGCGAAATTTCACGTCTGTTTCACTGTGGGAAGTGTTACGAACAGCTGATAGGAACGGCAAAGCGTGTTTCTGGAATATTGTGTTTTTGTTCCTGCAAGAGCTTTTTATGCAGTTTTTGCAAAGCTTTATGTGGAAGGAAACTGTGACCGAGGACAAGCTGATGGCATCAGATGTAAGTACAACTCCTCCGGTTTCATATGCAAAACAAATTATTGCGCTAGCTTACACGGTTCCGGTTCTACAGGGATTTAAAAATAGTTACACAACACTGAGCGTGCTGCTCTGACCGGCTTTAAAGGGTTAACAATGACTTTAAAAAATAATATAAAATAGTGTGCAACACCACTGAAGTTTTTTTTACCTCTCTTTTCAACCAGCGGCAGTCACTCTCCTCTCCAAATAACTTCTGCTTAGCTTTCCGGGCTTCCCTCGGGTCCTCTTAATCAGCGGTCTCCAACCTTTTTTGCGCCCGACAATATTTTCACGGACCGGCCTTTAAGGTGTCGCGGATAAATGAGGGAGGGGCTAATAATCGGCTCAGTCATTTTTAATGATCGTTGAAAGCCCAGATCGTAATCGTGATTAAAATTCGATTAATTGAGCAGCCCTAGTGTGTGTGCATTTATTCCCATGCTGCTGCTGTCTGCTATGGTGGCAGTTTGTAGCTTCATGCTGTGTTAAATGGGAGTGTCCAGGCTGTTCCGAGGCCTCATTCATCAGCCTCACACAGGAACAGACCTGGCTGCTTGGAAAACCGCCTGGGACACACTAACACACACACACAAATACACACTCAAATGCTGGTACGAACAACCTCAATGGAACAAATAAAAGCTTGACAGATTTTATTAAAGATATGTAACCACATGCAGTTAGTGTGTCAAAATCCAAGCTGCACGCACCGACTTGACCTCAAATTAGGACAGTTTGACACCGTCTGTGACCTCTCCGTCCTCCTCGGTTTGCCATCGGTATTTTTGCCACCGTCCTCAACCTCACTTTGCTATTTTGCGGCCGAGTCTTTCACGCCTGATTCCATCTGCTGCTTGGCTCCCGCGCCGTTCACGTTCACACTGCAGCTACCGGTTGAGCCAAGCTCGCGCTGGCCGGCACTGGTAAAGGTCCAAACAATCTCCTCCAGTTGCATCGACAAGCGTTAAAGTGAGGGAATAAAAATAAAACACATTTTCTTTGATAAAGTCGAAGGTTAGAGTGTACACAAGAGGCACCTTCTTTCCGTCTGGGTGCTAAATGGTTTTGAGAAGCACTCAGTTTTTTTTCTTTTTTAACATTAAAAGGTGTGAGATTTGTCTTTGCATTTTCAAGGACCTGTATTTTAAAAGGTTTTCATGGTGGCCTGTGAAGCCCCAATTGTTTGTATGCCATTTGGTGAACCCTTTTATTCAAACTGCCTTACAGTGCTGTGAGTGCATTCCTTATTCACCAAGTATGACTAAATATCCTTTTTTGTTCATTACATTATTTAAATCAACCACCTTGAGAGACCATTGAATTTCAACAGGTTTTTTCTTCTTCTCAGAAGTTGGTTTTGAGCCTAACAACAGCACAGCTTCAGAGTTTAATGTTGAACTACTTTGAAATTACCAGGGGAATAGAGTATTTTAATAATGTCTTGCTCAGAAATGATTTCAAGTAAGATATTATTTGGTCGACCACATCAGGAACTACAGTCATTTCAGCTGGACTGCTAGGCCTACAGACAACACTGTATTATAATTTCTGTCTGCAGTATTCGCATGCAGGGATTTGCTCAAAGATAGAGGTGGGGGAAAAGCAGCAGCCCGCTCCCAGTGCAGAGCACAGCAGGGCTCAATCATAACAGAAATTCAGACGGCATGAAAAGAAGGCGCTGTGGTGGGTTGCAAAGCAGCTTGGAGATGCACGGTGAGTTTGGGCTCATTTAATTTTGCTTATTAGAAGCTTACCAGGACACTGGCTGAACCATCAGCTGATGTAGGCTGACACTGAGATCAGCTGATGTGATAATGCAGCCACATTAATTCCACCGTCAAGGATTTGATTGGGGTTTTTTAGAGATGGACCGATATTACGTAAATTACTGGATCGGATATCGGAGAGAAATAAAACATGTAATCCGATCCATTAAATATCAAAAAAGTACCTCACAAAACTTGCGACATGGCGTAACTCGGCTCACAACCGTAGCACGTTGCAGCAGTATGTGTCACGTGATAGAGCGGCTGTGTGTATTTGTAGCCTCGCTACCAATCCGGCATTTCATCTCTGAGGAAGTTATCCCAGAGAGAAGTAAAGCAAATGTGTGAGTTCATCTCTGAATGTTTGTAAAGCATTCGTTAAGCTTAACAACTGATATATGGAGCGACTGCCTCTTCTCTCTCCCTCCCTCTCCTGCTGCTACTTCAATTGTGAAACTGATCAATGATCAGCTGATCGGCTTTTCTGTCGCGACTCCGTCTCTCTTGTTTGTTTATCGCCCACTTTGCACCAGAAAGAGGAAACCAGCGGCTGAACAACAGCAGCACGTTTAAGCTTGATCAGCTGTTATTAGAATTTATTTAATATCACTTTCTACACCAGGATCTTTTTCTACGTAGCTGACGGCTGGTAACTGTCCAGGGGCGGATCTAGAAAAGTTTAGCCAGGGGGGCCGATAGGGCATTAACAGGGAAAAGGGGGCACAAAGACATACTTTTCTTTCTTATTCTCACTTAAAATGTCTAGCTTTTAATCAATAATTATCTGAATCTTACACCCAAAGTTTTATTCTGATGTAAAAGTATATAAATGTATATATTAGTGTATATAGTAACGATTAAGTCTAATATACCCTAGTAAGCTATAGTACTTTTTCCTTTGGGAAGGTACCATCTGTTCAGTCTGCAATTCTGTTGAAGAAAGATGTTGAATCTATTTAATTATTCTTCAAAAATAATTGATTTCTGGGCATTTTTTTCACACTGCATCAAATTAAAGTTGATTACGTTGATTAAGCATCATGAGGTGGAGGGTGGTTCCTTATTTTTTTATTTTTTATTTTTTGCTGGGAGTTTTAGAACCCTATTAGTTAGGTTGCTTACTCTTTAAAATACCAGAATAGGGAGGATTGAGTAGGTTTAAGTTCATTAGATTGATCATTATTGCTGAACTATGAAATATTTTGGGTGCAGTGTATTTTTTGCATACAGGTATAACAGAATAGCTTTAGTGTTGTTGTTTATTTAAACTTGAGTATGAACTTATACAAAAATGCAGCAAGATATTAAAAAACAGTTTTATTGATTAAAAAACACACTATATCAGATTCATATAGATATCGGCCGATATCCAATATTTATGATATCGGTATCGGTATTGGACATAAAAAAGTGGTATCATGCCATCTCTAGTTTTTTTTATGGGTAGAGTTAAGTCCATCCATTTAAATAGAAGGGTTGTCAGTGTATCAGTGTTGTTAAACAGGCACATTGTTTTTTAATGTGTGCATGAGTGTTGCATCAGTCACATGATGACCATTAACCAATGCTCCACCTTGACGTCAGAGTCTGCAAATCCAAAGCAACCGTGGATACTGATCCCCAAGTGTAGGTTTATGAATGTTAGAAATGACACTTGTAGTAAGAGTGCTTTGAGTGCTCAACTATGTAGAAAAGCACTATAGGGCTTTGGAGTTGACGTCACGCCGCAATGCATTGTGGGAGCGCAGCTCCATTTTCGGGGTCTACGAATCAAAACAAACACACTGTGTTGGAACGACGACGACAAGAAACATGCTTAAAAGCAGCTCAAAAGAAAACGGATGGTATAGAGACCGATTGCGTCCAGAGGCGAAGCAGCGGTGCTTGAAAAAAAATAGAGTGCATCGCAAATCTGGACCCATATGAAATACGGCAATGGAGTAAAGACCCAGACGACTTACCGCCACTGTCCTACCCCGATATCTTCACGTATCTTGTTTGTGGAGTAAGCGCTTACACAGCGAACCAGTTTCGTAATTACAAGTCACTGGAGGCGCACATCCAATTAACAAATGGCTGGGTGCAAGATTTGGCTATTTTCAAGCCGCCAAACTCTGAGTACGTCGTCAAAGTAAGTCAGCTGGAGTGCATCGAGTGAAATAGCCATTTTCCACCCCCCACCATAATTAATGTTACACATTTATCATTGAACTGCTAAAATATCGTTATCATATTATATGCCCATAATTGTAAAGTACATGCAAATTAACACATTGATAATCGGGTAAATTATTAACGCCAATTTGTGTCCTTCCTGTCTCATTTCATTTATTGTCTTTACATCAACCAATCAAGTCACTCCATTCTATGTTTGATCGCAATTTCTATAACTTCCGAGACCACCAACGATGATATTATTCAGCTATAAAGTGTGATGTGAAGATATTTAGAACTTACCGGAATGAAAATGTCTTGAGCACACCAACTGATATCTGGAGACGTAACAGAACTTGATATCAGCTCGTCTCACGGCTGCTATCCAGGCTAGACGCCTTCGTTTGGTAATATCCGATACATGAGCTCCTTCATGTTGCTTCCAGGTTGGGAAAGCATAAAAAGACAATCGAAACTTATTCCTGTGCCGGTCGTAAGATCGAACATTGCAGCCGACCGCACAGCAAGTACGAACCATGGCTATGCTTTCGCTCCTTACTTAGACCCCCAAAATGGCGGATCGGGCCAAAATCCTTTCCACGCCCACCCCCGTGACATCACGCTCCAAAGCCCTATAGAACAGCTGTCCCCAACCCCTGGGCCATGGAGTGGTACCAGGCCACAAGAGTTGAGGCTTGGGTGTGAAATTTATGGTTTTCAGGGTTTTTATTGTTATTTTTTTTACTGTTTTTATCGTTAACTTGGTTTCCCTTGTGTTATGAATAAATCTTTATTTTTGGTACCGGTACTGGTTTGATTTTGTTGTATTTATCCACAAACACCTTAAAGGCCGGTCTGTGAAAATATTGTCGGACATAAACCAGTCCGTGGTACAAAAAAGGCTGGGAACCGCTGCTATAAAGCACCAGCAACACTTGAGTAGAGCTTAAAACTCTGAGCTAACATCCTCTCCCAAATCCAAAGCCTAGCGATGTTTAACCCTGCCTAGATTTGTCATTCAAACCAGTGGAATTTCAGTGGCTGGATGAAACGTTCAACATTAAACTTCTTTAAAATCAAGTGTCACTGTCAAATTTGACTTGGCCATTATTAACCAATCATCTCGTACTATTTTTGTTGATACCACTGTAATAAGGAATGTCTCACCAGAGTCTTGAGAAACTGATTCAGAGCTTCTCTCATCGCAGCAGTGTTTCTTTTTTATTTTTTGCTCCCATAAAGTAAGCGGGAGATTTATATGGCTCCCCTTGACCTTGAATTTTCTGTTTCATCCTTTTTTACTTGTAATGTTAACTTCTTTTTCACTGAAGACTTATGCCTTTGTAGTGTGAAATCACTATTCCCCATGCTGAGTCACGGTAAAGGAAAATGAAGACGGCAGTTTAAGAAAGACAGAATGAAGTCGGGGGTGGGTGGGAGGGGGAAGTGTGTTTTTTCCCCTGATGAAATCCTGTGACCGCTTTTATCATCCCTAACAATTTGAAAGGCAACATCAGCAGCGGTGTGGGCACTGGGAAATTTCCTTCTTCGATGAACGCTTCAAAACGGCGACTAGAGAGGGAAAAAAGCAGCGTCGTCTTTTTCCTTTTCTCTCGGGTCTTTTCACGAGAGAAAACGATCATTTCGGCGCGGTTAAACGGTCACGTTTTGATCCAGATGTTTCTGTTAACTCTCGCTAGAGGTTGCCGGTGTCATCTGTGTCATTTTTCTTTACCGAACCAGTCACGGCTTCTCTTTCTAATGAGGTTAACCCCAATCTGGTGGGCTGCCGTCTTCATATTGTGCAGAGATCAAAGCCTGTGTTGACTGCATAAAGCTTGTTTACTGTTGTCAGGTGACCTTCCTCCCCGCACAGTAATACGTGGCGCCTGACTCTCATCGCTTCATTTTCACCCTTTGTGCAGTGTGAATTAGTGAGAAAATACATGCGTTCCTTTTTAGGAATCTTTTAGACTCACACAGCTTTGCTTCCTGTGTTGGATCTTTCTTCTGTTTGCTTCTTTATGTTCTGTACTTCCTCTGTGAGGTCAGGCCCCTTGATAATTAGACACCCATGCCTCCCCTTGGGGTAGGGGGAGCTTGGTGAAACATGTGATTGACAGGGGTGATAATCAGCCTAATGGCATCTAGTAGTGGTGGCGAGGCCAGCTGCCTGCCAAGGTGTTGAGAAAGCCTGTGGGAGTAGGAGGGAGGCTGTTTCTTATCAAAATCCACCGCTGGTGCTTTGTATGTGTGTGTGGAAGAATCTGCCAGGATGGGTGCACAGGGACACCACCGTAAGATCAGCTTGACTGTGAGCTTATCGTGCCCGTTCAACCCTGTTTTCAGGAAACTTCGCTAAGAGAAGCCAAATTTTTTCTCATTTCTGCTCTCCTCCCTCGTTCTTTTCTCACACCTCCTTTCCTGGCATTCCTTGCTTACCCATGCAGCCGTGGAGGTGTCATTAGCGCCGTGTCCTAATTAGTCCAGTGCCAGCTAATTGTGCTTCTGACGCTGTGTCTCTGGGGAGGCAAGCCTTGCTAATTTCAATAAGAGTAAACAAGCAAACCGCTCCCCACTGATGGCTATGGATTAATTAGAGACCATCCACTGCACGTGCCCACTGAAGTAAAGGGGAGGGAAGTTTGAGGAGGGGGGAAACAGAAAGAGACAGAATCAGGGGGAAAAAAAGGAGAGGTGAAAGAGAGTTCGCTCTTCAGCGTTGTCACGCAACGCACTCGGAGACTGATGCTCGTTTTCCGGAATTACCATCACTTTCATTTTGTGCAGGCTTTTCCAAAGAACGGCCCTCTGAAGCGGCAGATTCTCAACTGAGAAAACAACGCCCTGGATGTGTTGTTTGTCACAGGTTTCGTTTAAAAGATTGAACAGAAGCAAACCAGCTTGTTTTCATCTCATTGAGAGATTAGTGCACGCTCAGGCCCCAGATCGCTGCCATAAAGACGGCTGTTTCTATATAGTCTGTTTTCATTCTCAGAGCTACTGTGTGTGTTTCTATAATATTTCAGGTTGACTGAGCGTCCGTGCTCCTTTTCAGCAGAATTTTGCCTCGTGTCCATGCAGTTGCAGACACACTTCAAAGCTCCTCCTGAGCAAGTACGACTTTTTTTATTCTGCCAACTGAGCTGTTACACTTCGGTGGTTCTTGTTCCAGTGCCTTGCTCATGGGAGCTTTGTGTTTAAGGTGAGCGGGGCGGAGGGGGGGGCTTCATTCATTTCAAGGCTGAATGAACTGAAGAGAGTTGTAAAATGTGGTAAAATAGATGTTTTACGTGACGTTGCCATTTGATTTTCTTTTCATTTTTAACACCGGCTACAATTTCCGTACAATGTCGTTTAATAAGCAGCACATTATCATTTCAGTGAGATGCGATATCGCTGAGCAAAAAGGAAATGTAATCGGTGGATGAGCCTGAATATGTCCCAGTGTGTAAAAGGATAATTCTCCCCAAATTAGTTTCTTTTTGGATACCTGTACTCCCCGCTCTTGAATATAATAGAAATAATAGCAAAAAAATTGGAAACCATGACCCATATGCTCAAGAAATTCTACTAACCGGCATTAAACAGGAGCTTTTATCTTCTGCACCTGCCATGTTGCAAAGCTCGTGTTCATGACAGAGTGACAGGAAGTAAACATTAACCCACACCCAAATAATCTAGATTGATAAATCACTCCGACGATGAAGCAAATTTAATATAGTCAGGCTTGAGAAAACTATAGCCCAACCTATATAAGATTTTTAACACTGATACCAATGCTGATATTTGGTGATTCAAAAATCCGATACATTGGCTGATATTTTTTTTCCCCACATGGCGTAAACAATCATTTCTTATGTTATCTTTGCTATAAGTCCTCAGTAAGATAACATGATAATGAACTTTAAAAATGATTTGGTTTTATTACTCGTTTACTTTGTTCAGATCGGCTGGTTGTTCTGTTTGTGTTGCAAAAAAGTAAAAATTGACTCTGCGAAAAACTGTGCAACATTAACATCCATAACATGATTGAAGGATCTTCTTTACTTTTTAGCTTTTAATTTATTGACCATTATAAAAAACACATACTGATATATCGGCAAATAGCTGATATCCACCGATATATCGCCCTGCCGATATGTTGCTTAGACTCCAGAAGAAACCTAAAACCACACACCAGAGGAACAAGTCATGAAGTGTAACAAATTAGGCAAAATGGAAATGAATGCTCAGTTAATTTTTGCACATATTGGCTTTAAACGTGATAATTTAAACTTGGTCTAAGTCCACAAGTATAAAGCATATCTGGCTCCAAATGAGGACCAAACATTACCAACATACTGCTCCACGGGTTTATGTACAGAACACTTTTTGACTCAGATGAGAATAATTTTCACCTTACGGGCCATTTTTATTTTAAACTGAAACTGTGAACGCATTCAGCCTCTATCGGGGTAAGTGACACTAAAAACTCTGGCTTTAGGCCTAAGATACCTTTTAACCCAATAATCCTCACTCATGCCACACCACTCAGGCCAGAGGAAAACCACGAGCTTTTGATTTTTAGGTGAGCTGACACTTTATGAGGAACAAAACAAAACAAATAATAATGGTAAAGTTTGTAAAATAGAAGCAAAATATGAGTTACGATGCATTCTGAAGCAGATCTAAGACATCAACCCCAGTCAGTAAATTTATATCTGATAGCAGGGAACTTCAAATGCATCACTTCTTTGCTTTGTGACTTTGTTGTTGTTAAATGAATCACAGTACAGTCACAAGAAAACATTCAAACTATAACGCCACGATTTACCAACTTGGTTTGAAGATTTGAGGAAGCAAACACATGACGAGTTTTTATTTATTTATGTAGTTTCCTTATTAATTTTTTTACATTTTCTTTGGCTTTTCCCATGGCAGATGAGCTGATGTGAACGGTGAGCAGGTGCCATGATCACTTCCACCCCCATATGAGAAAGTCACAGTAGTCAGCAGTCAAAGGATAAACTGCAATGTGCTTGCATATCCATCTCTGCGCCTTCCTTTTTGTGCTATCTGTGAAATGCAAGTCCTCACATCTCACACTGCTGCAGACCGTATCGCACTCTCCCTTCGCACCTAATTAATCACGCTATTGAACTTAACGCCACTCAACAAAACCCAGTTAGCAGGGAGAGCGAGGTGATTTGCCATCAGCTCTCCCACATTTTACCCCCTTTTCCTTTAATCCCACTCCCCGCCAAACGCATGTGGGATTGCATGCAGGCGGGTTCGTTTTTCACGGTCCAGCGCGCACTGTTTAATCGGGTTCACAGAGGGTCCTTCTTTATCACCACGAGTCTGTCTTTGTGCCATTAGGTCAGGAATTAACAGTCGAGCTCCACATCCGAAAGTGATGGAGGAGGCTTGTAAATCTGAGGCCGCTGACGGGGTGCCCAAGAGATGAATGGACTTTCATTACCGGCCTCACTGTCGACACTTAAATGCACACGCATTCAGGTGTGCGCCATTAAAATGTAAATATAGGTGCTCCTTTGGGAAAAACAAAAATACTAAATAAACTGTGAAAATGTGGCTAAAGACGAGCTGTACACACACACACACACACTTGCTGCGCACATCCTCTCACACTCTTTAATGACAGCAGTTAGAGCTGCCTCGGGGGAGCCGAGGTGTGGGCGCTGACGTTGTGATAGTGATATTTTTCAAGAAGACGTTAAAGTTAGCGCTCTCAAGTGTGAGCGTTTCAAGTTTTGTCATCCAAACATGTGGCCGCTGCCTGTGTGTGAGGCGGAAAGAGAGGGAGCGAAAGAGGGGAAAAAAAGGAGGGGGAGAGATGGGGGTATTGGAAGGATTTATGGGTGTAATAATGGAATCTCAGCGGCTGGGCCATTGACACTGAGGCATTTTCTCTCATCCTCCTCCCATTATTAGATGGATGGAACAGGAGGGAGTAAGCGCAGCAACATATGGGTGGGAGAGAATGGCATGCTGTTGTGCTGAAGCGCAAATCACATACTTTGGGGATCGCTTTGCCTTTATATCATCCCAGGCATTCATACATCAAGCTACATAGTGTGCAAAAGTTTTGAGCCGCCCATCATTTCTTTGTTTTGTAACGTAAATGGGAAATGCAGTGATTTACTGAAACGTGCAAACATACATGGAAAGTAAGTATACTGTATAAGGCAAAAACAGAGCTTGAAAGTCAATATTTGGTGTGACCGCCTTTATGCTTCAGCACAGTCTGAACTCTCTTAGGCAGCTTTCTTGTCATGTCTTTAAGTCGTCTTCAGGAATAGTTCTCCAGGCTTCTTGAAGGACATTCAAAGCTCTTCTTTGGATGTTTCTGCCTTTTGTTCTGTTCTCTGTCAACATGATCCCACACTGCTTCAATAATGTTGAGGTCCGGGCTCTGGGGAGGCCGATCCATGACTGATAGTGCTCCACTGTGTGATTCTCTATCCGGGTATGATTTTACTGCATTGGCAGTGTGTTTGGGATCATTGTCATGCTGAAAAATGAAGCTGCTGCTAGTATTACACTGATAGTTGTGGAAAGTCCAAAACTTGTCTGAAGTTAGTGTAACTTTAGGGAGGCTGGCGCTGAGGATTCGTGTTCATCTGACAGGGCTGTGAAGTTAAATCACATGAGAAACCTTGATGCAGAACTCTATTATTTACCATTCAGGGTAAACTCATTCCACACATTACAATTCATGGTCTTCTTTTGCTGCTAGATAGGGTGCCACAGCTGTGCTAGTCATGCTAATTATGTTTGCATTCAGGTTTAGTTTTTGCATCTTTACACTCGGTTTCGCCCCTTATTAAAATCCACCGATATTATGCTACATAGCTGCGGCTTCCAAGGCCGCGATGTTGTACTTCCTGATTATCTGTGCTGCTGTAAACAACACTATGACTCCTTATAATAATGTGATTTGTTCTTAAGGTCACTACTGAATTAAACAAAATTGCTCAGGCGCTGTTTTCCTTATTCAGCTGACTGCAAATAGATTAAAGCTGTAAATTATGGCTCTGCCATGCTTTCCGTCCAAACTGCTAATGAAGGATCTCGTCGTAAACTCAATTAAATATCTAGAAGATGTTTACATACTTAATCTTGCTGAAACTTCTCTATCTATCTCCAACTTTATAGCTTTTTTGCCTCTCTTTGGAGGTAAATATAATATAACAGCCATAACCAATGGTTAATATGTCCATTCATCCAACTGCCCATATCTCTTTAGCTACTGTTTTTAAGTTAGCAAACTCTTATCATCCAGATGTTCCAGAAATTCCCCTCCAATATGGCAGATTGGCACAGACACTACTCACTGGCCATCACTGTGCAACAAACACCTGCCGTTTCATAATTAACACCTGCTGTGTGATAACAGTCACCTGCACTGATTATTTAATGGTGACAAAATTGAATGTAATGAATGGCTAAACGTTTTCTTTCATGTTCATCATTTACATCAAAGCAGCATGCTCTTCGCAGACGCACTCCCACTGCAGCAATGCAACTTTTCATTAGTATGATAATGTCGTGCTTGTTTTCTGAGAGGAGATGAAAACCCCCTGAAATATACACCTTATTTTTGCTGGTGTTTGTATCCAAATTTCTTAAAAGTCATCATGTAAACCTTGTGTTCATAATAAATGTGATCATTTCTGTTGTACTTACAGTGTAGTTACTGGGATTTGACTTTGTAGTTGATAAAACCAGAGAACCAGAAAGTCCATTTATTGGTTTCTTTAAAGATTTCAACTGTTCCAAACTACATAATGGTAAATGGTCTGTATTTGTATAGCGCCTAAGGACCCCAAAGCGCTTTACACTATACACAATCATCCACCCATTCACACACTGGTGATGGCAAGCTACAGTGTAGCCACAGCCGCCCTGGGGCGCACTGACAGAGGCGAGGCTGACACTGGCGCCTCCGGGCCCTCTGACCACCACCAGTAGGCAACGGGTGAAGTGTCTTGCCCAAGGACATAACGACCGAGACTGTCAGAGCCGGAGCTCAAACCGGCAACCTTCTGATTACAAGACAAACGCCCAACTCTTGAGCCACGATCGCCCCTGACCACGATCGCCCCTGAGGCTGAGACATGTGGATGCTGGCTTAAAAGTTGATATAGAGTGGGTGGTTATATAGTCATATATAATACCATAGTTGCTTTACAAATGTGGTTCAAAACCTTTGCTAAATTAAGGTTGACCTCGTATGCATATAATCTGCCAACCTGCAGTGGCATTTAAATGAAATGTCAGCCTCTATTATACAGTTTAACATTTTCAGCCTCCCCTGTGTTATAATTCTTGTGTGGTGCGGTGGGATAGATCGTCAACATGTGTTACAACCCATTAAAAAGAGTTCTCAGGCTTGCTAAGTTGAACTCAAGAATAGATATACTGAAGGTAAATTGATTCAGCCACATTTCCTCTTGTACCCCTCCTGCACTCCAATGGAGAAATTCCTTAAAGTAAAGTGATGCTGAAGGCCACACAACTCAGCATCTAATGAGAGGAAATAACATGCAGGCCACAGACGAAAGCAGGTAATCACAAACTTAACATTTTGAATTAAGCTTTAAGTGCGCTTCCATCAACAGAGCCAAAAGCTCTTGAAATGTAGTCGCACCGCTCAGTATTTCGACTCCCGCCCTCCAGATCACCGCTTCCTTTCTCAACTTTTTCAAAAAAAAGTAGAGTGTTGGCAGGAGTGGCGTCGAGTTGCCCTCACGTTCACCCGCTGTTGTATTTCAAACAAGAGAGCGATTGAAATATATGCTAATCCTCAGCTTGTCTGTGCTGCTATCCCACAGTTCAGAGCAGAATAATATTTCCATAGCCGTGTGGGCATTTTTGAGGGATTAAACAGGGGTTAGGAGGTGGTCGGGGAAACCCGGGCAGCTCTACCGTGCACACACTGCATCAGCTGACAGTCGGCGCGGTAAAGGGCGTTTGTTTAACTGTGATTGATGCAGTGTCAGTAATGTGGGAGACAGTGGGAATCCAGATTAGAGAAAATGACCCATGGGAGGAGAATGAGAGATGGGTGGAGGGAGATGGAGCGAGCGAGAGAACGTGAGACAGGCGAAACACGGTCTCTGTGAACGCCTGATAACCCGTTTTCTCACTGCGACACATTTCCACTTTGAAGCCCGGCGTATTGCAGAAACTAAGATATGCACTAGTTTCTTTTTTTTGCTCCCCCACGGTTTCCTCTTTAATCTGTGTCTCTTGTTTTGTAAAGAAGGCTTAATTTCAGCAGGACACTGCAATGGCAATACCCACAGCTTCCTTTTGAAAGTCCAATCAGTGACTGTAGCTGAACGGTTTTCATGCTGTGTATGAAATTAAAGTGACGCGGGCCAGTTGGACTTCAGTGCCGCTGTCATGACTGGAATTTATCTTAATTTTAAGAATTAAAGAAGTCGTTTAAGAACCCAGGTATCCATACTGGTGTCAGAGGAAACCAGTAAAGCTTTTGATCATCCGTGGAAAGATGGTGTTTGATTTCATGCTAAAAAATGTACTCGTGGTTGTTGTTGTTTTTAAAGGAAAAATGGTGGGATATGGGTTTCAGTTAATTGCTGTGCGCTGAGATACTGGGATTGGCATTGATTGGGAATTCTCACTAAAATCTATCCCCATTTTCCCATGAATAATGCCTTTGGGAACATGGGGATTTTAGCATGTATGCGCTCAACACTGATGAATTATTCAAACCTCATTAACTCTGTCAAGCAGCATTTTCCTTCAATTAGTTTTCATGCTCTAACAAAAGCTTGCAAACAATATTCAACAGGTTTAAAAAATCAGTTTCCAGTTTGCTATTAATAATAACCGTTGTCATGTCCTCCCATTATAATTTAAAGTGATAAACCTGGACATACAAAGAGAACACATCCCTCTGTATGACAGGACTTGTTTTGCTATTTTCTTGTAAACATGTAATATGACAGAAGAAATAAATTACATCAAAATGAGTCATTTGCATGTTGTTGTGCTAAATCAAATTTTCATATTAAAAACAAACCACGCGTTTCTGTGAGAGGAGCAATGGCACATCTGTGGCCAAGAGTGTCAAAATGCTGCAGTCGCCTCTTCTCTTTTGTCATAGTCTGCTTTGGCTTTCATTTTTCTTTGGTTCTTTTCATTTGTTTGGCTGATTTTCACATTTTCCACAGATCTTCCTTAACTTTATCTATATCTGTATTTGGATATTCCATGTCTTTCTCTCAGTTTTTTGCTGTTTTTTCCTTGCTGTGTTTTTACTTCCTGCCTTGGCTCTTTTTCCGTCATTATTAATACCTGAATGAGTTCAACTCAGCTGTCTCCTGTGTGGCATCGTCACTTTGTATCATAGTTTTTCCAAGTTTTGGTTGCCCTTGTTGTCGTTTTCGACAGCTTGACCACACAGTGGGGGGAAGTTTGTCAACCAAGAGACTTTAAGTCATGGAGACCAGTTGGTAACCATCGGAAGTTGGGATTCAGCAACCAGTTGCAAGAGTTTTCTAAAGTTTGCTGAAAATTGTTGTGAAACTGGTTGTTAAGCCCCAGTCATTAAGTCCCATAGACTGGTCTTGGATCTCCTGGCAAATACTGGTCACTAGGAAAAAAGTCTGTATACCACAAGTTATTGGTATGTGGTTTCTTGAGATTGCTGGTAGTTCCTAGTGTGAAATTAGTCAAAGAGTGTTATACAGTGCTAAAAACCTGAGATTACTTTGGTTGCTAGTAGGTAGGTTGCAGCAGTCACCTGCAGTTTGCAGTGGAGATGGCATCTATTCTGCAAATGCTCGCAAAATGATCGCCAACTGGTAGTGAAATTATTGTGAAACTTGAAAAAGCTGAAACAAGCAATGGAGACCACTTACCTTCAAAGTAAAAGCTGTACCTACTATAGTAACCAACGCATCTCAAAAGGAAGAGCTACTATTACAAGTTTGATCACAACTTGGAGAGTAAATGCGACCGTCGGCGTCTTTGAACATTTTTCCCTATTGACAGGAGGTTGCTAGGGGTCTGTCTGTAGTCCAGCGTGAACTGAGGGTAAATTTATAGGTGGGTTTCTTAATATCACTAAGACCTAGGAACAGAGCTAAAAGCTGTCTGAAAGCTACTGCATACATATTAGACTGAGTTAGAAAGATATTTATGTGATGCAGTCGATGAAATGACTACACATCTTGAAACTGGACCAGTGTTTTGGTGAGGGTGAGCTTGTATGATTCTTGCAGGTGAAAAAGGAGAAAAAGTATACGGGTAGTCCATCCGTTGTGGCTTTAAGCATGGCCCCGACAGAAGGTAATGGCCCTTATTCTAATTCTCTAAAAGATGAGGGGTACGAGAGGTTCAAATGCACAGACACAAGAGGGAGGAAGGGACAAAAAAGAGAGGCAGGGGAGGGATGGAGAGGCCCCATTCCATGCCTCATTGAGTCCCCATTCAGAACAGCCAGCACTTCATTAAAAAACAAAGGCAGAAAAAAAACGGGCCGCTTGTTGTTCATATTCCATCACGAAGCACAGAAAGCCCAAGGAGTGTATTTGTTTTATCACAAGCACTGAGCACCCGAGCGTATCTCCGAAGGAGGCGGGCGGCAATTTTGTAATTTATGATAATTGTTCTCTCCAAAAGTGTAAATATATTATGACGATTATTTCCAGGGACGTACGCACGCTATCCAATGTGACGTTTCATCAGATGAGGGCTGAAAAATTACTTAAGCTAAAATGCGTCTGATGCTGGCAAAGTGAGCGGGGCGGAATATGGTGTCAAAACACTTGTACTTTCACACATGAATGAATGTAGATCAGTCATACATGCGAGCCCAGCTGACTTCAAATAACTCAGCGGCAAATCATGGTAACCTTTTCTTTTTTTTTTAGCTCAAACCAGTCATTCATTCAGCATTTCCCCCACATGCCAGCAGGACTTTGATCTTGCACGTTTACACAGTCACGCTGGCAGAAAAATAGTACTTTATACAAGGTGAAAATTTATAGCTAGAAAATTTTAAAGTGAAGAATTGGAAATAGTGTTGTAAAGAAATAAAAATGTAGGGTTTCCTGTGGCTTTTGTAGTTTTGAATGAAATTTATTTGTATAATTTTCATTTATCACTTTTAATCAAATTTGGATTTAATCTTTGGAAACTCTCAAAATGTCTAACTGTAGTTGTACGTTTAGCACATACCAAACATTTATTCCTCCCTTTGTGTGTCTCATTTTATAATCTTATTTGTTGCACAGTAAAGATCATGAATAATCGGTTGTATACGTGTTCAGAAGTATTTTCTTTCCAAGGAGCCAGTCTTGTAATGATTTAAAGTACTCTTGAGCCCTGTTTTTCTAAACTTTCAGTCCAGTCTTTGTACCTGATCACTTTCAGAGAAATCTTGCTTGTCCTTTTCATTGTAGATTGGAGAACAACTTCTCTTCAGTGAAACTTTTCTCATAACAAGTAAAAACAGTGAGTCAGCCTGAAGCTTTACGGGAGTTTAGAAAGGGGCGAAGTTTATATAGTGCTAGCAGGTGGCAGATTGATGGTTTATTCTTTCTGTGCATCTTTAGTGGGCAGATTGTAAAGTCTTTGATGTTGGCTAATTAATACTTTATGCTAGCGCCACTGTTTGTCTTTACAACGACTCATACACAGTAATATTGTCATGAATCAAGGGACTTGTAAGCTGATGCAACAACACGATGATATCTTTGCTTCAGCGAATGCATCTTTAGTCTGATCAGTCAAGCACTCGTGTTCAGCAACCCTCGCCAGTTCCCCACCAAACAAGAGATTTTAAATGTTACTTGTCATTACCTTCTTTGATTATTATCGCATGAGTGGTTTGTTTTGTTGATTACAGATATTGATCCTGGGTACCCAGCCAACACTTGCCCCTTTCTACAGTGTCAACAATTACTAGTAAAGTATGAATACCCTGCTTGGCCTAATTGCAAATTGTGGGTTTCCCTGTTGATTGTGGTCTCAATTTGCAGAAACAGTTTACAATATGGTGCAACTGCTGCTGTCCTTGTATGATTGAAAGACTGTGTACATGGTACACAAACCTCTGGTTTGTCAAGTTCAAGGTAAATTTAGTTGTTTTTTTTCCTCCTAAAACTCTGTTGTGGAAGGGTCAGAGCAAAAGAGCACGGTGAGTTCTTTTTATCCGAGTGTCTATCTTTGTGTCTCCATCCTCCACGTATTGATTGTTGGCAACCTTTCACCCCGACTGTGAGTAATGGAATTGCCTGTCATGGACACGGGCCCTGGTCAAGGTCTTGTAAATGCGCAACACATGTTTGCGTGAACTCACCGATCGATACCTCGCTTGCTCCCGTGTCATGGAGAATGGAGCCTTCCGCCAGGTTGTTTCTGTCAGGGCATTATCTTGATTCTGGAAAAGTCCTTGAAATTCAGCTGCATCCTTCTAGATTTGAGTGCAGAGCATCTACGTTCAAACGATTCCTTTTTTTACTCACACTTTTAAGAACATCCTCCAGTCTTTTGCCTGGTATATTTCACATTTTGTCTTGATTTGCTAGACAAACAGGTGTAATGGCTTGTGAAGGTAATTCTTGATGTATTTTTAAAGAGTTTACCTCTAAACGAGGCCCTTTGAACACAGTGGACACCTGCTCGCACAAAATGATTGCTGGCATGAAAGGAAGACGGAATCTTGAAGTTGTGAGTCATCTTAGGGTCTTTGCTTGCGAAACACTTCCTCGAGGAGTGACTCATGTTTGCTTTTGAAGTACTGATAGGTAAGTTTCAGGTTTATTCCTTTTTAAAGGATAATTTCTTCCAAAAAACTCTCACACTGACAGCTGCAGACACAGACTGAGAAAAGAGACTTGGGGTCGGTCCTGGAGACTCAGAGACCGAAATGAGATGACATATCACTCAAGAGTCTATCAAATTTCATTCTGACAGATGGGACCAGTGCGGGGAGGTACCGCCTGGTGATGGGAAAATTGCAGTAGAAAATAGGGCAGCCTGGATTACGGAAAGGCGTGAGGTGGGGAGAGCCATTACGAGAATGTTTGTGGTGGTTTCCGCAGCCATGGTGAATTTGTGTTTGTGTGTGTGACAACAAGAGGACTGTGGATATTTTTGGAAGGGGGGGGGGGGGGGGGGGGTGATCATCCTGAGCTATACACTGCAAAAAGAAAAAAGGGAAAAGGAAAAAAAATAGAAACAGGGCCAAAGAATTTCTTTTGCCTCTTAAACATCCACTCATCCATCTGTTAATTTTCTTAACTCCTTATTCAATAAGGGTTGGGTAGGGGGCTTGAACTTGTGTTTGCTGGTACTGAAGGAGAGGCCCATACTTGATTCTTGAATTGCAATAGAGCACCTTAGGCTGCCGACCTTTAAGCCAGCATCCCTCTAATTATGGAACGCCAGGACTGCCATAATGAATTAATTAAATACACCATTAAATAATTAATTAAATGTGGCAATAATTAATTAAAATTGGAATTAATTAATTAAATAAATAGTTATGACACATGTAATTAATTAATTATTGACACATTTAATTAATTATTTATGTATTTCACATTTTAATTAATTATTGACACATTTAATTAATTAATTATTGACACATTTAATTAATTATTTATGTATTTCACATTTTAATTAATTATTGACACATTTAATTAATTATTGACACATTTAATTAATTATTTAATGATATATTTATTTATTTCATTTTGGCAGTCCTGACGCCTGGCTCTCATCATGAAATAATTTTATCTGTCAGCCTCACCCATCAAACTCAGGGGGCGGGGTTAACGCTGATCGAGTCAAAACCATTGCTTTGGCCTGGTGGCCATTGTTTCTAGCACACAACAACCGGCATGTGGAAGCTAACAGAACTGAGCTTTGAAAAACCCTGTTTGTGTGTTACCAAATACCGTTTTAATATTTTTTTAGCCGAGAATGTAGTGGTTTAATCTTCATGTGTCTGGTCGGTTTGTCAAGATACAGCCTCTTTGCAAAAGTGTTTCGATGATTTCGGAGATGTCTGCCCAGTCTCACGGCAAAGCGTGGGATAGACCCGCTCGCCTCGCAAGCAATCCCACCGACAAAGCGCAGGCCCCGGTACACAGCTGTAGTAACCCCCGCTGACTTCTTTTACTGAGGTTATATTTATCGGTGTTTTATTTCCTGATGTTCTTATGTGTCCTACGTGTTTCAGTCGCCAATTCTGAATTATAACTAACATTAAAAACATGTTTAAGGAGGAGAGAGAGCAAATAAATCTGTTTAACATCTGATCTTTGGGTTTTTGTTCAGTAATCAGCGTGACCTGTGTATAAACACATAAAAGAGATAACGTTGGTGTTTCCGTCATGTAGTAACTGCTGGCTTTAACTGTACAAAGGTTGTTCGACACTATGAAACACATACAGACTTCATGATGTTCGGCTAATATTTTTATTGTGAATATTAATCATGCTGACCTCGCTCTGTACACCACGCAGCGAGGTCAGCATATCCACGATATCCTCAGCTCCATGAGTTAACACAAAGTTTCCCAGCTGACTATCTAACTGCCAACTATTCCAGAGACGTGAAAATATACAGCATAAAGAAAAGTGTAAGAGACTCAGCAGCAGATTAGAATAACAGTTATACATTTAATAAATCACCAAATGAATCCAAGAAACGAGCAAACCTGTTCCGACAATTTGAATTTGTATTCCCTCAGCTGCAGACTCGCTGCTGTTTAAATGTTTGAAAAGGAAGATTAGATATAAAAAACGTCAAACATAGACTCAGTCTGCCTTCACATTTGATATGAGGCCAGCACGTATAGTGGCCTCAGCAGGCTATTACTGAAATACACATGCTATATCATAAACTATGATATAAACAGGGAGGTCCTATTAACATGTTTAGTTTTAAAGGACACCTTCCTGCCTTTAGTCTCATTCATGAGCAGTATTAGTTTTCTTCTAACATCCAGAAGTCTGCACGATGTGTTTCATAGTTTGTAACAAGCCTTTGACAGGTAAACATAACATGACCGAAAAAGCAAAAAAAAAAGAAAAAAAAAAGAGAGAGAGTGTTGACATAAGAAGAGAAAATTCTCTCAATTATGGAGACAGACAAATGGTTCATTTATGTTTGATGTGTGTTTATTCCTCCCTAAATATCGTCGGTGAAGTTCGCCATGCACGTCAGATTTTCCTGCGCATTTTTATACCTCTGCCAACAGAGAGAGAAAAAAAATCACATTCTAACAGACAGCTGGTGCTTAGAATACAGTTGAATAACTATTAAAAAACAGATGATATTTAGATGATAGTTCAGTCTAACACATGTGCCAGTGAACCATTAAACGTCTGTGAAACTATGCAGTTATGAAACGTAACTTTAACCTCAGCCAAACCGATTTGCTCAGTTGTAAATAAAACAGCGAAGTAAACGTGACCCGACAGACAGAACCTGAGTGAATGAAGTCCAGCGTTTAACCACTGAGAGCTAAAACTCAGCTGAGGTTTGAAAGCTGTGTGCCGGTGATTGGACATCAGCCGCTGATAAAGCTATTCGCCTATAAAGTGCTCTGTAAGGAAACGAGCTCCAGCAGCTCTGCGCTCGGGGAAAACACTATATTTACTTATCTTGTGCAGAAAAATGCGCTGACATTGCGTTATATCGAGCACCGGCTGCCCAGTTAAACTGTGACTATCACCAGGTAACTAGGCGTGTTTCTTGAATTAGCAGCAGGTGTTAAACAGCTGACAGATGAGGAGGAGGATGCATGCAGGTAAACTGAGGGTCTGCTGAGCTGATCGCTGGTTTCGTGAGAAAAATGTCAGCTCGTTCTTTATGTTACAGAAGCACAGAGACACAAGACCAGGCGGAAAGAGACGATCGTTCGGTGAAAATGAGAATCTGCGAATGCAACATGTGGAACACGGAGAGTGGAATATGTAAACAAACCGGTTAACGTAACCCCCTCGGTGCACTCTGCATGCTAACTGTTAGCAGAGCTAGTGAAATCTCTGAAAACATCTGAGCACTTTTGCAAACATGTTCTATGTTGACAACCTGACCAGACATACGGCGCGACATTCGCGGCTAAAACACTGTTAAAAGTGTAGCTGGTGACAGAAAAACGGGGTATTTTAAAACTACACCACCACCATTGCTGCTTGTGATTTGATCTGCATTCTGGGATAACTGGCTGCCCCAAGTCTACACAAGCAATCGATTTTCTAGGATCGACCTGTTTTGACTTACTTTGCACGGCAACCAATCAAATGTTAGAGAAGCTGCATGGGCAGCGTTAACCCCGCCCCCTGAGTTTGATGGGTGAGGCTGACAGATAAAATTATTTCATGACGAGAGCCAGGCGCCAGGACTGCCAAAATGAAATAAATAAATATATCATTAAATAATTAATTAAATGTGTCAATAATTAATTAAATGTGTCAATAATTAATTAAAATGTGAAATACATAAATAATTAATTAAATGTGTCAATAATTAATTAATTACATGTGTCAATAATTAATTAAAATGTGAAATACATAAATAATTAATTAAATGTGTCAATAATTAATTAATTACATGTGTCATAACTATTTATTTAATTAATTAATTCCAATTTTAATTAATTATTGCCACATTTAATTAATTATTTAATGGTGTATTTAATTAATTCATTATGGCAGTCCTGGCGTTCCATACTAATTGGCTGCACCTTGCAGACAAAATATCTGGACAGCTACTTGGGTAAAAGAAGCTGGAGCTTACATCATACTGGGTTAGGAGTAGACAAACTGCCTGAAACACCAGCATTTTAATTATTATTTTGGCTCCTAGAGGCTGCTTGCACATACAGTAAACTCATTATTTGATCACCTGGTATGTTAATGCAATAATATAATCCTTATTTAATTTGACAATTTGAAAAATGCCTTAAATAATCGTAAATAAAAAATGCTCTGTAAAGTAATAACAAACCTTTGCATTAAGTTTTCTTGACCATTTATTAGTCAGCATTTGTATTTGCCGAGTGTGTGTCTGTCTGCACATTTTCAAAAGTTAATTATTTACCCAAATTTCAGGAATTCAGATAACTAAATAAATAAAGTAAAATCACAAGAAAGCTGGCCAGTAATCATCCCAACAAACAACCCACTACTCACTCGGCCAATCTCTGATGGCCAGTTTATTTCTCCGCCTGCACAATGCGAGTATAAATACATAGCATTTTAGAGCAATCTATCTAATATTTGTCGAGACATCCATGTGTAGTGAAACTGGCTTACAATACAAGATAAAGTGTGTCAGTATTGGTATTTTTTGTAGTGGAGATTTAATGCGACTCAGTGACCTTAACCGTCACCTGACACGCAAATAAAATGTACACACAAACACGAATGCCTGGAATCTGGATTCCCCTTGAAATAGCAGAACCTCTTGTGCTGTGCTGATGACACACACACACACACACACACACACACACACACACACACACACACACACACACACACACACACACACACACACACACACACACACACACCAGGAGAAAGCACCCAGAATAGCAGGCCTGCCACATCCATTGCATTCCAGTACCCAGCTGGCTGCCCTGAGGACACACACACACACACACACACACACACACACACACACACACACACACACACACACACACACACACACACACAGAGATACCCAGTCGCACATTTCACTTGCATATTTTTCAGCACACACATGGATAATCACTGACCCCTGCCAAAAACATACCGATACCTCTTCTCCCCACTACACATTACAGACTTGTCTCCCATTAGTCTGATTTGGTGCGTAGTGCTTGCTGCTTGCCTCACCCCATCAATAAACAATGCAAGTTCACCCTCACAGGGCCTGTAGCTAATCCCTCAGCTGTTTGGAGTTGGCAGTGGACAGCCGAAACACTGGAAAAGTCTGTTCCTCCGCCAATTGCAGCACAGATCAGATATCAATTTGTCAACAGAGCTGGCTGGTTGGCTGGACAGCCTGCTGGCTGACTGGCTGGCTGGCTGGTTGGTACAGCGCCTGAAGGCAGAGGTGAGTCAGCAACTCAGACAGCCAAGAGTGGAGAGCCAGCAAGTCGGTATATTCAGCTGCAGAGAGTCTAAACTCTGAACTTTTTTCAGAAAAGAGTACTTAAAAAAAGTTAAGACCATCTCCATAGAATATAAAGGTTTTTTTTAAAAAGTTTTCAAATGGTTTAACATGGGTTTTTCTTTATGCTGAAAGCAGTCACAACAGGCAAAACAGTCAACTTTAGACTTGCAATACGGTGTCATAATGACAGTACCGCACATAAGCGCAAAGAACCTGTGAAATAAGACAACCAGGAACAAACATTAGCAACACTGAAACACTTTGAAGGATCATTAAGCTAAAATCTCTCCTTTGCTCTCTATTTCACCACTCGCAGTGCATCACAGGAAAATGGACGCACATAGAGCAGAGTGCAGCACACAAACACACACCAGGGAGGAAAGCACTGAAGAGAAGGTGACATTCAGTAGATGACAACCTGTTACATTACAGTGAAGAAGAAAAAAAAAACATTCCCAATAATGTTACTTCGTGATGTCACTTTTGTTTGGTCATGTTTAGTCGGAAGCGTTCAGTTTGAGTTGCAGTCTGCAGGCAAGCCGGTGAGGAAGGTGGCGAGAACTGCATAATTATAGATTATCTCAGAAATGACATTATGAGCTCCCATTCAGTGTTTTTACAAGAAAAAGAATAAAGGTAAGTTTTAAGACTTTTAAAAACAGGTGATGTTAGAACAGCCATCCTAACATGGGCAGGGAGGTAAGCTGAGCAGCTGGTTCATGGACCGCAGCGATCGTGAGCGAACATATGGAGTTAGGAGCTCAGTTATGTGTGGTGGTGCTGATCCATTAAAAGTTTCTAAAACAAATAATAAAACCCTTAAATGAACTGTCAGGACGGGGGAAATGTGCAGGTTCAGGTTAAAAGACGAGCTGCAGCACTTTGGACTGACTGTAAGCGATTAAGTGCAGCTTTGCTAAGGCCACTATTGAGCATATTAAAGTAGTCCAGGTGCATGAAAGCATGAATAAGACTTTTTGATTCTGGATAAAAGTCTCAAATGATAAAAACTAGCTTTAATAACAGATAGTCTGCTTATGTAGTATAAAATCCAGTCCAGTTTGACACCAGTGTTAGTCACCGTTGGTTTCACATAGGAATGCAGGGGACCCGGGTCCAAGAGATTAACACACAACACAAACACCACTAGGTCTGAACACAACGACCTCAGTCTTGCTTTCGTTGAAATTTTTTAAAAATGTCATGCACAGGTATTTGGAGCCATTTATGGTTCCAAATACCTTCTGAAGATCCCACGACAGAAGACATTTTACTGCTATTGTTTTCTTTGTTTCCAGTGTTTACTCTCACCTCGTTCTCGGGCCACGCTGATCCTGAGAATTCGAGTGGGATGGCAGCATTACTGCATGAAAACCAGCTTGAGTCCTTGGATGATGATCTGTGAACACCTTATTAGCTTTCTCTGGTTTGAGGAGCGGGTGTTTTATGCTGTTGTGGGAAATCTCTAGTCAGTCGCAGATATTTAAATGGAAAAATTTCCCCTTGTCTTTTCTTTCCTCTGCTTTCGTTCCCTTCACTCCTCAACAGGTTGTGGTAGTTAGCTGCCCCTCCATGAGGTCTTTACCTCTTAAAAGGGAGTTTTTCTAAACAGTCACTTGGTGCTTGCTTACAGATGATCGGCAGACTGCTGGGGTTCTCTCTGTAATATTTTAGATCTTTACGTGATAATACAAAAAGACTTGAGATGATAACTATTGTAGCCTGGCGCTATATAAAGCTCACCATGCCCACCATATGTTTCCCTACAGCACAAAGTTGAAAGGGGAGTTATTTGGGATTTGGTAAGAAATGTCACATTGCTAAATTAACAGCGACTTAATTAATATTTAAGGTCAAACTCTATATAATTAATGCAATTATTCCATCTGAGAAATTTAAGCTTTTTTCACCTCGATGACCTTAATGCTGGCTGTTGGTGGGACTCATGTGATCCGCTTCCCTCATGCCTTTCATCCACTGTTTTTGGACTGTGGCCATTTCCCCCTGTTGGGGCCGTTGTCAGATCACAAAGGCCTCATTTTCCATTCTTTTGGCACGTAACTGAATTAAAATCTATTACAAAATGTGACAGAGCCATTAAGAAGACGGATAGTCAGAGTACTCTGTGGGTTTGCCCCGCTCTTTGTCCACCTTGGGGCTCTCTGTCTGGACAAAAGCTTGCCCTCTGGCAGCTCCTGCTGGGCATGGGGCTGCGACCCGAGGCGGTAGGATAGTGCACGCACACATCTGTTTAGGGATTGAGGTGGCATTAATGCCCTGACAGTGAGAAGTGTGTGTGGCGGTAGACCTGCAAGACCAGTAGGATACGTAAGTAGTCCAACTGCCACTGCACTCTCAAACACACATACATACACGCATTGTACAACCTCTCTTGGGTTGGTGTTAGAGGACAAGAGGTGAGGGACAAAAGGGGAGGGTGGAGACATGATGGATGACAGAGGAGAACATTGTGGCAGGAGAACTCACAGCTCAGTGGGAGGAATTTATAGATCGAACAGAACAGTAAGTACTTGTCCGTGTCATCTCATGGAGAGTGTAGGCGTAGGTGCGTGTTTGCGCATACTTACGTGTGTGCATTGGGTTGTTTTCCCTCAGCCTTCCGAGATGTCTGGCTGGGAATGTTTTGTCTGCAAGTACTCATTAGCCGTATATGGAAAAGCTTGTTTTCTTCTACGCTTTTCCCTCACAATATATATCGTGTAGTTCCTTCCCTGCGCGGTCTGTTTGTAGCTGCTTGTTATTCCTCTCGGACTCAGGTGTGTTCGAGGAAACATGAGGCTGTTCAAGGTTTCCTCATTGATTTCCATTGCAGTGGTGCTGACAACATTTTTATTATTATTATTTGGCAGAATATCGTCAACCCTGGAGAGAAAGACAGAGAGATGTGAAGCTCAGAAAGGGAAAAGTCTTAAAATTAGAATCACGCGCGCAGGTTAAATTTCTCATCTAAGAAGACAATCATGCCAATCCATGTATTCCATGTTGTAGATGGAAAATGTACAATGTATCCCTTCCTTCTACAACATGGATCAACGCAGGTTTCATGAAGCCAACTCCGGACTTTATAAAAATGAATGCCTGGTGCTCATACAGGGTATGGCGCTGAGGGAAACTTCCCCAAAGCAATCTTGTATCCTACCTGAGGTAAAAAGGAGTTGCAATTAGAGCTATCCCCATTCTCTGGGGCCCTAGGATTTCAGGAGCTCATGTATGGCGGTCATCTATCACCCCTATTGACCAATTACTGTTCCGAGTCAACCAGCTTCTAATGAGCTGCAAAAACACAATGGAATAAGAGTCGATACCGTGCAAATAAATTATTAATCCATGCCTTAAATTTTTATTTGCTTGCTTGCAGTTACACTTGGCACGGGCTGAAAGGAATAGAGCAAAGAAAGGAGGTGAGGCTGTGGCTTTTCCTGTTTTCTCTCTCTTTTTTCATGAACTCTAGTGTGGTCTGTAGCCACTGCTGGATAGGATGGATTATCCTCTGAGCTTAATAGATTTGAAGGGAGCTTTCTCTGCTTGTCTTTGTTTAAGAGTGTTGCCTAGTGAGCGTCTAGACAACTTTTTCAGCTGAATTCCAGCCATTATCAATTCAAAAGGTGTAAGAAGTAAGGCTGCTGGGTAATGGAAAAAAATTTGCACTCATGGTTATTATGGTCAGTACTGAAGTAATTGTTCTAAGTAGAACTTGGGAAAAATTTTCTTCTCTAGCTAACAGAGGATTTAGTTCAATTTTAAATATAATAATATGAAAACAAATTCAATAAATGTAAAAGTAAAATAGAGACGGTAGAGGTGGTGTGGATGTGGTCGAGACTCAGCTCCCAACTGGGGGTGTTTTTGACTGTGAAGCTCAGTTTGTACAAGTTGAGATAACGAGAGACTCAGGTGACAGTTGCATCGTGCACTTTGGAGACCTGCACAGCAAACACAAGGAAAGCAACTGACCTGGAGGAACGGGGTGGGGGAGGCCAACAGCCAATCGACACCTCGTTTACACGCCACTGAAAGTGGACCAGGTGGGCGACCATTGGAAATCCAAAGACAAAAGACAACGCGAGTTCAAATGAGGACATGAAAGCAAACAACTCTTAATGATGTTTCATCTGTTCTGCTGAAACCTCCCTATGAGTTTTACTTCCTTTCGATCGCTTCTAGTAGAGACTCGTGTTCCACGATTCGAGTGACACTGAACTAAACTAGTGAATAAGTTATGGCAACACACCAGCCTTGAAGAAAACTAGCTTGAGCCCATCATTTGTCTAGACATGAATTTAAGACTATATGATAATTGCCTAGTTGGAAGGTATCTTAAGAGGTACGATCAAAAATTTGTCTGACTGCAACCTTGGCTGTCATCACCAGTGTTGGGACTAACGCGTTATTAAGTAACGTGTTACAGTAACTACGTCATTATTGTGGTAATGAACACGGTAACTAGTTATTATGCCAAACCGGGAACCTGTTACTCGTTACTGGGATTTAGATAGGCTCGTTATTCGTTACTTCGTGTTGTGGCTATCGCGGAGCTTCCACAGATTCAATAACATTAGCAAGTGGTGGAGGCCAGCAGGTGGATGAAGGAAAAGGGAGGCAAGAGGAGAGACCTGAAGCGGCCGCTGGTCCGAGAGTGTCAGGTGAACTGAACTTCAGGTAAGAAGTTATGACCTGCAGTCTCTCTGGGTCAGATATGAACCAAGTTTAGGTGGAGTTTATTTTCGTTATGCTGACTTTTTCATACTGCGTGCTAGCTAGCATGACGGAGTTTCTATACAGCTGGGTGGTGCTATGAAGTTAATGATGTTGAACTTTATTTTGTTCATAAGGTTAATTATTAGAGTTGCCAGCCGTCCTGTAAAAAACGGAATCGTCTGTATTCAGAGAAAATATTTCGCGTTTCGTATTGAGGTGAAGAGGAACGCAGTTTGTCCCGGACTTCAGCTACAATGAAAAAGACACAAAGCTGGAGTTAATCTGTCTTTGCTGCACAGCTGCCTCTTCTTCTCTCATCCTCTCACCCTCCCTCTCCTGTTTCTACTTCAATCATGAAACTGATCAATGATCAGCTGATTGGCTTTTCTCTCTTGTTTATTTATCGCCCACTTTGCGCCAGAAACAGGAAACCAGCGGAGGTCGCGGTAAACAACAGCAGCATGTTTAAGCTTGATCAGCTGTTGTTAGAATTCATTGAATATTAATTTCTAGTATCAGCTGATGTTTGCTGGAGCCACAGCTGTAAAAAAAGCTGCTGGTCATGATGTCGGTTTGGTTATCTGGTGAGAGGGAAACATGAAGATGAAACCAGGAGATGTCCTTACTGAATCATCAGAGCTGAACAGGTGATGGAGAAACAGGTTTACCTTTTAGGTGACATGAATGAGTTGAAGGGAAGTTATGAACTGTTTCTGAGAGACAAATAACACCAGGATCCTTTTTTATGTAGCTGACAGCTGGTAACTGTGCAGGGGCGTGTCTAGCAAAGTGTTGCCAGGGGTCCATGTAGGGCATTAAAAGGGAAAAGGGGGGAACAAGGAAATACTTTCTTATTCTCATTTAAAATGTCTCACTTTTAAAAAAATAATTAGCTGAGTCTTGCAACAATTGATAGATTGATACATATATACCATCAGAACAGTGTACATCACTGTCACAACAGTGTTTATTTTCATTCAAAGGTTTTATGATTTTTCCTATAATGGTGGGCGGTCTCTAGTCAAAATGCCCGGGACGATTTATTTGTCCCAGTCCAGCCCTGTATGCAGCTCATCTGCAGCCTGGTGTTACCTACATCTTCCTATTCAGAAGGCAGAATTTCTGAGTTCTGAGTACAATCGAAAGCACCTCGACTGCAGTTTTTGTGTTGGATGTAAAAAGCAGGCTAGGATAGAATCAGGTGTGGGATTTCTCTCGTGGAAATATGCACATTATTTTTTCCTTTCTATTGGTAGGTGGCACAGTGCACTTGTGGCAAGTAAGCAAGTTAGAAGACTGGCACTCTGGCTGGGTGTCCAGTTATGGAAGCAACACATTAACAAGAGAATTCTGAGTAAAACCAAAGTTACTTTCCCTAGTAACTAGTTACTCTGAAAGTAACGAGTAACTTGAAGTAACTGAGGTACTTTTGATAGAAGTAACTAGTAATGTAACTAAGTTACTAATTTAAAGTAACTTACCCAACACTGGTCATCACCACTGAAGTAGTAGTAGAATACTCCACGGGAATCCTGTTTTTAATGGGGTCTGAATCTCCTTAACTCAAAATGGTACCGGTTAATTTTGGGGTAGGGGTCAAAGTGGCAAGGTGCCAAATTTGGTGATGGAGCTGATGTAGTGAATGATGGAGCACATGATTTGCATTGTGCCACTGCTGGATTCAAAAGAAGACAAAATAAGAGCGTAAATACAAAAACGGAATTGTTGTCTCCTAAAACTCAAGTAATTAAAGATATATATATTTATATACATTAACTAATGATTTAAGTAGCTAAACTAAAAGGCAAAAATATTCCATTATTTTGCAGTACAAAGTACTGTATTTGCACTAAGATGTACTTTGCTGCAATGTATCAAACTGCAGAAGGGGCCCTTTGAGTGAAACAATGAGCAAGGCTACACTTCACAACCATGAGTAATTGTTTCCGTCAGTGAAATGACAGGAAGTTAAGAAAAAGTGGCCTTTAGAGTCCAAAGTTACACCTTCATTCTTCTCATGTTCTCCATCCAACAGCCTGTAAATGCACTCCCTCTAAAGTAATGAATTTCTTTTCATGTTTAAACGGGTCTATTATTATTATATGTTATTTAGTCAACGTAAAAGAACGTGTGTTTTGATAACTGATTGCCTTTCTTGGTGAACTAAGTGGTGGTTTGAGACAAACTGAGACAAACAAACCTTTAAAATGGACCTCTGGGTTTTTACACCTTATATTTATTCAATAAAACCAAGTAATAAAGTCAAACAAAATCAGTCATTAGTAGCAGCCCTATAGAATTTCTTGGATAACAAACGAGTGAACCTCCTTATTGTCAACCTAGCCTTTTCCAAGCCATTAAAGTTATGAACAAACACATTGTCTTCCTTCCCACTGCCTGCTCCCGACTCCAAGTTTCTTTCTGGGCAGATTTGCAGATTTCAACCAACTGGACCCAAAAGTCCAATATTTACCTAATTGTTTCCTGTGTTTTCCTGACCAGCAATTCCCTGGTTGGTACTTCTGTGTGCTCACTGTAGTTGCACTCCACTACAACTGTGAACCCGAGATAAAGTAAGGATCCAAGTGAATTCAGAACATCAAAGGACGTGCAACTCATTAGCATCGTTTGACTCTTGGTATTTTGCCATGTTGTCTCTTCAGCTCATTTGCATTTCTGTGTACCTGTGCAGGAACTAGTGGGACTTAGATGCTGCAAAAGTGATGCTCTGTAACTCTCAGATACAAGACCAGCAAACTATCTCCTAAGATTAATCTTGTTACATTGCTAATACACACCATAGGGATCGGCATTAACAGCTACAGCAACTATTCCTTCAAATGTTCCCTTGAGTTCCGTATGTACATTTCATTTGTTATTTTTCTTTATCTTGCAACACTTATCATCTTTAGATGACTGTGTAATGTTGTTTAGTGGACTCTCTGTGGAATATACAGGCAATCACAAGCATCAGCTTGTTTGTCTATTATCAAGGATGTTTAAGGCTCTTTCTAATTGCTGTGGTGTCTCCTTAAATTCACTTCATAAAAGATTATCGCAGAGTGCTTTTTCTTTTTTCTCTTTTTTTTGCAGGGACCTGTGATTTTCTGCATCAGTTTACAACAGAAATCTGTGAAGTTCTGTACTATTTAGGTTTTTAATCATCACTCATTTATTTATACTGTATTTTGTAGGGAAATTGGAAATAGGTGCAATAATTTAATATAGTGTTCAAACATTTCAGGAATAGTTCTTCAGGCTTCTGGAAGGACATTCAAAGCTCTTCTTTGGATGTTTCTGCCTTTTGTTCTGTTCTCTGTCAACATCAACATGTTGAGGTCCGATCTCTCGGGAGGCCGATCAATGACTGATAGTGTTCCACTTTGTGTTTTTCTATCCAGGTATGATTTTACTGTATTGGAAGTGTGTTTGGGATCATTGTCGTGCTGAAAAATGAAGCTTGTTAATCAGATGCTTTCTAGATGGTTTTGCATGGTGGATCAAAATCTGACTTTTCTGTGTTAATTATTTATCAATTTTGACAAGCTCTTCAACATAGCCCCAAACCACGACAGAGCCTCCACCATGTTTTACAGATGGCTGTAGACATTCACTGTTGTATCTCTCCCAACCCCCTCCATCCATACTGACAACAATTTGAACCCAAAAATATCACCACTCCCTCAGACCTGTTGCTACTGATTTTCAGTGCCGTTCTCGTATAATATGGCATACCTCAGTCTTTTCTCCCTGTTTGAACAGTAGATGATCAGCTGAAGGTCTAGATGCATCTCTCAGGTCCTGTGGCAGGTCTTTGATGGATTATTTTACTAATTCTTAAGGACATGACTTTCAGATACTGTTCATCTGCTTTAGACATTTTTTTTTATTGCTGAATGATTCATGGGTCATTGTTAAGTGGCTTAATAAATCAATGGTACATTTATTTGGACTTGAGTAGCTTAGATGTGGTTCAGCAATAGTTGAGTGAGGTTGAGTGAAAATAAGAAGACCAGGTAACAATTACGTAAGGCTGGTCAGCAAAGAGAATAATAAGCCTCCAAACCTCCTTAAAATAAGTGCCAATGCTGCCCTAGTACTGGCAGTATAGGTAGTATGAACCTTCAATTCATATTCATATTTGCGAGTAAAAAGACTTGTAAAGGCTGGTTCCCTCCCTGAGTAAAGCATATTTGTAATATGTAACTTGTCTTCTTCTGTGGTGTCTTTATTGTATAAAGAGATGCATACAGTTCCCTTCTAAAATCTGCACCTATATTCCAAACATTAATCACAGTGTTCCTTTTATTTGCCTATCTAAAGGGACGAGTGAGCTCCATCTGTTCTCAGATTGACCACACACACACACACACACACACACACACACACACACACACACACACACACACACACACACACACACACACACACACACATACCTGATATAAATAACTTGTACAGGATTTGTCTCCATTTAAGGGGATTTGGTTGAAAACTGAAGGGGGGAGAAAAAAAAAGGAGACGACAGATTATCATCCAAAGCGCTGTGACCTCTGGCTGTGCGCCTCTCTCGCTATCTAACTACCTTTAACTTTATTTGGCTGTCGATTTGAAGGAGCCTTGCTGGGCTGGCTGCTGCGACCGCACACACACACACACACACACACACACACACACGCACATACACACACACACACACACACACACACACACACACACACACACACACACGCACATACACACACACACACACACACACACACACACACACACACACACACACACACACACGCACATACACTCCCATTCACACACAAACACACTGAGCTATCCACCCATATGGCATCATTTAAAACTCCTGGCAACTCATGTTTGTGTTTATCGGGACAACAAAGCCCCACTCCTGGACCACAATGGAAAGCAACTAAAAAGGTTTCCCGCTCAATTTAGCAAACACGCTAATAATTCATTCCACAGCTAATATTACACTGATAGGGGTCACTCGAGGTCATGGCTGGACTGGGCACCGGCTTCCACTGGGAATACTCGTCTCCGTTCAAACCCTTGATAGCGAACCAACCGTAGCTCCTATTTGATACAAGCATAGTGTTAGGTGCTCCGAGTTAATCCTCTGATAAGGAATTACTCTTCCTGTTATGAATTAATAAGTGGATTATTCTTGTAAAAAAACAAAAAAAAAAAGTGTAAACAGTCAAACTGCATAAGGGCACTGCACTGCATTATCCTTGATGCTTGCTCTTGAACATATGTGGAATCGCATAGCACATATTCTCCGAAGGCAGGGGGGGGAAAAATCATTACCTTAAGTTCAATTATTCAATTCATTGAATTCATTATTCAGCATTGTTAAAATATAGAGCTGCTCCTTACAAGAAAGAGAGGCTGAGGATGACAAAAACTCAATTTTCCCGGGATTCTTTAAAAAGTACTTAAACTTGTATTAGTTTTGTCATTTTTAACGGAGGAAGTGTCATTTGTGTCTAATTCTGGAACAAAAAAAAAAGCGCCCATGTGTAATTGAAAAGAAGCTTTATTCGAATCTTTTCTTTTTTGATTCCAGCCTCTTCCCGGCAGCTCTGGTCTTGTTAGTGAGCTATGTGAAACAGCAGATTGAAGGCCTCGGCCATGTTCTATCAATAGTTTAAAAGTGCAGCCCTTTTTGGACTTAGTATTCCCTGCAATTCCTGTTATTCACACTGCCTGCCAATGAAGCCCATGCATCTTGGACTTGGCTCTGACCTGCAGGACAGTGAGCTTTGTGTGTGTGTGTGTGTGTGTGTGTGTGTGTGTGTGTGTGTGTGTGTGTGTGTGTGTGAGAGATTCTTGGGCGGTGTGGAGTTAAAGGGGGCAGTCATGGAGGAGGTAACGGTGATGATAATGACTCTGAGCAGAAATAGCAGGACCGCTTTGTACTCCAGGGCAGGCAGATGAGTTATTGCGTGAAGGCGCGTGTACAGTAGTGCTCCAAACAACAAGATCAAATGCACATACACACTGTCATGGTGACCTGCTCTAGAGGTCAGCAGTGTTAGCGCTCGGCTCCCTGGGCCTGGTCACAATGAAAAATAGCCTCACGGCATGCGGACTGTACCTCGCGCGTGTAAGGGCAACCTCGCGCGGAGTTCGTTCACGACGTTCGTCCATGCGTTCCATTTTAACCGTCCTCGTTTACCTCCCCACGCTCGCCTCCCTCTTTCTTGCGCTCCGCTTGCGTCCAAGCTTGAACTCGCCCTGGGAAAATGGAAAACAATCAGAGGCAAATTGGCGCACTGCCGCTGCCTGCCACACACAAGTGGAAGGGGAAGTGCTGAGTGCTCTTGCAGGGCGCTCGCTGGCAGTTAGCGAACAGCAGCTCGCTGATGGATGTGAAGCAGAAATGATGCACGCTGATAGCACTGTGCCTGTTTCGGTCCCCGTGAAAGATAGATTGAGAGCGAGCGCTCCTTTTTGCAAAGCATCTGGCAACGCGGCCCTGCAAAATGTATTCATGGGACCATTCACATTTTCTGAAGTGCAGAAAAGTACTCCTGGAAATAGCCCGGGGAGGACGAGCAGTCACAACAATGCACGGCCGCTGCCAGCTTCCCTGTGTGAAACAGACGTACTGCACACTGTTGTTTTCTATTTTGCAACTTAATTGAGTGAAAAAACAACTCTGGCAAACTTGCTCCCCAGGTTAAGAGCGGTCCAGCAGTGGAACCCGTTAGCAGCAATGATGAGCATCAACATTGTTTTCGAGCCTGGAGTTGCCTCGTCAGCGCCCACCTAATGGAGAGGTGCTGCACAAATTGACGGACATACGGGGCAAAGGTTGGGAAAGTCAGCTCACAGGTGTGCGCGAGCGGGAAGGAGCACTGCTTTTCTGCTGATTGGTGAATTCGTGTCCAGTTTTGTTGAGCTCGGCTGTTCCATGCCGGGTAGCCTGACTGCGAGCTGACCGAGCTTCGACTAACGAATCTCACTGTTTGCCTGTTTTTACCTCATCTCCACAGGTAATGGAGAAAAATCTGCCTGGTTGATAGTGACAGTGTAATGAGGTGAATTGTGCATCTGTGTGCACATCTACTTTGGCATTTTTTTTGCATAAGTTTACTTGTGAGTGGAAGATGAGGGCAAATGACAGACTTTATATTTAAGTTGACTGGTTTAGCCTCATTCTTGCCTCTTAATTATTACATAAAATGTTGAACTCTAAGCTTGAGTCATAGTTGTTATGACTACATCTCTCTGTCTCGCTAACTGCTGACAGGTAGCACCTGTTTTGCCCACTATGGCCAGATGGACAATGCTCTAATGCACCTGCCCCCTCTTGGTAGCATTACCGCTTTGTGCCAAGTCTCAGTGCTGGCAGCTGAACTTGAATACACACACACAGTTGGAGCTCATGGATGCCCCCTTCCTAGCTTGGCATGCCTTGTTCTGAAATGCAGACGTAGTAAAATTAAAGGTGTGTGCTTACTCAAGAGGTGGACTATAAACAGTAAAGGCTCAACCAGAGCTGGTATTCTGTCTGGTATTACTACGCTTGGGTTGTTGTATCATCAGTCTAGCAACCGGCTGTAGCCAGCATGTGAGGTATACCTGTTCAACTGCTCGTTAATGCCAATATCTAATCAGGCAGTCAAAACAGTCACAACGGCAAAAGTAAGTCAGATAACCACTTATGAAATCAAGGTATGCAGAAGAGAATCTCTGCAGCAGAAGACCACACTGGGTCCCGCTCCTGTCAGCTGAAAACAGGGAATCTCAGGCATCTCCGAAAACATTAGAGCACTTATGCAAATATGTGATGTTTTGATAAATCGAGCAGATATTTGAAGTTTACACAGCACCGTTCTCGCATGAAAATATCTTAAAAGTTTATTTTGTGACCCAGAAAGAATAATATTTCAAACTCCGCCACTCTGTGTTCCTCCGCCACTGCCTCGTTTGAGTTTTGGAAGAAATGGATTCTGGGATATTGCATTTCGTCATTTCGAGCTGATTGGAGACCAAAACAGCCAATCAGATTTTTTTTGCATCCAAGTCTGTGATTGGCTGGTTTTGTGGCACAAATATAACTGTACAGAAAGAGTTGAACGTGCATGGGCAGAAATGTTGAGACCGCAAGCAACACATTGCGAGCAAGCGCAAATGCAAAAACTGAGCGAGAGGGGCTGCTACTGTGTGTGTGTATGGATAATAGCAAACACTGAAATACATTTTTTGCACTCAGCAATGAATTTTGTTCACTCAAATCTAGCATTTCTTCACTCAAAATAAATTTCTCCTCAAAAGGCAACACTTGCACCTGCAAATTCTTTTTATGTGCGCTCAAATCTTTTTACGTGTGCTCAGAATAGTGGCACAAAAATAAAAAAGATGTTGTCTGCTCAATTTCTGACATTTGGATGGTAGAGTCAGAATTTGGTGTGAACAACATGAAAGCATGGATCCATCCGTTCAGGGTGGTGGTGTTATAATTGTGTGAGTCATATGTCGATGGCACATTTTAGACCCTTAGTGTTAAGTTATCATTGTTTAAACGCTTTATGACCATAGTGTTTCCATTGTCTTGATCTATCACCAGATCTCTGAATGGGCACCTTCTGGGTGGAACACAGTATCATATCATGAATGCACAGCAACTGTTTGATGCTGACATGCCAGTATATCTGACATGATGGCATAATATCATGTCAAATATAATGTAATATAATTAATATGTAAGACAAAAGATATGATTATTGATTTTAGAATAATCTATTAAGGGTCAGACGGGGGAAAGTGTTCAGTCTTACAAATATCTCAGAAGGATTATTGATCCAAAACTGAGTTTTGAAGCAAACTGTGAAGCTGAGTCCAAATAAAAAGGCACCAGCGTCTCTCACATTTGAGGAAGCTCATTTCCACGATGATTTGATTTTTATTGGCTTTTATGAAGCCTGTTTTATCCTTGTCCTTGGTGGCATGGTTTGGATATGTATCTGTAAGGAACAGAAGCTCACTCAATTAAATTGTTAAATGGTCTAAGGGTCTGATTAGTAGGCCATAGCTTAACTCCACTGGATATCAGACAGTTACAGCGGCTTTACTTGACAACTTGCACCCTTTGCACACACTTTCTTCCTTCTCGACAAAGGCTTCTAGTCCCAGCAGAAGCCTTTGGGACTAGAAAATGTTGAGATTCTGACAGCTGAACATTAAAAGACATTTTAGTGGAGTAACAAAGTTTAAAAACAGCTTTGCTCCAGCGGCCATGGCTTTGATAAACAAATCACAGCTTTGCTATTGTGTGTGTTGCTGTGTGGATTCTCTACTTCATTATGTTATATTATGTTTATTAGTTGTCTGTTGTCTGTGTTTGTTCTAAGTGGATGACTCACTTACTGCAGACCAAATCTACCAGTGGGTACAAATAAAGTAACCTGACCTAGAATTAGCAAAAGCTGAAAGAACAAAAATCACAAAAAATGAATTTTGTCACCACCAGTTGTTGATATATTCGATCTAGATTCAGTGTGTATAATAGTTCACATTTTCCTTCGGAAATCTAGTGGTTTGTTTGCATTTTAAACCACAGAAATATACACTGTGTACGCAGATAGCCACATACTAGGATATCAGATCTATTTTTTATACCTCATGGTTGGTTCAGTGTTCGGTTTTCCTTTCATTCAAATAGGCTCCAGCTAGCTGTTTTCCCTTACTTCAAAGTAGTTACCATAACTGGGGTCCATGATTGAAATAATGAGTCCAGCTTTCCAGGCAAAAACCAGGGCAAAAGGCCCTGACGCTCACATCTGATATAGTGAGTCTGCTAACAGCTGAAGGCCTCTCTGCAACAGAATCTGACAGCTGAACATTAAAAGACATTTTAGTAACTCTTGCTGATCTGTTGAAGGAGGGGTGAATGTGTGTGTGGGCGGGGTGCCTATAATCCTAAAGCCCCCCCACACACACACGCACACAAAGACAGGTGGTGAGCAAAGACAGTGGCGGCAAAACAAAAAGGGGGACTTTGCAGGAGTCACTCCAATATCCCGCTGAGACCCGGGAGGAGGCGGGGAGGGAGCCCCCTGGAGTAAAGGCAGGAACACCTGTGTTTACTGGCGCTTCAAAACCGAGAGATGAAGAGTGAGAGGAAAATATACAGAGAGGAGGCAAACTTGGCACGGAGTGAGGCAGAAAGCTGGTCTACTTCCACTCTTCTTTCCATTCAGTGGGAAGCATGTTTGATTCGACTCTCCGGTTTCCCCCCATCCCCCGGCCGAGGTTTTGACACCCCTTCTCGTTTTCTTCCCCCCCCTCCCTCTGCTGGGGGGAGGGGTGGATGCGATTGAGCTGATTGGTGCCTATCTTTATCTATCGGGCCCAGTTGCACGCCTCAAAAATGAACGCTTTAGAGGGGGACGCTTACCTGTCGCCTGTTACCTGTTAGGTTGAATTCCCGACAAAACACCGAATGTACCATCAAACTTGTGACTCACAGGAAACAGAAAAGGGGGAAAAAAACATGCAGAAGCTCCGATATAAAACCAAGAAAAACAAGCCAGCGCCCGGGGCCAGCTTCTCTGACAATATTTTAAATAAAAATTATACTTTCCCTTGGAGTGAGTCACCACCGCCCCTCTCTCCTCCCCTCCTCCCCCTCCGCCTCAGACAGAGGTCAGGAAGGTGTCATGTTTTCCTGAAGCAGAGGAGGTGGGCAGCCTTGCACCTGCTCTCACATTTTCTTGGTAGCTGTCTCCATTTCCATTTATTTATTTTATTTTGTGTGAGTCTCCGTATTATGCGATTCCTCTGTCAGCGCTGTCCGCTGCTACCTCATACAAGGACGGGTTAATACAGAGTTACAATGCACGTGTGTTTGAATGAGTGCCGTTATTAAAAAGCGACGCTCTCATGATATCGAGAGCTGCTGTAATTGATCTGGTTTTTATTGAATTTGCCAATATTAAAGTTGCTATTGACTAGTATATTCTGCTCTGAGGAAGACAAATTTACAGTCCGCGATTGTAACAACGCTTTAAAGACGGCGTTTTCTGCCTCTCGGCCCGAGCGTCCCTTCTCCTCTTCCTGCTCTGCTGAGCGAAGAAGCTGGAAATGAAAAGCAAGCGCAAAGGAGTATCTGTTATCTAATGTTTGCGGAGGAGGGAGACAGCTTCCCTGATCACGACCCTCCTTGTACCGGTGACAACGAGACGAAATGTGCCTTGGTATTGGGAAGGATGGTTGGACCGATTGCTTTTTTGTCCTGTGACAGATACACTCCACATGTGTCACAGCTGTGGACCTGTCACCTCGTCGAAGGAGAGAAGATGAGATAGGGAGAAGCAACGGGAAAGAGGAAGGCAATAAGGGTGCCACCGCCAACAACGCTGACAAGCCTGTCTATCAGCGAGCATTAAAATAGACATCAGCCGCCAATCTCGCTGTCTCTTCCTTCCAACAAACTTCTATTGTTTTGCAAAGAGGTAGATGTCTAGGACCTGCCTTGCTAAATGCTTGCAGAGCACCACTCACTGTCACTGCAAAGTGCCTCTTCTGCAGCCTCTAACATAGTCATTTTATGTGGCTGCAGCAGGGCCTGATATCATAGACAGAATCCTTTTATTGTCCTCCAAGGCTACAGTGGCTGAATTTCCTTTGGCCCAATATTTGTACTTCTCAAGAAAAACCCAGGGTGGTTAAACTCTCAAGGGGCTGGACTACAACATCGATGTCGATGCTAAAGTCAGTGACAGGTGGTAACCTAAAGGGCTAAAAGATGAAGACAAAGAGTCAAAAGCTGCAGTTCCTTGACTGGCCACACGAGACTGGCTGTAAAAGTGAATCAATTGTATTAATATGTTATATGTCCAACTTTAGAACAGCAGTTTTGTTGTTTGTTGTTAATTTCACCCAATTGTGACAGCTGTATTCACTTGGCTGGAGATCACTTGTTGCAAAGCAAGCAATCCTACCATATTCAAATTTCAAATATTTAAGTCATATGAAGATGATTATGTCTATGTGGAAATGGGCTGATATATCCTGAGCATAACCATGTATAATATGGTCAAATACGTATTTTTCGGACCATAAGGTGCAAAACAAAGCAGTCAGATAAATCTTGCTTCCTCCACTTCTGTACCATTGATTCATTAATGCTGAATTCTCTTGCAGCTCCTCTATTTCCATGTTCTACTGCTCGACTGATAGCCTCGGGTTTAAAATCCGCTTCATACACATTTCTTAACAGGTGCTATTTTGCACCTGTATTACTCTGCGAGGCTCCTGACTACGGTAGCCGTAATGCTCCGACAATCCATCAAGTGGTGCGGCTTCGTGGTTTAGCAAAGTCATAGTAAAACATTTTTTGACAGATTTTTGAGCGCCGTGTACATAAAATCGGTTTGAGGTCAGTTAACACAACCAGAATTCATGCATAAGGCGCACTGTCGATTTTTGAGAAAGTTAAAGGCTTTTAAGAACGCCTTATAATCTGACAAATATGGTAATAATGACGGCCCGCTTGCATGTTCTACAAAAACTTGTGCTTTGGTGGGTATCTGATGGACAAACACCAAAACAGTTCACATCACTGAAGTTGCACCATTTTTACAAACCAATTCTGGTTCATCTGTTTCATTCAACGATTTGCTTTTTCCCTTCTCATTCTCCGTCACCGCCATGCTTTTTCTACCATGTGCGTATGAAAACAAAGCCAATGCGCATTTCATTTTCTCATCATTGCCTAACAATACTGGTATTACCATGAACCGTATAATCTGGCCCAGCCCTAGTTCACAGGTGCCTGTGTATCTGCACTGCACTTTTAAGTCCAGTTTTCTAAGCACTCTTGTTAGCATTAGCTTATTAGTTATCACATAAAATAGTGCTTCCTGGCTCTTTAAAAACAGTTACAGTCGTCATGCTAAAACCAAGCCTGTCTGTCTGCTTTAGCCTAGCATGAAGATGAGGTAAACCAAAGTTGGTACCAAAATAGACAACTTTTCACATGGATTCAACAAACAAAACACGAGATTTTGTTATCTCGGCACAGAAGTAGATTACTGATGGCTTAATGTTTAAGTATGAGATATATCGATATATTTGCTATGGCTATAATAGAAGTTTTCACTAAAGAAGATTTAGAATTTGGATTTCTTTGTATGTAACCTTAGTGTTCTGGTCTCTCTGCCTTCTCACCTAAACAAGCATCCCACAAGTTTACCTGTTTCTAAACATTTAAAAAAGTGTGGAGGAAAGATGCCAAATTTGAAGCCGAGAGCTGTTTACAAGGTCAGTTATGAAACCAAGCTGAGGTTATTTTGTGTTTGTGTACACATCACACCTTCTCATCTCAGGCTTTCTTTGGTTACAGTTTAAAATGTTTTGCAAATTCTCACTGCATGCTTGAGAATTTTCTGAAGTATTTAAGAGACACTGCGATGAATCAGAGACATTTTAATATTTATGCAGCACAGAAAGGAGACCTCTTGCAGTTTGTTCTTTGAAGAGCTTTCAGCAACTTGTCTTATAAACTACATCACAAGTGAGCATCAGTTGCTGACCTCAGTACAAGATTGATTCAGCCATACATTTAGGTGTTAGTCATGTGTCGTGTTTACTGCTTGTATTGACCTGCCTCAGGCTTTCCTCAACACAGAGGCACATCAATATAAACTAAGCTGATTTCCATCTGACTACCTCACAACTTAAGCTCAAAAGTCAGATGAACAATACCAAGTCAATACATTGACTTGTCACACTTTTGGTGACTTAACAAAAAGCCAAGTATTTAAAAAGCTCTGTGAACAGTCATAATAAAAGAAAAGTACACTCTGTGAATGTGTCACGTTTTATGTGTCAAGACAGGTTTTAAAATTATCTCAGTGTCACCTCAGATGAACAAAAGCACTTGACATGTTGTAATTATCTAATTAACAGCAACTAACCATGAATATAGAAACACTGTGTTACAAACTACATGCATCCCATGATTCAGCAGCTTGTAGAACCAACCTTTAGCAGCGATAACTTGAACTAATGGTTTTCTGTATGACTTTAATAGTCTCTCAGATCATTGTGGAGGAATTTAAAATGTCATGATAGTTCAGTTCAATTAGATTTTTTGCCATTTGTTTATGCACAGCTCTCTTAAGATCCCACCACAACACTTCAGTTGGGTTGGGGTTCTGTTGTAGATTTGCTTGACCCAACTTGGGACAAAGTTTAGCGTTAGGCTAAACCTTTGACTCTAGAATCCTTTGATATACAGAGGAGTTCATGACTGGAAGATGTCCAGTCCTGTGTCTCCAAAACAAGCCAAAACCATCACCCCTCCACCAATGTGCTGACAACTTGCATGAGGTCTTTGTCCTGATAAGCTGTGTTTGGTTTTGTGCATTATGATCCGAGATCTCCACCTCGATCACGTCTATCCAAAGGAGATTGTTCCAGAAGTGTTGTGAAACCTAACCTGTGCTGACCTGTTCTCTTTAGAGAGAAGAAGATTTCCCTGCAACCCTTCCAAACAAGCCACACTTGTTCAGCCCTTCTCTAATTGAGCTGTCATGAACTTGTAACTTGAACATTAAACATGCTAACTGAGGCCTGTAGAGTTTGAAATGTAGCTCTTGGGAATTTTGCAGTTTCTCTGAGCATTGCTTTTTCTGACCTTGGGTTGAAGGAGACGTCCAGTCCTGGGAATACTGCTGACAGTCTTGAATATTTCTGTGAATAATCTTTCTCAATGTAGAATGATGGACTACAAATAGTTTGGAATATCTCTTATATCTCGTCTCGAAATTTATGGGCTGAAAGAATAATAATAAGAATAGTTTCCATAACTTAAAAAAAATGTTTACTATAATTGTAGAATTAATGAGCCTCTGGCAGTGCTGTCCAACAGCCATATATCAGGTGTCCATTTTTAAATTAAATCACTACATTCTGTGTCCTACGGTGTTATATTAAGACGGTTTCCATTGCCAAAATGCATTTTATCTTTTGCTTATTGTCTACAACAGCATAGTGTGTAGGATCCAGTCTGTAAAGGTGTTGCTTGCATAAACTTCAGTTGCACAGCTCTAAAAATATAACACAATTAATTTATCATGTGTGAAAAGTGGGCGTATCTATGTATTGCAGATAAAGGGGCTCTGTTCCAGAGTGCACAAAGAGCTTGACTTGTTCTAGACTCGTGCTGGGTAAAAATATATACAGCTGAAATGTCTTCTCATTTGAAGCTTGACTGCTGCTATGTGTCTGTGTTTTTGAATTAAAAGCTCTGTAATGAACAGGGCTCGTGTAACCCGTTCATACCCCCCTGCTTGGAATCGCATTTGAGCTACTTGCGTTGACCCTCTCGCCTTTATACAGAGTAGAAATCAACAGTAGCAGCTTGTGAAGTGAAAGTAAATAAAGTTATTTTTTTAGTTTGAAAATTAAAAATGAAACGGTAGGACATCTCAAAGGACTTTGAGTTGGCATGCTGTGCCCTTCGTTTCCTCACATAATTCTTCTGGATGTTGTATAATTCTACTTGAAATGAATAGATTGGACCGCAGGTTAATTGGACTGTTGGCTGCTCAAAGGGGCTTCTTGTGAATTTTGAAATAACCTCCCAAACAGTCCGAACGTGCATGAATGCAGTGCATAAAGCAGGCATTTGCTGGAATGGAGGAGGTGCAGCTGGGGCACCCAGTGGACTATCTCTGCTATGCAGAAAGCATTCGGACTAGTGTCAGGGTCGAAGTATTTTTAACCGTGCCTGCATACACACAACCCACAACGCCATGTGCCACCTGCTGGACCACGTCAGCTGTTGAATAACGGTGGGCATGAGGGGGAGGGAGATGAGATGCCAAGATGTGTTTCATGTGGCCTTTATGGTATTGTGTCTCTTTTATACTTCCACTGAATCTCTCTGGCCAACAGGTGGAGAAATAAAAAAATATATATTTAATGACCAAACACAAAATTGAGATTATAGATAAATAATAATATAAAAAAATATGGCAGTTTACAGGGAAAGAGCCAAGGTTGGTTGTTTATTCCACCCAGGAGAGCCAGCAGAGGTGGTGGGAGATCAATACTTAGCAGATATCGGTGGTGCTATAGTCGTTATTTGTTCTGAGCCCTTTGGCTGTGGACATTCCTCCATTAGGTGAAGGCACAGGAGGAGTCTCTCACTATTCTTTCCATTTCTGGCCACAGCTGCTCTCATAGAGTAAACCAATGTTCAGATTGCAGCAGCTGGGCCCACCTCTAAACAAGACTAATTGTAACCTGATTTCCCTCTCTGCACCAGAGCCAATTTGTGAAGGCACGGGAATGACAACTAATCAATTTCCAGATTTTTAAGTGAAGGTTTTGAAATATTGATTTGTTCCACATTGACTCATTTCGTGGATCCTCTTTTCTTCAGCTCTTCTTTGAGGGTAGTTTGTAAGTTCAGGACGCTTCCCTATAGAAAATCTGTTTTACCTTGTGCCTCGCTGATAGAAAAGATGCAATCTGAGCGCCTCGTGCTCTTGTCCTTGCGACTTTTATGACAATTGGGCTGCCAGAGAACCGAGGGCCGAAAGAATATGAGCCTTGCAGGAACAGCGAAAGCAATAGCACCAAGGTTACGCACACCTAGTGCACAAAGCACTGTGTGGTGTATGTGTGCATGGCTGTTCATGTCTGCACAAGTGATTATCTGCTCTGGATGATTTGCAGCAACTTTGGTCATTGTGAAGGGGCAAGGTATCCTGCAGGTCAGCACTCAAGGGCTGTTTTGTTGCTCAGCAACTGCGCAGATTGTACAGTAAACATATGTGAGGGGGATTTGTATGTTTGTGTGTGCCAGTCCACTTTTAACTTTCCACTGAGCTCTCATGCACTGGACATGACAGGCCATTTTGAAATCTGCACCACTCTAATTTTGGGTGAGGTGTGGAGATGAAGGTCTGCTGATACTCGACTCTGAAGTATGGCCAAGGTTTCAAAAAAAAAAAAGTCACTGTATGTTAATTAGAGGTAGACCTATTGCCCAATAACAGCTGAGAGACACTCCAGCAAGAAAATTGATTTCTTACAATAAGATGAGACACTACAATTCTTTTCTTTTTTAAAGTAAAAAGATAAAAAAAAATGTTGAATGGTATGTAGCCCAGTGAAATAATATATGATAAAATACCTTGAACAATGCGAAAGCTACTCTTAGATCAAAGTAATCCAATAAAGTCATAAAAATATGATTTTGAATAAAAAAATATTAAATAATAGCATTTTTTTTGTGATTTGGCACTATATAACTCAACCTGAATATAATATATAAGAAGCTGGATGTTTTTAAATCAACATGACAAAAACAAAAATATAAAATACTATATATACTAAAATATATACTAATTGTGATAAAAATATGATTGTGGTGCAGTCGCCGAGTGAAAAACGAAGCACCAAAACCAACAACTTTAAAGGCACAGAATTTACTTTAAAGGTTTGTATCACACTCTCCACAGTTTCATAACCACTTAGCAAGCAGTTGGTGAGTGTTTGCAGACAAGTCTGTGTTCCATACAAAGTACACCACTGCAATCTGCTAGTGACCAAAGCAATCACAAGGAGGTTTTTGGCACAGCTTTGTGACCAGTTTCACCCAGCAACAGTAAGCAACTGCTTGCAACAACTCTCTGTACTTTTTATGATGTCATACGGAGGATATGACGAGTCTCCTATTGCAAAGAAATCTGTCGCAAATGAGTTGTTTCCATTGCAACATGGTAGCAATATGTCCCAAATTATACACCGCTTGCATAACATCACAAATTTATCTGAGAGCGACTATAAAGATGGAATACAATTGTTTGGAGGTAGGTTGCCTCCTAGTAGGAAACCCATGCAACCACCTTGCAATCAACAGTATTTCCTCAGAATTTTAAGGTTACAAACAGATAGTCAGTCTTAACTAATTGACAGGGGAAAAAAGAAAAAAATTGCCTAGCAACCACTAATTTAACGTAGTTGCACGTAGGTTGCTGTCCTGCCGTCACTCTAGTGTGACTGAGCCATAACCGACGAGTGACGTCGAAGGAGCTTAAGTGAAGGTTGCAGTCATTTAAGAAATATTAGAGAAAGTAGAATATACTGCAGTTCATTTTCAGCTGGATTTTATTTGTACAAAATGCTCTGTCCACTGAGATTTGTTTAAATGAGACAGAACCGCCTGCTTCTTGGTACACATTCAGAGAAAGCACAAAAATTAATTCAAGGTCTATCTTCTATTATACATAAATTCCTTCAATTAAAAAAGTCCTTTCAAGACAAGTTGCAATAATAATTGTGTATGTTTTCAATTACAGCTCTTAGAAAATCAGCATTGGCAGGTCAGACTTTTAAGAAACTGGAAGCTGCCAAAACAAATGCAGTGAATTTGTTGCATTCAAAGTGGTAAATGAGATGTACTTTAGGGTACTTATAAATTCACTGGGTGCTGGTAATAGGACAAGTTTGAATCAACATTGCAACATTGCTGGGTTAAAAAATCCTCCTGAAAAAAAAAAGAAAATACACAGAAGTACAGTGAAATCTATAAAATCACAAGATCATGTAGATCAGAGCCAGTCGTTTAGTAGTTTTGACTTGGGTAAGCTGAGAAAATGACAAGGTTACTGAGATGCTGTTATTTTATGCATAAAGAACAATGTTGCAGCTGATGTCAACATGTGCTTTAGTTAGACTGGATGCCCCTGTTGTCAACTGAAACTACCATAGCATGAAGCACTAGCTTAGGGCGAAAATAATGTTACCGACATTCAAAAGCCTGTCAGTCAGACCTTGATGGACCCATATGCACCAACATTTGATGATTTGCCAGCCACCTCTGGCATGGACAAACTTCACATGTGAAAGGCTCTCCTCTAGTCGCCACCATCAAGACTTGATGTAATGTGACAAGGACAAACATAATACGGCTGTTTCATTGTCTCTGATCATCTATTGTTGCAGTGTATTACTGATATCAAGTCTGGCAGGGATCGGATTGCGTTCCGGCACCTGCGTCCCATCAAAAACAAACACAGGGGCTGGTTTGATTTGCTGGATGATTTCCAATCCAGCTGCTGCTCTGAAGGCTCGTGGGAGGGAAGGCGACGAGGCGACTGATGGTTGAAACCACGGCTTCTTCTATTCTTATGTTTCAACTTTCTTACACTGGACGATTGAGCTTTACATACTTCTGACCATAAGACATGTAGATAAAATTAAGTACTTGAACAAACAAGCAAAATTGTTGGTAGCAGCATTCTGGATTCAGTGTTATGAAGGTTAATTTAATAATTTGATGTGGATATTTAAGGAATCTCCCTGTTGCACTCCATTTCTGTCACCAGTAAGTTTCAAGTCATTTCCAGCTGCTGGAGACTAGCGGCAGGCCTTTTCAGAAAGAATAACAGTTTTTTGTTATCTTTTCTTCCATCTTCCATCTCTCAATAAAATTTCCTTTCTATGATGTACTTGGATGATGGTGCAGGTTCTGTGATGTTGGCATTTTTTCTCCTGCTTCAGGCTGTTTACTTGCTTTTTTTTCCATCTTTCTTTTTATCAGTCCTTCCTTTTTACCCATCCTAAGCACTCTTTGAGCCGCACACTCCCATCTGTGAAAAAATCTTCAAACATATTCTGTCCACTGTTGGTTGTACATAGTGCACAACAGGTAATGTGACATTGGTTTGTAAAAAAAAAAAAAAAAAAAGATGTTGGATCATCAGTGACATATTGTGATTCATTTTAAAAATTGCATTTCCAAGATTTACCAGACTTCACAGCACATTGCAGTAAAGTGGAAATATTTCTTTAGAGTCCTAGAAGACATATATATATATATATATAAAAAAAAAAAACACCCAGCACGCCCCTGCGGGCGGTTTATCCTTCAAGCTCGGGTCCTCTACCAGAGGCCTGGGAGCTTGAGGGTCCTGCGCAGTATCTTAGCTGTTCCCAGGACTGCGCTCTTCTGGACAGAGATCTCCGATGTTATTCCCGGGATCTGCTGGAGCCACTCGCCTAGCTTGGGAGTCACCGCACCTAGTGCTCCGATTACCACGGGGACCACCGTTACCTTCACCCTCCACATCCTCTCCAGCTCTTCTCTGAGCCCTTGGTATTTCTCCAGCTTCTCGTGTTCCTTCTTCCTGATATTGCTGTCATTCGGAACCGCTACATCGATCACTACGGCCGTCTTCTTCTGTTTGTCTACCACCACTATGTCCGGTTGGTTAGCCACCACCATTTTGTCCGTCTGTATCTGGAAGTCCCACAGGATCTTAGCTCGGTCATTCTCCACCACCCTTGGGGGCATCTCCCATTTTGACCTCGGGACTTCCAGGTTATACTCGGCACAGATGTTCCTGTACACTATGCCGGCCACTTGGTTATGGCGTTCCATGTATGCCTTGCCTGCTAGCATCTTGCACCCTGCTGTTATGTGCTGGATTGTCTCTGGGGCATCTTTACACAGCCTGCACCTGGGGTCTTGCCTGGTGTGATAGACCCCAGCCTCTATGGATCTTGTACTCAGAGCTTGTTCTTGTGCTGCCATGATTAGTGCCTCTGTGCTGTCTTTCAGTCCAGCTTTGTCCAGCCACTGGTAGGATTTCTGGATATCAGCCACCTCCTCTATCTGCCGGTGGTACATACCGTGCAGGGGCCTGTCCTTCCATGATGGTTCCTCGTCTCCCTCCTCTTTCTTGGGTTTCTGCTGCCTGAGGTATTCACTGAGCACTCGGTCAGTTGGGGCCATCTTCCCAATGTATTCTTGGATGTTCGTTGTCTCATCCTGGACTGTGGTGCTGACACTCACCAGTCCCCGGCCCCCTTCCTTCCGCTTAGCGTACAGCCTCAGGGTGCTGGACTTGGGGTGAAACCCTCCATGCATGGTAAGGAGCTTTCTTGTCTTTATGTCAGTGGCTTCTATCTCCTCCTTTGGCCAGCCTATTACCCCAGCAGGGTACCTGATCACGGGCAGGGCGTATGTGTTGATGGCCCGGATCTTGTTCTTACCATTCAGCTGACTCCTCAGGACTTGCCTGACCCTCTGCAGGTACTTGGTGGTTGCAGCCTTTCTAGCGGCCTCTTCATGGTTCCCATTTGCCTGCGGGATCCCCAGGTACTTGTAACTGTCCTCTATGTCTGCAATGTTGCCTTCTGGTAGTTCAATCCCCTCAGTTCTGACTACCTTCCCTCTCTTTGTTACCATCCGACTACACTTCTCCAGTCCGAACGACATTCCAATGTCATTGCTGTATATATATATATATATATATATATATATATATATATATATATATATATTAGGGGTGCAACGATACTCGTATCGATATTGAACCGTTCGGTTCAGTACGCATATGTATCGAACAATACAAAATTTGTAATTTATTTTATCAACTTTCCTTCTGACGATGCTGTCTGTGTTGAGCGCTCAGTGTATCTGCGTTCGACTACTCCGCCTAGGCTGCACTGTCGAGCGCAGATCCACTGAGCGCTCAACACAGACAGCATCGTCAGAAGGAAGAGCGCAGGGCAAGCTAGCGAGACAGAAGTTAAGCTCTCCTTGCAACATGGCAAATTGAACCTCCCCCACCCTCATTCAGATCTGGCGTTTGGAATTATTTTGGTTTTCATGTGACGTATGACCCTGAAGGTAAGCGCGTCATGGACTAAAGTAAAACAGTATGTTGGATGTGCCACGCAATGCTCAATTACATGGGTGGGAACTAGTGTGTTAGCGCAGTTAGCTCGTTAACATGTTGGCCGTCTAGCCCCATGCAGGGGTAGCTCGTTAACGGAGATTTGCCGTGTTGTGGCGTTAACGTCATTTCAACGAGATTAACGCTGACAGCACTAGTGGGAACACAACGAATATGACTGCACATTTACACCGACATCATCCTAGTGCAAAGACAAGTGGAAGCAGACAAAAACAACAAGCATGCATGCTACAAACTTTACCCGAGTCATTTAGACAGCCGTTAGCACATGATTCTCCTTATGGGGACCTGATATGTTTAATATTGTGACGAGCTCAGACAAGGAGGAGACGGAGGTGTCGTTTGGTCTTGCTTCCCGTGAGCTACCCAGGGAGCACAGCCGTTTATTGACATCTGCAGAAGAACACTGCCGCTAGCTAACTGCTCAGCGCGGCAACCGCACAGCAACAACAACACACAGAGCGCCCTCTGACCCCGGAAGGACACACCGTCGCAGCGAGAAGGCGTCACCTGTCACTATGGCAACATAAACAAAACATAACTGTACAAACAGAACCCCGAACAGCCCTGACCCGCTACATAGCCCCCACCTAAGGGGTCAGTCGTCCCCGACGACCCCATTACCCCACACAAAGTCCTGCAAATGTCCAGGTGCCTTCTTTTGGCGCACCGGCCGGTCACGACCGGCGGGGGAAAAGTCACTCGGGTCAGAACATGGGGTGCCACCATCATCCCACTTCTGACACCAATGTGGCGAGCTCAGACAACGAGGAGACGGAGGTGTCGTTTGGTCTTGCTTCCCGTGAGCTAGCCAGGGAGCACAGCCGTTTATTGACATCTGCAGAAGAACACTGGCTAGCTAACTGCTCACAGCGCGGCAACCGCACAGCAACAACAACAACACACAGGGCGCCCTCTGACCCCGGAAGAACACACCGTCTCAGCGAGAGGGCGTCACTCGTCACTATGGCAACATAAACAAAACATAACTGTACAAACAGAACCCCGAACAGCCCTGACCCGCTACAATATGCTGCTGAGAATATAGCCCAGAAGAAGCGTATAGTATAGCTTTTATTTTGGAAAGAGCCATTTCTCTGTAATAAACTCTCTTTTCCAAAGATGAGTGATTCCTCAATCAGATTAATTTTTTTTAATTACTTTTGTTTCAGCAACATTAAATTTAAAAACTGTACTTTTGAGTTAAAATATATATTTATAATTTTAATAAATGACAAATTAAAAAGGCATGAACATTTTTTTGTATCGAAAAAATATCGAACCGTGACACCAAAGTATCGAACCGAACCGTGAATTTTGTGTATCGTTGCACCCCTAATATATATATATATATATATATATATATATATATATATATATATTCTTTTGTTTTAAAGTGAGGTTTGGCTACTAAAGCTTTCTCAAAACAGTCGTATCTACACAAACCACTGAGCTAGTAAGTAAGTCCACACCCCAGCAACTTCAAACAAACTTGTCTGATAGTGTCATATTCTAACCCAGTATCATGACAAAAGGTGAAATAGATACAGTGGACTGGTGTGTCTATTTCACGCTTTGCCTCTCCTAAATGTGAAATCGACATGCATGCAGAAATTGCCTCACCAGCAGGGGGAGATCGTATATAGAAAGCCACGAAGTCGGTGCTGGTTAAAAAAGATTGTTAAGTACATTCGAGAGTCCTCGTCAGAATCGATTAAGCTAGGGGGCTAATGTGTGACATATGTAAATGTGTTATTAATGTATGTTTAAACACTTTCCTGTGATTATTTTAATGTTGGGATGTTGGCTGATTTTACTGCAGTTTACTGCAACTTCTGCATGTATGTTGCTGTAAGTGTGAAACGGACATGGTGGTCCGGTGTGTCTATTGTCGTGGCTTTGCCGTGATATTGGGTTGCATATTCATAAAAGCTGATGTATATCAACTCAGTCTTCAGAGGTATGTTAAAAATATCCTCTTATCTAGGAATAAGTAGCTGTTCTTTGGAATCAGTAAAAGTTTTCATGTCTTCCAGAAAAATCCTCTGATTGCATGATGTTTATTTTATTATATAATTAATGTAAATAAATAATTTAACATATAATTATAGTTTTGGGTTTGCATGTTTGCTCATTTATAAACCTCTCACTCACAGCAGCGATCACACTTCTGTTCACCTCGTTGTTGGCAGCTTTGAGCCTTTGATGGTAGATTTAGTTATTTTTAATAGCCTTTGGTGGTGGAAAAAAACATAGAAAGCACCAACCAACAAATTGAACAGAAAGCTGGCCTATAAGTGGAAGTCTGCTTTTTTCCCACTGCAAACCTCTCTCTCTTTTTTCGTATAGTGAGCCACACAAAGCAACATAAATGAGAATCTTGCATGTGCATACTGTTTTTCTCATGGTTTGCTACCCAGATGAAGGCTGTACTCTACTCTGAATGATAATTTTATATATACATACAGCTGAAAGCACAGCCCAGCTGTGGCCTTTAATTCATGATATATGCTGAGTTTATCAGACAGTTAATAAAATAATCATTTATCCGTGTCATAGTTGGGCTTATCAAAAGAAAACAAATCCATTAAGCATTGTTACATCTATGAAACTGTTTTAAACAAAATCTATGCACTTAAATTTTGTTTTTTTAAAAGGGTTGTGACATTTTTTTTATTTTATTTTATTTTTACTTCATGCGTCCACCTGACCCCGCCTGCCCTGTTGGCAGCACTGCTAAGCTCTTGCTCTATTAGAAATGGTGGGCTTATAGGCTGCTGATGAGAAGAAGTATGAATGTGTAAAAACGCAGTGCATGACATGCAACGCAGACACGGGAGGATTATGTGACAGGCATAGCTGGGAAATAGAAGAATCACTCCATCACTGAAGCTAAGCTAGTACCTGCACTCTGTTGGCTAAGTTTTGTGGTGAAATTTCAGTTAAACTGAGCTTCTATTGAGACATAATTTACTTTAGGAAAGCTTATATATAAATACAGGCTGACAACTGGAAGCAGCTTGGATAAGGTGTGTGTTTATTATTATACTAATATGTCAACAAATTGATGGCTCATGTAGCTAATTGATACACTAATTAGCCGTGTGAACCTGTGATGGCTAATGCCTGGTTAAAACATCATTATCTGGTAAAAAATTACAGTTGTGGTCAGAAATATAGACACACATACTCTCCATGGGCATGGATGTCATGGTAATTTGCGATCATTTGCAGCCTTTATTCATTTATTGCTCTGGAGAGAATTTGAAAGATTTGGTTGAAATTATGACTTCTGAGATGTTAAGATTAAAAAAATGGTTTGATGTAAATAAATTATCTTTGAATCTGACAAAAACGAAATTCATGATATTTGGCAATCGTCTAAAGGAGGATGAAGTCATTATGTCCATTGATGGAGAATTGATTGAAAGAGTTACTGAATTTCGTCTTTTGGGTGTAATAGTAGATGAAAATTTGACGTGGAAATCACATATTGAGTATATTTTAGTTACTGTGTTGAAGTTTGGGGGAATACATATGAGAATACTATAAAACCTCTAAACTTCTTACAGAAGAAAGTGATACGAATGATTCATAATGTTAAATATAAAGAACATACAAATATATTATTTATAAAATCAAAATTATTAAAATTAGGAGATTTAGTGAAATTATGCACACTATTAATTATGTTTAAGGCTAAAAATAATATTTTGCCCTTTAAGTTACAAAGAGTATTTTTAATGTGTTCAGAGGGAGAAGATAGCAGAAGGAAATTTTATTTTAAGCATCAGTTAGCTAGGACTACACAAAGATTAATGAGTCCAACGGTTAGGGGTATACGACTGTGGAACTCTCTTCATTATAATTTAAAGAATTGTATAAGTTTACATTGTTTTAAAAAGTGTTACATGCTTAAAACGATAACTCAATATCAAGAATGCGAATGAAATTGGAGTTCATTGAAAAAGGATCCATTATAATTTTTTGTTTTATTTATTTTAATTTTATTTTTCTCCTTGTTACTATGTGGAGTGGTATATTCTGATTGTAAATTTGTTGTTTGGTTTGGGTTAGGACCGGAGATAAATGTTAATATTAGTTTGTTCCCTGATTTTTGGTGCCCACTTGTAATATAAGTTGTATTGTAGATAGGGGGCAGGGTTTAATAAGAATATTTTCTTCTTCCTGCTCCTTTTCACACATGGTTGTAGTGCTTTATTGATAGAAAGTGTGGTTGATTTGTTTGATCTGTTGTACCAAGTGTGAAATAAATAAATAAATGAAATGAAATGAAATTTCTTTGTACTGCTCTTTTTCCAGCATGGAATAATTGTACTGCATACATCTGAAATTACTTTACTTATTTTTCTTAATTTTCTGGATTTTGTCAAATCCACATAACTCTGGGAGTCATTTCCAAATGACTGCAGAGATCATCGTTTCAAGTTTTTTAGATGTCTATTAGATGTCTGTCTTACCACTTTGCCAAGGTCTGGAAGAAGACCCAGAATGTCACCTACAGATGAGACTAAACTGGTTGGGATGTTCAGGAAAAGCCCAGGAATCACCAAGGCTCAAGTACAATGGTGGACTGAGAGGGTGCTGACCAAGAAAAAAGCCCCTGCTCTAGAATTGATACCTTCAATATCAACAACACCAACAATTTGGAGCTTCCTACATGGAGAAAGGTTTTATGGTCAAACAAAACAAAGATTGAGCTGTTTGGTCACAATGATAAGACATATGTTTAGAATAGAAAAGGCAAGGTTTTCAAAAATGAAAACACTGTACCAGCTGTCAAGCATGGGGATGATAGCAAGGAAATAGGCTTCCTCCGAAGGCCATCCACCCTTCGGAGGAAGCCTATTTCCGCCGCTTGTATCCGCAATCTCGTTCTTTCAGTCACTACCCACAGCTCGTGACCATAGGTGAGGGTAGGGATGTAGATCGACCGGTAAATAGAGAGCTTCCCTTTCACACTCTGCACTCTCTTCACCACAACAGACCAGTGCAGCGTCCACATCACTGCAGCCGCAGCACCACTGTCTGTCGATCTCCCGCTACCTTCTGAACAAGACCCTGAGATACTCAAACTCTTCCACTTGGAGCAGGAACTCGTACCTGACCTGGAGTGGGTACTCCACCCTTTTCCGACTGAGGACCTTTGCCCTCAGGTTTGGAGGTGCTGATTCTCATTCCCACCGCTTCACACTCGGCTGCGAACTGTTCCAGTGCGAGCTGGAGGCAATCACTCGATGAAGCTGACAAAACCACATCATCCGCATCAAGTTTTTGTTTTTTAAAGTCATTAAACATGTATGCTGTACAACGAGGCCACTATGGAAAAAGAACAGTTTAAAGAGATGATTAAAAGCCCAAAATGCCCATGATGAGTGTGTGTGAACCTCTGACCACAAATGTATTTCCTTTAAAGGTAATACATCCATTTCACTCTATACCTGAAGTGAGTGGAGAGTGTTTTTTAAGCAGCATCCACTCTAGGCTATGAAAGCATTCAGAGGGCACCTTCTTAGTTTAATTTGGACAAATCCAGGTCAGTTTTGCTGTTAGAAAGGAGCATCACATAACTGACAAGATTTTTTCTCCCTATGCATTCTGCCATAGCAGAACAGTACATACTGTCATCTCCGTTATCAGCCCCATACATCCCATAGTTGTCTTTCCCCTTGAACACACTGCTCATTTTTGTTTGACACTTTAATGCCTTACTGATTATCATTGAAAGTGGCATTCAGGTCCATGTAGAAGCGCTTGAGTAAATCAGCCCTATATTTTTGCTTTTCCTCAAAAACATAGATTGGTCCTTCTTTTTCCCCTCTCTAACCTTATTCATATTCCTCTCACAGCAACTGGAGACACCATACTATTGCTCCGTACAGTAATCCAATGATTTTCCTCCATGTGGTCGAAGTCACACCAAGACTCCACGGGTCTTTTTATCCCCAGTGGGAAATGAGCGGACATCACTCACGTTGAGGAGATTGTGGCCCGGGCTTGCCCAGATGCTGTCTTCAAATTGCTATTGTCTTCGCCGGCTGCACTGTGTGTGAAATTGTGTCTCTGTGACCGTGTGTGTGTGCGTGTGGATGTTCTCACCCGTTTCTGTTGATCGGATGAAGACCGAGATCAGTTGACAGGTTCAGGCTTTTGCAGAGTACTTACCTGTTATTAAGAGCTGATCCACGGCGATGCACAAATAGATACCCTTTCATGCATGTAGATGCAAACAGTTTAATCCTTTCAGGGTATTTTACATTTGATCAGAGACAGCAAACGAAAGGGATATAAAAGACAGGTTGGGAGGCTTTTTTTTTTCTTTTTTCTCAAGCACGTAGGTGTTTTTGCTTTGTGCATTTGTCTGAGAAAAGTCATCGGGGCATGCTGCTATTTGTGTTATTTGTTTTTCAGCTCTTGTGCTCGTGTGTTTGTGCACAGCGGAAGTCGAGGTGGGTCACGCCGGGAGGACAGGCGTCGGCTCATTTTTTATCCCTCTCCCGCGCGTCTCGGTCAGGGGAGGCTTTGTCACCAGCTATCTGCCTGCCAGCTCTGGGTATTGTTATTCCAAAGTGCAGGCCGGTTAACATTTCTCTTGTCACTGCTACATCTCTCCCACAACACAGCAGGAAGGGGGGGAAGCAGAAGAGGAAAGGAGATGCTCCCCTAATTCTCTGCCCTTTCCTTTCTCTCTCTTTATCCCCGTGAGCTTTGCAAAAAGAAAAAAAAAGCCTCTCTTTTTATCTTCTTCTACATCTGTTTAATAAAACACTGGAAGACTTTTGCTAAAACAGAGCTGATGCGCTTGTTAAACTTTCCGGGTTGTAACTCAGAGCTGGAACCTTTCAAGAATAGTCATGAGCGCCACGAAGAAATTTTTGATTCCCTTCTTGAATATGATACGAGAAAACTTGTGATAGGCAGGTTTTTTTTGTTTTCTTTTTTAGTCGGTCATATTTTTCTGGGCTAACACTCAGCAGGCACCATAGAGAATCACGCTGAGTCTCCAGTCAGCAGTGTGGAATACAACATTTCTCATATCAGCCCGGGTCAGCCGAGACTTGTGATAAATACCTGTATTCATCATCAAATTTGGTATTTACAAATATAATTTGCAGCAATAATGAATGCCGCTGATAAGCCGGATTCAGACTGACTGATTAGGCCATTACCTTGTGGTAATTAGCAGTAACACTTTGACATGAGGGAAGCTGTAGGTGTTTGCCAGATGCACACATCCCTTTGGACCTTTTCGAGTTGATGACAGGGCTTTCTGTGCCCATATTCCTCAGATTTATTTACCCTGCTAGAGGCTGGCAGGCTCAATCGCCCTGCAGTAAAGTCTTTTACGCGGTGTGCTGTTCGATTGGGAGCAGCTCATAACTCAGGCAGTCTATCAAATCAATGGGTAGCGTGTTGAGCACTGATTTAGGGTGGTAATTAGAGATGTTAATTGTTTTCATTACTCAGGGCCGGGGGAGAGTAGCACCAAAGAGAGAGGACGGAATGGGTAGTTCTGCCGCTGATCGAGGGGTTGCATCACTCACAGGGAAGCTGAATGACCTCCACATTGCTTCCAGATGGTATCTCCATCTTTATGTGACCTCCACTAATAGTAAAGATTCGGTATCTTTGACCTGTGAGTGTCTTTTGTGTGCCTGGCATAGAACCAGGAGGGTTGCACTTTGATATATTGGCTTCTGTTAAACAATCAGCTCTGAGGTAGAACATGATTTGCAGCAGAAGGAGAGTATTAATGAATACTTAAGTGTGGTACATCATAGCCCCTGACATTTTCCTCTAACCATTTAAACATTATTTATGAGGGCACAACGAAATAACTTTGCACTTCCAAGGCGAAACCATAAACTTCCCAAATGGTTCAAAAGAGACGATTTTTTATGTACGGCAACAACTGTGGTGTATTTGGTTAAATGTCAAATAGCTGAAGTGCGCAGGTAGTGAATTGTTCTTGATGGAGGTCATGGTGCTTCAGCACAATAGGAGCAAATAGGTTGTATTTAAATGTTTAAACATGATGAGGTTCATTTCATCATTTGAAAAACATGGCCACTCATATGAGTTTCACCACAAAAGCGAGGCAGTAGTTGATGATACTGAATATCACGTCCTTGGATGACTGAATTGCAGCTCTTTTATCAAATGAATGCCGTTATTGGGACACACAGTGATGAGTCTGGAGGCTCTTTGTTTTAGTTTGTGCTCTGTTTTACTTTCAATGGTGGCTGTAATGAAAAATGCAGTTTTGCAAGACTGAATTGTGTATTTCTTTCTTTCTAACTGTTTTCACACATCGACTCCAGGCATAATTGAGCATTACATGGACGTTCTAAGAAGCTGAAGCTGGTGGAGTAAAGTCAATTCATACACAATACAGCCGATTTAAACTCACGCAGAGATCGGCCAGAAAAAAAATGGCAAAGTTCAGAATTATAGTCCGTGTGTGTGTGTGTGCCAATGGCTTTTACTTGGATGCTATAGACTAGTTCTAAGTGTGAAGCATTGTCTAATAATGCAGTGATTGATGATGATTAAGATCACAATCATGCAACAGATTAGTGGATAAACTATTAAATCTAACACACAAATAAAGAGAAACCAACTTATGATCCCCACCATGACATTCGATACATATATGTTTTATTAATTTGCAATTACGCCGAGATCTAAATTCGATTTGATCAAACACTATGATTCAAAAACTATGTGGCCCATGTAAAACACAAGGGTGCTAAAACCCTTCTGTCATTTAGAGATGTTTTACATTATTGTGGATGTGGTGCAGTGAGGCGGCTTTGTGTATGAGACAATCTTATGTCTTATGTATTTAACAAAACAGAGACATCGTGAAACTGAACTGTGAGCTCCCATTGGGCAATTCGTGTTAAAAGAGACTGAACCTCCACCAACACTTGAGTTATGAAGAACATCGAAGTAGCTACAATGATCCGGTTAAAGTCAATCAAGATGCAGCATTTTTAGTGGGGGAAATGTTTCATCGCTCATCCAAGTGACATCTTCAAGCTGAAGAAGTTGCTGCCCAGCAAATATTTTAACAGCGAATAACTATGGGTTGGCGGCTTTTTCTCAATGTCTAGTAATGGTTAAAAATACGTCTAACATGAAAGGTTAACCAACCTTGTTAGACTTTCTAGCAATAGAACATCTGTGTTCAAGAATTGTTTACTTCTATCCTGTAATTGAATAGAGTAAAAGAAAATGAACAAAATATTCATAAAAGGTTTTAAAAAAAACATAGTTCATTGGTGACTTGAACTCATAAGCTCACAGTTTCAAGCACCTTTTCTTTTCCTCCCGGGCACATACAGTGGGGCAAAAAAGTATTTAGTCAGCCACCGATTGTGCAAGTTCCCCCACCTAAAATGATGACAGAGGTCAGTAATTTGCACCAGAGGTACACTTCAACTGTGAGAGACAGAATGTGAAAAAAAAAATCCATGAATCCACATGGTAGGATTTGTAAAGAATTTATTTGTAAATCAGGGTGGAAAATAAGTATTTGGTCAATAACAAAAATACAACTCAATACTTTGTAACATAACCTTTGTTGGCAATAACAGAGGTCAAACGTTTACTATAGGTCTTTACCAGGTTTGCACACACAGTAGCTGGTATTTTGGCCCATTCCTCCATGCAGATCTTCTCGAGAGCAGTGATGTTTTGGGGCTGTCGCCGAGCAACACGGACTTTCAACTCCCGCCACAGATTTTCTATGGGGTTGAAGTCTGGAGACTGGCTAGGCCACTCCAGGACTTTCAAATGCTTCTTACGGAGCCACTCCTTTGTTGCCCGGGCGGTGTGTTTTGGATCATTGTCATGTTGGAAGACCCAGCCTCGTTTCATCTTCAAAGTTCTCACTGATGGAAGGAGGTTTTGGCTTAAAATCTCACGATACATGGCCCCATTCATTCTGTCCTTAACACGGATCAGTCGTCCTGTCCCCTTGGCAGAAAAACAGCCCCATAGCATGATGTTTCCACCCCCATGCTTCACAGTAGGTATGGTGTTCTTGGGATGCAACTCAGTATTCTTCTTCCTCCAAACATGACGAGTTGAGTTTATACCAAAAAGTTCTACTTTGGTTTCATCTGACCACATGACATTCTCCCAATCCTCTGCTGTATCATCCATGTGCTCTCTGGCAAACTTCAGACGGGCCTGGACATGCACTGGCTTCAGCAGCGGAACACGTCTGGCACTGCGGGATTTGATTCCCTGCCGTTGTAGTGTGTTACTGATGGTGACCTTTGTTACTTTGGTCCCAGCTCTCTGCAGGTCATTCACCAGGTCCCCCCGTGTGGTTCTGGGATCTTTGCTCACCGTTCTCATGATCATTTTGACCCCACGGGATGAGATCTTGCGTGGAGCCCCAGATCGAGGGAGATTATCAGTGGTCTTGTATGTCTTCCATTTTCTGATGATTGCTCCCACAGTTGATTTTTTCACACCAAGCTGCTTGCCTATTGTAGATTCACTCTTCCCAGTCTGGTGCAGGTCTACAATACTTTTCCTGGTGTCCTTCGAAAGCTCTTTGGTCTTGGCCATGGCGGAGTTTGGAGTCTGACTGTTTGAGGCTGTGGACAGGTGTCTTTTATACAGATGATGAGTTCAAACAGGTGCCATTCATACAGGTAACGAGTGGGGGACAGAAAAGCTTCTTACAGAAGACGTTACAGGTCTGTGAGAGCCAGAGATTTTCCTTGTTTGAGGTGACCAAATACTTATTTTCCACCCTAATTTACGAATAAATTCTTTACAAATCCTACCATGTGGATTCATGGATTTTTTTTTCACATTCTGTCTCTCACAGTTGAAGTGTACCTCTGGTGCAAATTACTGACCTCTGTCATCATTTTAAGTGGGGGAACTTGCACAATCGGTGGCTGACTAAATACTTTTTTGCCCCACTGTACATACATACATACATACATACATACTTGGCCAGTACAATCCAAGTTCACCCTCCACGCAAATGAGACCAAATTCTAAATGTAAGTAAACATAAATAGCTCAAAACTGATGTTTTCTTCTGAAAAAAAAAAAGGAACAGGGTCTTATAATACAAGTCCATATACATAGAGAAAATGCCTTTAATTTCTTAATTGCATTAATCACGTCTATATTTCTTTCTTCCTAAGAGATAACACAAATAAAAACAGCACTGACAATATCGGCATCTGTCCTTCTCGTATGGTATCTGTTCTTTGATGACCAGTTTTGAAAAGAGAGGTGACTCTGGGCATTCAGCCATGTTTTCAGACTGAACCATAAAAAGAGGAAAAGACCCCAAATTATTTTCTAATTTATTCAATCTAGGGAGCTCCCTGTTGAGTGTTAGCTAAACACATCAAATCAGAGTTTGTAAAGAAGCGAGGTGTTTTTTGTGTACCTTAGTTGGTTTCTCCAATAATTATGGAAATAATGGCAGCCTTAAAGAAGGTTAGTATTCATTATGTTTCCTGACTGACTTCTAAAATAAGCAGTCTTACAAAGCTTTGACAGTAATAATGCCCTAAGGTTAGTAATGTCTGTTAATGTGACCAAAGAGTTGTCACTGAACTTAATATTTTAATTATATTCAACATCTTTTGTTAAGTCTCAAGTCTGGAAGCATTACTAAGTGCTTAGCTTTTAACATTTAGTTTATATTTAGTCATATTTTAAGAGAGCAGAAAAAGTCTTTTTCTGCTCTCTTAAACCACATTGTTAGTGCACTCAAGTATTTTGTAAGAGGAAGGGAAAGACTAAAACTTGATTTCTAGGGTGGTGGCCTGACATGCATAATAGGCTGTAACTGTGTCTTGCTTGGTCATAATGTTAATAAAGTAGCTTGTATATAGCCAGTGTGAACATATGCAGTTTTTCTCATTTGGCAGTACATGCAAAGACTCAGTTGGCTTCTGTCCTTCATACATTTTAGCAAAAATAACTTGTTTTATTTGCTCCAAGTCCAACATGATAAGAACTCAGTTTTACTCATGATGCCAGAGTAATGCAGAAATATCAGCACACAAGAGTAAAAAAGAAAAAGAAAAACAACAAACACCACTCACTCCAACTGGGATTCAACACAGCACTAAATGCTCCCCGGTTGCTTGTTAGGTACACCTGTTCAACTGCTTGTCAATGCAAATATCTAATCAGCCAATCATGGCAGCAATTCAGTGTATTTAGGCATGGTCAAGATGACCCGATGAGGTTCAAACTGAGCATCAGAAAGGGTAAGAAAGGTGATTTAAGTGACTTTGAAGGTGACGCGGTTGCCATGGTGCCCGACGGTTTGGTCTGAGTATTTTAGAAATCTGAAATCTATTGGGAGTTATCCACACAACCATCTCTAATGTTTACAGATGGTCTTAAAAAGAGAAAATATCCAGTGAGCGCCAGTTCTCTGGGTGAAAATGCCTTGTCGATGCCAGAGGTCAGAGGAGAAAGGCCACACTGCTCTGAGCTGATAGGAAGGCAACAGGAAGTCAAATAACCACTCGTTACAACTGGTGTGATGAGTCTTGATTGCAGTTTTGCATAAACATGAAAACATGGCACCAATCCTGCCTTGTATCAATGGTACAGGCTATCAATGGTGGTTGTGTAATGGTGTGGCGATATTTTCTTGGCACACTTTCAGACCTCTAGTACCACTTGAGCATCGCTCAAACACCACAGCCTACCTGAGCCTTGTTGCTAACCATGAACATCCCTTTATGACCACGGTGTACCCGTCTTTGGATGCTATCTACCAGCAGGATAATGCACCATGTCACAAAGCTTAAATGATCTCACACTGATTTCTTGAACATGACAATGATTTCACCATACACAAATGGCCTCCACAGTCAACAGATCTCAACTGAATCGAGTACCTTTGGGATGTGGTAGAACAGGAGGCTCACATCGTGGATGTGCAGTCGACAAATCTGCAGCAACTCTGTGATGCTGTCATGTCAACATGGCAAAATATCAGAGGAATGTTTTCAGCATCTTGTTGAATCGATGCCAGAATGAAGGAGTATCCCAGTACTAACAATCTGTACCTAATGAAGTGAGTGTATGCGGAGATAAAGGCTTGAAAAGTTGCAAATATTCAAAAAAATACAGCAACTAGCTTTGAAATCTTGGTCAAACCTTTCAATTGTTGATAAACTCATTGTATTCAAGCACTAACCTGTCACTATCCAAATGAGTACACATTGTACATAGATATGTACTAACTGTAGCATGTGTGCACAGTATAACATAGCCATGTTAGTTATATTGTCTTTGCCTGAGTTTATATTCTGGTTCACAGATCACTCAGACTTTATTTGTATCAGGGTTTGCTTGGCTGCCGAGCGTCGACCCTTGTGTCAATGTTGAAACTCCACACTCGACTGACCTATCTTATCCCTTCAGAATAATGAGCATGCAGCTCATTGTACATATCTGTAAGTGACATTTCTATTGGGCAAATTAGTGTCAAATGTTACTATCTTTGGACAGGGGAGTAAGACCTCCCTGACCCTATATGGTGAAAGTCCTCACTTCAGCTGATTTAGCTGTTTTTCCCCTTTCCGGCCCTCTGATTTTCCTGCTCATCACAGTTACTCCTTCATGTGAGAAATGCCGCTCTGCTGCCTTAAAAAGAATATGATCTGCAATCTGTCCATTTTAAATAAAGTTCTTGAGACTGAGTGTCTCTCGCTTTGGAAAGATGTTGATTTGTGTTTGTGATCTCTTTTATCTAAAGATTTTTCTCCTTGCCCTATGCAGCTGTGTGAAGTATTCTCCATGGCCTTGTACGAGACTAAATGAAATCACTCATTTTGCTGCTCCATGCATGATTAGACCAGCTTCATTCTGGTCTGATGTTGGGTCTAAAGGGGATAGACATTAAGGAAGGCGTATATGACAGCCTTAATTTGTGCATATTTCTTCTGTAGGGGCATTCACACTTCTTGTCTGTGCATGAGAGGGGGGGGGGATCTCCTTGCATAACATAATATAGTGATTTAGTTGATCTATTGAAGTCTTTGAGCCGTGCCGCGATGATGGGAAACTGCAGTCAGGAGAAAAGTAGGCATTTGATGACCCCTGCATAATGCCTGTAATTATGACAGCAGAGGATGGACATGGAGTTAACGGAGCCACCACATCAAAACACACAAACACTGGAGCCTGCTGCGCACCACCTCATCTGAATCGAGGCAGTTGCCAGAAATAGCCCTGATTGGGCCCTGAATAATTCAATGTCATTTTTTTCCCCTCCCCTCCCTCCTCCAAAAGGACTTGGGGAGCAATTGATGAGAGCGGATGAATATTTAATGGCTCAGAGTCTCTTGGACAAGCCAGGGCCTGGGATGACAAGCTCCAAGAAATCAAACAGAGAAGAGGAGAATGAGAAAAGGAGGTTGCGCAGTCAGGGGCAGCACAAACACAGAGGGGAGATATGAGTTCATACGCAGGCAGAGGCAAATGGATCTTTGCCATACGTCTGCGAGCAGCCAGCGCCACCGCTTTCTCTCAGGCGGCTGTCTCAGCACATTGTGGCGCCTGGTTAAAAGTTAAACACAAAGTGTTTGACTGCCCTTGTGAATTAAACTTGGATACTTTGCAATACTCGCATTAATTATTAAAATGTTGGGTTTTTTTAAAATAAAGACATTAAATGTCAGCAATCTGACCCCAGTTAGTTGGTGGCAATAGTGAGGTCGGATTAAGAGTACATTTTTAGTGAATCATGCATGAAGAAATGAATTCAATACAAAACATACTTCTTTTTCTTAAAAGAACAAAAAATTAAAATTGTAGATACCCAAGTTGTGTGTTCTTGACAAACATATACACTTGATCACATTGAGGAATAAAAAAATAGGAATGGTAGATGATGTTCAATATCCTAAAAATGGGTCATTTAAACCCATTGCTATGTGGTTGCTATGCATGAATAATATGCTTATATGAATTTTAATGGCAAAACCTATCAAGTCATTACACATAGGCAGCCTTTTTTGCATAGAGCAGTGCACAAATGATCCACCAGTGGGCAGAAGCCATATCAGGTTGCATACACCAGCTCCTGCAGGAAAGTATGGTCTGTTAATAATGTTTAGGTTGTTGGCATGGCAGACAGGAAAAAAAAAACAATCATCAAGAAAAATTACTTCATGCTCCAAAAAATATTGTGAAAATTGATTTTTAAAAAGCTCCATTGATTTTATTGTAATTTCTATTTTTCTTAAAAAAAACAGGCCTGTTTCCCCAATCTTCTGACTCCGTGTCGTTCGAGGTCCCAGAGTCACTTAATTAATCAATGTTTTTTCTTTTAACAAGAGTTGTTTCTCCCGACTAATTGGAAATATGAAGCTCTAGTTTGTAATGACTTTCTCCTCTTAGGTTCAGTTTGATGATTGATTTTTTAGAAATTCAAATGTTCTTATTAAGGTTTAATTCAAAATCCATAAAACGCAAAGCTTTGTAAGAAAGCTTCTATTATTCATTATGTATTTAAACACCCAGTGCTTGCGTTCATCCACCAAATTAGACATTTTAAAACCAAGGAGGATCTAATTTTGATATCTGATCTACGATTATGTAACTTAACTCTACGACTGTCCAAGGAAATGAAATAAGTTGATGATAAACAGCACGTCATGCAGCATTGAGAGGTGCTGACTGCGGCTGACCGGTGGTCAGACTGCATGCTTGTGATTTTAGAGGAACTTAGATTAGTTTTGTTACCTTCCTCCCACACAGAAAAGGCAAGAGGTGAGATTAAATATTCTGTCCTCGGAGTGTTGATATTCATGTATATTCACTGCGGAGAACACTTTTTGAAAATGAACAATCACAGACGGAAAGGTCACCGTTGTGCTGAAGTAGTGCATTATGGGAGTGGAATAATTGCTTTTCTCACATTAGTTCCTATTGTAATGAAATCCTGGCAGTGGCCCGACGTTGAATGACAGATTACGCTATGGTTCAATCACGCAAGCGTGGGTGCTCGTGTGTGGGTGTCGGCAGTGGGTGGGGTTGGCGTGGGTCAATTGCCTTTCTAAAAAAAAAAAGAAAAAAAAAAGTGTGTCTCCCCCCCAAAGTCTCCACATTAATCATTTGTATCATTTTCAGTCCTTTTTAACTAACTGCGCCACTTTCATCGAGGGTTTGTGCTGTTGCACTCTAATTGTTTTGAAGTGAGAGCTATTGTCTGAAGAGAGCGAATGAATAGAGCATAATGACTTGTAATGTGGCATATTTAAAGACACGTAGCACGGCCGCGGAGCGGTAATTTAGCCGCCCTTTTTCTTTTTCCCTCTGTCTGTCATCCTGAGCTTCTGAACGTGTGTGTGCACGAGTGCAGTTAAGCACTATTTCTTGGCGGCGCACAGATCTTTGAAACCCAACTGTGTTAATCATGGTTTATGTGTGGGAGACATCAAACCTCCCTTCCCTTCGCCTGCCTCACCCGCTGGGTTGCGCACGCACACGCCGAACACACAAAAACACGCGCACGCACTGATCTCTCAAGGGCACCTTCACCCTACCCAACCCCCCACCTGCGTTTACAAGGCTGACCATGGGCGATCAGTTATGTGCTGTGGTGTCTTTCTATTGGAGAGATGAATCACTTTATTTATCATAGACATTTTTACGGGATGTACATAACTCCTCTTGCATCAGCTCAGTATGTTTTCTACACTTACAGCTCTGCATCCACGCCAGCTCGATGCCCAATGTGACCACCGTCATCTTTATGTCTCGTGTCTATAAGGCCACAGTGGATTTTGCTTCAGCGTAGCTTGGCTCTTTTAACCGCGGGGGCAAAAAGCTCGAGAAATGAGAAGTCAAGTCGAGAGAGGTCTGTCAGTTGGACATGTGACAGAATGAAAAGGGGAAAGTGTAGTGCAATGAAGAGGCGAGTAAGGAGGTGAGATGAATAGGCAATTACTTTTCTTCACCTGCGGCATCCCAGCTGGAAATGATCTCCATTTGGTTTGTGTTGCATTTTGTACTAAATTTTAGGTAAATCTGATTTCCACAGGGAAGCAAACCTGACATGTACCCTTTATGGTGAGAGGTGCAATGTGCGAGTGTTAAGTGTTGGCCATGAAGTGTGAAGGTGATCTTGGATCCCTGGTGTGCTTTGATTATAGAAGAATGGGGATGGATAATGTCATCATTTTTCATATGGGTCTACACCTGTAACACAAACAAACCCCCGTCGTTGTTGTGGAAGTATAAGATGATTTAAAATACATGCAGAAAACTTTATGGACAACTCCAAAAAACATGGGTGTTAATTTAGCAGCAATCAAAATAAAACAGATATTGGTTGCATGTGGACAGCAACAACCACCAGTCATATGAAAGTTTAGCTTCTTTTTATATTTGTCTCTGTATTTTTTAACATTGACCAGCAGTCAGAGCAAGAAGCGATTCCCTGATTATTCTGCAGCCACACTGAAAACCCTGCAAAATTGACCATTACCCCCAGAAGCTTAGTAGGTAAGGGCTTGCCATGGGGTCTTGCAGATTTTGGAAGTGTCTGTTAACCCTCTACTGTTGGGAATTCTTTGTCATGGACTACTTCTGGATCTTTGGCTTTTATTTCTTTCTTGTACAGCAGGGGTGGGAACTCCAGGCCTCAAGGGCCGATGTCCTGCAGGTTTTAGATATCACCCTGGGTCAAATGATTCGTTCATTACCAGGCCTCTGGAAAACCTCACTGAGGAGGCAATTTAGCCATTTAAATCAGCTGTGTTGGTTCAAGGCACATCTAAAACCTGCAGGACACCGGCCTTTGAGGCCTGGAGTTGCCCCACCCCTAATGTAGAGGCTTGCAGCATGAAGTGCACTTGAATGAGTGCTTGTATAACATGATGCTGTACTAATGCAAAGGCATTGAAATTTGATGGAATCAATTCTGTGCATGGACTTTTTTTTATTTATTTATTTTTGTAAATGCCCCATTAAAGCAGGTCTGTTCAAATTACAAAACCCTGTGTTGGAACATATGACATATGATATTGGAGGAGGACAGGGTGGATGGAGGGGTCAATAAAACCTGTGCAGTCTGGCTGATACAGGATTTTTAGGAGCGATATCAATACTTGATTGACATTCTGACATACAAAGCAGAAAAAGATTCCCCTAATATTTGTTATGTTAGTTATTTACTGATTTATGCTGTGCACAACTGCTTGGATTGGATTGGATTTCGTTGGCCATAAACTCAAGAAGTCCATTTAGTTTTGATTGTAATTATCCTCTGACCCAAGAAGGGCACTCTAATTAATGCCACAGTTATACTAGTGAAAATGGTGGCTCAAGGCTTGGGCAATATCACAATTATTGATGTGCAATAATCTTGCAGCCACTGAAGCAATAGCTGTGGAGATGGGAACCATGTCTGCAACAACTTGCAGTCAGTTTTCATCTTCAAAACAACGGCAATAAGATCCAATCAGTCTGCCATCAGTTTACAATTGTGAAGATGATCTTTTCTTGCAATCTGCTAGAATTAACAATTTATATTCAGAGTCCAGCTAGAACATCAGAGATTGCTTTTATATGGGAATTTAATCAGGATACAGTCAGTTCAGACAAGTCTCCTAGAAAGCAGACGATTTCAACATATTAGCAATCTGTCTGTGTTCATAAAACAGACTATAGTTATTTGTAGACCTTTGCTGGTCTGTCTGAGAGTGATTGCAGTGGGCCTGAATCAGACGACAGCTGTTTGGAGTCAGGTTGCCTCCCACAAGGCGACCTGGGCCATCGTCATTTGATTGAAAGTGATTAAGGGTGTTGCATGCTCAGACTTTGGGTGACCAGTTAGTCATTTCAACCTCTTGTAATCAAATGTGAAAAAATTCTGTGCAAACATGGGGATTTTCCCAGTCACCAGAAGATTGCTGTCTTATTTTTCTCTAGTCTGACTGAGCCGTGAAGCTGGAGAATGCAAAAATGTATTGTTGTTACGCCACCAGTCTGATTTTAATGAATCGCAGAGGATGATGCATCTTCTTCATGCCTGTCTTTCTCACTCTTTCAATGCATTTGTAAACCTTTCATTTCTGGAGGCACTCAGCCTTACAGCACATATGCTTCTCCACACCAGTGACAGCGACTAACTAACATGTTTAGGCGGACTTCTGTAGATGTTTCTTCATCCATGTGGAAGCTTATCCAAGCCCATTTTCACTGTTTAAACAAATTCGACCTTTATGCTAATGACTCTTATGATCAGGCCCGGCCCTAACCAATCTGGCGCCCTAGGCAAGATTTTAGGTGGCGCCCCCCTACATCGGCAGTGTAGTGTATGTACTCACAAGAAACCGAATAGCTTTGTCTTTGACCTTTTTTTTTTTACTTAAAGAAAGCAAATTCACAATCAGAATAATTAACAAGATAAAAAAAGATATGAATAAATAAATGAATACAAAAAATAAAAAATGAATATATGAAATACAATAAATTTTACATACATAAACACAATAAAACGTGTCAACAAGTTGGATAAAATAAATTAAAAATACAATATAAATAAGGCAACAGGAAGACCGCTTGATGCTGCTGCATCATGGCTGGGTTGTGCTGCTGATGCTGCATCACTGGTGGGTTGTGCTGCTGAAGTGGAGGCAGCAGCGGTAGATGTGGTAGATGGCCCAGGGGTGGGATTTAGAAACTTCAACAGTGCGTCTGAAGAGAGGAGTATGTGACACCACTGAGTATTAAAGTCTAATAATAAAAACATATGATTCCAGGAATAAAATGAAATGATATAATATAAATGAAAAACCAAAGAGATATATGTATGATGTTAACTCTTATGCAAATTAGATTAGATTCAATTTATTGTCATCATTACAGTGAAATGCTGAATAGCAGAATGCAAAGTAACAGTATAATATCATGAGAATGTTATGTTATGATTATCTTTGACCGAATCACAGCAGTGCTCATATTAAAAAACAGCATTCCCTCTCATGTGATATTGCTTAATTAACATTAATGATGTGCACTTTAACAACTAGGCTTACAACTATAATATATACAGGGGTGGAAAAGTGACTATTACCTGCAGGGTAAACGTTAGCTAACCAGAAGGCAATAACAATGTAAACAAAAAACACCTGCTTAAAAGATGAACACAAATGAGGAATGGTGGGAAAGGTGGGAGTACTGTAATTACCTAACGTTACATTATTATTTTCCATAACAATTTAGCCCCCTCCACAATATTAACTGACGTTAAAACAGTTAACTAGCTATTTATTGATTAGCAATTAGCGAATCATGTAACATTAGCTTAATGCTAAAAATTTAGGTTACTATCACATTCAGACAAATAATTTCATGTAGGCTAACGTTACCTACCTCTGTCTTTTTCTCGTTTCTCCTCCTCTTCTTTTCTCTTTTTTCTTCCCTGGCCACCTGACAGTTTTGGCCGTTTTGACATCTTGTGTTGATTTTTTGATGTGGTGACGTCCAAAAGGAACCATGATACGGGAAGGGAGGGGGCGCATCGTACGGGGAGGGGGGGCGTAATGTTGTAACAAATAATGTTTCTATTAAATAAACTTTACTTTGCATTTTAATTAACGTGGGATTATTTTTTGTATTTAGAATTAATAGTACCAACTTTTTTTTTTTTTTCAACATTTATGGCACTGGCGTGGCGCCCCCTGATGGACGGCGCCCTTAGCATTTGCCTATACGGCCTATGCCACGGGCCGGCCCTGCTTATGATGATAAAGAGACTAAGGCGAAGGGAAGAAAAGGGAGAACAGCTCTTTCCACTCCCGTAAACACACACACACACATAGGCTCACCCTTCCTTTATGCTGATCACAGCTTTCACAATTAGACAAACTGTGATAACGCTGTTTATGCAGCGGGGAGATCCATAGCAATTATGCTTGGAGGGCATTTCTCCTCCAGTGCAGGGTGGCGGATGTTGCTTACGCTTCACACAGACGTCTGCACATGCGGTTTCACAAATTCATGATTCCTCTTTGGGGGGTTTGTAGGGCAAGGGTGTGTTCTCGAATCCCTGCTGGGATGCATTCAGGGACGAAAAGGAGACAAAAAGGAGGGAATTTATCAAGAAAAGGAAAGGAAATAAAACCCCTTGCTTAAAAAAACAACAACTTGTCAGCATCTAAAGAAACAAACAGAAAAAAAATCTTTAAGCAACATTTTAAGATGAACATTTGCTGTCATATTGTTACAGGAGACGTTACTTTTTTTTTTTTCCATTTGCCAGTTATAGGCTGGTGGGTTACTGATGAAAGAATGATAGGTGGTATATTATTATCTTCAGTTCCTCAGTCTGAGGTAAACACTACCTTCTTATTCACTCCATAGCTGCTTCACAATTTGAGGAAAACAAACACTGTGGGTCCTGAAGACAACATCATTTTTATTTTATGACTGCGCCTCGCCAGCTATTCCCTGACTGAGGTAAACTTTCAGCTGCGTGACACTTGGTTAGAGGAAGCTCACTTCTGGCCCTCTTCCACTTGCGTGAGCAGTATTATGTGAGAAATATATATGTTGTGTCCAAAAAGGTATGCTGCGAACACTGAAAACAGTCATTTTGTTTAATTATATTCTTTGTAGAAGCACAAATACATAAATAACTCTGCTGCACTCGAATGCAGTCGGTCACTAATCCCCTCCGCATCCTTGGGAGCCCCAGTTAATGAAGACTGACACATCCTTCCACCCCCCTGTACACATGCACACACATGCATACCCACTTACCCCTAACTCTGCTCTTCATCCACTGCCTTGTTGCGCAGTCACGATCAGTGCAGCTTGAGCTTCATGTGTTTGGGGGGAGAAAAGAGGAATAAGAAAGAGATAGACTCTTTTGATCACAAGATGCATTCACTCTGCTGTTCTCTCCAACACCCCACATCAACAGCAGAGGCAGTTGTTGACTGAAGGACACATGATTAGGAGTTTGCTTTGGGGGGGGGAGTGAAAAGTCCCATTATTGTTTGGTTTGGTTTATTTTTCCCTGAAAGAGTTCTAATACTCTCATTATATCTATCGATTAAATTATCCATCTGTCAATTTGTACATTTTTTAAAATTTATTCTGGGTTAGGGTGTGGCTAGAGCCTGTCCCAGCCAGCTGCCATAAGTCGAGAGGCTGGGTCACCTCTAGAAAGGCTGCCACTTTAGGCCAATTTAGGATCTTCAGCTAACCTAACATGCATGTTTTTGGACTCTGAGAGGAAGCACGAGTACCCAGAGAGAACCCAAGCTGGCACAGTGAGAATATGTAAACTCCACACAGAAAGGCATGAGCCAGGAGGCACAGTGGTAACCCAGTGTTTGCACTTCGTGTCACTGGGATAGCATGTAAGGTCACATATTAGTTGGAAACAAAAACACAGGACTTAGCTTTGACCAGTCCTGATATTGTATGGTTTTACTTTTCCTAACTCCTAAAGGATGTAAATGATGAGCTAATAAACAGTAGCATTAGCAGGCTAACAAACAACAACAGTCTTTAAAAGACAGCTAGCAGTGTCATTAAGCTAGCTAATGGCTACCTTTCACAGTCTTCCTGCATATACATCAAGTACCCACACAATTTGCATTTGTGTATAACTTGTAGACATTTTATCTCATGGATGTAGCTAACATAGAAGTGATTTATGGCTGCATTCTACCTGAAAAAAAGCTGAGGTTTCAAAAAGACTTCCATTCCTTTACTGTAGAAGTCTATGAGAGAAAAACAGCTTTAACTCTTTACCTGTGGGATCACTTATGAGCTCTGTCACTCATTTCCATCTAACATCTTCTTTTATGTCATGGTTCAAAATAGAGGATTATCCATGCAATGAAACTGCACCATCATTGGCTAAAAGCTTGTGATTGTCAAGTGATAGCCAATGAGGATGCTGTTTCATTCTGTGTTTTTGCAGCCAAGATGGCAATGGTGGAAATGCTCATCCCAAGGCTTCAAAACGGGACATGGGTGACATCATTTATTCATACTATTCAGCACTGCAGTTTACATCACAAGAGTTTAAATCACAAAAAGACTTATAGCTATTATATCTTTCATACTGGCTAATTTCTTACCATGTTAGATGTAAATCTTAAATCTTAAATGACAGCAAAAGATCAAGTAGCCCTCCACAGTACAATCCTGACCAAACCTTTGAATTGTATTGTCTCATTTCTGCACTCATGCCTTTTCTCAGTCCCCGCCGCTGTGGCACTTGGCAGCTGCTCGGTTGCCTGTTCCCCGATGCGTCTGCGTCATAATTCTCAGGCTGGCTGTCTCTGATCGATGCTGAGTGCACCACTCCCAGATGTGGTTATTCCTGCCTCCACACTTATTTTGTTTGGGAAACTGAGTTAATTCGAGGCAGCAAAGGCGTGTGTGTGTGTGAGAGAGAGAGAGATTTGAATAGATAGGGACTCCATCTGCACCCTGCACCCTGTCTAATAAATGCCGAAAGTGTAGAGGGATTGCATGTCTGTCTGTTAAAATAACACCAGAGGTGGACCTCTTTATATGTTGATACAATCAATCGCAGCCTCTTTCATCTCTCGTCACTTATCAGGCGGTGAAAAAGACACAGATCTTCCTTCTTTCTTGTTGTCTCTTTCAGTCGCACGCACTCTCTTTCATTGTCATCCAGCACATTGATGTTACAGATATGAAAACCTATCCAGCAACAATCCGCCTGATCTTCTGCCTGATACATCAGAAGCAACGTCTCTCTTGTCTGACTCCAGCAGCAATAAAACACAATATTCTTTTTAGCATGCCCACACATACCACAGTTTTTCTTCCCTTCATATTATATTTGACAGATAAAGCCAATCTTTATTCTCATAAAGTGCAAACTAAAAAAAGAACACAATTTCCCCAGCTTTTTCTCCTGAGTGGCTGCAGGGTACACAGTGCCATCTAATGAGGGCTCTGTATATTTTCGGAAATGAAGTGCCTGACTACACTCACTACAGTTGTCCTGTCTAATTTGCTGAAAAAGATGCACCTAACCAACCATTTAGTTCACATTACCGCCTAAATTGGGAGCTGTGCGCACTCTGAAATGATTACACCTTACCAGACAATAAGCAGTACCAACTGACCAGCATTTTTTTTCTTTTTTTCTCTACTTTTCAGAAGCAGGATCAGCGAAATGGGATATGTCCAATATCCCGTATCTCCCAGGGTCCCTTCACTAGCGTCTTTAGATGCAGGCAGAATGCCTAATAGCTTTTGCTAATGAAGCATAGGTCTCACTAGAAAACTATGCTCCAGGAAATCCTGGTTTATGCTGGACAGCCTGGTTGGTTGAAGTCCAGAAACGATTCAGAGCCTCTATGACTGAATCCAGCCCTTCTTCTTCAGCTAAAGTGAAGTGGAAAATTGCCCTTTGGGTGGAAATAAGACCAAAGTACCTGCCATGCTTTGGTTAGTTGTCTTTCTTTGCCTGGGCTGATGAAATCGAGGCCTGAATTTGCTAATGAGAAATCAATGAGTGTACGGCAAGAAGCCCGAGGCACCCCTGCTCCTGCGGTGTCATTCTTTTCATTCTTTTCGCTGCCCTCCCCTGTTCCCTGTCTCTCTCTCTCTTACTTTAGCCTGCCTCCCGTCTCGCATTCGACTGTGCGGTGGATTTTTGACACATTTCTCTGAATTCGCTTTATTGCGATAAACATCATATGTCTTCCTTTGAAATAAAGATCAGAGTGGCGTATTTACTTTACTGGCCTATTTTTTTCCTTCCGCAGATATCTAGAGCTTTGAAGGAGTGTTTGTGTTTGTTTGCGTCAACCCCGTGTAAATGCTCCAAGTGTGATGGTGATCCCTCTATCTGCACACTGCGCTGTATCTCCAAACTAACAAATTTGGGGGTTTTTTATAGAAAGAAAAAAAAGAAAATTGCTTTTACCTGAAACAAATCACCCCTGTGACAGGAGGGGACTGTCAACACAAGGCTCCTATTGAAATGCTGCTATTTAACGCAGGAGACTTGGATGTTTTGTACTCTGTCACAGCCAACTTCAAGAGCTATTAAAATGTAAAACAAACAAAAAAAAACAGTTTGGAAAGTTTTCCCTCCGATGGAGATGATTTGCTTTCTGCAACAGTTGTGGAGAAAAGAAACAGAACAGCCACAGGTTGGCTAACAAATTTGAGAGCTACCTCATGCCGCAGTACCGTCTGCTAGTTTCACCCCGCGAGGCATTTTAATTATGAATACTACGACGCTGACATCATGATCTCTCTTTTGTTCCCTCTCTCTTCTCTCCTCTAGGTAAGCCAAGAATCCTCCTTGCATCCTTACCAATGTGGCTTCAGAAAGGCCCTGCAGTCATGAGTAATGTATGGCTTACTTACCGTGATTCATCCTCATTATGCATGAGCATCATATGGTAAATCTGGTTTGTGCCATTATTCATGGAACACCGTGGGTTATTCATTGGGATTAAAGCTCTGTGGAATCAACATCCAACAATTTTTTTTTGCAGTGTGAGAGTTAGAAAACGGAGGAGCTAGACAGGGAGAGGGTGTAACAGTTGCTCATTTGTAGAGCGCTCTTGGATGTGCACATCGCCATGTATATCCTAAAGAGAGGAAGCGATCATCCTGAGAAGGCTGACCAGACAATTCTCTTTTTCTTCTATCCCACATGTTGAAAATATCCCAAATTTTGAGTGGCTCTGCAGCATATGCACTTTTCTAAAGTTCATGCTTTTACACAATGCATGTCAAGGGAAGGCTTTGTAGTGCAGTCAAATTAGGTTAGCTTGTCTAGCTATTTTGTGTGTGTGTGTGTGTGTGTGTGTGTGTGTCATAACTGACCTACAAGAGGCTAAAAACAGGTATGCTAATCCATGGATGCATCCCTACTGAAACCCAATTACTTACCAGACAAAAGAGCAGCAGATATATTAGAGAAGACCGTTTAACATCTTGATAACAGTTTTGCATAAAAAATGTTTATTACATGAACTGGTTCAGATTAAATCTGCAAGTTCAGCTTCACGTTCTGCCTCAAGAACCCAACTGTTAAGTCCAGTGTTTTAAAAAAACAAAACAAATACTGAAAAATACAATATAATGACAACAGAGTACACATGGGATACTTTCTTACAGGGCACTCAAACAGCACTGTTATATAGTGACGCATCAACTGTGAATTTATGGGCTGATTGTAACTTTCATTGTTCCTGATTCTGTCTTCCTGTTCAGTCTTTATTTAGTTTTTGGCAATATTGAGGGGGATTGACCCATACCAGGCTGGATTAAACAACTTGAATGTGTTCAAAGTACACTTTTAAAATGTTAAACTTAAAAAAAATGTAAATATGTATGTGTATATCAGGGATCTTAAATTGGTCAGACCAGTGACACTCTCATTTCTATCGCCCATTTACACATGTAAGGCCGATTCTGACCCTCTTGCCTTATGTTTGACACCCATGGTGTATTTTGCACCTTGTTCAGGCCTATCATATCACTATATATCTGTGTATATACAGTGCCACTTACATATCCCAGTGTACACAACCTACTGAAATTAGACGTAGCCATAGTATATTAATGCTATGTAAGCATTTCGTTGATACTTATAACTTGCGCTGTGACAATAAAGTTAAATCTAATCTACTCTAATCTACTTTGATAATCGAAGCCACATATTAGTTGAGGATTTGTGATTTCAAATTGCTGTTTCGCTGCTTTTGCTGTAGTGAAGTGATCTGATTCCACCACTGCCACAGCTGACATTTTCAGTTCATGTCTCGATTCGTCATTTTGACGCCGCACCGTGAAAAACCCAAGCCAAGAAACATCAGCTGTCATAATTCTGACAGATTAGTGGCAAACCTGCTAATTGTCCCAACAGAACTTGTTTCCCGCTGAGAACATTTTTTTTTCCCTCCCTGACAAACATTTTTCAAATGGCAGTCATTCCTACAATGAGCTGATCGCACACCAGTCAAAAACATACACTTTACATGACAATTACAAGCACCTTTCTGCGCGGCGGAGATAAGAGCGAGGAAACGAATTGACCCCCGTCCTCGCCGTGTTTCCGTCAACAGTTAATTAATACCTGCCAAACATCTGAACCTTGCTGCTGCTTTTCATTTTTGTGTAATTACGGAGCTCTTTGAATCGATAGATGTTTGCATGCACACACTCACACCCATGCGGGTTTTGCTTCGATTTTTTTCTTCTTTCTTGCATGAAATGACAAACACATCTGCGCTGCGGTTGATTTCGAGGTGATTAGCTATGCGGCATTAGGCGGCGGCCTTGTCTGGCCCTCCTGATGTTGCAGTCAAAGTGGCCGGGGTTACACGCAGGCCGGCATCAATACCCTATTAAACCCATTTACTCCTCTTCAATCTCTTTTGATCTGAGGTTCATTGTACTCCGTAACAGCAAAGATCACACCGGCAAGTGTCAAGTCCTCAGCACTGACAGCCGCTTCCATATTTCTTTTGAAAGGTGGATGTTCACTGCACCATTTGCGGAATTAATGAGGCTCTAAGTTGCTGTCAAAGTCAGGTTTTTCAGTCAGATTCTTCTATCTCACACTGAGCCTTTAAATTTGTAAAGAATCGCCAAATGAAGGCTTCAGGAGTAAGATTCAGCAGAAGATTGTGCTGCATGAATTTCAACACTATTTAAGCACGTAACTGTTTGATTTCACCTTATAAGTATTAGTTAGCGTTTAAAAATTCAAGAAGGGAGTTCAAGCCGGGCCAAGCTAGCATGTTGACTTAGAAAAAAAAAATCTGCAAACAGCAGCATGCTGTGTAGTCGAAACTGAGAGAATAGCTGAACAGAATATTTAATTCATATACTGACTCCAATCCAACACCACTCTTTGAAAATCACTATGCTGCTCTCTGGTTTATGGATGGAAAATGAAACAACTATGAGCTTCTGGCAGACGAACAGACCTCATGCTTGAGTGACTTCTTCTGTTTTGCTTTCTGTACTGGGTATGAGTGCACTTTGTGTTGTAATTTTGCCTCTAGGCTTACCGCTATAAAGAGTGTACTCCCTCAAGCACTGTAAACTGCTGTTGTTAAGATTACAACTTCATAATCTTACTTACACTGTTCAGACATTGTTTACGATACTGTCCTGCCTTTAATAGTGGTCTGCCAGTTGGATCGTCAGATCTGACAGCGCTGTCAGGCTCAGCTGTCCTGACTTAAATGCTAATTTGAAGAATTGTTTAGCATGCTAACATGGTGACATGCTAGAGATGCTAAACCTTGGGCCAGCGCATCAGTATGTGAGCATTTGTGCTTTACTGTGTTAATTGTAAGTCTTTACATTTTATTTATGGGGTTAGCTGCAGGCTAGTCAGTACTTTGTGCATGTGAACATGATGGCTAATTCCAGTAACCTTTAAATTTCATTTCGCCCGAGGTCTCTTCATGATAAAACCCGACAGCTGAGCAGCAGATTCATAAAAAAAGATTTTCTTTCAATCGTTTTCAATCCTAACAAAACTTAAATGTAATTATATATATATATATATATATATATATATATATATATTTATATGATCACTTTAGAGAGTTTGAACACTTTCAAAAGTAAAATGCTGTGTTTTTATGAAATGTCTTTCCTCTTCTGTTTTCCTGTGGGAGATAGCTGGAAGCATTTATTAATATGGACTGAACTGCAAAGGTCACTGGATTTGCTATTTCAAAACAGAAACCCAATAGTGCCCCCTCTTTTTATCACAAAAAAAAAGAAAAGTGGTCTGAAATATTCTACACAGCTTCCCTCCAAACTTCAAAATCCAGACTGAACTGCAGTGCTTCAGAAATGGTTCAGAGAAGCCGACACAGGATGCAGCCTAGGAGGAAGGATATCAAAAAGGGCCAAAAGGAGAAAATAGATTTCAAGTCTATCCTTTAGGTGCATCTCAGAATGGTGAGATAGCATTTTTATACACTCTTGCTCTTTGCCAGTGAAACCGGGGATGCAGTTGCATTCAAAGGTAGATCTTTACACTTTGGTGCAAGGTTAAGATGTCTTCGGAGAAGTTACTTGTACGGGACATTTTACCAAGAAAATTCTTAATGAGACATTTTGATTAACAAGCTAATATACAGGCGATTGTTGAGGATGTCGGACTAATTTAGTCCTTTCACTAAAGGGATTATTTTGACTTCACAGCTAGAGTGAATTTACCTTTGAGATTACTGGGAATATTACTGTCAAACCAATCAAAATTAGATCGAAAGCCAAGTGTTTTTTTTTAATGCACATAGAAAATCATCATCATTCAGTTCAGTTGCACAAACCAAATATCTGAGAATAAGAGTGCAGGAGTTGACCCGTCGCTAGATTTTATGTATATATCTTCAATGTGGTAAATCATGGGGTTGAAGATACATTTTGTGTAGGTTTTTCAGTCTCGTGATAAACGCGCTATGGTTTGACAAAAGAAAGGGTTGTTTGTTTGGGTTCCTACTTTTAGCCTGATGAAAGGTGCTCATAGATTGGTGGTGCTGGTACGTCGTTGGCATCAGATACAGATCGCCTCTGTGGTCTTGACCTTTCCTTGGCCATTTACTGATTTTTGGCTTCTTCCTCTGCCTTTACCCACTTTGATCAGATATTCATGCAGTCTGTCATCCAAAGTCTTTTCAAATCTCTGATTTCTTTCAGCTCTTGTCATTTATCACTTCATCCTTGCTCTCTCTATCTCTGTGGGAGCCCCCTCTGTGGAGTGTACAAGCAGAGATCTTAAAGCGTCGAGTGGTTTATGGTCCAGATTTAAAGGCTGTAGCTATGTTTTCACTTTAATCTGACATTTTGGGGCGATCGTGGCTCAAGAGTTAGGAGTTCGCCTTATAATCGGAAGGTTGCCGGTTCGAGCCCCGGCTCGGACAGTCTCGGTCGTTGTGTTCTTGGGCAAGACACTTCACCCGTTGCCTACTGGTGGTGGTCAGAGGGCCCGGTGGCGCCAGTGTCCGGCAGCCTCGCCTCTGTCAGTGCGCCCCAGGGTGGCTGTGGCTACAATGTAGCTTGCCATCACCAATGTGTGTGTGAATGTGTGTGTGGATGACTGGATATGTAAAGCGCTTTGGGGTCCTTAGGGACTAGTAAAGGCGCTATGTAAATACAGGCCATTTACCATTTACCATTTTCTCGGGGTGGGGGGGGAGGGTTTGTCATCTTTTATACCATTTCAGCCATTTGTATACCGTGGTCTTTATGTTCCCATCTATCTGCATGTATCATGGAATAGCTTGCTTTCCTTTTTCATGGGAATTTGATGTTTAGGAAAGTTAATGTCACTCATCTTAATAATTCATTGATAAACATGCAAGCAACACAGTTTGGTGAAGGTTTAGTCCTTATCAGAGATAGATGTCAGGTGGAATAGAATTAATTCTCATAAGAAACTAAATCTGCTTTCTGGATGTAGCACGGCTCCTGCAGACACCTCTCTTTGGTACTTGAATTGCTAAAATTTGCATGAATTCCTTAAAAGTATAAAAATAAAAATTCTGTTTGCTTTGGCTTGAGCGCTTTTGGCAAAAACATCTCAAACATAACTGTATCAAGCGAAGAAAGTGTATGTCAACAGTTTTTTTGAGCAGCTCTTTGCCAATTCTCTTTGAGTCCGTACTGACCCTTCACAGAGTTTCAAAACCAGACACATAAGTGGTGTTTTCGCGGTATGTTACCCCCTAGCGACCATGTAAAATATAAGAGATGTCCCCTGTGACACAGCTACTTCAAGCCATGTCTAGAAATCAAACACATCAAGGAGCAAGCTCACATGTTCTGCCACTCGGCAGCCTCACAGAAATCAAGGGAAACAGAGTTCAGAGCTGGGGAAATATACTTCCTGTCTTTGCCAGTTTCAGCGTGATGTACATTAATTCAAAGTCAAAGAGGGGAAGTGGTTGAATTAAAGTGCCAGCCCCCCCGAAGGATAATAAAGAATTGAGCTAGGAGGGCGAGAGATGGTGGAAAAAGAACAAGGGAGATGAAGTAAAAAAGGGGAGAAAAGTAATACGGAGGTGGAAATCTTTTACTGCTCATTCTCTCCTAATGTAAGGCTCCCATGGCAGAGAGACAGAGAGGGCATGTGCGGAATGGCTGATGAGTCTCCCGTTGCTGTCTCGCAGACAGACGATTCCTCCATTTTACCCTGAAAGGCTGTAAAAGCGTAAGCCATAAGTTAAGAGCTGACGGCAGTGAACTTTTGGCCCTCGGTTGACCAATGTGCTGAAGTGGGCCCGCACCGAGCTAAGATAGACCCCTTAAATCAACTTTCCAGGGGTAAGAGGCACAATGATGGTGCCTCTGGCATTGAGGGTGTGTATGTGTGTATGACAATGGTGAATTGTTTCTTTTTTTTTTTACTTAGGTTGCACTTAAGGCCCTGTTTATGTTTGTGACTTTTTTGAATTCGCTTAGTAAAATGTTATTTTTAACGTATTTTTCTTTGAAATCTCTTAGTTGGATCAGTCAGGCTGTTGTGCAAAAGTTTCTCTGAAAAGTTTTTGCAGTGTAACTTTTATGATTGAATGAACCGAATTAAATGTGACCACAGTTAAGTATTTACAACATAACTACTGTTGATTGGATTGCAGCTCTCTAGGTGGGAAGTCCAAAAACTTGAAGCTGATGGGGGTGAAACTTTGGCCTTCAATTGACAAATGGACTGAGAGAGACAGAGACGGTTGAGGTGGACCCGTTATGAGTGTAACAGTTTTCAGCTGCGTTGACACAAAACAAGTATTAATGAAACTTGAGACTGTCTACCAAAGTCTGATGTAGCCCCAGTGTTACTCTTTGTTTTTCTTTTGGATCATCTGCCACCATTTGGATTATCTTCTTCCATCTCACATCCTCTTCTGACACACAAACCCTCTGCATGTCCTCTTTCACTACATCCATAAATCTTAGTGCCTACAAGCCTTTCCTTCTTGCTGCCTTCAAGCGTGCCTGCTTTATTTCCTCGTCCTTTGTCTTCGTCAAACAGAACAACAGTTGGCCCTGACTGAAATCGTTTATATAATCTGCATGTTTGATTTGTCTAAGATTTTTTGCCGAATGCTATAGTTGACTCAACTCTCCCTATTAATCAGCGAGTGGGTTCCTGATGTTACTCATTGTTAATTTTCTGGAAAACTTTAGCCTTAACTTGTTGGCCATTACTCCAGAAACACATGCAGTATAAAGAACAACTTTATTGGCTGTCCATCACATTTGGTGGCCTTCATTGAGGTCAAGGTTAAGACAACCAATATTAAAGCAGCTCTTTGTGCTGCAAGTGTTGCTTGAACTTTGACCTAGCCATCTGCAGCTGTGTTGGAAACTTTTACCCTGTTTCTAAGTGATTTTGACTATTTCCATCCGCCATCTAAGAAAGATAAAAGACAGCCCTGAAACTATACTGTAGATATGCTGAAATGTTTAAATTTACCAGTTTACCACCAGTCCAGTAACTGGTGATATATTAAGTACATGCCCAGTGGTGATGAACATAAGCAATTAGTCATGGCGGATCCAGTCTTGAAACTCTAACATGCCCAGTTTTATTGTATTTTTTTGCTTAAAATAATCATTTTCAAAAATAAACCTAATTTTGTAGTCAGTAAGACTCACATTTTTCAACTGAGGTCAAAAACTCAATAGGATATTGTTTAATGAGGCCTTCTGGCAGCCATTTGGGGAAAAAAGTGCATTCACGCATTGGCTTCACTTCTCACATCCAGAGTCTACGCCCTTTTGTTATATGCAGTCTATGAATGTAGCTCTCTGCCACCAGCACAGACCTTTCTGTTTCTCTTTTGTAACACTATCTTTGGCCTTTCTTAAAATGTGGTTTTATGTAACACTATATAAATAATGGGACCAATAATGTCCATAATTGAACATTATATGTCTTTTCAACCCGTTCTCACTCCCAAAGCGTAACATTTTACGCTAGGTGACAAATCGTCACCATATTACGCTTTCGGCTACCCACCACGTTCCTAAATGACGACCTCGGAAAAAAGAGGACATATGAGAACCGTCTGGACTGAATCTACACATGTTCGCTCTTTTTCTTCAAATCGCTTAGAAACACACTATTTAACATCATTAAAGACCTGGTTAAGGTCAGGAATAAGGTTATGGTTAGGGCTAGGGATAAGGTTAGGTTTAGGGCTGGAATACAGGGCTGGAACGTCTATTACCGCGGGAGTGTCATTCACTGGATTCCAGCCATAACCCGCCGCGTACCATAAGAACGCCGAAGGTCTCCTTTCGCGTTCCTCAGGAACGCCGCGGGACGTGACAAAACGTCGACATGTTACGGAGTGAGAACGCTCTGGTCTTTTACTCTTTAATCGCCTAAAATGTGACCTTTCTTAGCTGCGACGGAGCTGTACACAAATAATCGACCATTGGGATAGGCATTTGTTTGGTTTTAATTCTAGAATTTGGATGTTTGAATATTCACTGTTGATTACTAACAAAGTTCTGAGGCCAGAAATTAATATTTGAGACGTCCCCAGTCAAATATTCATTGTCATAAGATCTGACAGCCTGTTTGTGTGCTTCAGTGATGCTTCAGTTGCTGATTATTTCTAAATAGTTTTTTCTATCAAGTGTCCTTGGAGGCATGCTTTTGTGTGGAAGGTAATCAGGCTTTTTCTTGACTAACATTTCAAAAGTTAAGGTTTAAATTTGCATACCAGTCAAATAAATAAATAAATGGGATACAATAAAGGTAGTGTCAGGTCTTGGTATTGGCCTCCTCTCCTCTCTTCTCCTCTCCTTTCTTTCCTCTTATTTTGACATCGGATCCCAGCGGAGCTCTACCAGGTCCACTCATAAAAGAACAAGTGTGCCTGTCCATATCTTTGACAGCCACACACGCTGAACAAAGACACACAACAGGCACGCACACCTCTCAGAATTACACTTGTCACAGTGCTCTTACTTGATGTGATCCCCTGATGCGATCCACAGATAGCTATGAAAAAAATGTTTAACCCAGCCTCCAAAAAAACCCCAAAAACCAAACAAAAAAACCCCGCACTCATACCTGACACACTCCCTTACTGGAAAACCAAGCATATCGGCGGTCTCTAGAGTCGAATTCACTTGAGGATATCTGAATGAAAGATAAAAAAGCCCGAAATACGCTGCCTTCTATGCCAGAAAGCTGTGCCTCTTCTTATGTGGGCCTGCGTAATGCTAGTTAAAATGCCTGGCTGTGGACCAGTAATGATAAGTGACCGCAGAGTGGTTTCAGCACAGTTTTAGCTGTGTTTGTGCAGAAGCTTCACATCCTCAGTCCTGGGAGATTATTGGAGGGAAGAAGGGAAGGGAGGAGGGTGGTATGCCATCCATGTCTTTCCCCTCTCTTTTCCCCCCCTCATCCTTCTCTCCCATCTTCTGTCTCCATAGGCAGACTGCAGAGTGATGACCCACTCCCCCACCACCACCCATCCCCACCTCCACCACCCTCAGTCTTAGCTTCCTATTCCCCTCAACAGCCTTCACATTCACGCACCACATAATCGCCGCCTTTCCCTCCCTCGCAAGGTCACTCCTCTCCCATTGTGTTACCTCTCAAGTCCTTCTCAAAAGGCTCATTCAGATCAGTTATGGGGCTTTTGTAAATATTTAGTGCGGGCATATGCCACGAACCTCATCATTTTCACTCGCTATGTAATTCACTGGTAGATTGCCATGGAGTCGGATCGTGTCCTTGGTGCAGAGATACCGTGGAGCTGTGAATACCCAACACCAGTCACAATAAGGGCACTGAAAGTGTTGCTCTCTGGATATACAGTAATTTCAGTTGAGGGAATTATATGCAGTCCTATTCAATCAAGTTTAGATCTGAGTTCACATTTAAAGCAAATGTAGGTATATTTCTTCCAAGGCTGTGATGCTATTTTTATTTCAGATGATTTCATTGGTGAAAATTCTTATGTATGATATAGAATACATGGGGATATGTGAGAAATGAGCAGCAGCACGGGGATGACTCAGGTCTTAAGATTGATTCCTTGTTTGTCTGTTTGGACATACCTTTAGTGTAATGTCATTAATTGCTTTAGTTGGATACCAAAGGTAGTGACTCAAAGGTTCCTACCATTTCAAGTTTTTCATAATGCAAATATTTAACACGCTTGCTGGTTCCAGTTTTATTTGTGAGGAGTTTTTGGTGTGCTGTCATGACAATTGGAATACAGTAAGTTATTAAAGATTTTTTAGCAATATAAATATTATTTATTTTGCATTTTCATGCATAAATTGAGCATAGTGATATTTCTGGCACATTCAGTCCACAGTGTTGTCAGTGATCAGCTTTGAGCTTTCCATCCCAATAATCTGTGTAATTTTTGGCAAATTTCAAGGATTATTTACGTTGCCATAGCACATCTTGCATGGTTGCAAGCCTATTTGCAACCCACATTAACCAACTTCCTCCTTTTCATACTGTTTCTGACTTAATATCTATTGTCACAGTTGCCTGCTTTCTGCTGTACTGGGGGTGTTGCTGCTGCTATGCCTGCCTCATGCTAGGGCAGCGAGGTGATCTGGTGGTTGCTACCGTACAAAAAAATGGAAGTAGCTAATGTGACATCACACATTGTTTTCAGAATTTCTAACTTGAATCCTTGAGATGAGTATTTCAAACATAACTATCATGATTAAAAGACAAAACAAAAGAACAAAAACAAAATAGATGTGAGAATGATGGGTGTGTCTTACAATAAAACTGCACCCACTGGCTAATGACTTTTTAATCGCAAGCTGTTAGCCAATGAGAGTGCCAATTTACAGAAATGTCTTAATGTCTTATTCATTATGACCCGATTTGAGTGAATGATCCTATAAACTCAGCAGAAAAGTGTTTACAGGTGTTCACTCAGAATGCTCTGTTCCCATAAACGTGTAGTTGCAACTATAGTTGCAATCACAGCTATCGCCATCTGGTGGCCTACAGATAAAATGCAAGATTAAGGCACTTCCACACTGGCTTCGTTTTTCTGACCCAGAAGCTACATCCATGTTTTTAACCATCTATGGCTGCTCCAGATAGAAATAACAGTCTTCCTGTTACTAAACTGGTCCCAACTAAATTGGAGATCATCATCATTCACAATACAAAATCTGTGCTAATTCCAGCTTTCCAAACACTTTTATTACTTTTTCTGTTTTGAATAATGCTGCACTGAATATGAGACAGATTCTGACAGGGAATTGGACCAGTTTGCATATTTGCATTTGGATCACTGCCTGGATCTTTTGCTTTGGATATAAAGAAAGGCAAATTATGCCAGCATACACTGTTCCACTGCATTATTATCACCATAGTATAAAGCATGATTAAACAACTCATAAACATGTAAAAATGTTAGCTCTGAAGGCAATTACGTTTTGATACAAGATACCGTGCTGCTGATTACAAATAGAAAGCATTTTGTTTGACTGTGTCTCCATACGGGTGTTGTAATGTGTGTACTTTGCCATTGGCATGATACAAGTTCACTGAAGCTCAATAAATGGTGTGGCAAACTGTATCAAGCAGAGCTCTCTCAGCGAGCTCATGAGATTGGTTGATAGATAGATTTCACACTCTGGTGGCGCTTCACACCAGCTTTGGTGTTTTGTCAGGGAGCATAACAGGTGATTATTCCACTTGGCTTACATAGGGTGGTGGGAGGGAGCTGGGGTTGATACTGGGAAGGGGGGATACTGAATGAAAGGGAGAGCCAGAAGAAGAACTAGAGGACATAAGTGTATAAAATAAAGAGAAGAAAGGGAGATAAAAAAATATAAAAAGACGAATAAAAGAATAACTCCATCGCAAGGAAGGCAAAATGAAATAAAAAAAAATACAGCAATGTCCAAAACTCTTGAGCCACCTCTTTCTTTCTATTTTGCTTCTAAGGAAGGTCTTTCTGAAGGTCTTCTCTTTCATGCTTTTTCTGCCCAGTTCTCGTACCTGACCATTTTCAGATGAATATTGGGAGTTTTTTCAATCTGCTTAATACCCACCTATGAATCATTGAAGTATAAAAAAAGGCTCCTAACTCAAGGGAAGAACCAGTGTTGTGTCTACACATAACAACTTAGCAAAGAACCAATTTTAAATTGTATTTTTGGGCACTTTGTTACTAGAAGTCTATTACAGCTATTAAAAACTTGGCATATCTCAGCATGGTGTGCAGTGTGTTTGAGGAAACTGTACAAGTGGTGGACTAAAGAAGAAGTTGCAGACAGTGTCTGAAAATAATGTCCTTCATAAATCCACAACACAAGACCTTCAGATGATCCATCTACTGTTCACTGAAGACTCATTAGAAATGCTCTCAGTGGAAGGATGGCTGTCAAGAAGCCGTTCTTAAGGAAGGGAAACAAGGAGAAAAGACGGAGCTATAAAAATGACGCAAGAACTGGACTGAAAATCGATGACAACAGGTCTGATTGGAGGTCAAGAAATAGAAGAGTTTCTACATCCATCTGTAAGACAGTCTGTAAATATTCCTGAAGACTACCTAAAGACACGACAAGCTGCCTAAGAGAGTTCAGACTCTATTAAAGAATAAAGGTGCTCACACCAAATATTGATTTTCAAGCTCGTTTTTGACTCTGTTTTTACCTTATATACTTTCATTTGTTTTTTTCACATTTCAATAAATCATTGGGCATATTTCCCATCTTCCTAGCAAAATATGCAGACACAATGGGTGGCTCAAAGACTTTTGCAGAGTATTGTTCATTTCAAGTGCTCATTTTTAAAATGGCTAAATTGTCAAAACAAATAATTAAGAATTAGAACAATGTAGTTCGCGTCACTGGCTGTTTTCTTTTGTTGTTTGTTTTTTTCTGCGATTTTTATTATATTTTGTTAATTTAATGGTCTCCTTAAGGAGCATGCGCTACTGGCAACGGCCAGTTGGAGCTGCACTTTCTTGTTTCACTGATTAAGGTATTCACAAATCAACTTAAGTGATAATTAAGTCATGTTTACTCTTTTTTGGCCAATCGAACTTAACGGTCATACAATTATATTTAAGATGTAGTTGTGTGCACCCAGTTGATTATTTTGTATTACTTCATCTTGCTGCTTTGTTTAGATCCTGCGACTCATTTGTTTTAAAAAACAAAAACATCCTCTGTGATTGCATTTGCTGAAAATTTGTCTGACAACTGCTTGTTCCTGGACCGATGCTCCGTCTCTAAAAGCACTATTTTTCATCAGTTCTTTCTGCCAGCTCAACCTCGCTTCCTGTGAACCCTTCTAACCTCCATCCTTAGTTGCCTTTACAGTCTGTCTGTGCTGGACTCCTGACTTCCTTTTTGAGTGACAGGTGACAAAGGGTGCAGCGAAATGCTGCATCAGCGATGGACACCCTCGTGTCATCGGCCCGTCTAACTACACAGGAAGGAGGAGCGGCAGGAACTCTTTCTAATTGGCAGCTGGCGATAGGTGGATGGCTTTACACGCACATGCATAAAGGCGTGCTTAAACATGACTGTAGAAGAGAAAGGTCGACAGTTACACAATTATGTGTAAAGTGCCAGTAGGTGTGCGCACACAGTGATATTTCATATGACATCTTCTACAATCTTTTTAGACCGACACATGCAGACACACACAGAGACACGCAAGTTGAATGACAGGGTCAGACAGCTTTGGACACAGTTGATGTGGGGAAAGTTGTTTCTTCCAGTTCAAATCCTCAATATATGGCTGAACAAGACCAGCAGTGAAGAGATGTTACTCTCCCTGCTCCCTCTGGACCCTCTCTCTGTCTCTGTCTCCCTTTATATCAATAGTCTACCTCCTGCTCTTGCTCTCTTTAAAACACATCACACCACCCTGCTCACGTTTACCTTTATTTCAGACATATCAGCACACACACACAGAGACACACTCTTACTGTTTACTATAAATGTTTGCATGCAGCGAGGTGAGTCCATATGCTTGAGCCGTGTTCACATCGATTTCACTCAACGTCCGGCTAATGCTCGAGAGCAGAACCAATCGAGTGTGTTATAGCTATAAAGGAGCTCACAGGTATAATGGAGTGTGAGGTTGCAGAGGTTGCACCTTTAATTAATCATCAGCAAAACAATTTAATACGCACATGACATCACTGCACAGTAAGACCAGGAAGTAGCAGAGCAGAATATATGTGATTTTTGTGCCATAAAGTTAGCACACATAGGATAACAGTTTTACTGATTTGATGTGTTGCAAACTCTAAGGCAGGATGGAATATGAGGTAGTTAAAAGATTAGTTTTGCATTTTAGGAAATAAAAATATTCACTTCAGTGATTTTTGTATGTTATATGTGACGTTAATGCTAGCTAGATGCCGGTTAGACTTGCATAAAAAATTGGAAACAAAGAGCTTGCCTGGTTTTGTCCAAAAACACTTGTAAATCTCATTTTTTTAGGGCCTTGGTCACACAGGCCTGGAGACTGGTCAGTGAGATGTGTATTCCCAGACCAGTTGGTGACTGGTTGCTGGCTGAGGTGGGTGTTGCACAAAAAAGCCACCTCATGAGCGGCACATTCACGCGTAGTTTGCATGGAAGATGCAGATTTAAACTCCAAACGGTAGTTAAACTGGAAGCCTTCAAAGTAAAAGTTGTGCCTTATTTTAAAGGCACAAACCACTAAATGAGCAGTTCTTCACAAACAGTTTCGCCTCATGACAGCTATCAACCTCCCGCTACCACTTGCAACCATTTGTAACATGTAGGCCTGTAGGCCGCTGGGGCCTAACATGTTACGTCTGGTTTGTTTAATCTGTACAAAAAGCTATATGTATTATTAGCCACAATATATCACACTGTAGCTTTACTGACTTCTTAGTGCTGCATTGTCTCCTGGAAACATAATACTGATAGCTGTTGTCATTGTAAATATTCCAGATGTAATTTGATAATTAGTCAGTTTCAAAGGTACATGTGGGGAGAATTCAATATCTTATGGTGGAAATGTAGGAGTGTCCAGTCTTTGTGATCAAAAAAGTAGTACAGGCTGACTTTAGCCTATAACAGATGTGATGACATCACTAAGTTGTCCAGTATATTTCAAAATACACTTCAAAAAACATATTTTCTTCAGATTATTTAATTCAGAGTCGTGGAGGAGGCTGGAACATATCCCAGCTGTCATAGGGTGAGAGGCAGGATACACCCTGGAGAGGTTGCCAGTCTGCTGCAGGGCTAACACACAGAAACAGACAACCATTCACTTATACATTCACCAGTTAACCTACCAAGCATGTCCTTGGATTATAGACCCACACAGGCACAAGGAAGACCATTTAAACTCTACACAGAAAGAACCCAGGACCTTTTGCTGTGAGTCAAAAGCGCTATCCATCACCATGCCAACGGTGGAAAAAGATGCTCATGCTAATTAAGAAATTGTGTCATAACATAGTTTCTACAACAGAGCAGATCTCCCTCCATTGTTTACAACACAAAGTACATTACAGCAGATGTGACAGAAAATGCATCACAGCTGACACGACAGTGGTGCAGTCAACCGACATCATCACTGTAATCATTTCTTTTTATTCGTATAGCATCTTTTCTGCAAGTAATTGAAGTGACTATAAAAAGAAAAATAATATATATATTACATAAAACATAAAATCAATTTAAAATACAAACAAAAAATGTTACAAAGGTATTATCCATAATATGAATGAATAAAATGAGGGACGTTTTCAGTATAATCATTTAGTATGTTGTATCTTCAAGCTGATGCTATAGCTTGGTATATTTGTACTGGCAAACTGGTTCTTAGCTGTGGTAGATTTAATTTATATTTTAAGAATAGTTGTTAGGTGGTTGTTGTGCATGTATTACCCAACTTTTGCCGACATAAATGAGAAAACTTTCATAAACTGTTGTAGGTGCATGGAGGCTATGTATTATTAAAAGTCTTTAGGACACATTATTCACATTTGTTAAGAAAAACAAATATTTTTAATGAATTGCATTTGGAACATTGAGTTGGTTTGGAAATTTCTGAAAAAAATTGCACCTTTTGGTACAATGATTATAGCGAGAGTAGGTTGAATTTATTTTTTTTAAAGATATCTTTATTGTGTGATTTAGTACATGTGATAATCCACTGTAAACACTATTTGGCATTGTCCAAAATGATCCAAAAATGGATCTTAAAATGCAATATAACATCAATTAAGAGGTATACAGAAATGTTTATGTAATAAACTTCAAGTGTCATGTTTGATACAAATATTTCCAACACAGTTTCACGATGAAACATCTGCATCTGTATCTGCATTGGCTAATTTTAAAGTTGGTTCAGCACAGTGAATAAGCCAAGTTCCATCTATAAAAGGGGTTCAGAAACAAATACACAAGTGAGCAGGGAAAGATTTCAGTATAAGACTTCTGTTTTTTCAAACAGTACCAGCACTGGCTCAAAATTTCAGTATGTCTCAGACTTTAAAAAGTAGCCATCGGTTCCTTCTTACACTTATGGGCATGTCAACTTCTCTTCTAAGTCTTAGCAAAAATAAATAAATAATTAAATGCTGAAGTAAATGTTTAAATTTGCTTCAGCATCCCCATAAGCATGCTTCGAGTGATGAAGCAGGTGCTATTTAAATGAAAACCCTGAAAGACAGTTTATGGGATAAATGCACCTCTAAGACTTTTTTTAAATCCAGGAGCTGCACAAAAGAAACATTTAGCTGCAAAGCAAAGGGAGGTCTGCTCACTGCTGCTGGTGTCCAACAGACTGTGTAGATCAGACTGAAATATTCAATTCCCCCCAGTTTATTACATAAAATTGTATTTTGGCAGCCCCAGTGCAGTAGGCGGACACTCCTCCTCGCACTGCTCTCAATCTATCCCCTTTCCATTTCTACTGTCAGCTTCTTTTACCCCTCTCTATGTTTCCAGCGCAGATGGCCGCTGGAGACGGTGGCACCGCCAGCGTGTGTGTGTTTGTGAGCACTCGGCGAGCCCTGTAGTACGCATGTTTCCCCCCAATGACAAAAAAACCAGACCACGTGCACACATATATGAACTCATGGCAGCACAGGCGTAAAGACGAACATACTTTTAGCTACCAGAGAGAAAACCCTTGTTTTAGTTTTTTCCCCGTTCCGTCGGTCTCCTCATGTTTGTTACATCTCTGCTCTCATTACAATTCAGTTTAGAGTTGGGTGCCTCTGTGTCATTCACACATACGTGCCCGGCACCGTCACAAACAGACACATAAACACATTGCAATTGTGTGAAATCCTTTGCAAAGGAAATCCTCGGTGAGAAAAACTGACAGCAGGCACAAACTGAATCTCGCTTTCTCTGTTTGTAATAATGACACAGTCCGTGCACAGCTTCTTAATTTGTATTTGTTTGCTGCTGTTTTATATCGGGGGGGTACATATACATATACACAGTGTTTACACTGCAATGCAAATTTATGCCAGCAAACATCTTTCAAAGGGCAACTAAACTGTGAGTGTTTTTGCTCCGGATGCCTCTGAGTTTGTCCCCACTGTCAGTGTTGTCGACTCTCCTCTCTGCTCTCTCCTCATACACACAGCGTCACCTCGGGGATGCTCTCACAAAGAGAGTGCCTAATGAATGTGGAAAATGAGAATACCAGTTTGATGAACTCTGTTACTCAATTAGTGCAATTAATTTTCCTGTGGCGCTGCTGAGTAAAATGGAGTCACGGATGATTGAGCCACTGTTTCGCTATCTTATTTTATTTTTAGGCAGCTGCCTGCGTGCATGCCGCGCGTGTGTCTCTGAGAGTGTGTGTGCGCGAAGAAGAGAGAGGCTCTGGTGAAGGAGAGAGATTTTTAGAGGGAGGGGGGGTTCATTTTGTTTGTGAGCGGAAACAGAGATTGTATTCTTGCCCGCTCGCTGCACAGGACTAGTTTTTTCTCCTTTTCTACTCTAAGCTAATACTATTCGCGTCTGATTTAGCCTGAACTGAATTACAAATATGTGTGCATTGGAAAGATGTGGAGGCATTGAAAGAGGCTGATTCACTCTGATAATCCAAACAAAAAAAAATGAAGTGAAATGAAGAAATGAAATGCAATAACACTTATTTAATATGAGTCAAAGAGAATTTGTCTCAATAAAAAGACAAATAACAGCACCTCTGCAGCGTGCTGCATGCTGTAACCTGCTGTAAACCTGCATACAGTAACATGTTCATGTACACAGATCAACATGTTGTCCTTTAGATCTGCAGGTGTTGTAAAGTTGCACCGAGGTAGCTGCTTATGCTTTTGTTTTATTCTACATGTTCTAGACATTTATATGTGCACATTTTGTCTGTATATTACAGCTGTAAATAACCTTATATTACAGTAAAAGTGGACCACAAAATATGTTAAATGAACATTCGTACTGTTAATCAGCTACGTCTGTGCACGTTGGTGGGGGTTGCCGAGAAAAACAAATTAATCAGGTCTCTCCCCATAAGTCATACGAATAATGCTTGAACTTGTAAATAGGAGGTAAATTAATTGTCTGCTTACAGTGGCACTTATAGTGTCTTGTGCTTGCTCTTCGCTAGTTACTTCCTGCCATTAATTTTAATAACTTACGGATTTTCCAGTGACCTTACCTCAATAATCCTGTCCATTTTCATTCAAGTTTGTCACAAAAGCTTGCAAACTGAAAGCTTTTTCCAGATGAAAACGCATTCCTGTGAAAAACTAAGTCCACTCTTGCTGCTTCCATAGGAATTAAGCAGGTAAGTTGCAGCCAGGTGCTGATCATAGGCAAGTGTGAGCACCTCTAACAGACACTTTAGCACTATGCAGGTCTGGAGCATTCAAGCGTGTATTGACACAATGCCAAGGGGAAACTATATCAGCAAAAGCAATTGTTGCTGCCTATCTATCTGGGAAGTGTTATAAGGCCATCATTCTACACTGAAGCTCCTTTCTTTCTTTCGCTGGATGCCCTTCTTGATGTAACCCTCCTTTCTCTTTCTCCTTCTTTTCTCAGACCAGAAATCTTTACACGTGGAATGACTGTTTTAACCCCAACGCTATGGATAAAGACTATTTATATGTGAAAAATAAAACATCTGACAGTCTTCCCAGGGATGGATGCCCCTACAAATTCACCCCAAACTCAAACTGTACAATGGTCAGAGAAACTGCAAAAGAACCCAAGAGCTACATTTCAGACTCTGCAGGCCTCATTTTTCTCTTAGTAGAGACATTTGGCCATAATGCACAGCGGCACATTTGGAGAAAGCCAAACACAGCATATCAGCAAAAACACCTCATGCAAACTATCAAGCACAGTGGTGGAGCGGTGATTATTTAGCCATCTTGGAGTCACTGAGTTGACCAACATTCCAACCTGAAAGAAATACTATGGCCTGATCTTAACAGATCTATGCATAAATGAAAGCCAACAAACCTCGATGAACTAAAACTGTAAAGAAGACTGAGCCAAAATTATTTCACAATGATGTGAGACTGATACATTTATACAGAAAATGATTACTCTATGTTATTGCTGCTAAAAGTGTTTTTACAAGCTGCTGAATCATCAGGAGGACTGTTCACAGGACTGCAGAGAGGACCTCTGTCAGTACCCTTTAAAAATGTTGTGTTCGCTACTAATCTGCTGATATGCCTGCTAAATTCAAATAGCTAACTAATCTAAGGTCCCATAAGGTTTGACATCAACTCTAAGTGGACTTGCCAAGTATTCCAGTTAATGCAAATGACATACAGGACATCTGACTATCAGTGATGCACTATCTGTCACAGTTTGTCAACTCCTGCAACTTGTTGAGCCTCAGGCAACACTTAACCTTCCTGCCTTCTTGGGACCTTTTTGTGCCACTGCTATGTGTTAAATGGCTGCCATTTCCACTGTGTTCAGTGGAATATAACCAAACTTGCCACAGGATAGTTTTTACCTGTCAATGTTAATATTCCAGTGTGAATTCCTTAAATCAGCCTAAAATGGCTGAGCAGCAGAAATCCCCACACCCATCACCCTGGGGACCATTTTCTGCCCATTGACTTCCATTATAAACGCTATTTTTCAACCCCAAATTATCATCATATGATTTTATTTTTTCTTCTTTTCTTGGATGTCAATGAAGACTCAGGGCCTTGAAGTTTTAATTTTTAAATTGCAAAAAAAATGCAAAAAAAATAATGGCAGGTCAAAATGTATGTTGGTGCCAATCTTTGGTCCATCTAAAGGCCTACTTATAATGACAATCACATATTACTTCAACTGGTTTTTTGTGGAAATATTTAGTTTCGTTTTTTGGTTTTTGGGGCTTATAACACAGGGCGCTCATGTAATAACACTGGGATTTGAAGGGTTAAAACAACGAAAATATAATTAAAACTTTACATGAATATTTCAGGGAGAAGTAGTTTTACAAGGTTGGCTAATTTAAAGTGGAATAAAATATGGATATATGGTCTTTTTATGGCGTGGCTGAGAATGGTCCCTAGGGTGATGGGTGTGAGTTTTTTAAAGGATGGCAGGAGGGTTAAGTCTTGTACATTAAAGGCAAATATTTGACATGCATACACACGGAAACAGTGTAGCAACACATCTAATGCCACTTCCTACAAATATACATCTGTCACTGTTAGCTAGCTGTTTGAGTGTTTGAAAATTGTTGTTTGGTCCTCTTCTTCCTACACCATAGCCGTAGAAGTCTACATTCAGCTTTTTTGATACCAGTTACTTGCAGTATGCTGCATGTAGCAGTACATGTCGGCGTGAATGCATGTATGCAATTAAAATAAGGAAGTATTGATGTGGAAGTGAACAAACTAGGTCACAGCAAAAGTGTTAAATCAAATCTAGTTTTGCATAGTTGGTCTTTGGAGCCAGAAGTATGTTAAGTTAATTTATTTCATGAAAATGCATGTATTTTTACAATCTCCAGCCCCCACAGTCTAATGCCAAGACTGTGCTGAAGTCAGTGTTTTGCTGAAGCCATTTGGCCAGACCAGCTTCTAGCCGCCCTCTCAGACCTGTTACCATGCAACCACGTCAAAGTGCCTGGCATAGGAGGGCCAACAGGCGGGAACCCGGCATGCCCGCAGATGGTAGGGCGGTCAGAACAGGCTGCGAGAATGGTACCGCTCACTGTTCAGACACACACACATTCACACACGCGCAGTGCTGCCGACTGTTGCTTTGTGTGCTAACAGCCAGGCAGGCTCAACTCCCACTCTGCTCTCTGACAGGCTAATTATTGTGACTCGTGTTGTAACTGTTGGAAGACGTTGTTCTGTGGTCACCAAGTTATTCTGCAGGTAGATACAACGCTGGTTGTCAAAAATATCATGTTTCTTTCTGGGGATACATCAACATAGGGAATGAAATGTGTTAATAATATATATATATATATATATATATATATATATATATATATATATATAGAGAGAGAGAGAGAGAGAGAGAGAGAGAGAGAGAGAGAGAGAGAGAGGGAGTGACAGAGGTGAAAAAAAAGATGTGTTATGCAATCTTCTTACAGGACAGTCAGAATTAGAATTAGCATTGTTTGGTCAGATTTTGGCTAAAGCCAACTATTGATATCTTAGATGGTGCTTGAGAGAGATACACGAGGCGCTATTGTTTAAACACATGCGATCACATTCTGCAAACTCAACAGCCTTGTTGTATTTCAAAATTATGAGTGTTATATGGGCACGTCTCCACCCTCTTTCTCAAGTAGCGGTAACAATCAGCCTGGGAGCGACTTAAAACAAACACGGCTTTGAGTGACAGGTGGGTGCTTTGCGATGCCAGCACGGCTACGGTTGGCAGGCAGCGGTGACAGTCGTCCTGCTGCCACACAAGCTGCTCCCACTGGTGAAACTGCAGGCAAGTCCAGGCTGGTCACTCCTTCTTGTCCTTTACTCCCTCCATCCATCCATTGATCTATCCACCCGTCCTGTTTTCCCTCTATCAGTAGTCTTCCTTTCGCTGTCCTTTTATTTTTTTCGACTCTGCCTCTCTAGGTTACCTTTTCTCTTTTTCTAACCCGCCATCACACTATTTTGATCTAGTATCTTTTCTTTTTTCCTCAACTTTCTCTCTTCTTTCATCTGTTCTCTTCTCAATTTTATTGAAAGGCTTGAAAGAGTGCCAAGTTGGCTCCAACTAAATACACCAGTCTTATCAGTCCTGTCACACCAGCATTCATGATCTTTGCACCATATATTTCCATAGTATATACAAAAAATCCCCCCAAAATGAGTATTGACCTAATTAAAAAGACCAGCACAGCAACCTGTAGGGTTTAGTTACAAGGTTATAGCTCAATACTAAAGGCGGTCTAAAAGATGGATGGAACTACTGTGATGTTACCTATTGGTAAGCAAAGTCTCGAGATGAGCATTTTCCTCATTGCCATCTTTGCGAAACTGGATGTGACAAGCAAGAACTGGATCTGATTGAAAAACTGCTAGCAAAATTACAAGTTGCTACCCAATGAGTATACCTTGGATAAACCTCCTTGAAACATAGAAGTATAACTTTAAAGTGACTGAGCCCATAAACTGATGAGGAAAGAGTCTGTACTGGTCAAGTCAGTGCATCATTTTACAGACTTCAAAGGCTTTTTGGTAGCATAGGTATCTCCCCCTGCTGGCTATTAGAAAGAATTCAGCTATAAATCACTTATGAATGAGAACCAGAAAAACCAGAAAAAAAACTTAAAATCTGATGAAAACACAAGATCTGGAGTTTAAAAAAATAAATAAAACCTCTTCATTCAAGTTTGAAGACAAAGTGATCTTTCAGAGGCTTAAAATGCCAAAGCCTAGCTCATAGCTGGCTTCAGGTTCTCGCTATTTCCCACATATAAATGTTAAATTGGTGCTTATGTAGTGCTTTTCTACTCTATGTAAGCACTCATAGCTACAAGCCTCATTCACCCATTCACACACATTCATACAAGCACTTTTCTTCTACACCTAAGTGCTTTTGACCTCACACTCGATGGATGCATTGTTGGCAACTCAGGGTTCAGTATCTTGCGAAAGGATACTTTGACATGCACACTAGAAGAGCCAAGGATCAAACCATCATCCTTCCGAGTGGCACATGGCCTAATGAGCCACTTCCATACATTTTCTGCAGTATATTAAAAGACTTCTGAAGACTCCATAGAGTCTATCAAACATTGGATAAAATAATCTCTAATTTGCCCGATGTTGAAATTCTCTGAGACCTGAAGATCAGCTTTTTGGTTTCAACCTTGAACCAACATAAAACTTTTTCCATAGCTGTGAGAACATATTTTAAATCTTCAGTTTATCTGTAGTTATCCATCCATCCATTTTCTTCCGTTTGTCCAAATCAGGGTAATAGTTGGGCTGGAGCCTATCCTAGCAGTCAAAGGGCGAGAGGCAGCGGTACATCGTGGACGGGTCACAAATCTATCGCAGGGTAACGCAGAAAGAAGCACCCTATGAGAGCTGGGATAGGCATGTTCAGCAGTTTGCTAGTCTTCTGTGGTCAGATCTACTTCACTCACTGTGCAGGCACTACTGAGCTTATTTGGGCACGACCTAATCCTCATTTCCTCACGTCCTTCCTTGGATCTTTGCCTTTGATAGGTACTAACCACACCACATACCAGGAAAAACGCCACATAACCTGGAGACATATTCCCCTTTACCCTTCTCATTTCTAAGCCACTCAGAAATCTGAGCTTGTCCTTTTTATAGTCTACTTTAAGAAATGCCACAAATATGCCAACACTTCACGGGTGAAATCCTAACCAGATAATAAATGTCATCCACTTCACCTGTCAGCGGTTTTATTGCTGTGCCAGTATCAGTGTGTAGATACATGGACATTCTCAAACATGGACAAATTTAAACAGAAAATAAAAATTTCTGTAAAAACTACTACCTACACAGGCAGTGTGTAAAATCTCTGCGTTCTCTTGTGCGAGAGTCATGTTCATGCACCAACTAGCTTTTGTGCAAGAGAATGGCTATTAACCAGGACGTCCAGCATCTCTCTTGCCCTTGATAATACCACCTAATTAGGTTATATGCAGTTTTTACCTTGTTGCTTATGTTGTTTTCACATCAAGTATTTAACCACAGTTGGGAGTTCAGTGTGTTTATATCACATTAAAGGCATGTGCAATTTTTCTTATCATTGACATCCAACGTTGACAGTTGCTGCAGGTATGTTTTTTCTCTCATTTCTCCACTTCTCTGACTCTTTAGGGTAACCCATCTATCCTCTGAGTGTGTGTGTGTGTGTGTGTGTGTGTGTGTGTGTGTGTGTGTGTGTGTGTGTGTGTGTGTGGGGGTGGGTGGGTGGGTATCTCAAAAGGCCTTCAGGTCCTGTTCTTTATGGGTCTTGGCTTATCTATGTGATTTTCAGTCCGGCACTGTGAGCAAGTGAGTGGCGGACAAGGCACAGAATCGATCGACAGCCACCACATAGGGGGAGGAGACGTGTGTGTGTGTGTGTGTGTGTGTGTGTGTGTGTGTGTGTGTGTGTGTGTGTGTGTGTGTGTGTGTGCGTGCTTGTGTCTGTGTCATGCAGAATATTGCATTAGGGCTGCTCTGACTGCATCCTAATTGTTAGGCTGGAGAACAGATGGCAACGAAAGCTATGTCTCCTCTTGGTTCCCTGGGTGTCGCTGACACACCAGAACACAAACTTTCATTCGTATATTAACAATTCTACTCTCCCCCACAAGAAATGATTTATGTTATGCAAAGTTATTGCGTTGGGCCCTTGTTTTTGGGTACAGGCTGTTTTACTCGGCATGGTGTTCTAATTTCGACTGCGTGTGTTTATGTGTGTCAGAGTGAAGGTCTGTTGAGGGACGTGGCACCCGTGGGTGGTGTTTTAGCTCAGTGTGTGTGCTGTATTGCTACACCTCCACATCACTGCAACACCACAGGGTTGCAGCTTAACGCCTTAACCACTACATACTGTATCTCCCTGAGATACACACATGCACACTCAAACAGAAATAAACACTTGTGGTCAGGAACCCTGCAGATCTGATTGTGCTATCCCTCTTGGATGCTTATTCGCTACTAGAGGACCTTTTGCCTGTCCTACACAGGTTGGGACACACGCTAACATACATGCACTTCATTAAAGAGGCGCTACTTACAATTCATCTTTACCACAATACAAATAATTTAAATACATTTAAGTAGAAGAATCGCTGCAATGAATCAAAAATCGTGTATTCAGACTAGAGATGGACCGATCCGATATTACGTATCGTATCGGTCCGATACTGACCTAAATTACTGGATCGGATATCGGAGAAAAATAAAAAATGTAATCCGATCCATTAAATATCACGAAAGCGCCTCACAAAACTTGCAACACGCCGTAACTCACCTCAGAACGTTAGCACGTGGAGCAGTATGCATCACGTGATAGAGCAGCTGTGGCATGCGGGACCTGTCGGTGGTCTGGATAGCATTTGGAGCTTCGCTAGCAACCTGGCATTTCATCTCCGACAAAGTTATCCCGAGAGAAGTAAAGCAAGTGTGTAAGTCCATCTCTGAATGTTTGTAAAGCATTCCCACGTTAAGCTTAACGAGCGACTGCCTCTTGCTCTTCTGCTGCTACTTCAATCGTGAAACTGCTTAATGATCAGCTGATCGGCTTTTCTGTCGCGAGTCTGTCTCTCTTGTTTGTTTTTGGCCCACTTTGCACCAGAAAGAGGAAACCAGCGGCTGAACAACAGCAGCACGTTTAAGCTTGATAAGCTGTTGTTAGAATTTATTTAATATTACTTTCTACACCAGGATCTTTTTCTACATAGCTGACGCTGGTAACTGTGCAGGGGCGGATCTAGCAAAGTTTAGCCAGGGGGGCCGATAGGGCATTAACATGAAAAGGGGGCACAAAGACATACTTTTCTTTCTTATTCTCATTTAAAATGTCTGGCTGTTATTAAATAATTATCTGAATCTTACACCCAAAGTTTTAATCTGATGTAAAATGTATAGAAGTCCATTACTGTATATAGTAACTGTTAAGTCTAATATACCCTAGTAAGCTATAGTACTTTTTCCTTTGGGAAGGTACCATCTGTGCAGTCTGCAATTTTGTTGAAGAAAGATGTTGAATCTATTTAATATTTCTTGAAAAATAATTGATTTCTGTGCATTTTTTTCACACTGCATCAAATTAAAGTTGATTACGTCGATTAAGCATCATGAGGTGGAGGGTGAGAGGTGGTTCCCTATTTTTTATTTATTTATTTTTGTTGTTGCTGGGAGTTGGAACCCTATTAGTTAGGTTGCTTAATATTTACGCTAAGTACTAAATAAAATAAAATACCAGAATAGGGAGGATGGTGTAGGTTTAAGTTTATTAGATTGATCAGTATTGCTGAACTATGAAATATTTTTTTTTGCATACAGGTATAACAGAATAGCTTTAGTGTAGTTGTTGTTTTACACTTGAGTATGAACTTATACAAAATGCAGCAAGATATTTTAAAAAACAGTTTTGTTGATTAAAAAACACTATATCGGATTCATATCGGTATCGGCAGATATCCAAATTTATGATATCGGTATCGGACATAAAAAAGTGGTATCGTGCCATCTCTAATTCAGACTAATGCTACAGTCGCATTAGATGGTTAGACATCACAGCACGACTGCAACTGTCTTCAGTCTTGTTGCCTTGGAAGTGGTTGCTTTGAAGATGAAGTTGCATCTGAGACCAGGTGTGCGACCACTCGGAGGCAGTTGCCATCTTCAAAGTGAGTTTCATGCATCAAAACGGCGATAAAACAGAAAAACCTTGCAGTCAGTCTGCTACAAGTTTTAATCACAAGTGTGATTGAATAAGGTCAAGTTAGCAATTACACGCAATCTGTTTCTGATAATATGATGATTAACTGTGATAAGTTTGTAAAAATTGTAAATCTGTTGCCATCTGTTGTATACAACCTACATACACAGAAATTCCCATTAACATCTTACATTCAGATTCCAGCCAGAACCTCATAGATCTGAAACCAAAAATTCAGAAATTGCTCCACAAACAATGAACTAGTTGCTGCAGAACGATGATTTAGCTTCAAAGTGACATATGTGTTCATCAACACTGCTTTTACATTGGGTTCCATATAAACAGAATACAGCCAGTTAGCAATCAGTCGAATTAAGTTCCCTACTGAAAACAGACACTTCACAGATGTGGTATGGTTACTGCATGCACACAGCTGCCTGTGGGCGCCTAGCAGCCTCAGCACCCGTACTGCCCTCAGCCTCGTCATTTCTTTGACATTTAAGTATTTTTTCCATCCGAGTTGGAACAAACTGTTCAGAACAAACTCACCAGCACATTTTGACTGACAGTGTTTGGTAGTTTTCTCTTTGGGGTAGCTGTCATTCATTATTAAACTTCACAATGGATTAAAGAAGGACCAAACATAGGCTAAAGTAAAAATGTGCTACTGTGGTTAGCCCTGAAAAAGTTTAAGGCTTAGTTAGCTTATGTGATTTTTGGGGTCAAGCGGCCAAACATGCCCACACTGAACTGAATGTAAACTATAGTGTACAAGGACAAGCATTTTAGTGTATGCATGTTCAGGAATTGCAGAGTGCTGTGTGCTTTGCTTTTCACATAACTGTTTGCTCAGACTCATGTTTGTTATGTGCCAGTCCCAAATGGGTTGTGCATTTGTACTCTTGGCTTTGACTGTGCTTGCTTGCTTGTGTGTGTGTGTGTGTGTGTGTCTTTTGGCAGCCGACTACTGCCTTTAGTTTCAAAAGCGTTTCATTCAGAGCCAGATAAAATCCCTCCTGCTTATACAGCAGCGATCAGACGGCGTACCATGCAGTCGTCGCTTCAGGCTAATGCACACACACTCGCTTGCTCACACACAGACAGACACAGGTGGGTTTCAGCCTCCTGATGCGTGTGTGTAGTCTGTAATATAGCTGAGGAGCTCATTACACATCAAGAGTTCTACTTTTTTTTTTTTCATTCGCATCGTCATCTCTCAAGGAAAAAAAATGTCATGGGCGTAAAAGAGAAATGGACAAATGGATCATGGTTTTTCTAGTGGCTGCCTCCTATAAAAATTTCTTTTAAAAGCATGTTTGTTTGCAGTAGGTAATTTTCCCCCTCTCTGCATTTCTACAGGAGGTAAATTTTGTAAATAATTCATGCATCTGGTACTATTAAGCCTTAAAGTTAGCAGTGTTGCTATTTTGATTGAGTGATGTGTCGCCACAGGTAGCTGTAGCTGTCTGCAAGGTCTCACCTCGTCTAATTGCAGTCACTGAACTGGACCTCTCAAGTGTGTTCTTGCCCTTCAGAGCATTTTCAATGAACTCATCTGACAAACTGGCTACAGACTGTTCCACAGTTTTGCTGAGTGTAGCTTGATTATTTTATTAGTTTGTTGCTAATCAGCTATGGTGTCTGTGCAATGGATGCAGCTTGCCAGCCACGTTCGCTACTGCTAGGGTATAACTTATCACTTCATCATCTTGTCCAAATATGGTCACTTCTGGCTCCACTCTGCTAACTTTGAGGCTTCAGAATCTGGAGTCCAGAAACAAATGGGTGTCTGTGTTTAATTCAATTCAGTATAGTGCCTGTTCACAACAACTATTGCCTCAAGGCACTGCATATTGTAGGCGACAATATTAAAAATATAAAAAACAAAAGAGAACACAAAACTACAAAAAAGAAAAAGAAAAAATCAAACGACCCCCTGTAAAGGAGCACTTGCAACAGTGGGAAGAAAAAACTACTTTTTAACAGGAAGGAATCACAACTTCCTAGAATTATTACCTTTAGGCTGCACTACTGTAATTCATTGTTAATGGGATTTTCTAAAATTGCGTCAACTAAAGTGAATGAACGGTTTCTTTGTGTCACTTTGAGATAGAAGGCTTCTAATTTTAGCAAATTGACCAAATGAAATAAATATATATTTTTAATATGCACACTGAAGGACATATTCTGGTGAAAAATGATCCAAGATTCCTTACAGTGTTACTGGAGGTTGAGGTAATGCCAGACTGGTTAGTCACCATGTTTCTAAAAAATGTTAGAGCCAAATATGAGCCAAATGTCTTTAAGACATTTCTGTAATTCAGCTAATGAATTTGTGTCATCTGGCTTCATGTATAGATAAAGCTGGGTATCATCTGCATAGCAGTGAAAAAGCTGTGCCTTCTACTGATACTGTCTAGGAGAAGCATGTATAAACAGAACTGGTCCTAGCATGGAGCCCTGTGGCACTCCATATTTAACCTGTGTGAGGTTAAATATTGAGGAGTGTGTGAGAAGGGCTGCTAATTTACATGAACAAGTTGGAGTCTCAGTTAGATATGATTCAAACCACTGCAGTATCAATTTTTTTTACATACAGTCTATGAAGAAAACATGCAAATGAAGCCATTATCTGGCTCCACAACAGCAGGGCGGATATGCTAGTAGTTTTCTCTGTGTCTTAATAAGCTGTAAGAGATTTCTCATGAGTGTTGTGTACTCTATCCAGGAAATGTGCAAGTATGTGTGTGTGTGTGTGTTTAGGGGCAAATTTGGAGTAGTATCCAAAGTGCTCGAGGCATGTGGCTATTTGAGTATTTTGAGTATAATTTCACCATAATGCTTATGAGCTTGAATGGGTGTGACAGTGTTTGTACACGTGTTTGACCTCAACATGAATGTTATTTTTTCCTAATTAGTTTGTTAATCATCACTTTTCGATCCCCCCCCCCCCCCCCTTTGTAAAAATGTGCACGCTAACAGAAGGTAAGCAAAGTTGTGTATGTGCAGGAGAGAAATGTCTGTGGATGTGACAGATGTGTGTGCGTGTCCGTGTATATGTGTGAGTGGCTATCAAGTAATGGCCAATGGCAGGTAGAAAGGTGATGGATTGCCTGATTAGTGGTCTGGCAGGGCTCTCCTCACAGATGGGCTGGTAGATGCGGGCATCTGGCCCTGACATGCACACACACACACACACACTTTTTTCCTCAATCTCTTGCACTCTCTCCCACACACACATACACAAACACTATACGGGCACATACATTGTACATACACACATACCTGCACATGTGTACTCTATAGAGACATGAATGCACGAATAAAACTTTTTTCTCTCTTCTTCCACCATCTGTCCCTTGTCTTCTCTCCATCCCTTCCTTGTCCTCCCTCTGTCCTTCTCTCTCTCTCCCCCGCTGTGTGCTTGGGTCCCCATGCTTTGCTCGTTAGTCAGTGTAATTACCAGGGAAGGGGAACAGATTAGGGTGTTTACGCGCCAGGATGTTTACATGGGCGGACACACATGCTGCCTGTATCACCGTGCAAGGGATTAAACACGCACACACGAGCAAGGCAACAAAACACATTAGTCTATCCATGACTCTTACAAATCCAAGCATGGGCATTATCCTTAATATACGCATACACATAGGAGGAGGCAGTGCAGATATGGCATATCCCCACATCGAAAAAAGACATGCACATTGTAACAGAATATGCCTGCTGCGAGGAAAAATAAGTAGAGATGGAGCAGATGGGTTTATTATACATGTTTGCTTTTGATCCAAAGTATACATTTACCTGCCCCTCATTTGTTGTCAGTACATTTTAATTCATCAACATTTCTAATTAATCAGCATTTAGCATAAAAATCATTATTGAGATGTTCCAAGCTACACCCATGTTGTTGGGCTGGCTGATACAAGAATATGTAACCATGGAAATGTCATGCATGATCACAAAAGAGGATCTTGTGTTTTCAGGGAACAATAAGCTGAAAAAAGGGGAATTCAACTAAAATGAGTGCCTTGAAGTGTGCACTGTGCCTGAGACCGTAGGCTGCAATACAGCCTGACACTGCGGCTGCCAGCAGCGTCAACATCAATATGAACATTTGACTGAGCTTTTGTAAGTGAATTATTACAGAGGATGAGAGAAGAAAAAAATGTGTTATTATGGATATTGTGCCCGCAAGGTCAGAATATCAACATCTTTTAGAAAGCGCCAGTGATTGCAGGCTGCAAGGATTGTAGAAAGAATTCTTCTCAGTTCACTTTAGGCCTCATTGCACTGGTTGGTGACCACCCGTTTGGCAATCATAGGTTGCTAGGGAAAAATGTGTTCACAGACAAGTTGGTGAGTGGTTGCTGGAGATTGCTAGGTAAAAGTAGTTGCAAAGACGTAGACGGTGCTGCACCGAAAAACCTCCCTGCAATTGTTTTAGTTGGTAGTCGGGACCAAAGCAGGACATCTTTGTGACTGATTTCACCTAGCAACAAAAGCAACTTCCAGCAAAAAAACACCAAATGGTCAGGGAAAACACATGTTTTTCTAACAGTTCCCAACCAGTCCACAGGCCTGTGTGACTTTGTGAGGCCTAACACAGAGTAAGAAAAAAAAGAGTGAACTTAGAGCTATGATGAAGTTTTAGAAATATACATCAGGAGCCACCATTAGTTAGATAACGGAGCTTACCTTATGGCAAAAATAAAACACTAAAAATGCACCGGAGTGCAGGTCGGTTATGGGTTCTGCTTCGACCTGTAATAGCCATGTGGTTTTAATGTTGTGGCTAATGAGTTTATAATGGATCTATACGGGTAAATCTCATTACAGTCAAAGGCCAATAGTCATTATATCCATGTATTTAATATATTTATGAGTTTTCAAGAAAACTCAAAAAAGAATCATGTTATATGATGAATCAGTTGTCACTCAAAAACAGTGTATAGATATTTAGGATTGATCCTCAATTGTTCAAACAAACTGAAACTCATTGTCAAATGGGCAATAAGACCTATAATTCAAACACAACCTGGAAAAATGTTGACACTCAAATGACAGACTGAAGGTCACTTTGAAGTTTAATTACCCCCAGGCTCTGATTTACCCCTTGCACCTTACGCATCCCGTGCTCCACACCCTCCGTGATTTCCTGCACGATCACCGCTCCGTCGCCATGAAATTTAATTCCGTGTACGTATTTCCATGTCAGACCTGCAGGTGCTCGCCCGCTGAACTGAGCCAAACTGCTGACGTGACACCACGGAACCTCTTTCACCGCTGTCATGAAATTTCCCACCAGGGTTCAAGCCAACCAAGCCCCCTCCAGGCAGGGCTCATCTGATTGCGCGGGGGGATTTTGTAATGCTTATCCCAGCATTTGATGGCCCCCCTCCCCAAACTCCTTGTCTCTATCTAGCGTGATGATAATGTCATGTGTCGTATGCCTATTCAGGCTCAAAGTAATATCATTTGCAACGTTTTCCTCTCTGCCTTCAGCCCTCGCTCCATAAAGCTAATCACAGTGCTTGGCTTTGGATTGGGAAGGGCAAAGAGGGGAGAGAGGGGGCTGCTAGAGGGACGTAAGCAGGGGCTAATGGCATTTTAAGGGTGGGGAACCACTCCCATTACTTATGATAATGAAAAGCTAATGCACACACCTTCACCCTAAAGGTGGATGCGTGCACATATAGACAGATGCACAGACAGACAGACAGACAGACAGACAGACAGACAGACAGACAGACAGATAGATAGATAGATAGATAGATAGATAGATAGATAGATATTTAAGCAGTTAAAGAACCATTTGGTGCCTTTGACTGTGAAATTTTTCCTCTGGGTGATACCATGCAGAGGACACTGAGACCTCATTGAGTTAATTAAACCACAGTGAAAAGATGTAAAGGAATAAAGCCTGAGACTCATCGAGTGGTGCCGCTGTAAAAATGCAATTTTCAAGTTATGAAGTTGTTTCATGCACTGAAAGGGGGTTTCATAGGAATTCAAATAAAAACCGTTAGCCAGACATCTCATAAACCGAAGAGCTTTTGGAAACTCTAAACTGGGGAGTCATTATACCCGAGGCAGGGACGAGAGCCTAATAAATGCAGTTGTGGTGTGAACGTACTTGGCCTGTTGTTGTTGATTTTTGGGGGAGGGTTTTCACTTTTTTTTGAAAGTCACCAATTAGATCTGGAGATGCGTCGCAGGTTTTCAAAGTATGAAGGGCTGTTTTGTACGACTAAACTCTTTATCTTTTTCAGATAAACTATCCCCATTCAACTCTCCATGCCGTTATTGCACGTGTAAAGCATGTGCGGTGACAGGCTTACAAGCTTATAAAAGCTTGTAAAGTTTTCTAAATCCTCCCCACATGTATTAATACACAGGCACACATCCTCCCGCCAGCTCCTTGGTTCCCCCCCGTCTGAGCCGAGTAGACAGGTTTTGTGTAAACAATGCTTCAAAAGTGGGTGAAGTGTCCAGAGAGATGAAGGAGCGCCGTGCCTCCTCTTCATCTGCCTGTCAGCGTTCTCCTCTTTGCCACATAACACATCTGTGTCGCCTACTTGTTGACTTCATATCCTCCAGCTGCAGCCCTGTTATTGTGCTGGGTGTGACCTCACAGTAGTCCACTGAGCTGGACTACTGTGAGTTTAATTAACTTTTCTTTTGGGCACTGGTTTTTAATTCCAGAATTAGCAGTTTGAGTTGCTACAATTGGAGGATTATATTGTACACGTAAAGTGTAGGAATGGGTGGAGTTAGGGGAAGAATGGCGTGGGAACAAAGGTGAATGGGTGAAGAACAGTTGATCGAGAATGGGGCTGGGAACCACATCTCGCTTTGGCATTTTGGGACCTCTGGATGGTTGCAATATTATAGGAATTCCCACTTGTAAAGCTGCCTGACAGCTGCTTATACCAAGTTTGTTTAGCCACAGTGCTGGATTGTTGTTAGATCTGATGTGCTGAGAGTTGAGAAACCAGCCATACTACTTCTTCTTCTTCAGTCTTTTTTCAGTAATACTGTCATGAACTTTTATATTTGACATTCTACCTGAGGCCTGTGGAGTCTGAGAGCTAGCTCTTAGGTTGTGTTGTAGATTCTCTAAACGTTGCATGGTTTGACCTTGAATGAATTTGATGGGACCTCCTTAGCTGATAAGATTGACAACTGTCTTGAATGTTTCCTCACTGCAGGTTAATAGACTTCAATGTGTTTGGACATGGCTTTATAACCCCTTCCCAGAATCAACGACAGCAACATTTGCTTTTTGGTTTATGATTTTCCTCCTTGGCAGTGTGTTAACACAAACCTGAATGCTCCAGACCTGCAAACTGCCAAAACGTCTGCTTCTATAGAGGTGCTTACACTTGCTAATGATCAGTAAATCAAATGCATTTGATTAGCACCACCTGGCCGCTCCTTACCCTCTTAGTTGCTATGCAAGCAGTAAGGGTGTAGTTCCTCTTTTATATGACTATATATATATATATTTAAAACATGGCTGAAGTGGAACTCTAGCAGATGCTTCACTCTTTTCAGTAAAATATTGCAATAAGGACTGTGTATGGATCACAAGTATCTTGCAGTTTGTTGAGTTTGTTGTTCTATTTTTTTTTCTTTTTAGTGGTGATTTAATTTAATTAGTGGAAAACTGACAGTGTTGTGCTGCAGTTTATGCCGTGTCTGGTATATTGGACAGGTGTATGACCTGTCGGCTCCACAACAGTCACATTACTGATGAATTAAAAGTTTCCTGTTGATATCTAACAGCAACCACACCATTAACTGGACATAATCTAAAGACATTCTTGTGTCTTTAAGAGCTGGAAGAGGAATGAGAGCATAGTCTTATGATTAATACTAAAGACAAGACACTGACGCTGTGAAGCAAATTATCAAGTAGTTTCAGTGTTTTGTGTGTCTGATCTCCTGTGAATGAACATATAAAAATAACCCTCCAGTGGGTCCCTGTGATATTTATGATGCAACTATCAGGCCTCTACACTATATGTAGTAACTTACTGATTCATTATTGGTGTGTATAAGCTCACCGTTTCATCCAGATGCTTTAACTTTGAACTGAATGGCGTGAATAGTGTGCCACCACATATGCACATAGTTTTTATTTGATATTATGTGTGCTACCTTCTATATTTGATGTGATGTATGCAGCATGCATACCTGTGTATTCATGTCTGGATGGGCGGTTAAAACATGCTCTGAAGATATATGGTGTCCCACACCCACCCACCCAGTTTGTCCTCTCAAGGTCGGGAACTACGCCGTATAAAAAAAGGAAAGACTGGTCTTTACACGCTCGGCAGAACACGCCTACTCCCCATGCCCCAGTCATCCTCGCTCCCTCCCTCCTCCTCGTGACTTTTCTTTCTCCTAATTTCCGTCTTTGTATTCCTCTTCTCCATCATAATCCCCCTTCTGGTCCTCTTTATACTACTTTTCTCTCTCTGCTGTAATTAGTCTTCTGTCTTCTCTTTCAGCACCACGCTTTAGCTCTAACTGAAAAATGCTCCACCTATGCACAATTTAAACACACCATCTAGCCCATTCGTTTTAAGGCTGATCGTTAGGATACTGAGCACACTGTGCGCCAACTGTGTCGATTGTCCTGGAGCACAAGGACGGGAATCAGTGAACTGTTGACTGCTTTTTGTTACAGAAACCTATCTGCTTAATGACACTGTTGCACTATAGGGCAAAAGATGCTGTGCTTTCAAAAGTCCAAAGAATGGGCAGGTTTTACATATTATGCATGAACGTACAAAATGACTGAGTTTTTCCTGAGCTGCACAGTAGTAGTAGTAAATGGGCTGAAAGTGTAGTCCCAAAAAAAGAGTAAAATGCTGCAGCAGTAAAATTACCGTAAGTTACCATAAATCATCAGCAGGCTTTTACTGCAATTAACAAATACAAGAAAATATGTGCTTTTGATAATGCAGGACTTGACCAAAGGCACATTTTATAGTTATTTAATAACATTTTATTTATTTAAATTCAAATATTTATCTGGATTTTTAGTGTAATTTTTCTTTGGGCTATATACCCCTAACAGCACTTTGGTCAACTCCTTTGTTTTCAATGTGCAGTATAAATAAACTTGACCTTGGAAAAAGTCACAGAGGGCAAGCCTTCAAAAGGGACATAAATATTAAAAAGGAAAGGTAAAAAGGCCAAAATAATCATCATGATTATTCTGAAAAGTACTGAGATCGAGATTATTCATTTGATTTTTGTGGGAAAAATGTTTAAATACATTTTAAATCACTGTCAGGTAAACATATCACAGTGTTCACGTTCACGCCGTGCTGCATTCCTGCTAATGTACTGATCATATATTTGCATTAATGTAAAATTGATCCTCTTTGTGTACATAAATTGAGTCTCTTAGAAAAGGAAAAAACTTTGAAATGAAAATAAAAAACCTTACCAAAACGTAATAAAAACTTAAGTCTGCTTTTACCTGCCTTTTATTTAAGAAAAATCTCTGTTAATTAAAACATCTTCAGAGACAAATTGCTCCCACAAGCAGAATATAAAGTTTTTCACCCCATTCATTGTACCTGCATGACGGGTGTGAATAAAAGTAGTCAGCTGTCTTCATTCCTTTAAAACAATTTGCATGAATTACTGGTTTTGCTTCAGAAAAATAATTGCACTAGCATATAATTTTGCCCAGTGTGTTAACCATTTTCCCTGAACTTTGACGGGCTGTACAGCCTCGCTTTTAGGGACGTTGGACAATTCACGTTAGCAACGATTGCATTGTTTTTCTTTGGCTTTCTGCATTCGTCATACTGCAGTTTGTGGAGTAGTTGTGTCGCTCTGGTGCATAAGCACAACTCAACTCACTTTTTAAATTACCAGGCATTTGATTTTTGTTTCAGCGGTCTGTTAAATGTTATATGTCTGTCTTTTAATATAGGGTTACTTGTCCAGATGATATTCAGGAGACTTTAAGCTGCCGGGTTCTGGAAAGAGCTGTGATTGGAACATGCAGGCATTTGCAGTATCAGCCAATGATTTTCATCTAATTTTGGACATGATCGGCTGATACTGAACACGGATGATGTGCCAATAGAACGTAAAGCAAAATCAAATCAAGAAATCTCCTAAAAACCTGACCTGAAGTTTTCAATATCGGCTAGTCATATTCTTCTTGTTGTGTTGTTGCTTCATGGTGTAGTGGTTTACACATTAGCTTAGCAAGCAATATTTTGCTAGCTCAGTTCCAGACAGAGACGCAAATCCCCTTTGAGGTTATATCTGAATTGAATTGAATTGAATGAATGCTTTATTGGCCATATGCAGGTTGCCCCGCAGAGGAATAGGACCCCCCCTCTCCCCCTGACTTGCACACATAACAAAGACATCACATGGAAATACAGTCGGGAGATTGGCAGCGTTACAGAAAAAAACACTGAAAAAAGTACACAACAATGGGGCTAAAATCTGCCAAATCAAATATGTGGTGTTACCTGCTGAAGTGACTCTTGGTGACAAGGAATCAGCCGAAAGTAGCTTATGTTCATGTTATATATATATATATATATATATATAGTATATTTCTATTTCCATTTACTTGATACTGATTGGGGACTTTAATTTTTAATTAATAATAAAATATTATTATTTTAATATTACTTAAATATCCACCTGTACAAAGACGTATGTACTACAGGACACAGATGCATATGAATCATCACCAGCATATGCTATGAAAATGTTCTGTCACTCTTTTTTTGGGAGATGTGTTTAATTTCTCCAGTTGGGTAGATAGAGAAGCTGCATGAGCTTAAATGCCTGCCAGTCACTATTAGGCATATCCCATCCTGGGAACACAATGGGCAAGTAAAGCTGGTCTGATCAGGCAACAAGAAAGTTGGCAATCATTGAGAAAAGAGTGGCACAATAGAGAGCAGACGGTTGGATAAGGTAACAAAATGAAAGATCTGTGGAGCAGGTGAGGGGATCTGTGCAGCCATGGATTGATACGTTCGCTAATCCCCGACTGTGTTGACAGGTGGGTCCAGTCAACCCTTCAGTATCTCTTTGCCAAGCGAGGCCTTCGGCCCACAGCGGACAATCCATGCCAGGCTTCAGCTCTGGGCATGGGGGCCACTTTCAAGAGAGGGAGAACAATGTTTACTGGTCAGGGCTCCCTGCAAAATGTTATTGTTTGGACATGACTCACGGGCCTTAAGGGACTTTCAAAATCTGCCACAAAGACAGCAGTAAAATTGCCCCATCCACGCATGAGTGGATATGGATCACAAGGACTTCAGCTTCTCTTAAACTCCCAAACCAAGGTTGCTGCTTAAATCTCGGCATTCCAACAGCACATATATAGAAATAAGACTCATTAATTAACTAGGATGATAATTTGGCTTTCTACTAATGAGTGAGAGTTACCACCTGGAATGCAGGCTGCCGGTTCAATGAAATTTAAGAAAACGTTTTCACAATCAGATGTTCATCATGTTTAAATAATAATAACAAAAAAAGATTATTGGTAACTCATCCATATGTTAATCCTGAAAATGCCTTCCTCACCTGTGTATGTTATTTTCTACTCCTGGAATATCTGATCATTTCAAATCTGTTGGTTCTTCCTCATCCAACTAAGAAAATTATTTCTTTATGCTTTCTGCAGCCAACACATGAAAAGACCCTGTTGTATCTCAAACATGCACAGGGTATTAACCTCAAAACTCACAAATAAATAGCAAGTGAAAATGAAATAAATCAAATCAGTGAGTAAAAAGCAAAGTTCAAACCACTAAGCTCCCAAACGAGATTTCACACAGCTTGCATTCACACACCTGGCTGACTAACTTGTGACTCAATACCACTTTAACTCTACAGCTTCTAAGGCAGCACTTCACTGCTTGATGAGATCGTATCAACAATAGCCAATCATTCTGGAGGCAATCTACGTCTAACTGCTTGTTATCTAACGTTCATGCACATTTACACTCCAATAACTGCATCAGAAGCAGCTTGGGGTTCAGTATCTTGCTCAAAGATACAGACTGGAACCACCAACCTAACGATTAATGGATGACCTGCTCACAGCTGACTGAGCCAAGCTTCCATTTGCTATTGCTATGAACCAACCTGTTACTTACTTTACCATAAACAGGGATGCACAGGGACGCAGGTGATGTCCTCCATGGCATTTTGAACTATATGCTGCAGAGCTCCTGCGAACTGCCAAAACTGCTTTTATAGAGTTCCTCAAACTTGCTGATGAAGGTGTATCTGATTAGCAGAACCTGGATGGTACCTACCCTCTACGGAAGTAGTAAGGATGTTGTTGTTTTTTATGCACTGCTTCTCTATTTTGTCTTACTTTTCATTAAATAAACAATGAAATGTTTTGTGGTTCATCTCAGGTTGTATTTGCCTCATTTTTAGACCTGCTGAGGACCACACTGCTTTTATTATGTCCTTATGGATAAAATGTTAGAATTTACTGTGATTGTACATCCTCTGTCCAGTCCAGCATTGCTGTGGTCATAATGCATCGACCCCAAAGGACTAATTGTGCATATTTCTGCAACTCAAGCAATTTCTCACAGAATGACACTAATTAGCCATAGGTAGAACTGTAATGTGGAAGCAGCGTAGGCCTTTCGCAAAACACTGTCACACTGTAACCGGGAAACTAACCCGTCTCTAAAATATCTTTTTGACCCCCCCTCCTTGTTTTTTTTTTACTGTAGCATAATGGATTTTACTGTAGTTGCATCAGTTCCCTCTGCAGAGGATTCAGGTCCCACAATGGAGATCTGTGTAGAATCATGCAAGATCCTTTCCCCTCTGATCCAAAAATCTCCTACCATGAACAGACGTGTCGCTTGCTTCCCTCCTGTGTGTTATTTTGCTGCTACAGGGATGTGTGCAAAACAAAATAGCTGATTGGACCTCCTCTCTTTCCAAAAAATCACTTTATCTTTCTGTGGGCTTAAGTGTTACTCTCAGGCAGCCACAGGGGCCTCTCTGAGTCCCTGAGTATCGCAGCCTTGCCTTGATCTTGTTTACTTAGTATTCCACTAGAGGCCCAAAATGAAGGAGAGGACCTAGAAAAGGGAGAAAAAGAGGCAGAAAAGGAAGAAGAAGAAGAGGGTGGCTTCCTCACCCCTTTGCAACCTCTCCACTCTGCTCTTCAACACTCTAAAGAACTTCCACCCTCTGGTAACTTTTCAAAGGCGCCAGTAATGGTCTTTGAAGCAGCCATCAAAAATAAGTGTTTTTTATCCTCTCCTTTTTTGTCAGGCTGAATGCTCTGAGGGGTTGGATGACTTTTTGTCTGAGCTGTATGTATGAGAGGAAGAGAGAAAGAGGGAAACATAAAGAGACCAAGGGGTCTAACAACCAGAAAGCAAGGAAGTGTTTTTTTCTCTTTCTTCTGCACCTTTAGACCTTTATCTTAGTTTCCTCCATTGTTATGATATTCTTTCTGTTCCTCTCCCTTATTTTTAAGGGGCTGTTTTGTTTTTGCAACTTGCACGAATTCTGAAAGACAGAAGCAGTATATTTTTAATTTGTTTGAGTTTCTGAGGTTCTGTGCTTTGCACTATTTTTTAGCTTTTCATTCAGTGCTCATTTGTAGATAGATAAAGAGCCCTCTCTGATGAAATTGATTGAGATAATAGACTGAAAAACAAGGTCTGACTCTGAGGAGAACTTAAACCCAACCTGTGATGAAAGTCTCTTCTTTATATTTACCATTAATGAAGCAACCGAAGCAAAATGGTCAATTTCAGGATCACTATAGTCAAAAACACACCACACACCACCGAGGTCAGTCCTTCCAAGCCAAGTCCAGTCCTTTGAAGCCAAGGGCTAGACTGGAGTGAAAATGAGTGAAATACACAGCCAATGTCCAAAGAAAAATTTGGAAGACCTTCAGAAAGCCTGGAAAACTACTGTTTAACACCACTCTCAAAAAAATGACAAGAAAGAGACAAGTATAAACAAATATGGTGTAGCTCAGTGTTGTTTTTGGCATTATTGATCTGCTCCGGGACCTTGACATGTGTGTATATGTAAAGAATAAATCAGCAGCAAGATTTAGAGCATTGGTGGACTTGCAGATGCCGAGAAATCTTAGGATGGCTAGGATACAAGGCTAGGAGCAATCTTAGAATGGATCTTAGGATGGCTAAAGAAACTTAAATATGAGGTTTTCCTATTAAATGCGTTGAGTGGTATCAGCTGATCCATCAGCAGATGTGAGCTGGTATTGAGATTAGTTGATCTGAAAGGATTTCAGATGAATGTGACTTTGTGGTCCACCCAAAGTATCACTGTGTTTAGTGTGTTTCCTGCATGTTAGATTTCTTTAACAATTCAAATACGACAGGTGCTGCTGCTATAGGTGACTATTTCTTCGAGGTAAATAGATAATTGACCAATCATAATTTAGTAGGTGGGATTAAATACTGAGAGATTTCTTTTTTAAGACAGTAGCAAGCATGAAGTTAAATGGTAATGTAATCTGATTTTCTAAAAATTGTTTTGTTTTCAAGCACCTTTCTCTGAAATGCGGTTTCTCTTTATATGCGGGATGCAGCTTGAAGACAGTCACACTGTTTATAGTGTAATTAGCTTCTGTCTTAGTAAATCACAAGCCAATTTGAAGCAGCTTTCAAACTGCATCAATCTGCGTGTCAATCCTCGTGTCCTAAATCTGGTCTTCAATATCTGGCATGTCCCTCTTGGCTGCCTCAAAGGGAGTGATGCATTTTACATGGCTGGCTACAGAAACGGCATGGTTTTTAGAAAGAACAGAAGCAGAGTTGGGTAGCTGAGCATAGCAGATGAGCACCATCAGCAGAAAATGTTACTTCTTTAACATCAAATCCAAGAAAGCACCACAGCAGCAAACTCCACCTAAGATCTCATCAAAATCAAATATCCATTTGACAGTTAGAGGAAAACACAGCTTTTCTTTCCGTCTCTCTGTTTTTACTCCCCAAAGGTCATAGAGTGAAAGTCTGTGTAACTGTCTCGGAAATGTTTTTGGTATCAGTTGCAGCTCACCCTCAGCTCACCCGGCTGCACATCAGTGTTTGAGTCCACAGCAAGGTTTGGATGATGCTTCACTGGGTGGGTGACTTCTAATAGGATTGCCTGTGCGTTTGCTTCCTGTGTGTGATTTCTGTGGAATAGAATTGCTTTTTTACAGCACTTGAGTGGATATGTCCTGAAGATTTGCTCTTTTGTAACAATGGCTGTTGTGCTTTTGCTATCAATTAAATCCTGAAAGAAAACTGCCCTCTTGCTCCACTACAAATTACTGTTGGTCTCAAAATTGTGACTCTAGCTGAGCGACTTTATTGGATTTTTTAGCACTCAAATATCTGCCACTATTATCTCCTGTGATATTATATCATTGGTCAGCTCAATCCCTTGTGGTTCAGCAAAATCAACCTAAGCTGGTGTGGCTTGAATCATCAGTTTGTGATTACAACACCACCAAACCACTCTCGTTTTCCTGCGTCATCATAGTGTGTAAAAGTTTGGAATTAAGAATTGTGGAAGTTATTAAATGTTGTCTTGCCAACTGTGGCACCAGAGCAGAAAATGCTCATGAAGGTCATTCTGGAAAGGAATTACAAACTAGTGTATCTGCTTATTTCAGTGCTTCAAAAGTTGGGTTGGGATAAAATTTTTAATGACACATAAAGGTTTTACACAAATAAGCCAGGATTTGATTGGTAAAGTTGTGTAACATTGCAATCTATGCAGATAATCTTTCTAATAATTTTTTGGCCAAGAAATGGTACAAAACAAACATACTGATTCTCAATAAGCAAATACAAGATTTTTGAATTCCTCTGGTTTCTAGTTGTAGTCCAGGTACTGCTCAGACATGACAACCCGTTCTCACTCCCAAAGCGTAACATTTTACGCTAGGTGACAAATCGTCACCATATTACGTTTTCGGCTACCCACCACGTTCCTAAATGACGACCTCGGAAAAAAGAGGACATATGAGAACCGTCTGGACTGAATCTACACATGTTCGCTCTTTTTCTTCAAATCGCTTAGAAACACGCTATTTAACATCATTAAAGACCTGGTTAAGGTCAGGAATAAGGTTATGGTTAGGGCTAGGGATAAGGTTAGGTTTAGGGCTGGAATACAGGGCTGGAACGTCTATTACCGCGGGAGTGTCATTCACTGGATTCCAGCCATAACCCGCCGCGTACCATAAGAACGCCGAAGGTCTCCTTTCGCGTTCCTCAGGAACGCCGCGGGACGTGACAAAACGTCGACATGTTACGCCTCGGGAGTGAGAACGCTCTGGACATGAGCATGGTGGCCAAAATTAATCTTAAATTAACTGGCTGATATCTGAGGAGTATTCAGATTTAAATAGATATCGTCTACCTACACCTAAAGACCGTATGTGAGGAGTCGACATAGCTACCGTGATGATTTGCAAAGCCAGTTATTTGCATTGGAGCCAGTGCCATTTTTTTTTGTTGAGCTTATGAGCTTATGCCATCAAGGCATCAGTCTGTCCACAGTTCATAAGAATTGCTGCACTGTTTGCCAGAATTTACTTAAAGTTGATGACTGATTTCCTAACGGGTCTGCATCCAAGCTGTGCTCAAGATCAAGGTCAAGTTCACGTTGATGGTTTTATGGGTACCTTTCTGTTTTCACAAAAACCGCTGCTCCTCCTAAAACACTGGTTGGATTTTTGTAAAATTAGATTCATTTGTTCTGGGTATGACTGTTTCTGAACATTCTTGACTCAAATAAAACACATAACTTTCTTTCTGGGCGTCTGAATCATGATGGATTGTGAGCTGTTTGAGCTACATCAACATTTTGCTGACCATACTTAGATACGAGGGTGGAGCGCTAGTTTATCAGCTAATGCTATCTAGCCTAGGTAGCAAACTAAAACAGAATCTTCTTAGATGTGATGTTACTTTTCAGATAATTAAATTGGCAAAAACACTATAAACACAGTTAAGAGGTCTACTTAATGACTTGAATTAGCATAGCTAAAACATAGCTATAGCTACCTATGCTAACATCTGTCTTTCAGTCAAAATGGCCACACTCCTAGCTTAAAATCTTGCTAAATTTTAAACAATTCACAGACCCTACACAGGTTGATGTAGTAAATTAGCCATAGAGACCAAATTTGCTTGTATCCCAGGCTGTAAACATTTATTCTTTATGCTGTAAAGTACCTCAAGTGGCCATTCCAGGAACTGAATTCTTTGGTCATTTAATGTTAGCTTCATTTTCAGCTCTTAGGTTGCCAATTGGACACAATATTGCATATCACCTTGAGATTTTAAATTTTCTAATGTTAGCTGACACATTCCAAAGTGGACAACATTTTACTTAAACTGTCCTCAAAAGTTCAAACAAAAAGAAATTATTAAAAATTCATAAAGCCATTTTTTTATATTTATCATTTTTAGTAAGGGCAGTAAAATCGACCCTTTCTCTGGTAGTATTTATGTTTTTTGTGTATTTTTTTATGCAGTAAAGTGGGAAAATGTTATTTCCAGAGTCAGTTTTTCAGCTTGTATTATTGTTTTGCTTTTTTTAAAGAGTCAGTATGCTGACCTTATCTACATGTATTTTATGTATCTACTTGTATTTTCTAATTATTCCATTTAAGCTATTTTCAATAACCTTGCAGCTCTGCATCAATGATCTTCTAAGGTAACTGATTTTTCATGTCGGATGTTTTCTTCCGCAGAACTGTAATAGCCCATAGCTGCCCATTTATCAGGCAGTGCGATGCTTTGTTGTCACTCCACTTTAAGTGGATTCATATCTTCGAAGATGAAATGATGAATTTTACACATACTCCATCTTTTCCTGCCTTCACAACCCCCATAGCTGTATCCCCCCCCCCCCCGAGATATCCAGCAGAAAGGTAAAAACAAGCGTAGGAGGTGCTACGCATTCCTCTTTTGAACTCCACAGGAGTGAGGTGCTTTCAAATGCTCCCATGTGCAGTTTTTGCTGAGATGGGAGGAGGGAGGGCAGGTAGTTCAGCAAGCGAGGGACAGGAGAAGGAGTGAAGGAGAGAGAGAGGAAGAGATAGAGAGGCAGAGAAAAAAAATGGAGGACGGACGCCCAAGCATAACAGAAAGTGTAGGAATGGATTTGTGTATCCCGCTGGGGGTGAAACGGTAAGCCACTTTCTATGTTTTGTAGGAAGTGGATTGATTTCCCCTTCTGTGACCTCTGTCTCACTCGCTGCTGTTGCCAAGTGTGATACAAAAGTATTTTAACTGGAGGTGGAAATACAGCGGCTGCTGCTTTTGGAAACAGCAGAATCTCGGCACTGTCCAGTGCAGAAGTCACAAAGGTAGTGACTCAGGTGTGGCCTTTGTGCAAGTGCCAGCTTTTTATTACATGCCTGCTGAGCCCCTTCCCCAAACAGGAAGTTAAAGAAGCCAGAAAATGTAAGAAGTTGAGTTATTAGCATTTTATGAAGAACATAAAGTATATAAAGCCAGTTTCCTTAGTTATGTAATTGGATACTCTTGATTCTCTCCATGTAGTGCGAATTTTATGAAAAAATTGAAAATAATAATAATAATTAAAAAACTGTCTCATGGCCAGCAGGGGGCGATTTATCTTGTTGCAGTTTAAATATTTGAAGTATATGAAATCTAGCAGGAATCCTAAAACAGACATCTTTCTCACCTGACCTCAATAAACACATTCCTGGTAAATTTATGGTTTCAGCTTCTAGTTTCACAAAGTCTCACTGAATACACCATTATGGTGCAGTTAAAAAATAGAAGTAAAAATAGATAAAATGCATGAAAATGTAGGGTAGTGCTTTCATGTGATTGACAAGTAGCTACTGTGCAGATCCACCTCTCAGCCGAACATACTCAACGTATACAGGCTACAGCAGAGGTGTCCAAGTCCAGGCCTCAAGGGCCGGTATCCTGCAGGTTTTAGATCTCACCCTGGGTCAACACACCTGAATCAAATGATTAGTTCATTACCAGGCATCTGGAGAACTTTAAGACATGTTGAAGAGGTAATTCAGCCATTTAAATCAACTGGGTTGGATCGAGGACACATCTAAAACCTGGAGGCCTGGAGCTATAGTATTGTGCACAAGTCTTGAGACACTTCATTTCTTTTTATTTTGCTCCCAAAAAGCCAGACTTTCTTGTTTATTTATCTTTTTTCTTATTTATTTTAGAGAGTGTTGTGAGTCTTCTCCATACTTTGGAAAAAAAACTCAAAACTTTTTACAGTCCATCTATTTTTCAGTCCAGTCCTTGTATCTGACCATTTTCAAAGGAATGTTTTGTTTGTTAAGCCACTTAACACTGACCTATGAATCATTAAGTCAAAATACATAATTTGTTGTAATTTCTTTAGTCGGATGTGTCAAAAAATGTCAAAGATAACACAGTTTGACAGACACAAAATAGTATTTTTGCAACAACAAGGTGATTTCCAAAGATATATTTGCTGAAAACTTGGCATATGTAAGCATGGTGTGCAGTGTGTCCTTAAAAAATCTGAGGAAACTACACAAAATAAGTGTCAGGCCTAAAAAACTGACTGAAGCAGATGAGTACCTGAGAGTCATCTCCTTAAGAAACAGGAAAAAATCCAGCAAAAACCAGATGGAAAAAATTGTGCATCTCTCAGGACCTTGAGAAGAAATGAGGGGTGACTCAACACTTACATAGTATTGAATGAAGCATTTCTTTTATTTCTTTTATTTTTGATTAAATCATCTATTTAAAAAATCTGAACCCCATGAACAGAAATCAAGAATAGGATCCTTCCTACTTAATCTTTAACAACAGAAATAATGTCAGCCGTCCAAAAATAGACTTAATTCAATAAATACAAAAAAAATGCTAATTAAACTTATCAGTTCAGTAAAGTTTCAGTAAAGCTCATGATGAAAAGAGCTAACAGGGCTAATCTCACATCCCATGATGGGTAATATAAAAGACAGTTTACAGGACCGCGGGCAACTGGGTGATCTTTATTGTCCATTATTAAACAAAGACTCGCCCGCTAATTTGAGTCGCTTTCGTAGGAGAACTCGTTCTCGTTCACGCTCCCTCAGGTGCAGAAATTCTGTACATTCTCAAGCCTCCTTCAACAGGTCATGTCCCCACATCGGATCAGTGAAACATAAAATTAAAAAGACTCTTAGCCTTTTGACATCTCCTCTCAGGGCTTCAAAAGTTAATCTGTCCTTTGTTGAATTCAAATTAACTTGACCTTCCCCTTTACAGCTTCTGAGTGTGTGTGTGTGTGCGTGCGTGTGCTTGGTTCACTGAACCCTTTAAATGGCACAAGCCAAACTAGTGCTGTTTCCTAAATGATACAAGCACACCCCTCCCTCTTCATGAGGCAAGTACACAATTACCAGAAGGTGGGAAAAGCGGGAGTGGTAATCACAGGTGAAGGTCAAAGCAGCTGCTGGACTTGTAGAGGCCCCCGTGGGCTCCTGCTCCAAAAACGTCTGAGTAAATCACAGAGCTGTAAAACTGGCTCTGTCTACGCTGCCCACCCTCATAAATTGGCATCTCCCAGCCGCTAACCCCCCCCCCGGTACTGCTGGCTTCACACATGCTTTATGACAAGAAGATCAGACCACTAAATGAATGGAGGCATGGGGGGCTCGTAAATCGTCCCTGTGATGACGGAGATACGGTGAGGGGAGGTTGTTTCACTCGACTCCCCAGCAAAAGACGAAGTGAAGCTTGGAAGCTTGGCCCTCGGGGGGGGGACGACGACGACAAGAAACTTTCTTTTTGTTCTTTGCACAGGGCAGTGCTGGAAACTCGACACACCTCACACGCTTCCTGCAGAGTAGACGGATTTGCTTCTCACTGACCGATTTGCATGTTAATGAAGAGAAATTGATCCCCTCTAAACTCCTTTTGTTTTAAGATGTAGAGTTCCCACTAATGCCTTGCTTATGGTACACGAAGACAAGCATGTTGACATAGAACCATTTGCTAATTATGCATTAATTTACTTAAGTAATGGCATCATTAACTCCCGTAGCAAATCTCTGCGTGTGTGTGCTCCTTTGAGATTAATTTTAATTTTAGCTTTTTATCTGAAATTATACTAAAGCCATGTTAACAACAATCATTTTTAAGTACAGTATGGGAACATTTATTAAAAAAAAAAATCTATTTCACTAGAAGTGTGGAATTCAGAAAATGCCTCTTAATTGAATTCAACTCACCAGTGATTCAGCCTTTCATGCTATTGATTTATGCCAGTGAGAGACTTCATATTTTTTATCGCCATCTAAATTCCAGAGTTGTTCCCAAGATCAATACAGCTTAAAGTCTCATACATGTGTTAAATGACTCATCTACTGGAGTATTGTTTTCTGTCTGTGATGTTTGGGGCTTTGAGTCAGTCAGCAATAGCAATTTCACTTCCTTTGTTTTGGAGCACACACACACATGTTGTGTTTCTTTCTGTGCAGAGGAGGAAATTCATTTACCTACAGGGGGCCATTGTGCTCACGCAAACTGTTTTGAGGAGCCATTTTTCATTCTTTATGGGGCCATTTCATCAGAATCCCTGTTTGAAAATAGACAAACTCTCACATTAATTTTAGAATTATGACATGGTGGCATGCAAAACGCTGTTCTTTTCACTTCTCTAGCCTTGTGTTCAGGGTCAGCCACGCGCCCACCGAGGCAGTTTCCGGGGGCTAGGCTTTGCTCACGCCATTGAGATTGAAGACGGGTTGCTGCAATTCATCTCATGCACTGTGTCTGCTTTTTAGTAGCCTTCAAATCCTTGAAATGCCCTTAAAAGTTGAACAAACTATTCAATGATTCTGGCTAATGTATAGATTTTCTTCAAAACTGCAGATGTGCTTGTTGTTTTCCATTGACAGGAAATCATTTACTGGTATTGAGTAGCGACATTATTGACAGACTGTAGGTAAAAGATGGAAATAGCCATCATGACCATTGGTTGTTTTATAGTACGGTCACACTAGGCAAAGCAGCCCCAGAACAATCACACTACCACCACCATGTTTGACTGTTTCTCTGATGATCTTTTTATGAAATGCTGTTTTAAGTCAGATGTAACGGGACTCAAACCTTCCACAAAGTTCAGCTTTTGTCTCGTTAGTCCACAGAATATTTTCTTGGGGATCATCAAGATGTTTTTAGTAAATGTGAGATGAGCCTTTGTGATCTTTTTGGTCAGCAGTGGTTTTCTCCTTGAACTCTTCCATGGACGCCATTTTTGCCCAATCTCGGTCTTATTGTTGAATCATGTACTCTGACCTTAACTGAGTCAAATGAGGCCTGCAGTTATTTAGATGCTGTTCTGGGTTTTTTGTGACTTCCTGGATGAGTTGACAAAGCTCTTGGAGGAAACTTGGAACAGTGGTGAAGCTTCCCCGGAGTAACCAGCCCACGAAGTTTCCTCCATGTGTGGATAATGACTCTTACTGTGGTTCGCTGGAGTCCCAAAGACTGATAGATGTCACTGACTTTGTTTCTCAGCTGTTTCTTTAGATCGTGGCCTGATGTGTTGCTTTTGGAGATCTTTTAGCTTCACTTTGTCAGACAGGTTTGATTCAACAGGTCTGGCAGTAATCGGGCCTGAGTGCGTTTAGTGAAACTAAACTCGGGTGGCCAGGTAGGTTTGGATGGCTTTCTTCCCTTAATAAGTGAAGTCATCATTGACAAATTGCATTCAGTTGGGTTGTCATTGTCAAATATTACTATTATCTCATATTATTACATTAAATTACTCACTACATCAAATGGCCACTCCAGGAACTGCAAGTTCAGCACTTCCACATCGTCGTGTTCTTCTTTCCCCCCCTAAGGGTTACAGTGAACCTAAGCATCTTCCTTCACGCAGTGTTTCCCAAACACTGTCTATCCCAGCAAGCCACAGACAACACTGGCAGTTTGCTTCTCGCAATGAGCTTTAAACGATCCCACGCCTCACCAGCTTGGTGAATATCACCAAGCGAGGCCTTGAGAGTTAACGTAAAGTCTTTCGTTTTGCTGTCTAATTGAGCTTGGCAGCTTGGCACAAACAAAAGCTGTTATGCAACAGATAAACAGATTTCAAAGAAACAGATTCAAAGGAGAAGTTTCAGTGAGTACAAAATGTCACAAGGCTAAATAAATCCTGATCACTTTCATGTTTATTTGTTTATCATTTCAATAATACTTTCATATAGTCGGGGATCAAACCAAAGGACGTGTTTTTTTTTTTTAAAATGAGGCCCTCGGGTATTTCTTACTTCGCTATTGTAACTGCCTGCCTTTGCAACACAAAATTATTCTTACAGCGCGCCATTGCCAACATTTCTGTGCTTGTTTATTTTTTGGAACGGTTCTGCTGTCGTTTGAATCTGCATGGATCTCTAGCATCTATTCGCACCATGGAAATGCTTTCTGCAGCTACATACACACAGTGTTTATGTAGGGGTGTGTGTGTGTTTGTATGTGTGTATGTGCTAACTGAATCGGTTGATCCCTGTGCTTAACGGATGGAACGGCCTGAGATTTGTTGCCCTGTGGTGCAAGCCCAAGGGACTGGGGTGTTTGCAGGTACAATACACACAATTATAGTCCGCTTGGTAAGACATGCACACAGACTCACTGCTAGGGTTGCCAACTCCCTGAAAAATAAATAAGGGACACCTCGTGGCCAGGGCCGGGCGACCCAGTTGTCTTCACCCTTCCCAGTGTGGTAGCTCTTTTTTTGTGTGTGAAATTATTTTTTTAACCATTTGACTTGAATTTGATTTAAGTAGATGTTTATTCTTTGTGATATGAACACATGTGAAACAAATGATCATTTAGCCATTTATTTTTAGCTCAAAAATGACAACATTAACACAGTAAAACAGGTCTCTTTCTTAAACAGAAGCCTGTCATGCTTAACTTTTGAGAATATAAGTAAATCTTTCTTTAAAAGAACTCTGTCCTGCTTAACTTAAAATAATAGAAAACAATAGAAAGAAAAACATTCTTGTAACAGTGCACATTTAGTGCATTTAGTACAATTGGCTTCAGTTGAGGTATTATTTCAGCTTTTCTAATGCTAATCAGCTGCTCCTGTTTGTAAACCCGCTTGTTCCCATGATTACGCATCTTAACTCATCATCATTATTCATCTATGTATTACTTTTATGTATTAGTCATCTATTTGTAATCATCTATCCTTGCAGTTGTTTATTACACAAAATAAATTATATTATCACACTTCTGGCCACATAGCGCTGATATTCACTGCACATGCCCATATTAACTTTTTCCAGCCAGGTGTTTTCCTTTTCCCATTCTTCCCCTTCTCTGAGGGGAACAAACATTGCTGCTCTAATGCTGGGCTTACACTGTGCGGTTTTAGGCCCATTTTGAGCCGATTTTTGAGTGATCTTCATCGTGCATTGTGTAGTATACGTGGGGTAACTTTGGAAAGCTCATCCGAGCCTTTTCGATGTGGCATCACAAAATTATCACGACCACAACAACAGTGAAAATAGTGGGATTTACATTGCTGCTCAATCACAGCTGCCTGATCAATGTTTTTCATTAGCAATTTAGCAAAGTTGATGGTGGTGGTGTCTCTGTGTGAGTGTAATGCTGGGCTTACACTGTGCGATTTTTGGCCCATTTTGAACCAATTTTTGAGTCGTGCGACCGATTTGGCGATCGGCCCGATTTTGGCCTTCATCGTGCGTCGTGCGTCGTGTAGTATACGTGGGGTAACGAGACGCGATTAACACCTCACGACCAGCTCCCGATCATCAATCGCTCGTGAGGGTCTCACCACAGCCGCTCACACTGCTCACGCGCAAACACGTAAACGTCGGTGAAAAAGACGGAGCAGCGCGGCTGTGCAGCGTGTGATCTGGACACAAGCGATGGAGGCACAACTTGTAGAACTTTGGAAAGCTCATCCGAGTCTTTTCGATGTGGCCTCACAAAATTATCACAACCACAACAACCGTGAAAATAGTTGGATTTACACTGCTGCTCAATCACAGCTGCCTGATCATGTTTTTCATTAGCAATTTAGCAAAGTTGATGGTGGTGGTGTGTCTGTGTGAGTGAAAGACAGAGAGAGCGAGCGACAGATTTTCTGTTATAACCTTCATTTTCTGGAGGCACAGTGTGAGCACTCAGGTCGCATCAGAGCATCGGGCGGTATAGTGTGAGACCCTGCATCGTGACCTGCAAACTTCTAACCCCTGCGAGTCAATTGTGCAGTTTGAGCAGGAGCTGAATAACGTGACTGAAAAAATTGCACAGTGTTTGCCCAGCTTTAGGTGTACTGTCGTCCGAGACTTGCACCGCAGTGTCGGCGTTTGTTCCCCTGTTGGCCATGCTTCTTGTTGTGGTCATCTGTTGTCTTCCGGTATTTTCTCCGCAAGCGACCTTTCCTCGACCAATGAGATGAGCGGTAATCTGAATTGTCATACTCGAATTGTCATAAGTGTGCTGTCAGCTCATTGGTCACAAAGCAGGAGAGGGGCTGGGAATTATGTTTTCAAACAAAGCGTTAATTCCATTAAAAGTTATAGACTACTTTTGATTCTCACTGTATTACGGGACAAAGTGCGTCCCTTATTAGCTCAATACGGGACGTGTACTTTTGTTTCGAAATACGGGACGATTCCGTATTTTAAGGGACAGTTGGCAACCCTACTCACTGCCAGGCCCAACACGTCAGTTACCCATATGTTCTTTGCACAATCCTGCCACAATCCTACTTCGGTTGCCATACTTCAGGTTTTTAAACTTTAACTCTTGCTTTGTTGCAGTCAGCACTCAACTTCTTATCCTGTACTTCCACCCTTTATATCATTATACATGACACTGAGCACTAGCTTCCCAGCTCTTTTCATTTCTGTATTCAGATTTTTACTTACACTGTACACGACCGGCTGAATCTATAAATTATGCATTTTCCTCCCCCTGGTATGTGTGTATGTGTTGGAGAATGCATGCAGCTATGTCTGTATGTGTGTGAGCGTGTGTATGCATAGCAGCTGGGAGATTTCCACATGTCTCCTGGGTTCTGCTAATTAAAATATCTCCGGTCTTAATTTCACTCAGATTAAAATCACACACTAGCATCTCAGGCAGGAGGACTCGTCTAACTTGGGTTCAGCTGCCGTAGTTTTGGCACAGTTTGCATAAATGTGTGTGTGTGTGTGTTTCTTGCCTTTGTGCTCACAGACATTAGCTTTGTGAAAACCAGTTCTCTCCGAAAAGAGATTTCATGATTACAGGGCTAACCCAGATACTTGAAGACGCATGCATAAAATGGTGTGAATGTCTCGGCCCGTTTTGACACTCTTTTCGTTAAAAATCTCCGGAAGCTGACATTTTCTTGAACTTTTCCACTCTTCGTTTCCAATATTTCACGCCACCTTGATGTTCAAGGTGTGAACGTCGGCGCTGCTTCTCGATGGCAAACCCCATTAAAGGTGACTGTTTATGGCGTGAGGGCCTTCATTAGATGAGATGAGAGCAGGCGTGTGGATGTAGCCGTGTCATTAGCTCCATGTTCTCCCTCGTCCATCAGCGCGCTTTTATGGCACATTTCACTCCCAACTAGGTCGTTCGGGTTTGCCTGGGCAGATGGAAAAAAACCTCAGCAGCGTCGAAACATAAAGCAGGCTGCCGCGTAATGATGCACGTGCCAATGCCTTTGTACACAGATATAATCACACTTGGTCTTCCTGCATCACACTCCTCTTTTTGTTCGTTCACTTCATCTCGCTGCCTTTGTTTGCACCTCTGTCGTGCCCGCAAACTAACTCCGGGTGGCGGAAAAATAGGCAGACTCGCAATTATTCTTTCCAGTCTGCCTGTCAAACTCTCTCCCTCATACGCGGGCTGTGAAACGCAAACACACACCCGTTGCGACAGGCATTCTCTTGGGGAGGAGCAGGGTAATCATCCTGCAGCACCTCTGGCAAGGCTAATTAAAGCATCGCATCTGTGCCTTATCCCACATCTGGAGCAGGTGGCGGCGTCGCCCAGAGATCCCTCCCTTCCCCGCCCCTCCTCTCTCACGCCTCGTGACTGCACTGCTAAACAATGACAACTGCAAGGGCGTGCACAAAATCCCTTCCTCTGTCTTTTATCTGTTTTGATTTAAACTCATGTCCACAGTCAGAGTTGGCACCACTTCTAGGCCAGCGAGGGGAAAGGTGGAGTGGACTCCTTTGTCTGTGAAAGAAGAAATCAAACACAAGATTAGTTAACGGAGGCCACAATGTCGTCCTGCAGCTGATCTCAGTGCACTGATGGCTCAGCTGATACCTGTCTGTAGACCTTACTGGCAAACATATTCTAATATGCACACTATTTAACTCTTTAGCCCTTGAAAGCGTCCTAGGAGTAACCCTTGAATCTCTTTTTTGAACGAAGTGGTTTCAGCCATTTTTCAGGCCTGCTCGTAGAATGAAATGATATCAGAAGTTAGTGAGGGTGGGCTCTGTCTGTGCAGCTACCCTTGAAAAAACTATCTACTACCATCAAACCACGTCTTTATAATTCAGATATCATCTGAATTTCAGGAGCGGGACCTCCTTCACGCCCCTTCCGGCCACAGGCTACATATGTCCCCTTCACCGATACCTGCTGTTCTCATTTTCACGAGTCAGATGGGGTCTCTTTTCCCCATCAGAGCCTCCTCAAGTGGGATTTAGTGTAGAAACCACGGCCATTGCAGGCTGTATCAGCCCCAGTGTTGGCTCAAGTTAGAGCTCCGTTTCTCTCCTCTCACTGTCACTGGAGCATTTTTCAACCGGACTGAGCCAAATGAAGGAAAATAATGCAGTGCAGCAGACTTCCTGCCTCTTCTCAAAATCATAGAACCAAATAAAAAAATCCACTATGTGGCATTAGTGAGAGAATAATGAAAGTGAATGATGAGTCTTGAGCTTGGTTTGGCAGATGTCCACCAAAAGGCTCGGGGTTGGAGGTGCGCCCCTCGAGGGTGTTAACAATGGTTTTTTTTGTCTGTTGAAATGTCACAGTTTTGGAAAAGAAAAGATTCTGTATGAGTTGAATCATTAGATTAACCCATGAAATCAAATGTTAACATTAACACCAGCGCTGTTTCCTGTTGTTTCCTCACAGTACAAGTCTGTCATTTCATGTACAGTTCAACAAAACATGTCTTTAATAACTTTACTTGCACTTGCTTTCTTATATACTATACTCGAACATTTGTCTTTTCCATCCATCCCTGGGATAGTCTCTTGAAAGCCTCAGCCGCTTCCTTCATTCCTTTTCCCTTTCCCTTTCCTGGCTTCCCTCTGCTGAATACTGACACAGAATCAAACCCTCTCAAACAGAAAATCTCTTTAAAGACAGATTCAAAGTCTCAATCGGGCTGGTGAGGATAAGCGAAGGTTTATACTAGCAAAATCAAGTCAGACAGTTCGACGAGGTGATGGGAATTGACAGAGCTGGGCTGCTGAATCACAGCCAACAGGAACTTCAGGAATCCTCAATTACACCATCCTCCTGAGAGAGCAAAAAGCCATCATCGTGTGTGTGCTGTTGTGATTGTGATGTGTAAACAATCAATCAAGTACCAATAAGGTAATTTGCAGTGGAGCTAGTAAAAGTTTCTGTGATCATCTGCAGGCACCGCTTCCCACTTTATTATCTCCCTTCTTTACTAAACCGTTATGGGAATTACCATTCAAATTCCTATCTGGCTGATTCTTGGTGACCAGCACGTCCCTCGAGGCCCAATGACACGCCTGTAACAAGGAGCTTATTGCAGCGTTATTGCCCAAGCATCGAGACGGTTCCAGGGGCCCGAGGGCACATGTGACGGCGCTGACAGGTCCCGAGGACTCGACTGTCACTGTCAGGGAGCCAGCGGGTTGGTTAGATGCAGTTGTCAAACGACGGGGCGAGGAAACGGAGACGGCAGCAAATACTTGGGCATATTTTGATGCACGCGTATTGCTTCGGCGCTCGTTCATATGCAAACAAACAGCGCGTATCGGAGCGTGACTGCGTGCAGGACATAATGGTGATCTCGCTGTGATGTGACAAGAGCACGCACACATAAAACACACACGCGCGCACGAACTCAACCTGGTGAGTCCTTCGGGAGCGCCTGACAGCTCTGCCCTGAGCTTCCAATCCGTCTCAGGGAGCTCCAAACACCCAGTGCAATTACTCTTTCTTGCTGACTGCACCTGCACAACATAATTGAGAAGGCTACTGGGGCTTTGTCACTTAAGGTAAAGATGTAAAAGAAAAAAAAGTGCCCTGGCTAAGCTGCAGAACTGCAGCACAGGGCTATTACACCTCAAACAGCTAGCGCGTCAGGGGGCACACACACTCTAGCTGAGCTCTCGCGTGTTTACTGAAGGACACTGCGCTGGACTTGCGAGGAAAAGTAACTCCGGATTGTCCACAGTAACTTTTCTGTGAAACATTCTGTGATAAATTTGCAAGATTTGAACTGTGCATACAGTTCTGTCAGCCAGACTGAGAGCATGAAATATTCATGCGCTGTCTGCCGTTCGAGGTTGGCATTAATGGTTTGAGAGTCTGTTTTAATGATCAGAGGTTTAATTAAGCTCTGGCAGAGCGACTAGGACTGGCTTCGTGAGACCAGGGGATCCCCAGTATCCCCTAGTTTTACTTTAATGAAACCAGCAGCAGGTCATTGTCTCTAATGAGGAAACTGACTTGGACCTCATTAGATGTATTTTATCTCTTTCTATATGTTGTGAATGACAGAAAAAAACATCCTAATGTTCAGGTCATTTGTGTTAAACTCTCTAGTAGACGTCACTCTGCCTTATGAATGAACTGGGGGAAGAAAATGCAAGTGATGCCACTTTAATTATTAATAAAGCATTTATGGTGCTCCGGTTTCTAGGATGATCTCTGTCAGTGGCTCTTTTGCTTGTGGCTTTCTCGATTAGGAGCCAAATTCCTTCATCGTTTCATGGATCACGTAAGAGAGACCTTGCTGAAGTCCACCTCTAAGTTAAACCACTGGAGGCCAGCAAAAACAAAATCTTAAGCTGTCATTTATTTCCTTCTGAGGTCCAGCGAAAACAAATAAAACAAGAGCGCATAAACAAGAAATGGCATCATTTTTTGTTTTTTTACTGTATTTTTTCATGCTGCACTTCAGGACCTGGGAACATATGTTTGCTCATGCAGCGATGAATGATTTTGACAACTGTAATCAGGGAACATAAGTGGATATCAGCAGAAAAGGCAAAATCTGATTAATTTGTAATGCTTGCCTGGTTGTTTTTTATTCATTTACTTTTCCCATCCATACGTTTGTTTGTGTTTATCCAATCTGGTCTTTAAGTCTGATGTCATTAGCTGTTTCCGGGTCCAAACTCCGCTTCAGGTCCCAAAATCAAACGAACACTGAGAGTTAAACACTAAAATAATAAAATGATCAGTGTGGCTGAAGTTGGGCTAGCTGGTATATAATTATGTGCTACATTGTGGCTAGCTACATAGCTATAGTAAGCACAGTGAAGCTGATAAACGCTAACTTTTTTCCACTCAATGAAAGTTAACACAAGGGACAATGGTTAGAGACAAATGCAGTCGCATGGCAGGATGCCTTAAATGGACCAAACTTCAGTCAGGAGAACAACTGAGATAATCCATCCATAATACGAGGTTTGTTATTAATATACTGCTGCATTGGCTGGGCTGTAGTTACATCATAAGGTTTTAAAAACTGAGCTTGAAAGCGTGCTGCCAATGAATAGTGGTAATAAAAACCGAGAGAGGCTGACAGTGATCACTGACTTTTTTTAGGGGCTTGTTCAGATTAAATAGAGCAAAATACAAAAACATTAAAACATGTTAAAAACACAACAGCCTTAATAAACACAGAGTAGTTTGGACCTGGAAGCAGGTTTCATACGTCATCACTTAAAGACTGTATTGGATAAGCAGAAGTCACAACTTATGCATCGAAACTGCTCACACCTGTGAGCAATTCAGAATCACCAATTAACCTAAACCCACTAACTTTGGACTGTGGGAGGAAGCCGAGATACCCGGAGAGAAACCACGCAATTGCGGAGAGAACATCCAAACTCCACACAGAAAAGGCCCGGCCAGATTTGAACCATTGAGTTCTACACTTGCTGCAGGTTATGTTTGTAGAGACTCCACACAGTCTTTCTGTGTGGAGTTTGCGTGGGTTCCCTCCGGGTACTCCGACTTCCTCCCACCGTCCAAAGACATGCAGTTAGTGGTTAATTGGTTAATCCAAATTGCCCATAGGTGTGAATGTGAGTGCGAATGGTTGTCTGTCCCTGTGTGTTATCCCTGTGACAGACTGGCCACCTGTCCAGGGTATACCCCGCCTCTCGCCCTATGACAGCTGGGATAGGCTCCAGCGCCCCCCGCGACCCTGATAAGTGGAAGCGAATGGATGGATGGACTCTACAATAATAAAATTCAGTTAAAGATGATGGAGGTGGAGTCCATCTGACCCCTTGGTGAAAGACTCCCTAAATAATCCCGAAGACAGACACAACAGTGACCTGGTCAGTCTATAGGAAAGGTTTGTTAGTCGTAAACAATCTGGCACCAGTTCTTCTAGCTGCGTGTACTTCCCAAGATAGTGATTTTCCAAAGTGTCAAACAATTCCTCTAAAAGTTTCCACACTTTTCTGTTTCTGGTTTTGGCATTCTGCGCATCTAGACAAAGGTGCCTGGCCACTCTGGGCCCCCTGTTGTTCCAGCTTTACTCTCCATGCTTGCGGGTATTTGTACAGATGGATTACTGAGACCATTTCAAACAACATCCCTTTGATTTTCACCTGGATCTGCCCGTCACTCCAGCTCAGACTCTTTCTCTTTGTCTGTCCTTGCCTGAACCCACAGCCTAATATTCATGGATTTGTACATGTGCATTGAATTCTGTTGAATTGTTAACCAAATGCAAGATGGCATTAGTTCCTCTATACAAACTTTTAACAATACATTTCTCTCTATTTTTTCTCCTCACGGCTCCATTTCTCCATCATCTTTTCTATACCTCCGCCCCATCAGCCTTCCATCCTCAAATCCTCAAATTTGCTTCTTTACCATTTCTCTTGCATCTTCTCACTCATCTCCCATCTCCTCCTCCCTCCATCCCACCTGTGAAAATATATTTTATCCCTCTCGCTTATGTATTCCCCCCGAAGGCACACTAAGCTCTTTTCCTATCTCCTCCTGCTCTCTCTTAGCCCACTCTCATTCTCCCGTCTTTCTTATTCCATCATTTGTGTGCTAACTTGTACAGAATAGACACACTCCCTTGTCATTTGTCAACACTGTCAGCTCAGATAGAAAGAAGCCTCCTACCTACCTGCCTACCGCCCACCCTGCTTCTTTATGTCAAATCCCAGCACAGTGGAGTAGGTAGTGCCTAAGCCTTCTGAATCACATCCGATATCAAGGACAGCACCCAGTCACAGAGATTCGACCCTGTAGGTGATACAAAACTGTCACAAAAACTAGAGAATGTGCCAGTTGCCTTTACTGGAAATCTTCCTTAAAGGTAGAATGAGAAACCTGACTAATGAAACATGAACATGCAAAGACCTTCAGAATAAGAACACTAAGTCCTAGAAAATAAGACTCCGAAGGCTTCTGATAGCAGCAGCTTATTCCTGGCGCGCTGTCATACAGAAGTAGAAGGGGGAAAAAATGAACTAATCCTTGAAAAGTCAACTGGAGCGCAGCACATTGTGATTTGTTTGCATGTTAAGACATCTTGAAGCTTTTGTTTGATCTAAGCATATGACAAACTCTGGTTTCCCTAGTCCAGTTCCAATTTCTACACAAGTTAAGACTTTTCTTTTAGCTCATAAAAGAGCTGCCAGCACTCAGACACATTGGCATATGAAAGTATTTCTTTTTTTTTTGTAGCGATTTAATCAGTTCAAAATTAATTTGAAGACAGAACCACTAAGTTATAATTCAATTTGTATTAAAGAGTTTTAGGTTCGTTTTGGTTCACCGGGAGTTCACAACCTCTCGGTTTTTGCTAATTCAAACATTGTCCTTAAGCGCATTCACTGAATTTCACTTTGCTTTACATTCATGAAAAATGAAAAAATGAATACATATTTCATTCCTGAGTGGGAATTCTGCTCACAGGGATGTCTGAGACCAAAATGTGAACGCTTGTGGTCATATGAGTTGGTTATCCTTTTAAGGAAAGTTGCATGAATTCATTTTGACAAGGACGCGTATGTGTGTCTCATGTAGTAATTAGAAAAATATACACTGCCTGAAGTTATTAGACTCCTAAAGCTAGAACCTCTTTGTAGCTCTGACGCTACACTTCATTTAACCTCCTACAAGAGTGAAAATGGTCATGGCTTTTGTTAAATGATTTCTTCACTATAGCATAACCTACCCCTCATCACATAGTGATGTTTCCTCTACACACTGCTTGCCTTCACATCGTCACTCGCCTCAAGAAAGGTTGCGGTTCATTTCGAAACTTTGCCACTGAAGCGTCAGAAGCAATTAAGCCTCAGCATTTGAGGTTCTGCTTTCAAGTCAAATGAGAAGGAGGGAGAATAGGTGGATAAAGGGGGCAGAAAATGAGTAAGGTCAGGCTGGTTGTGATGCAAAAATGCCGCATGCAGTGGCTGCAAATCATTTTAATCTACACCGTGATTCTTTGAAGATTTGCTTGCATAGTTCATGCAGAGAGATGTGGCGATAAGAAGATAAAGTCCAGTCTGTACAAACAACGTGTCCAACATTGCGAAGGTTATCAAGGACATTCGAGTTGCCTTTACATGGCCAGATGAAAAATCGTAAAAATATTAAGAGATAAAAAATGTAAAGCCTGGTTAAATGCAGTGGTGGAAAGTACACGTATACGTCCATTTACTTAAATAATGCACTCAGTGTAAGGTTCTCATACTTTATTTGAGTACATGAAATATTTATAAAAAATATAGCATAGCTTTTGGGTCTAAAAGGTTAAGCCAAAAAAGTCCCTTAAACCTGCATTCTTTGAAATAGCCAGCAGAGGGCATTTCCTCTGGTTTAAAAAAGAAGTCTGATTGTACTGTGTTCTGTGACAGAAGGGCTAACTTGATATATGACATCAGTAAAAACTTTCTAGATGAGCTTACGGACTCAATCTCAAGTTAGAAAATACACCATGCTGTTCGTTTTTTTTACATTGGGGTCTATTTAAGAGTCAAAAGAGGGCAATAAAGCAGAACATGCTTAGGAGTGGCTTACCTTTTTATTTACATAATTTATAAGTCAGATCCACCTCTTGCTGACCACATCCAGTTTCAAATCACCAAGAACCGTGACATCATTGGTGGTTATAGCCACCTTCTATATCCAGCCTGTGTTTCAGTAGTGTTTTGCACTGCAGTAGATTTCTGCTGTGCTTAACTACATAGTTAACATGCCACAACTGGGTACATTAATAAGCATACACACTTGTCACAAAAGGTGACCATTAGCAAAAAGTGAGTAGGTGAGTACTGAGTAACTGTAGAAGAAGCAAGTGTGTGACGGAACAAGCAGCTAGACCAAAGCACATCAGAAACAAATTAAACAGAGTGGTTACTTACGTAACCTGATCCACGATAATGAGCTGCAAACCAATGTGGAATGACTAAATTGTGATAGATGTGGACGGGACTTTTACTATTCACAGTTTTTATATTGGTATAATGTAGCCAGTATAAGCGTCACCATTAAGAAAGAAAGTGTACTTTATTGATCCCCGTGGGGAAATTCCTCTCTGCATTTAACCCATTCACTCAGTGAAGCAGTGGGCAGCCATTGGGCGCCCGGGGAGCAGTGTGTAGGGACGGTACCTTGCTCAGGGGTACCTCAGGGTAGCTGTTCAGGGGAATCGAACCTCCGACCTTCTGATCATGGGGCCGCCACTCTACCTACTGAGCTATCCCCCCAAACAAACAGGCATTAACAAACATCTTCTCAATAAGACCATATAATTTCTTACATTTGTAAGAAAGTATCTAAGATGAGTCACACTTTGGAAAAAGCTTTTAATATTTAAAGGTCCACTTTGAAGGGATACATTGCTGTTTTTCTGCACTCACCTATATTTTTATGAATTTATTTATTTCTACAACATGAGGCTCTTGAGGCTTTTAAAATTCTCTTTAAAGACATTAAAGTTATAATAGAGTGTAAATGAAAAAAAAAAAATTATTGTCTGTCATACTGTGGAGGGCATCTGGAGGAGATGGTTTGGGTCCACTTGTCCCCTTAAAATGAATGGTCACTGCAGTTCAATACAATCAATAACTAACCTGTGTGACCACCTTTAACCTTTGACGAAACATATCTGCCACATGGCAGAGGGCGATGATGTCCCCATCCATAGGGTGAGAAGGGTCACTAAATGATTTCATGAGCGTGAAGTGATGTGAATTATATGCTGCTGCCTTCAGGGTCACCAGATGTCAAGCAAATTGAGCATCTATTGATTGACCTGTTTGACCCCATGAGAGAATATTTTTTGGAAGCATCCAATAGACTCATATAGAGCTGCGGGACCAGTGCCAAGGTGCAAAGTGACAAGACACCTTAATAAGACAATTGTAACCATCTGTAGTACAAGCAGAAAGCAACTATTGTACGGGTAACTTCTCAGAGGGAATCATGTTTGCAGTCAAGACTTTACAAGGGTCTGCAAAGGAAAGGAAAGGAAGGAAAAGGAAGGATTTCTTCTCTCTGTTCTTAGTTGTCTCAGGCATCTTTAAAGGCTCAAGACAGGATCGAGGTAAACGGTCAATATTGAGCTAAAAGGCTGGGTTTTGTTAGATCTTGCATGAATTCCTCAGATAATATAAGGATATGCTGTTGTCTCTGGGCTCCACTGAGGTGGAGGGGTAGAATTACTCACAAACTCCTGAGTTCATTACTACCCCAATGAGCAATAACCATCCCTCACTTAGCCGAAGCGCAATAAGCCCTTTAATTTCATAATTATCGATTGCTTTTGATGGCCACACCAAAAGGTCAAGATGAGTTTTTTTTTCTTTGCTCAGCTGGGCGAATGTGAAAGCAGGTTTAGTTGAAAGAAGAGTGAGGCGAGGGAGAGACTGACTCACACAGACAGACTCTCCCGCTGAGCGTTTGACAACTGGCAGGCTGATTGGAGACGGAGACACACAAACACGTACTCGCACATTTCTATCATGAAGAAAAAACTGTGGACTATACACATGTACCAGACACACATAACCGTCTGAGAAATTCGCACATAGATTTTCACAGCCTTGAGGACAGAGAGCTAGAAAACACTTTACCTGGATTTTTTGAAACCACGAAAACGCCCACAGCACAGTTTGTAAGCACTCCCAAAGGACACCTCATTTGATGCAAGGGAACAGTTCAAAAAAATCTGTTTATAAAGAATCCTAAACACACACAGAGTGGGAATCTGATTTGTCCTGTCTGGATATTATTGCCTTAAAATTCACTTCAGATCCTTTAACAGTCTCCTGCAGCAGCTCTGCATTTCCATCTCTGTTCCAGAGGCTGCTCCGCGCAGCTCTCTCGCCTTTGTATGTGTCTTTGCTCTTTGTTTGTCTTTTTCTTCTTGCTTTATCCTCAGTGCTGGCTTTATACCGCCTGTGGATGGAAGTCTTTTTTGATCCAAAAATGTTCAAAGGATGACAAGATACATGAGCTCTAATAATAAACAAAGAAAAAAAATCTAATCCTTAGTTACATTTTTTGAATTAATGTTTGCTAGCATAACAAACAGAAAACACTATTAACTGACATACTGCCACTAAATGACTGCGATCACACGGGCCTAGATTACAGTGGATTGTCACTGTTATCCAGAGTTTGCTTGTCTGCGAACACACACCCACTAGTAATAGCAAAACTTGGAAAAAGATTGTGATCCAACTCATAAACAGTGTTCACTTTTAAAGTAAAAGTTGTGTCTTATCGTTAAAACCAACGCACTTTAAAAGGCACAGCTTTTACTTTGAAGGCAGCCGTTCTCCATTTCTGGTTTGTGTTGTGCTTTTCACAGTTTCACTACTGCCCAATGAGTGGTTGGCAGGTGTTTTCCAGGTAAACTGCTAGCAGTAGGTGCAGCACTGTATAGCCTACCTCTTCGCACCCCAGTTTGACCTAGCTTCAGAAGAAGAACATTTTCCCCCATTGATCTGTGGGTGCCAGGTGCTTACTGACTCTAACTCTGCTTGACTGATGCTTTATCAACTGATTTCACAGACAGCCTGCAATCTTCACTAACCACTTGCAAAATGCTCACTGCATTCATTGACCACTGAATTCATTTTTCCCTAGTGACCATTGGTTGCCAGTGCTTGCTGACAAGTCTCCAGGCCTAGTTGACTGGAGCCTTAGCTATGATGCATCGTCTACCAATGAGTCATTTGTTATCAAACAAAGTAACTCAAAATTAACAATTTAACTGACCAGCTTGGAGGTGACTCAAGCCACTTTATTTACATAAGACTCATAGACCCATAGCTGATATTAACTAAAGAAACACTGCAGTGTTCAAATACCCCAAACTGTTGTTAACATTCCCATTTGATGCTAAATAAAATTATAAAACCTGGCTTTTCTTACTTCAGATTATATAAAACACTGTGTCAAATAATACTTGGCCAAGCTTCCTTGCTCTTTAGCAAGAAATATTAGGAAAACATAATAAAGTAACACCTAAAGTCATGTTTTGGGGTCTTGTTGCTAGTGACTAATGAACTACAGTTCTAAGCTAATGCTAGCTATTGTTGCTCAAGACATTAAGCCTTCACACACTGGCACTGAAACAGTTACTGCTTAAAGAAAATGCTACAAATGAAACTTCTAATGGATGCAAGTAATTAGAAAATACAAATTAGCATCCTCATCATATATTAGTTAGTTTTATTTAAAGATTAAACTACAGAAGCTGATTAAATGAACCCACAGTGAAGACATAGATAAAATTACCTCACGCTTTGTCCTGTTTCAATCACCCCCTCACATACCCCCTAATGCTGTCATACCTACAATTCCTGACTCATCAGACACTATTGTCATGCAGCCTCCATCGGCGTGCACACAGGGCTAAGTTATTGGCCCTTTTTTAATAAGGCTATGGATTGTTTGAGGAATGCCACTGGCACCACTGTTGATTATATCGAAAGCCTGTTGTTTTATATCCTGCGAATGTCAGATTTCTGCTATTTACATCCCTCAACTCCTGGGCGCCAGCGAATGGTTATTGATTTTGCCAGAGATTAATGGGGGTGGCTGCGTGGAATTAAAAACAAAAAGACAAAAAGAGGGGCTGGTGGAGGAGAAATCGAGGGGTGTTTTGTAGTAAAGACAGTCGGCCTAAATGACAAAATGAGAAGAGGAAGATCAGGGATATTCAGGGACAAACTCAACTTTGCAGACTCAAGAAAACTCATAAAGCGATGTCACAAACCGGTGATCACGGAGCTTACACTTTTACTTGGATGAGTTCTAAAGCAACTTATGCACAGGGGTTTAAGTGCCTCATTTGGGTGTCCATCTCTGCCGGCTCTGTAAACAAAATAGTTCCATATTTCTGTGTTGGCACCAGTTTTTCAAGCAGTTTTTCGACGTGTTGGGATTCAGTTCAAGACTTGGCGGACTCTTTGATGCTGCTGCCATGTTTTCAACCAATTGTCTCTATTGAATTTTGCGCCTACAGCTACAGTTCATGGTCAAGATCCAGACTACAGCTCAGTCTGTTCAAGGCTTTCTTCTTACTCTTTAAAGAAAAAAAGGAGAGAAAAAGATACCCCTCTCAGGCACTCTGTTGCACATCAACAATCTGTGATGTTCAGAGTATCCCAGGAGTTATGTTTCAATGAAATTATGTTGTAATGTACATTTTTAAGAGATCCTACCTGGTGTTTTGGCTCCTTTCTTCCTTAGATTGTTGCATTGAGCTTCAGCTTTTCCTGCATTTCCAAGAATGTCTTTGAGAGAAATTCTTCTTTTGCCAAAAGTGTGGTGTGATTGCTTTGAAGGTGTTTTATATTAAGGAAGCTTTCAGTTGTATCACACAATTTTTCTTAGTATTAGGGGGAAAAAACATGTTTACCCAGTTTAGTTTTAGTGAAAGCAGACTAAAATGTATGTAGTTAGGGGAAACTCAGCTGTAATAATGCAAATGTAAATGTATCAATGACAATATTTTGATGAAAATATGAAATGTTTACTGTTGGGCATTAATCACATATCTCATCATCAGCTCTAGTATCAAGTAAATTATTATAGTGGATTTTCCACCACTTTCTTACTTTTTCTGATTTAGAGAATTAGTTCATTGAGACACAATGAGCTGGAAAGAAGAAAAAAAGAAAGAAACTTTACAAACATACATGGAAGATTGCACTAACTACCCATAACGTCATCCATGAGATGGTGAAGCCTAAAAATCTCCATTTTGACTCTTTGAAAATAGATGTGACAAACTAGTGAGTCTGCTGGCTGAGAAACTAAGAAGACTAGTGTTTCCACAAAACATGAAGGTTTGGTCAAACTAAATTAACTATTTGAAAAAATACCATGTCTCCCTCCCCTCACCCCGACTGGCCACAGCAGATGGCCGCCCCTCCCAGTCTGGTTCTTGCTTCCCACTGTCACCAAAGCGCTTGCTCATAGGGGGTCATATGATTTTGGGTTTTTTTCTGTTTTCTCTGTAATAGTGTCGGGTCTTTACCTTACAATCAAAAGTGCCTTCAGACAACTGTTGTTGTGATTTGGTGCTATTTCAATAAAACTGAATTGAATCTCTGGGAGATTTTTCTTTTTTACATTTTCAGCCCATAGTGCCAAGACAGCAATGGCAGAAAAACCCCAAAAAATATAAAACATATATTTCAGTTTGGAACTGAAGAACATTTATGTCAATCCAAACGTATGAGTGAAGCTTTGAAGGGCAGAGGAGACGAGGAAGAACGGGTTTTGAAGGAAGAGGAGTTGGTTGAGGTAGAAAAGTGAATGAGTGATAGAAGAGCGGTTCGGGGACCTTGGGAAAGAAGAGACAAGGACTGAGTCAGGAGAAAGAGCGCCATCAAAAAGCTGATAGAAGAGAGTGATTGGGGAAAAATGTGAACGAGCATAAAAAAACAGATGGGTTGTGTAAGAGGAAGAGCGTAAGGAGATGACAGGAGCGGAATGAGGTGGTGGGAAGACATAGGGAGGGAGGGAGGCTGGTGACCGAGCACAGATAGATGAATGACATTTTGGATTCTCTCAGCAATAAAGCATCTCCCTAGACACAGGCTGTCTGGGTTTAGATAGAGGCCGTCACACTGAAGGGCTCATTTGCCTTTCAGTTGCTCATTACATCCAACCCAAACTTATTTCCTCCGCTGGGAGGCCAGTGTCCCCCACGGCGCTCCGACTGTTGGTGTGTTTACACATGCAGCCGGGCGTGTGTTCTTACACGCAGGATGTTTTTGCGTGTGGTGCATGGTAGTGCTTCTCTGTGTTTCTGTGAGTGTGTGTGGTTGAAAGCGTGTATCTTATCTTACTGGCATGTCGTTGGCGACGCGCCGATTTGCTGTGTACACAATATGAATGCGACTGCTGTTTTTGGAATAATTCAACTTAGTGAATCAAACACGCAAACACGCACACCATAATGTGATTTGTGACAGGACAGCGAAGCTAAATGCACTTGAAGCACAAAAGCATGCACGCATATTTACACCAAAGGCAGATCTTAAGCATATTCCTAGCTCTGATATTAAAACACGGAGGCCTCACAGCATAAATGTTCTCGAACCTTCGTTTATAATGATTTCTCCCATATGGTTTCTACTAATATTCTGCTTGGAGCCAACTCACTGGAACTGACACACACACATGCAAAAACAATCTTGTGTGTGCGCACATATCACGGAGTGTATGCGTGCGCTGATCACAGGCAGCCCTTCTGTGCTACATTAACTGCAAACCTCATTTCCTCACAAAGAGAAGCCACTGGCTGAAAATTGGCTGGGACGAGTCATTAAACCTGTGTCTGACTCACACACACACATGCAAACACACATGCAAACACACATCTGTTATACAAATGACTCCCCCACCCACCCACCCCCCCACCCTCACCATCCACTCCCCCCACCCACCTGTGTCGGTGTATCAGGTGATTTTTCAGCACCCGCTGAGAAATGATTGGCCTTTTGAGGGAGGACCTCCGGTATGTACAAATGTGCACGTGCCTTCAAGTGTATTACAGACCTAGTAGCAGTGACTTCAGTGGTAAAAGAATTAAGACACGTTGAAATGTGTGGGAACAAAAAAAAAATGCAAAAAGGTAAATAAGTGAACAAGAAATCGAGAGGAAGTAAAGAAGGAAGTGACGGGAAACAAAAGAGGAGAAAGAAGATAAAGACAAAGATGAGGAAAGAGAAAAAAGTTGGTTAGAAAAATCAAAGAAGGACAAAGAGGAAGAGGAGGTAGGAAGAGGCACAACAGGGGGTCAGTCAGTGAGCATTAAAGGAAAGAGTCCCTGCTGATAGATGATTGATGGCACGAAACCCCCACTGGCCCCAGATCTGCTACCTAGAGCTTGCAGGGACAACTTGAAGTTAAACATCTGGGGAAGAGTGGGCACCCTGATTAGCCAAAGCTAATAAAAAAAATCCTTATATATGAATATATTTACGTTGGCCTTATTTCTGGACCCAAAGCAAGACTGAATTCAACTTTTTTTTAAATAAATGAATCACAGACACTGCTCATAACTTTAAAAACATCTTGCATCTCCTTTTGGATAACTTTCCAGACTAAAATATGTAAATATGTCAGTACACGGAATATTTCAAACTTTCATATTCACCAACTATTTCACTATTTCATGGACTAACAGTTGAAGTTTTTTAATCTCGTGTGAGGAGAATCAAAACATCTCATTGCCATGACAAAAAATAAGTTGTGAAAACATCTCAAGGCATCTCAACTTGTGATGGATGTTTTCTACATATTTAGCTGTTTTGCTTTAATAAATCATCTGGAAGCAGCCATTAAGGAGCTTTTATACTTTGGAGTTGAATTGAAGGACAGATTTCAAAATTAGTGGGCAGCAGACTTTGTTTGCAAATCTCAACTGTCAAATGTTGCTGTAAACAAATGCATGAAACATAATAAAGCATGAGGAAGTGTTAGTTATTATTAATATTCGTATTTTTCTGAGGTGAGTGATAACAGTGATGGTTGTTTCACTGTTTAAACATCTGGCCAGTGTTATGCTTTTGGGTGAGTGTTGATATTTACGGCAGCTTTCCTGTCACGGTGTGTTGCAAAACTGTGTAATAAAAGTAAGGTTCAGGAAAGGAAATAAACTGATTTTACTGTACAAGGACATGCGGGGAACCTGTTCACCATCAGTGGTGCTTTTATAGATGTAGATCTACAGTTACAGTGCTTAAGAATTTATTAGACCACCATCCTGTGTAAGATTTCTGCCACAGCAGACCTAAATTTACAGCATTGTTATTTATCAAAATGTATTTTTTTGTGTTTCTGGAACGGTTATTCCACCAGTATGTAGGAGCTCTTTAATCAGAATAATAAAATATAATTATCGTTGTTATAGATGAATTTTCAAATGAACTGTTTTACAAAAATAAAATACTAAAAAGCACATTATTAACTTCTCATTAAGATGCCTAATTATAGCTATTTACTTGTATTATTAAAAAGAAAAAAAATCGTTCTGGTGATTGAATGTTGTAAATTATGACTTATGACTTGTAATTTTTCCTGATAAATAACAATCAAATTTTAAGATTTACATTTCTAAAATATTTGTGTTTTCTTGTTTTTATGACAAGTAGTTGAAGAACTTCATTAAGCACTGAACATTTACAGTTATAAACAGAAAAATTGTATCACACTGTAAAACATATATTTTATACAGAAAAGTAGTGTTATGATTTAACCGTATTAAACCATTGTTTACAGTAGATTGTAAATTAACAGATGGACACTTTTAAATCTAACTTTACTCCAGTATAACAGGTACAGTTGATACACTGCACTTTTTTCTTTTCTTGAGGGAAAGGTTTCTTTTATTCTCAGACCTTACTGACATCACCTGCAGAGAAAAAAGAAATTGTTGCTTAGTTCAATATATGCAAGGGACCAAAAAAAGTAAAAGTTTGCCAGATGCCGTCTCATCAAGCGGCACCTTCAGAGATAAGGATGTGGAGAGGAGGACTGATTAGGAATAGGTCAACGAAGTTCTTCAAAGTTTCTCAATTTGCAAATGTAGAAAAAATCTGTACTTTGTTCAACTTTTTTAGAAAAAAAGTATTTAGCGACCATGTATTATACAATTGTTGCTTTTCTGATTATTATTATTATTAATACCTTTATTTAATGAAATAGTCCTGATGACATTAAATGTCTTTTACTGGGCAAGGTAGTGACTACATAAAAGCAAAACATCCCAAAAAATGCTACAAAAACATAATAAAATGCAAGATCTACAACAGTATATACAAATACTCCTAACATAAAACATTAGCAGCCTCTCAAGAGAAAAAAAACAAACAAAAAATACATTCACAGGTCTGACTCTAGTCCTTATGAACACAAACAGATATTTGAAAAGATTCAACCTCAGGTCTTTTGGTAAATGATTCCAGGTCCAAAGTGCGTGGTAAAATCTACCGGTTATTATGATGTTACCAGCCTGGCAGTCAGTAGTCTTGCCTCGTAAGGCTAGAAATCCAGCCTCACTGAATGAACTAAACATAAGATTATGAATTTCATTGTTTCACTTTAGCATATAAAACTTTACTAGCGGTCACGCTGACCCTTTATAGTACATTTGAAACTGTACTAAAGGGCTTAGAAATATCATGAATATTGAAGTCGTTATTAAATGTCTTTAAAAGTTTTACCATTTTATTAACCAAGGGCAACCTGCTGCGAGAAAAAGAAAAGTACCCTACTGGAGTTTAATTTTCACTATCAGTCTTTTGGTAACAGTAAATGTTTTTTTTTTTCTCTGAGTCTCATTTGGGATGAAACCCTTCATTTCATATACAGTAAGCCATGTGTGAGCTGAGTCTGTAAGCTGTGTGGCTGCTTCGTCAGCATCACCTCAAGGCTGTGTAGCTTCTGACTAGCATGGAAGAAGAAAATGATGATGATGGTGATGATGATGATAGTATTGGAAGCAGTGATGAACTGCCTGCCACTGATGTGGTCCACTCTCCCGGGATTTTTGAAGCCAGGTGTGTGGGAGCGGTGATAGCTTCTCTTGAAAGAAGGGTTTAATATAGTGTCGGCCCACCCTTTGCAGCTATAACAGCTTCCGGTCTTTTGGGAAGGCTTTCCACAGGTTTAGGAATGTTTTTTGGAATTTTTGACCATTCTTCCAGAAGCACATTTGATGTTGGATGAGAAATCCTGGCTCACAGTCTCTGCTCTAATTCATCCCAAAGGTGTATTTTCAGGCTGAGGTCAGAACTCTTCCACACCAAACCTCCTCCATATCTTTATGGAACTTGCTTTGTGCACTGGTGCACAGCCATGTTGGAACAGGAAGGGACCATCCCCAAACTGTTCCCACAAGGTTGGGAACATGAAATTGTCCAAAATGTCTTGGTATTCTGAAGCATTAAGATTTCCTGTTATTGGGAACTAAAGGCCAAGCAAAACTCCAAAAAAAAACAACACAACACCATAATCCTCCCTCAACCAAACTTTACACTTAGCACAGTGCAGTCAGACAAGTACCGTTCACCTGGCAACAACCAAACCCAGACAGATGCCAGATGAAAACACTTGATTCGTCACTTAAGAGCAGTGGAGATGAGTTCTCTTGAATCCAGTGAAGTGCTTTACACCACTGCATTCGACACTTTGGATTGTGCTTGGTGATGTAAGGCTTGGATGCAACTGCTCAGTTCCATGAAGCTCTCTACACACTGTTCTTGAAATAATCTGAAGACCACATGAAGTTTGGAGGTCTGCAGTAATTGACTCTGCAGAAAGATACATCTGAACGCTACAATCCTCAGCATCTGCTGACCTTGCTCTGTGATTCCACTTTCCGGTTGAGCTGCTGTCGTTCCCAGTCGCTTCCACTTTGTTATAATTCCAACAGTTGATTGTAGAATATTTAGTAGCGGAAAAATGTCACGACTGTACTTGTTTCACAGGTGGCATCCTATCATGGTACCATGCTGGAATTCACTGAGCTCAAGAGAGCAACCCATTCTTTCACAAATGTTTGTACCCTCCACCGCATGTCCAGCATGGACCTTGCCCTCCAGCAGGCCCCGGGGACCAGTCTGCAGGTCTGGATACTTGATTTTACACACCTGTTGCCATGAAAGTGATTGGAACACCTGAATGAATATTTGTGGCAATATAGTGTCTATATAAGTAGCTTTGCATGAGACAAAATCCTTCTTTAACATGTGTTAGGCCTACACTCAGTCAATCCTTTGTCTGAAGCAGGCTCTTTAAGTTCCTTTCCCTTTAATTTCTTTTGCTTGCGATTGGCTGCCCCTTGTAAACTAAAGGTTTGAACAGCAGGTGGGTGGAGCTGCCTGTAGATGACCTTATGATGTAATGTTTTGATTGACGAGATCTTAAATGAACAAAGACCTCCTAAATCTAAAAAAAAAAATGAAAAATCAGCATGCAGGATATGATCATACATCCACTGGCATCATTCTCTCATTTTTACTTTAAAAAGAAATGGACCTACTTTAATAGCTCCCTTCTGTTATTTCTCTTGTGCAGACCGGTCTAATCAATAATTCCGAACAATGAATTTGAAATGATTGCAAAGGTGACTGAGAGAGCACCAAATGATTTTCCGAGTGTCAGGTCATATTTTCCTCTTCAGGGCTAAACACTTGTGTAGTAAAGAAGAAAAAAAAACTTTTTTTTCTGCTTTAAAAGTGCAGTTATTGGTTTTCAAACTTGGGAGAAATTGTTTTCTTTGACCTTTATTGATCAGACTGTCCTAAAGCGGCACAAATAAAGCAGCATAAATTCTCACAAACTGAGAGCCATTCCCCTGACATGCATAAGGGATCACACTGCTAAGACCTTATGCCATGTTTGACTGTGACCTCGGTTAAGAAAGTTCAGGGGTTTGTGCCGTTGTTTTGAAGCTTCGAACCAAAACAAATACATGAGAGGTGAATAACTCAAAGTTTTCCACGATTCGCAAGAATCACATTACTTTTCCAGCACTCATGTCATCACATGCTTGTAAATCCTCTGTCAGTTTCAGCTGACCACACATTACTGTGGGCTTTAGATTTGTGTTTCATCGTTGAGAGATGTCTTGCTTGCCATCCTCTAATAACATTTTTTAAAAAGTCTAAGAAATCCAGGATGGAAGTGGATGTTTGCCCCTCGTGCTGCTAAAACCAACTGCTGCAAACTTTTGCCCCGTGCACACTGCAGAAGGAAACTCGAGATGTTTTTCTTGCAGTTTGTGTAGCAGATGTCCTTGGCGATGTGGGTGTAGCTAACTGTGAGCTAAAGCAGCTCCAAAACCATCCTTTGAGAAGAGCTGTGACCCCGTGCCCGAGCACCAAACCTGCCCTCTTTAACCTGTCATGTCATGTCATGTTCATGCTGGTCTACTGACCCTTGCTGCTGCCTCACCACCCACTCAGTCCACCATCACAGCTCCACAAGCAAGAGCCTTTTCTGCTGTTTAAAGATTTATGCAGTATTCTCGTAGTTCTTAATCTCAATTTTCTAACATAGATGAAAAAGAAAAGAAGTCAGACTTTTTGGACACATATACATTTTAACTTGTATGGCACCCTTCATACATGCACCTTGATGATCGGAGGAAAAAGATGGAATAATAAGTAACACAATACAGTCTGTGAAATAGAATAATGCATAAAATAAGTATGAATATAAATAAAAGTGGTAGCACTTTATAATAATGTCACACTATTAAATAGCGCTTTTGAGGGCCCCGAAAAGCGCTATACAAATGCAGTCCATCATTATTTTTATTATTATTATTATTACTATTAAGCATTACTAAGGTATTAGCAAGTCATTAGTTCAGCATTTATATACCATTACTCCTCCTTAGTATGCCATTTATAAATACAAATATGTTCATCTATCTGTTACACCATGTTCCGCTATCGCTGCTACTACATCACTATTAGTAATAATCATACACATAGTCATAATAATCTGTGTTTGTTAATGACATAGTAAGGAGGAGTAATGCTATATGAATGATGAATTAACCCCTTGCTCATACCTTAATCGCTAATGCTTATAGTTCCTAATAAATTTAATAATGTTTATTAGTGTGACATAATTATAAAAGTAAATAAAATGATGAAAAATGCATAAAATAAATAACAGCATATATATAATATTTAAAAACAAATTAATAACAAAAGTCAACAATACAAAAATAAAAATGAAAGTACAGACAAACAGGGAGTTAGCATTTGCCTGAACATGAAGCTAATGCTATAGTGTCTCAAACCTGCATTCATTGTAATGGCCAGCAGGGGGTGACTTCTCCTGTTACAAAACAATTGGCAGAATGCATAGATGTCTAAAACTACCTTACTTCCTAGTGATCTACATCCACAGTTGTCCACATTCTTTCTGTATTTACTGTCTCAGTTAGTAGTTTCAAGTATTACTGAATACAACATGATTTTTATTTTTCAAAAAAGCACCATTTAGAGTAAAGAACTGTAAAAACTGAATGCTGCACATAGGGATGTCATACCTACTATAGATTTCAATACCAAAATTATAAAAACGCGACTGTACTTACTTTTGTTTTAGTACTGTAGGTACCACAGCTAGCATATGTAGCGAGGCTAGTTCTCCCAGAACCGATGGGAACAATAAAGCTACACGTGGAAAATGGACTGCAGCTGCCGCGCTATCCCTAATCGTTGATAAGAAACATGCAGCAAGTAGCAACTTTTTTACTTGCTTACTTTTTTTTGTCTTTTTGAGCTGGCATCACCACTGTGAAAACAACTGTGCTCCTAGTCTAAAGGCGCAATTCCCAAAGTGTGGGACAGCACATTGGCCTTAACGCTATGCATATGACTGGGTAGCTTTAACAATTTATAACCAAAAACCTGTTGTTGTTTTTTAAGGAAACCCATCAATTGCTCCTGTATTTTGATTAGAGGCAAGATTCAGAGTGAAGATTGGGTCACAGCACTCTTGACTTTGGGCTAGCATTATATCCAATCATATAACATAAATTAATATAATGTAACGTCACATTACAGCTCATAGTAAAGTTATTAGCCTACTGGGTAAAAGTCCTATTTTTTCATCTTGTGTCCTGTCAACAAAATCAGCAAAAATAAAACTATATGTTAACACTGTAACAAACGATGTGGCTAAGGAGGTCACAATTTAAAACATCTTTATTATAAAGTTGTTTTAAAGCACTGAGAAGGCTATTTGGCTACAGTTTTACAGTTCAAGCCTCTTGTTGCTTTCAGTGGCCGGTTTCATGACACCGACGTCTTAAAAGCATAAATGTTTAACTACAAAATGAGCGTTACCAGACCAGTGGGTGATGCAATTGTATCTGCCTCTAACTCCGACAGGTTATGTTGTTCACAACTACAAAAAAGCACTTCTTACTTCAGCTGTTCTCTCAGACATAACTGTTTGCATTTAGTCGTGACAGAGCCCTGAAATACCCTCCCAAACCGAGCGGGATTTACAGAAAAATGATCCGCTACATTATCAGATGCAATTTCGAATAACTGATAACAGCCTCGCTGCTTACTGTTCAGTCTCTTTACAGTATCTGAGAGCGGTAAGGGAAGGAGAGAGGAGAACTTTGGAAATATGAAACCTGCAACAGGAGGACAGAAACATGATAAGAGAGCAAACGCAGAGAGAAGGAAAGGATTGTAAGGAAGAGATGGCGTGCGAAATGAGAACAAGCACGGCTCAATATTTCAGTGAGAAAGTGCTTTCGTCTTTTACTTCATGCATGGGTCAGAAATGTGTCAAAATCACTGTGCATACACTCGCATGTCTCTACTTGTACCTTCTCCCCATTAATCTCCACTTTCAGAATCTGCTAAAGACTGTGTACAGCACTGTGCATAAATACAATGAAATCTCCATCCTCCTTGTTTTTTATTAGCCGCCATCAATATCACTCATTCCTTCCAGTTACAAAGCTGGAAACGTCATCAGCGTAACTGAGAACATCACTTCTAGTAAAGCGATGAGTCATTGCAGTCTGTTTTACTGCTGAGGGTGTGATCATTTTACTATGAAAAAGTCTTGCCAGTGGCTCGCTCTCTCTTTTCTTTTTACTGTTTGTCTCATTGCTGCACCTGTTCAACGTGCAGTCTCATTTCTCTGCTTCATTCACCGTCCTGTCTGTTTTTGTTTCCTCTTTTCTTTCCTGTGGCTTCTGCCCATTGTTTTTCCTTTCTTCACTCTTGCTGCTGATAAATGTGCCCGTTCTTTGTTTAAGTGCACCAAACCACCTATGTTTACCTTTTGCCTGACAAGGAGCTGGCGTGGCCAGATGAATAATGGTTCTGTCTGGAAGGAGCAAAACAGTGTGACGCTACTGTAGCTCTGCCAGGCCTCGTGAGGAGCAGTTGATGGTTTGGTCAACAAAGCATGTGACTTTGACATGAGAGCCTCCTGTTTACAGACTGTTTTCTGTCTTTTTAACTGTGGCCGTGAGATTTAGCTAACCTTAATCCATTTAATCAACTCAGTTTATGCAATTTCTAGTTGCTACCTGTGCAAGAAAAACTGCATGATCCTCCATCCATCCAACTTCTTCCCTTAGTCCAATTCAGGGTCACCGGGGTTCAGCCATAGAGTAAGAGGCACAGTACACTGAAAGAAGTGCACTGGCATTTAAAGGTTCTATTCCATGTTTTGAGTTTCCGTTTGAATAAGCTGAGCTGTTTCTCTGTGTTGTAAATGTAAAGTAGTTTATGTAATGCACCCCTCTGCCTGGCCTGTGTTTCTGCAAAAAACACCATTGTATATTCAACCCATTGTCCTGCCTGGCATATATCAGCTCCCAGACTGTACACACCGAGATACAAACGCACACACCTGAACCGTCAAGTGGACACGGCCTCGTGTCACCTGATGGTTTAACGGGGAAAAGAGCTGCAGCTCAATACTTACAACTCCCACCTATGGTTGTGGGAGAGAGACAGAACAATAGAAAGGACAGAAACAAAGGAATTGATGGCTAAGAGGCAGAGAAAAAGAAATTAAGAATTGAGAAAGAGAGAGAGAGATGCAGAGCAGATGGATTCGGACACTTTTGAAACCAGCCCAGAGAAGAGAGCATTTACAGTAGAGCGCGTCGGTGTGAATGTTAATGCTCGGGGACGTCGTTCTCGTTCTCACAAATAAAAGATTGTGTCTCTCTTTCTTTCGATTTTGTTCCTTTGCCTGGTTTTACCTTGCTTGCTCACTCTGAATGAATGCTATTTCTCTCTTGTGTGTGTGTGTGTGTGTGTGTGTGTGTGTGTGTGTGTGTGTGTGTGTGTGTGTGTGTGTGTGTGTGTGTGTGTGTGTGCGGCTGACTGATATTGGTTTTTGAGAGTTGTTTTCGCCTCACTTTTCACCTCTTCCCTCTGATCTTTTATCACCACACAAACTCTCTCTCTCTCACACACACACACACACACACACACACACACACACACACACACTTGCAACTAGGTTTCAATAACAGATTATTACAGAAGCCTCGCTAACCTTTCATCTCTACACACAGAAAAAAGTATATCCTCTCACTCACACGGACACACACAAACACACACATGCGCGTTTATCGATCAGACCAATTTTAGAGCCTCACATAGACTTCCTTTGAGTTTGTAGCCACTCTTAAATCATTTCATCTAATAACTAATCTGTGTGTGTGTGTGTGTATGTGTGTGTGTGTGTGTGTGTGTGTGTGTGTGTGTGTGTGTGTGTGTGTGTGTGTGTGTGTGGTCAGCAAATCTCATTTATCACCATAGTTCAGGTCCCCTCACTGCCATTCGGCCCCATGCATCCTGTACCCACAGCAATATGGTGGATCACAGAGGAGAGGAAGTGCGCTCATCTTTGCAGAGCCAACGATCCATAAAGCAATATGGGAGTTTATGAGCTCTCAATGTTGTTCAATATGAGGCCAAGTTCAACTATGCAATAGCCCTTTGTCTTTTTTTTTCTTTTTTTTTGTCTTTTTCTCTTTTTTTTGTTCTCTTTTCCTGAATTTCTTGCTATTGAGTGTGAAAATGTGAACTTTGGCTTTAAAAAATATGCAAGCAGGAGGAGAAACGCAAGTGGGTGATACTAAAGGACAGCAGTCATGCCATTAAAAGTTTAACTTACATTATTTTGAGCTTCATATAGATTTAGGTTGGAATTGTTTCTAGATTAAGTAACACATAGATGATCATAAAATACTGATTATAATTTATATAAGTAGAGGTAAAATAAGTTATCTAAAGACTGATCAACAGCACCAACTGCAAAAATATAACTTTTTCAAACACAAAAATGAAGTACAGTGGAACCCCGACTTATGAAATTAATTCGTTCCCGAGGGTCTTTCGTAAGTCGAAAATTTTCGTAAGTCGAAGCACCCATCGCGCCTTTTGAGTGAACGATAGGCTATAGGCTAATTGCTAATGGCAACAACAATACGTCGTTCAAGTAGATCAGCGAAGCGCAAGTACGAAAGCCACGGGATTGTCACATGATTCGGAAGGCATTGTGGGCATTGTAGGCATTCTGGGCTCAGCCAATCAGAGTCAGCGGATTTCGTAACACGGGCATTTTGTCGTAACACGGGCAGAAATATTGCCGTTCAGTGCCTTTGTAACTTGAATTTTTCGTTTAACGGGGTATTCATAAGTCGGGGTTCCACTGCATCAACTGCATCAACTCACCACAGTTTTTTTCCTGTCTAATTGGTACAGTTTTAATTAAATCCAAATTTCCAAAAGACACATCATGCAAAGTGCATAACAAGATAAGTGAAGCCAAAGTGAACGGACATACAAAGTACCGGAAGGATGCAAAACACACGAAAAGTCATTTAAACACACTGAAGCACAAAGAGAAGCATTCAGACAATTATGTGTCACGAATGGTGGCGTGCTGAGGCTTCAATAAAACCAAACTTTAACAGATCAACGGTTCAAATTAATCAAAGTCCAAAAATGCAAAGAACATTTTTTAAAAAGAAGCAAAACCATGAGGAGCTGGGAGTAAGTAGGAAGCCAAAAGAAATAACCCAGAGAGGAACATGAGGGAGTATACACAGACACCCTGACAAAGACAGAGGGGAGGACGAGTGTTCATGCACTGAGGGCTGACTGTGAATGAGAAACAGGCGGAAACAATCTGGACAGTCACAAAGGAGGAAGTAAAACTAATAGAAGGCATGATGGAAAACAAACCTTCAAAGTAAAGCAGAAAATATCAAAAAAAGAGATGTGAAGACAGAGACAGGGGGGCTAACAGAAAGCAGATCTTAAAATTAGGTAAATACAAAAAAAAGTCCACCTTTACTGCTTCCAGTGGAATTAAACGGGTAATCAAATGCACTTGATTATCTGAATCAGCAAGTATGAGCACCTCTATAAAAACAAAACTTCTGGCTTGCTGTTCTGAAGCATTCAGGTGTGTGTTCGCACAACGCTGAGGGAAAAAAGACTTTATCAGTATTCTTAGAGGGTTGGATTTTCCAAATTTTAAGACCTGGTAAGGACCAGACTTTAGACTTTCTTTTACGGAGCAGTCAGCTACAAAGTTGAAACCGCCTGATTATTGTTGTTTAGGTCCCAATCACGCCAATGGAGCATGGATGTAGGGTGTTTTCTGGGATACCGACTTTCGATCCATTGGTTCCTTCGGGTTGTTTAAATTTAGCATTTGGGCTTGTTCTGCTTCATCCCATCGATGCTTGGACAGATTGAGTGTCACAACAATAGTTCCCTCAAGTCCCTTTATATTACAATGATCCTAAAGTAAAAGAAAGAAAATCCAAACGTCAGACAACCCTAATGGCCAAGTTCTTGGCGACAGTGGGAAGGAAAAACTCAATTTTAACAGAAAGAAACCTCTGGCAGAACCAGGCTTAGGGAGGGGCAGCCATCTGCTGCAACCAACTGGGGGTGGTGAGGTTGGGGGGGTGGACAAAAGAAACTCTGTGGAAGACAGCCAGAGATTTAAGGCCTTGGACTTTTTCTCAACTTCCTCAAGCTATTCCGTTGTTGGCAGGGCATGCTGTCCTGCTGAGGGAGCCCACTGCCATCGGGGAGTGCTATTTACCTAAGGTTAAGTGTATTTTAGCCTTTTCCAAGGTCCCAAAACAGGAAATTTTAAGGACATCATGTTTCATTGTTTGATGAAAAATATCATCGTTAATTGGATATATAATGTATAATAAGTTAATAATAAACCATATATTTACTTTCAATACGTATATGATCTGGTGTGAGTGAATTAAGGCATGGGAAACATTTCCTTTACCATGATGTTCACCACTCTAGTTTGCCTTTGTCTATGGGAAATTTTAATGTTTGCTCTACATAAGACACAATAGGCTCATTCAATCTCTATTTCCTTCACTTCTGCTAACCTAAACAGTTGGTGCTGTATCTGAAAAAAAAAAAGTGATTATTCTGTTTTAAAGTAAGACCTATTCGAAGTTGAACTGCTGACAAACTTTAATGAGCAGTTTAATTACATTGAGCCAAACTCCATCCTGGTGCCACGCCGCACGCACAAACCGACACACAAACCTCTGGTCGCGCCTGCGGTAACATGGCAATCGTGCCAGCTGAATGGAGCAGATGGTCGCAGGACTGAGGCTGGGGAGCTTGAGTGACTGGTGGAAATGCTGGCAGGGACGGAAAGAGGGCTTGATGGGCGCAAATATGAGGAACTAATTACAGTGGTAGCCACTGCATTAGTCGATTGTGTTGCATTTATCATGAGCACTGCAGACGGCCAGTTACATTACTTATTTTAGCAAAAGAGTTGAATATGGGGGACCAAAACTGTCAAGATTTTAATAAATGAGTCATAAAAACATAATATTCAAACACAAAATAGCATTAAAAATGAATGTAGGTAATAATTCATTTATAAAATCATTGTAGTCTATTTGTCTTGTCTCTCGTGTATTTTCTGATGTTTTAATTTCCTCGTGTAGTTGCATTTTTGCATTGTCTGTCCTCACTGTGTGTTGCAAAAAGTTTAAAAAGTTGCACTTTTTCTGTATTTGATGTCTATTTCTATTACTTTTGCTATATTTGTAGAATCTTTTAATTAACTTTATTTACTTTTTTGTATTATTTTCCTTTTTTCTCTTTATTTCACTCTTCTTTTGATGAATAAATGCGTGGCTGGTTTTGTGGTGTTATGGTGTTGCTCTTGACTCTTAGAAAGTTCCCTTGCTTTTCATGCCTTTCTACAGTATAGAGTTTGCAGTAAGGTAGGGAACAAAAATGGTTGTTTTTGTGCACGCAGCTAAAACTGGGAGAAAAGCCTACCCTTATCTAATTGCCCGGGGTTCCCACACACCAACAGAGTCGTGTCTACTCCCCATAATATCTTCAAAGTCTTGTACTCTCGTCAGCCAAGTAAAGTCTCCAAGTGAAACCCTCGGTAAAGGTCAACCAATGCAATTTGAATATCTTTGATTAAACGGTGTGCCTGTGCCAGACCTAGACTGTAGGTCAGTGCCTCAGAGAAATGATATCCACCCCTCTAACCCCACTTGTCCCTCCCCAAGTCTTCACTCTCGCGTCTCCCTCATTGTCGAGGGTCACGTCTGCTGCACTCCCCTTTCAGCAATTTATGTAATCCCTCAATCCTTGATTCCCTCCCACTGTTCCCTCTGTCCTTCAGCCCTCCCTCGTTCACGTTCTTTCACTGTGTCGAGCTCTCGTATTCACACGGTTTTAGTCCTCAGATCTCCGCTCCTGGATGTTTCTTTGTCTTGATTTCATTCTAACGCATTCGGAGCACACGCCAGTGAAGCGATTCATCAGCAGACAAGTGCTTTAGTTACAAATTCCACCATGTTCAGCCGTGGCTGTAGTTATAGAATAGAGTGAGATCAGATATATGGGATTTTCCATCAGTTTTACAAGAGGGGCAAAAAAGAAAAAGCTGTTTAAGTTATCTAGGTTAACTGGTTGTGCTGACCTTTAAGTGTTGTGTATGTATGTAATCAAGTTAGCTAGCCTGCTGGCCTTTAAGCATAATGACTACTGTGGTCATGAATGGCTGAAAATCATTAATTACACTGTTTGCGTTTCTCCCTTTTTGAATCTGTCAGCATAGTTAACATGCTCTGTAAGACAAATTGTCTCAAACGTGACCCTTTTTTTTCTTCTTCTTCTGTTTATGTGTGTAGTTTGTCCTGGTACAGAGAACAAATTGAGCACACTCTCAGACCTGGACCAGCAGTACCGCACCCTGAAGAAGCTCTACGAGAACTGCGAAGTCGTCATGGGGAATCTGGAGATTACCAGCATTGATCGAAACCGCAACCTCTCCTTCCTCAAGGTACGGGGGTGAAACCGTCTCTGGTCCGTTTGCTTTAATGGATTGATGGCGAGCAAGAGAGAAAGACTGGGCGTTTTAGCATTCTGTATTGGGCAACAGATGGGATTCAGGACCACGGAGAGAGACAGGCAGAAAGACGGTGAATGTTTTACAATGAGAGCGCTCAGGCTCTGTCTCTGCTCACTCATTCTGTTTTCTCCATCGTAAACACTCACTACTTTATGGTCAGTGCAAAATCAAGATTTTTAGATAAAGGCATAATCCTCTTAAACCTTCACTGACTCATCATTGTGCTAAACTATGCATAAATCATGGACTACAAATGTGGATAGTAAAAGTGATAGTGGCTAAATATAGACAGAGATGAGGCTGGAATGTATTTTTGGAGACACAAAGAAAGAGCTGGAATGTTTCGGCATCTCAGTCGGACACAGAGATCCCAGTCAGGAGGCTTAACCCAGTTTTGATTATGTTCAAGATGTAAGGTTAACACGGCGCACACAGACAGAAAAGGTTTTCTGAACTCATTAGAGTTCATTTGTTGAGTAAAATGATTCTATATTGCATATTTACGAGATCCAAATATATACTATAGTCAAGATTTAGAAAACACAGTCAGTTCATTTCAACATCAAGTACAATAGACGTGCTTGTTTTTGGTGTTAAATATAGATGCAATTAGCCATAAACTCCACGTTGCAAATATTGATAAATCGATTTGCGTGTCTGATTTAAATATTCTCTTTCTGTATTTAAGGCGCTCCCACAAATGTATATAGAACATGGTCAGTTGCAAAAATCTGACCCATTAGGTGATGCCAGCTCACATCACCCAATGGGTCAGTAGATGCTTTTCAACACATCCAGCTGGCAAAATGGCACATAAGGACCATTATATGAGCTAATTATAGTTGGTGCGCACATGCAAGCCACTGTGGAGCCCATCTCCACCCCTCTCCCTCCTTTTCGTGCTGTTTCTGAGTCAGTCAGTATACGAGCGGTCACTGATGTTTGCTACATTCTGCACTGGTCTCTCTCAGTGTTTCTCAGTGCTCTCCATGCCAGCAGAGCAACCAAATTTAAACTACTGCAGATAAAAAACAACCCCCCCCCCCTTTTTTTGGATTGCAGAGGTGCTGAATGAAATGTATTTTAAAAGATAACCAATTTAACAAACTCTTAAAAAGTTGGATAATGCCTTTCAGAGACAACGCTTTTGCATTCAAGGCAGCTGACTCACTGAATCTCTTATCTGGTGGGAGTTACAATAATTTAACAAGCAAAGGGTTGAGAATTTTATTCACTTCAAGAGAACCCATAGATATTGATTGAAGCCCTTTGCCAAGACAATACAACACATCACAGTACAATGGAACTCATGATAAGAGGCAGTGGTAAGAATTACAATGGAAGAAACGTCTGTGAAAGACTGCAGGCAAATGAGAGGCACTCTGAATGCAAAGTGCCATCGCCATTCCAGCTGAACACAGTCATCTCCTGGGTCTGCAGCTGCTTTTGGAGTGTGTGTGTTTCTCTGTGTGTGTGTGTGTGTCATCCGGCCTGTGTTTTAAAATTCACTTTTTTCTCTACTGCATGCACACATACTGTATGTGCCACCAGGCCCAGTCCCTCCTCCCTGCTGTTTAATGAAGTGAGGTGCAGTCTAATTACTGGGCCAGAGCTATCAAATGAATACCATAAACAGTCCCATTAGGCCCAGCATCATTAGAGAAACAATTAGGCATCTGGGGGATTGTTAACTGAAAGTGAAGCGGGAGGGGGGGACAGTTGTAAAGCAGTAATCCTATTGGCTACAAGAAATCAGTGAGACCCCACCTGGATTTTTAAAAGCTCACTCATGGACCCTTCTAAAGCTTGGTAGAGTTTACCTGTAAAAAGTTGCATAGACAAAATCAATAAAAATCAGTTCTGACTTGTTGATCACCAAACAAAACCAGATGGAAATTGTTTTCTATTCTTAACCATAAGCAGTGAAGTCACGCTGCTTCCTGTTCCTCTTGCTTGTCAGTCTGCAACTTAAAATACTTCCCCTAAACTTGGAGCATATGCATAATGGTTCATGAAAAGTTCAGCATCGGCACATCATCTGCACATACACACATCTGAGCGCAGCACACAGGCTCAAACACGTTGAGCCGCAGGCAGCGTGGAAACGACAGGGAAAATCAGCAGCTTGGGAGGAACATAAAGTATATATGGACGAATGGATGGCCACGGCACAGAGGGATGGAGAGGTAAAAAAAAGAAGAAAAGAAGGAGAGAGAGGAAAGAGAAGAGCAAGAGGGATGTCACTTTTATGGCAGGCAAAAACAGCTGCTGTGTGAAAATTACAGTGTGCAGCTATTGTGTGTGTTTGTGTGTTTATGAATGGGGGGGGGGAGTTTGATACAGGGCAGAAGTGAGGAAGAGAGGGCAGCGACAGACATGTAGGCATGGTGATTTTAGCCTGGTGAGGTGCTGACAGTTAGATGGATGATATGGCTCTGCAGCCTTCTGTGGTGCAGCTTTGCTCTAAAGCACATTTCCTTGACTTTTACTTAGTCTCTGCCTCTGTTCAGTGCACTCAGATATCGCAGATTGGGGCCAATTTTTACTTACAAATACATCCTGATGCTTTTTTTCACATACCTTACAGGCCCACACAGGTGGAGCATTTTCAGTCACTGTGCAGCTTTCCTGTGTGGAAAATATGTCAAATTTCAAGACACAGTTTTAAATAAAGGAGATACTTGAAGCCTTTAATGTCTTGATTTCTTGGCTTTGATGGGAGGTCACATGTATTAAATTACTGCCAATGCAGAGGTCAGCTGCCCCCAAGTCGACCCCAGTCTAATCCAGAGGAAGGCGAATAGAAATTATGTGATGAGGGTATGAACGAAGATTTTAATAGATCTTATTATCAGGTCATACAGGCCACGAAGTCAGGCTCAGCCTACAATCCTGGAAGATCAGTGTTAGACAGACTTAACACAGCCAGCTGATGATGCAAAGCTCATCAATATGCTGATCGCTTTGCAACCCACCTCCACTTCCATCAGTGTCACAACAGTGTCCAGTATCACTGATGCCTGTTTTATGTACTTATTTTAGTTAATGCTTCACATCCTGTAATACAGGGCTTTTTAAACAAGTTTGCAGTATAGTAAGGATTTGTCTGAATGCACTCATTGGATTGACCAATAACTATAAGACCAAGGAACTCAGGTGAAGGGCAAAGCAGATATTAGTCATAGATAAGAAGTGACATCACTATCATCACTGTCAGCTGAAATTCTTAACAAGCAGTATCAGGTCTCGAAAGTTCCCAGACGTTTTCGTGCTTAGTAGAAACTTCTCTCTGAAAGTGTCGGTGGTTCTTTAGAAGTACTTTAAGCAGAGAGATGAATGTTTTGTGACCACAGTCACAGGTGTCTGAAGGGCATCACCATGCTGCTGCCTTGCATACCCCCTCTTTCTAGTTTGCTGGCCAGCTCCCTTGGACGTTGTCTGTCTGTCACTCACAATGACCTATTTTCCCAGAAGTGAAGCGAGGAGCCGCGCCAAGTGGCCCGCAGTGGCCCACAAGCAGCTAATGATGTCACCTAGGCTGAAGGACTCTTCATTAAAGCCGGATCAATCTGCTTGCTAGCGCTGCAAAACACAGGGCGCGATGCCAGGTCTGCAGCTGAGAGCGCGGTGGCGGCCGGGTGTCTATCCACGAAACCACGAAAACGTCACACGGCGAAGCGCTCGTGTTGCAGGGTGCGCTTTAAACTCTCTCTAAAGTTCCCCCAAGAGGACTGAATCCATCACAAGTTGGGGATACAAACACACATTCTTGGACACGCACACAGTCTTGAGCAATAAAGGGAGATGAATGACACGGTCACTGAGGTGTATACTCTATGTCGACATGCAGACGGAGACACTCTTTACTGAGCTTATCTCTGGCAAACACCAGCAAGGAGAGACAGAGAGAAAACAGAGATACAGCTTTTTTAACCGGGACTCATTTCTGCTTTTTTTTTCTTTTTTTTAAAGAATGGCAGCGAGGATGTGACTTCGGTTCAGCACAGCCGGGAAACAGAGGAGAGAGGAAAATATAAAGTCAGATGAGACAGGCGAGAAAAGAGACTTCTTCCACCAAAGGCTTTCAGCTGAAAATGAAAGCGTTCAGTTGTTCTGCAGCTCAGCTATTCTCAAAGCGTACATCCTGAGACTACGTCTGCTGCCTCTTACTGTATGCATATACGTGCATCCGAACGAGGCCACGCTTAAGCGGAGCAAAGGTCACTCGGCTCAGAGTGGTGCTGTTCGTTTTCTTTGATGAAGCTTCCTCCTTGCTCTTTTACGTCATAACCTCTTCGGATTTGGAGGGATTTTTCTTATTTTATGTCCTTGCTCTAACCCTCTGAGATCGGAGTGTTAGCCAGAGATTACGGCTTCTCCGTGTCATTATTCAGAGCTCTTCTGATCGCTCGCCTCTCTGTCTGAGAGTGCGGTCCTATGCCATTAATTTACCGCGAGGCAGTAATTCATACTCCACTCTATCACACTTGTTTCACCGTGTCTGCCCTTCAACATGTTTGCCATTCATCCTAGTTAGTTATGATATACTATACTGACACTTACTTTGTGTACTTTCTCAAGGTGTGGCCTCTTTTATACAGCGAGGAACATCTAAAAGCTTCTGAAATATAATATTATAGAGAATGATGTTCTAGGGGAAACCCTTATATGCCGTGGGGCCACTATGCCAACGTTGTTGTTTTCCATTGAAGCAGTCTCCTCTAGGATAACAGGTCTTTGACCCATAGGGCCCAGGGGGCTCAGCAAATGTTTTAGCATTCAAATTATAGAAATCATATGCTGTGGCTTTCATGGTCACCAAATCCTAAACCAATTTGTCCTCTAGAACTTGGACTTGTGTGGAGTCCTGTGTTAAACAGTCCACTACCTAAATTCTAGACTCTTTGTTTGGTGTATCTTGCTAGTACCTGGTTACACTTCCTTTTCTTCCAAAACTGCCTTAATTCTTTATGGCATTGATTCAAGAAGGTACAGCAAAGTCATATTCAAGAAACCAGTTTGAGACGATCTGAGCTTTGTGACCTGGCGTGTTATCCTTGCTGGTAGCAACCATCAGGGGATGAGTACACTGTGGTTATAAAGGGATAAACATGGTCAGCAACAATCCTCAGGTAGGCTGTGGTGTTTAAACAATGCTCAGTTGGCACTGAGGGGCTGAAAGTGTGCCAAGAAACACCAAAAACCTCGAAGTGTTGATATAAAGCCGGACGGATCTATGCTTTCGGGTTATTTGAATCAAATTCTGATCCTAGTCAAGACTCATCAGACCAGGCAACGTTTTATTATTCCTTATTTTTTCTGGTGTTCCAATCTTCCAGTAGAGTTTCCATGCCTAATGGTACCTGGCAAAAGGAATAAAGAGAATCACTTGTAAATATTTTCATCACTGATTAAAAGCATCTATTCATTGTCTCACGTCAGCTTGATTTGATAATTGCAGAATCTTCCACCACTTGCTTCTCAATGACTCTAATTCCCTCTGTGCTTTTTTTTTTTTTTTTGGGGGGGGGGGGGGGGGACTGAGAAAAGAGCTCTTCCCTCAAAGTGAGGGATGTTATTTACATGGAGAGAGACAGAGAGAGGTACGGTACAGGGCCACTGTGGAGGTCAAGTACTTTCTCTCACTCTCCGTCCCTGCTCTCTATAAATGTTTCATGCTATTGTGCTCCACGTTGCTCAATAGCTGCCACAGGGCCTCTTCACCACGTAATGACACCATGATCCCGAGCGACAGTGGGAAGAAGGGGGGCTTACTAGCTGGGTGGATCGTACAGTTTCATTAGCCTCTGAACCGCTGAGGAGCTCATAAAAGGTTGGGACTGTCGCTTGGAATGGGGGGCTGTTAGCGCCTCGCGGGCGCCCAGCAGCGTTTGCATAATTACAGCTCTTAATGCTGAGAAAATTAGCACCCTGCTCGTGCCAGCCAGCACCCTGCCAGATCACGGTGGCACTGCCCCGATGTATCTTATAGCTCGTTAATTGTCGGATAATGGAGATGTCGAAGTCCAAGAGAAGAAAAATAGAACACTTTACTCTGTGTTCTTTATTTATTGAAAAATTTTTTGGCTCCTTTACCAGAGTGGAGCCTAGAGTTAAGTAATCTCTTAAGAAGAAGAATGGCAGGAAAGTAGAGACTAGAGAAAAAAATAATGAGTGAAGCATTCTATTTGTCGCAACGATTGCCTTGCTTCATACATTTTCAAAGGCATGAGAAAACATTTGGCCATAATATGTGTTTTTATTATCCGTAATGCATCTTCTTAGAGCTACAACATATGTGTGCACTTACTCTACCAACCTTTTTTTTAAAGACTTACAAAAGAATGAACATAAACGACCAAAAACATCTTGATGTCTGACAGCTAAGCATTGGCAGCTCTGTCATTTCCACCCTTTCTATCTCTTTGATTGCCAAAGATAAACAAAAGCTAGCAAAGTGAGCAGAAATGCTTCCTTTCATGTAAGTTGCTGCTTAGACTGGATCAAGTTATTACTTCTGCTTTGTTGCTGCAAGTGCAGCTGTTTTATTTGAGCACCGAGGTGCACGCCTTGATCATTTTTATGACTATCAGGCTTTGGTGCATTGATGTTTGTTTCATAACACATTTTCAAAGTGCCTGATGTTTTACTTTGGGGCCTATGTCTAAGTAACATCAGTGAGAACAAAAAACACCTTTAACTAAGAACTGTATCTACCCAATGTACTTTACTGTGCAACTATCTTGAACCACCCCTCATTTCTTTATATTTTTGTTGGAAAATTGGAAATAGGTGAAAACATTCATAGAAATACCAAAAAATAAGAGTTTGCCCAACTCTAATGAGCTTGAAAGTCGATATTTGGTGTGACCACCTTTATTCTTCAGCACAGTCTATCTATTAGGCAGCTTTTTCATCATTTCTTTAAGTAGTTTTCAGGAATAGTTCTCCAGGCTGCTTTCTGCCTTTTGTTCTGTTCTCTGTCAACATGATCTCACACTGCTTCAATAATGTTGAGGTCCAGGACCTGGGGAGGCCAATCCATGACTGATAGTGCTCTACTATGTGTTTTTCTATCCAGGTATGATTTTACTGCATTGGCATTTGAAGCTGCTGCCAATCAAATATTTTCCAGATGGTCTTGCATGGTGCATCAAAATCTAATAGTGCTTTTCTGTGTTCATAATTCATTAATTTTGACAAGGTCTTCAACACCACCGACTGAAATGCAGCTCCATGATGATTTTCAGTTACTATTTATCTTCAACGGATAGTTACTGAAGATCATGCCATATTTTTGGCTCTTTGGGAATCACCTTGTTGGTACAACATGGTTAAAAACTGTTATCAGTTAAACATGTTACCTTTTGTATTTTTCATAGATTCAAGTAAAGAAATGGGAGAAAATGAGGCTGCTAGAAACAAAGTTCCTAAACATACAATTTAAAATTGGTTCTCTGCCAGTATGTCTGTTATGTGTAGACACAAAACTGGTTCATCCCTGAAATTAGGCATTGCTTTTGTATGTTGAATGGTTCATAGGCCAGTGTTGAGCAGCTTAACAAACAAACCAACATTCCTCTGAAAATGGTCAGGTACAAGGACTGGACTGAAAATGAGTGGAAAAAGCAGTCATTTGAAAAGAAACACTTTAAAATACCTTCTGAAACCCTGGAGAGCTATTGATCAAAACCACCAGCAAATTCCCACAAAGTCTGGCTCCTCATAAGCGAAATATAAATAAATGAGGGACCAGAACTTCCCAGCCTTATATTTGTTGAGTATGACAAATCATTTATAAATGTGAAATATCCGATTGATATGATAAAGACAGAAAGTGATCATAAGTGTCTAATCTAGTGGACATCATCACATCTAAAATACTGTGTTACTTTTTCTTACAGAATAGTGTATCGTCTTCCAAGTTAAGCATCTTAGAGTAGCAACAGGGTTTAGCTAAATCTGGTGTTGCTATAAGCCCCTTTTGATGCACTGCCAAACTATCCATGACATACCCCGCTTCTTACAAACCAGCACTGGAAAAACCCCTGTTCCCCTCTGACCCCACATGGAGAAGTGTTCAAGTCAATGGCTGGATAACAGTGCCAGCGCTACTTGTGTTAAAAATATAAAGTTGTGTACTATTTATGTGTAGTTACAGAAATTTGGGTAAATGGCATGATCCGACCACTTTAAGAGCTTAATCTGATTAACGTGTGTGTGAGAGAGAGAGCTAATGGAAAACACTTTTCAACCATTAATTGTGATTAAACGTTTGGTATCTGAGAACAATTTTAGTTAATGGAGCTGCTTTTGAATAGAGAGTGCACATTAGAATTCTTCTGAGCCTTGATTAGGACGTGTATTAACTTTCCACAAACACACACTCTCCAACATTAGCTTAGCAGCCTAATGTTCAGGCTCTGCTATAGTTTGCCATCATTACTCAACCCCATCAACTCACCCAATTTGAATCCCCTTGATTCATTGTAATTTTTAATCAGAGTAGGCATCCTCCTCTACATTCTAGCAGGTTCAGAAGGGGGTCATCATTCACTGTGATCAGCTGTATGAAAAAGTAAAACACGAGGTAGTGATTGTAGCTTTACTATCTATTTTAACTTAAACCGGGATTGTTGGACTCTGTTACACGTTTTTACATGTTGTAATGTGCCTAGTAAAAGACAAAACACTGAGTTCAATCTCAGAACAGCAATGTCTTACTACAGCATCTCAGTGCCATATCAAACATGCGTGATTTAAGTCCGTCATACAGTCATACAGGTTGGTAGAAGTATGAAATCAGTGTGCCATTTGGCCTCTACATGGACTGGTGCATTAGCTTTAGCTGGTAATGGTTTGCGCCATGGCTAATCCCCAGGAGTTTTTGGAAAATACTCTGTGGACTAAAAATAGAAAATAGAGATGAAAATAGAACTATTTGAAAGGTTTCAATCCGGTTACATTTTCAACTATTACCATTGTAGCCCTTGCGTTATGTAGCAGGACTATGATCTAAAACACACCAACAACTTCACCTCTGAATTGCTCTGAAAAGATTTTGGAGTGGCCCAGTCAAAGTCCAAACTTCTGGTTGCACAACCAGCTGTGAGGACTATTTCTAGAAAATGATTTTCTTCCACAGAGACAGATAAGTCTGGATGACTTTTACCCCTCTAAGAAATGAAATCATCATTTGAAAACAGCATTTGGTATTTATGTAGGTTACCTCTGTCTAACATTAGAATTTGTTTGATCTGAAACATGTAAGTCTGAAAATTGTCTGAAAAACTGAAATCATAAGGCGGCAAATACTTCTTTACAACACTGTACAAACTATAAGAAAAGTCTATTAACAACAATCTATAGATTTTATTATCTGGTAAAAGGAGTCTTCATGATCAGGACAGTTGGGTAAGAAGTTGGTGTTGGGTAGGTTGGCTGAATTGGGTAAGAAATAAAGGAGGAAGAACACATAAAATACATAGTAAAGTAGTGTATATACATTATTTACACACTTCCAAATATTGTGTAAAAACACAATGAAAAACAGGCCAAACCATAAATTTGGGATTTCCACTGTTCAACCTGACTCCCGTGGAGGCTGCAACTCCTCTCTGAGCACCGGGTGGGATTAGTAAGTGGTATAATAGTCACAGCTCCTGTTCATTACTGGACTCCTAGCAGTCTAGCCTCCAGCACTGGAAAGTTGGAGCTGGAGTAACAGAAATAATGCACATACCTACACACACACACACGCATGCTGTACATTTTAAGGAAGCACGCACGTTCACGCAAGCATGAAGGCAGAGAACCTGCCTCACATTCAGGATCGGTTCGTCCTCTGTGTCATTGTGTGTGGTCGACTGCGCGCCTGTTTTTTTTTGTCTGCCTGATCAAAGCAGACGTGGTGCAGAGCAGAGGTCTCGGAGGTGAAATTAAAGTCTTGCTTCCTCCACGGTTTGGAGGGGGGGGAAGTGATTACCGCTAAATTAAAAGGTACGACCATAAAAGCGTGCCACCGCCGAACCCTCGCAATTCATCAAAATGATCCCACGGCACGTCTTTTGCTTATCAAATTGTAAAATATTGTCCATGACAGTGGCGTAACAGGGTCGTAATTAATGCACTAAATCAATTCCGAATCACTCTGCGCAGAGTGGCCCTGCTGGGACGCCATCATTATCACAAATTATGGTGGCAGATGCATGGGGCCGAAAGGAATGGATAAAGCTCTGGCGGCGTCTTTCCCTCCTCTACAACAAGTTCATTTCCCGCTCTGTGACTCACCGAGTGTCAAACTGTGTGGCATTTCTCCTCACTCACACTTGTGCTACCTTATTACAAGGTGCAAATGGTTTTATTAGTGAGCGCTATTTTTAAAATTCACATCCTGAAATTATCCCTTCGCTGCCGCTGACATGTGGGGTTTGATGACAAAATGCGTGTCTTCATCTTCAAAGAGGTAAGTCACAGAGATGAATACATTATAGTTATGTTTTTTTCTTTTCTTCTGAACGTGAGTGAGTAACACAGAGAGACTGGGCATTAAAATACAGCTGTTTAAAGGAGATATTGACTCCCACAGCTGACTGTGTGAGATATGTATGGTGTTCGCTCCAAAAGAAGGCATTTTTCTTATCTCATATGAAGAAAAACCTAATCTTTTGTTTTAAAGGCATCTTTTATGATCCTGTAAGGACTGGACCAGATATTTGTCATAAAGATTGAACGTACCGTTGTTAATCCTAATGGACTCAAACCATACATGACTGGCTACACCATCCCTGACGAGTTGACATCCTCAGGATTTGGACCTTGAAGATTTGCGCCTACCAAAGAAGCCAAATTTATGGGACATCCACCCAGAAAGCAATGCTGCTGACCACAGAGACCACAGATAATCAATGACATTCAGCGACTTCAAGTGGCAACAAGTGAAATAACCACTGGTGATGTAAAATGGGCAACCCACATGACTGAGGCAACTACTAGTGAGAGCGAGGGACACCACTATTGACATGATGGCCTAATGATGGGAAGCAGTGGCTGGAGACTGCAACACAGTCAAAATTATTGTTACTCTGTGCAATGAACTTCTAGTGTTATTGCCTTTGAAATGGCTGTTTTGAAGAGGGCCAGGTCTGCAATCACTCAAACAGTTGCCACCTTCAAAGTGACTTTGGTGCGTTAAAGTGGCAATTTTACTGCAATACATCTTTGAAAATCACAAATCTGAGTGGAAGTAATCCTATTGTCCGTGTATGTAAACGGCAACAGAGTCAAGCCTGAACTACTTAGATCTGAAACAGAAATTCCTTCTAAGATAGTGACGTGGTTGCTGCAGGATGGTCATTTAATGGCAAAGTGGCAACCTGTCTGTGTGCCAAACGGTACAACCACTTCTTAAAACATTTTTCCCTTCATCATCAAATTACCAGAATACCTCATGTAACCTGCATACATTTACATATATTAGGGTAACCAACATAAATACAGCCAAGAAGCCCCGACATCCATGTTTTTCCTGGTGCACTCACTTAAAAGTTTTGAAACACAGATTGTTCTAATGAGAATCTCATTCATTCAGGTTAGAGTGAGTCAAGGCCATGGAATAACACAAATAAATAATGGAGTTTCTCTTGTCCTAGTCTTGTCTCCTACAGCTTCCCATGAACTTTCTGAAATCCTCTGATCTCATCTGCTAACTTATGAAAAGTTACATTATGTGCACAGTCCACGAGACTGAACAATTTTGTCTTGCTGTGCTTGTGCAACCATTCTCTGACTTCATATGCCTTTTTGAAGGCATATGAAGTCATTGCTGCAGGATATATTATGTATGCATATTGAATTTTTATGACATTTCCTAAAGATTTCGTGACTCGCAATGATTTATAAGATTTTTTCCAATTGCATATTCCGCAGTGTGCCCAACAGAAGTTCTTTAATTCTGTATAGCTCTATTGTTGATTTAGGCGCGGTGTTTGCATATGAAGGACCACATGATGTGCATGAGAAACACTCTGAATGTTTGATGGTCCCATATTTTTGTTATTTATAACGTGATGATGGAAGCAAAATATGTAAAGATAGGAGGGAAAAGCACCAAAGTCCTTACAGTCAAGGAGAAAAGAGGCACTGACAAAATAAAGTTAGAGGGAAGTCTTTAGTATTTTTGAAAAGAATTTAATGAGATTACGCTCATATAAATTGTCATAGCTGCATACTCTTACTACTACTACTTTATCATTATGTGTCCCTGTAATTTGGGACAAGCTGAGAAATTAATGGATACAATGCTGTGAAAAAGTTTTTGCCCCCTTCCTGGCTTATTTAGTTTTTTGTTTTTTTTTTCTAATAACAGGTTGTGCCATCCTTGGCAGCAAGAACCACAATCAGGCATTTTCGATAAGTGGCAACGATTCTTTCACATCACTGTGGAGGAACTTTGTCCCACTTTTCTTTGTAGAACTCGTCACGTCACAGTGCCTCAATCTGATTTAAATCCAGCCTTTGATTCTGCCACTCCAAAACCTTCGTTTCATTTTTTGAGTCCATTCAGAGGCGGACTTGCTGGTGTGTTTCGGATCATTATCATGCTGTATATCCCAAGTCCTCTTGAACTTCAAGCTGTGAACTGTTGTTGTGGTTCCATCGATTACATCAAGTCGTCCTGAAGCAGCAAAGGTTCTGTTTAAGTGATTTCTTGTTTCAGCAGGTCTGGCAGTAACCAGGCCTGGGTGTGTTAAGTAAAACTGAACTCTACAACTCAAAAAACTGGTTAAGCTCTGTTGATTCATTGCTACAATCAGCTGGTCTGTTGACTGTAATGATATGTGGGATCAGATTTGCCCTAAATACCACTCATTAGCAGTTTTGGGATAAGTATTCAAGTGTTGGTTATGTGTAGGGGGTGTTGGCATTTTTCACACATCTGCTATCATACCAGGCATTAACACATTAATAACCCCAAATCTGGGCACAGGGACTAACTCAGATTACTGTACCTTAGTATCAATCCCCAATAATGTCCTCTCACATGTTCTAATTCAACTTGGTGACACATAGCTGTTGAGGTTTAACGTTTCTCCCGGTGCAGTGTTAACAGACTGAGAAGTCACACTGGTGCCAACATTTAGAGCACCCAGCCTTTTCCCTCCCGAGTCCCCTTTGCAGATATTAGAAGTGCATCTTAGCCTCGGATTCATTTATGAATTTGTGTAAATTGTTTCTCCCAACGCCTTTTTAATATTTTTCTCTTTTGGAAAATACACCCCGCATCACACTACTGCTGCTGCTGCTCTGAGCGGAAGCAACAAATTGCACTCCTCTGTGACATTTACGCTGCGTGCGAGTGTGAGCATGTATCTGTGCGTCTTACGATGCGTGTGCATTTGTGACTCGTCGTGTCTTAGTGCACCTTGCCTTTCTGTTGGTGTGATTGAACTGTTCACTCCCAGTTCTCCTACTGTGAGGTCTTACAAACCAGTGGAGGAAGAAACTGCATGATGAAAATTTACATTTTGCTGCATTCAACGGAAGTTGTTACTAGAATTTACTGAGATTATACCTACATGAGAATTATTAATAGGCTTCTACATATAATAATACTGTCGAGCCCACTGAAAAATGCCTGCTGTCATGCATGTGATCCATCTAATCCGTGGAGTATTCTCTTATGATGGATTTGAACTAGCTATTTCTATGAATGGCCATCCCTGCTGTGAAGAAACTCGAGCCCTTCTCAATTTGCACCCGAAATGCCGTCCAAAATTTTCTTTCTAATTCCTAACATAGCCTCTATAATTCTCGAGAGGGAAACATTTAGAGAACATGAAATACTAGAAAGAAATAGAAAGAAAAAAAGAAAAAAAAAGGCCTTAATTTTCAAAAAATGAAAGGCCAATTTTCTTTGGATTAGTATTATCACAGCACTTTGAAGGGAAATACACAAGAGTGAAGGGAAAGGTTTGCAATATAGTAGTTAGAGCGGCTATGATGTATGGTTTGGAGACGGTGGCTCTGACAGAAACACAGAAGGCCGAGCTGGAGGTATGGTACGATTTTCATTGGGAGTGATCAGAAAGGGACAAGACAAATTTGGATGCCGTGACAGAGGACATGCAGGGGGTCGGTGTGACAGAGGAAGGCTGGGGTGAGATGAAGGCACATGATCTGCTGTGGTGACCCCTAAAAGAACCAGCTCAAAAAAGATGATTTCAAAAGTAGGTGGTTTGAGGTGGAATTTTTTTACTCTGCAAACTGCAAACAAGGCAGATTTGTACAGAAAAAAGAGCTCCGGCTAACAGATTCTATTATATAGACACAGTCGGTGTTAAACGTGACCTTCTTTGGCCACAGAGAAAAAAAAACAAGTGAATACAATTGTAGCCAAAACTGCAAGAGATTTTTGATGGTTCTCCTTAAGTTTTCATTGGTTACATAACATGATTAAGGAGATTTCCGGCACAATTTCGGCTCCTTCCAAGGTGTTTGGAAGAAGCTAAAGTGAGCTAAAGTCGACTCTGCTCACTGTTGCTTGTATCTCCTTCTAAGCTTATTGGTGCAGCCCTCCACAACAGTCCCAGTTTCTCATATGGCCTCATGGTTAAGATTAACTGCCAAACCCTTGTTTAAATGACTCTTCAGGTCGCTGTGTTTTATCTTTATTGACATCATGTACAGCCTCTCAACATTTTTGGTAAACTGGTTTGTACAGCATTTCTTCTTTTGACATGTTGACAGTGAAAATAGTACAAAGAAGCTGAATAAAGACGTTCAGTGATGCAAAGGTTTTGTGTTACATGTGTTTTGTGGTTCCCAGTGTGTATATCCAGATTTTTTATGAAGATTTTCTCAAGGCTGACATTTTCAGATTTCATATTGTGAAACATCCTGACAACTCTTTGATAGATTGCCATGCAATTTGGTGCAGCCATTTATTGCACTCTTAATAACTCTGGTAGCCCTCTGACATTTCATCTAATATGATACTCTTGACAACTTTTCAGTTTGTCCAATATTCCAATTTATGATCAAACAAATTAAAAATAAATCTCATGACAGTCCCATCAAGTTCATCAATAACTGGTAAACACTGACACGGAACACTTGATTGATTGGAGCTTACAGATTTCACCATCGCAAAACCGCGTAGTGTATCATAAGAGCAAAGCAACAAAAATAATCTGCTCCAAGCTTGTAACACCACACAATTAGATGAAGCAGACACCAGCCCTGAAGTATCAAGTCAAACTTGGTTATTTTTACCTACACTGTTGTAGATCGTCTTAAAATATGCATGCAGATGGTGAGCAGTTCTCACCGGTACTTGTCAGCTTCGTTCCTCACAAGTAATCGTCAGGTTGGATGCAGGTTTAATTTATGCCTTGCTGTTCTGCTCAATAACCTCCTTTGCTTCTGGATCCTCAGTGATGGCTTGGACCTATTTTGTGCTATATTCTGAAAGCCGTGCCTCTTTGTGTCACACCATAATTAAAAGCCTTATGGAAGAGATATTATTCTGATTCTGCACAGTTTTATTCTGTGTCAAAGTATTTCTTTGCTAACTTTTCATGCTTCTGATCCATCTGGGATCACTATAAATGTGCGTAGCAGAGTCATTATATGTCAAGGAAAGAAAGGATACCAGTGTCTTCCCTTTTACTTACAAGATTTTGGCAGGAACTGGTGAAGAAAGGGACTGTCGAACTTCCACTCCTTAGTTGTAGAAGGCAGAAGTACTGTCACATTATCCTGCTTGAATCCATGTGTAGTACAGAAGGTTTATTCACTATTGCTGAAGCTAGCTGAAAAGGTTGGCACACCTTTCCTATCTGTTTGCTAAATATGAAGTTACCACAGTAACCGGCGAACTTATTTCAGCATGAAGACTGAAAACAGAAGGAAACAGCTTGCCTGGCGGTGTCCAAAGGCTCCGTCCAAGATTGTTTCTTTCCCAAAATATCTAAAGAGAGGAAAAGAAGCAGAAGCACACTTCGATACCCTTGCAGACACGATTTCAGTGGAAGCAATAGCTAGAAGTCACATTTATAATTTGTGTAAGGCAGCGTGGGGCTGGTATCAGGTGGATAAAGAGAGGGTCTAGTCTTCTGCTCGACAAAATTCTTCAACTCCAGTGAGGCATGATGTAAGCGAACACAAATCGTGAACAGAGAATTCACAAGTTTGTAGGCTGGTAGTGTAACATTACACAAAACATAGTGCAATATGCCAGAATGAAGAGACGCACCAGCGTGTCTGCTGGCCTGACTGCACACAGACACAGTCAAAGCTGAATAAAGGGGAGTTTAAGTTTGTTAAAGGCTTCAGTCGGAGATACATCATCATCATCATGTTGACAGCATGTTAGTAAAACTGACAGACTTTACTCTGACCTACAGTAGTAGTCACAAAAACACACACACGTGTACACGCTTTGTATTACTGCAAAAATAGGGCATCCGTCTCTGATTACAGCGCTTTGATTCTGGAGTAATGAAGTAATTTAGCCCTGATACGTGTCGTTCGCCGCAAAGTCCCGATGATGCCGCTGAAACCGATTTCCACGGAGACAAAATGGTGGATAAATATTCACTCTCACCAGTTCACGCGCACGCCTGCGCACATAAACAGACAAGAGAGATCAAATCTGACATGGCTGTAATCAGTTCCCCCAGCTGCCTGGTTCTGGCCTCAACGTGATTTTAGTTTGCAGATTCTTCTGTGTGCTTTTTATTAGAAGAAAACGAGTTAATGTCTTTCTCAGTGCTAGCGCAATTCTGTGCACAGGTACTCTATGTGAAAGAGAAGTACTGAATTTGTGAGCTTCTCTATAGGACACTGAACGCCCTACCAACAGGAGAGGGGAAAAGGCAGTTAGTCATGTACTGAGCTGAAATGCTCAATTTTGCTAGGTCAGTTTTAACACCCTGAGCTGTTGGTTTTATTCAAAAGCTAGGAATAAATCTTGTTTCTCTCTCCAGAGGAGGGGGCACATCATTTCTACCACTTTGTTTTACCTTTATTGGATTACAATGATCTACTCTCGATGAGTACACCAAATCAATACCTAAAGATTTTTGATTTACCGTAGTTAGTTCTGTTGCCTGCTGTGAAAATCGTGGGCACCACTGTTTGCTGTATGCTGTTGCTTGGTGGTCATCTATGACTTTTCAATTAATCTAAGTAATCTAAGTGTTGCGATAGCTAGTGCTGTGCGATACTGCAAATTTTGGTGTCGATCTGATACAAAGTAAACAGAGAGCCAGTATTGCCAATACCAATACTGATACTGTTAACCTATAAAGGCAGCTTATGTAGGATAGGGCTGTGTGTCATGATTTATGACATCAGTCATCATAAATCTGCAAATTTCCTTTGCCAGTCGAACCAAAATGCATCACTTCAAACCACGTGAAGTCCGCTTATTGGCCAGATGTATCTCGATCAGGAAGTAAATACAGGAAGAAGGCTGTGTGAGAAAACGGAGTTTACGTTCATTTCACAACTTGTTGCAAGGCCGTACGGACCATTGCACATCTATAGTACCTCACTGTACTATAGAGTCAATGACAGAGCCATGATTCTTATGTCCCTTCAGTGTTAAATGGACTCTTTATCAATGGGTGTTTTGCAACGGTACATTTCTTTGACAAGTAAAATTCTTGCTTTGCGAGAGTACCCAATTAGCTTAGAGTATTCTTCCAACAAGAAGACAATGTTTTAAATCATTAAAAGGATGAGTTCTTTCAGATTTTGTTAAGCAGCTTTGTAAGTATTATCTTATCAAAACCAATAAAGGCGAATAAGTTTGCAAATTAAAAGCTGTATTTATTCTTATTTCAATAAGCCTTTTTTTGATCCCATGCTACATCACAGTACTTTAAGAGTGTTCTGTGTGAGAGGAAGTGTGATTTATGTCCTCACTGGCCTCTCATAACACAATCATTAACTGTAACTGCCATCCTGTTTCCATACATTCACCTCCCTGCACACTGGGAATTCATGCATTTTGTCTTCTTTTTCCATTGACATATAAATTGATTATCCGGGCAAGTCTTGCATTGTCTACCTATGGCTGGATCCTACCTCTGCATCCAGCCCAATCATCAATCACTTGGAGAGGGCCATTAAGCAGCTTTTCTTCACCAGAAGAGTGAGCCGACATTGGGCCTTGTATAGGACACCCAGCTCTTCCTTCTTTCTCTTCTCCTGGACTCTTCAGACCCCCACCCCCCCACCCCCCATGTAGCATATTTGCCTCTTCTCCAGATGGGGAGAGGAGGTCTTGCCGGCTCTCAAAAACAGTGTCCTAATATGAGATGACCATGAATAATGAGGGGCTTAAATATGAGATAGGGCAGCTAGGTGGTATAGCAGATAAAATGCTTCTTGCTATATCTCTCCATAGCCACTGTCAAGCGAGCTGAAGGTAGCCTGTGGCTGACGTGCACTAGCTTTGTCACATAACTGCATTATGTAGGGTCCCCAAAGGCTACAGCATAATGCGATCTGCTGTGCGACTGTTGCTGGGTTTCTACAACAACCTCACCTCATGAGTTATGTATTAGTGTTTTCGCTGCAGCTTAAGGATCAGATACTGTACTGCACTGTCACTGTTTTAGTCTTGCCTGCTAATGTGCCACAAACCTTCCCCTTTGGTAATTTTAATTTCAGAGTCAGGGTCTTTACTGTAAATGCGTCTTGACAACACAGACGCCTCATGGACGCCGCTCATGATGCAGGCCTATATGAGATTGTCGGGCTGTCTGAGACAATAAATATCAGTGCCGAAAGCCAGTAGCACAGCAGCTGCTGGAGGCACACCTCTGGATATCAACACACATAACCCCCAGCCATGCGCACACACACACAAAGCAAAGTGTCGTCACAAAGTCATTTTCAATGTCTGATGTTGAAACTGAAACATGTCCATCTCTGAGCTGCCTGACTTCTCTCGTCTTTCAGTTCTGGTGGTTCTACATGGACAACTGTACAAAACATTTACTTAAAGAGTTCATTGCATTTATACGTTGTTGTTTTTTTATTAGGTTCCAGGAAATTGCAGTTACACAGATCCAGCTTCTTAGTCTCTTCTCAAAAAATCTTCTACTTTCTTTCCACATGAAGCAAATCCTGAATAAAACACTGAAAGATGTGTGAACATTTTTTTCATTAACCTTTTTCTGAGTTTAGCTGGGTCCCATCTTAACATAGATTTTTTTTCCTAGCATTTGATCTTAATTAATATATAACTTGATTCAGGACAGTGCGTGAGAGTAGATACTTTTCCAGCAAAAGCCCTGTCCAATTAAAGTACTTTGATTGAGCCGGGCAAGAAATTGACCTTCCTTTTCCCTAATGTGCTGGCGGAGAAGTTAAAATACCTTTAAGAGGAGTACATTTCAAGCCAGTCTGCATCGTCATGAAAAGTGTTGTGTGGGTGTAAAGCTTTAAGGGACTTAAACATGAAGCTGAGAGGAGTTCTAAGAACTGCCACTCGAGGCTTGCTCCAAAAGGAGGTCGATTCCATTAGACTACCATGTTAAAATGGTCACCTTTGCTTTACACATAAACATGTTTACAGCTAAATACAAAAACTGTTTGGTTCTCTTAGCCCAGTTTGTAATGTTGGTGTTTACTAGAGATGGCACGATACCACTTTTTTATGTCCGATACCGATACCGATATCATAAATTTGGATATTGGCCGATACCGATATGAATCCGATATAGTGTGTTTTTAATCAATAAAACTGTTTTTTAATATCTTGCTGCATTTTGTATAAGTTCATACTCAAGTTTAAATAAACAACACCACTAAAGCTATTCTGTTATACCTGTATGTAAAAAATACACTGTACCCAAAATATTTCATAGTTCAGCAATAATGATCAATCTAATAAACTTAAACCTACTGCATCCTCCCTATTCTGGTATTTTAAAGAGTACTTAGCAGAAATATTAAGCAACCTAACTTGCAAACTCCCAGCAAAAAGAAGAAAAATAGGGAACCACCCCCCACCCTCCACCTCGTGATGCTTAATCGACGTAATCAACTTTAATTTGATGCAGTGTGAAAAAAAATGCACAGAAATCAATTATTTTTCAAGAATAATTAAATAGATTCAACATCTTTCTTCAACAAAATTGCAGACTGCTCAGATGGTACCTTCCCAAAGGAAAAAGTACTATAGCTTACTAGGGTATATTAGACTTAACAGTTACTATATACAGTAAGATAAGATAAGATAAGATAAGCTAAAACTTTATTAATCCCTCGGGTGGGTTCCTCTGGGAAATTCGGTTTCCAAAAGCACAGCACCGACAGAAGTTACAGTTACAGAATATTATATATACACACACACACACACACACACACACACACACACACACACACACACACACACACACATATAAATACAGAGACATATATAAATAAAATATACGAAGGGGATAAATAGAATAAATAGGAATAAAAATAAAAATACAAGTGAATTGCACATTTCAAGTATTGAGTCTATTGCACCGTTGACTATTAACAAAAGTATTGCACAAAAGGTATTGCACAGTGAGGTGAAGAGGCACTACAGCTTAGTTGTTCCCCCCTCCTTTGTCCTCCTGTTTCCCCTCCCTCTCCCCTCCAGAGAGGAGTTCAACAGTCTGATGGCGTGTGGGACAAAGGAGTTTTTAAGTCTGTTAGTTCTTGTCTTGGGGAGATGCAACCTGTCACTGAACAGACTCTTCTGATTGTTTATGGCCGTGTGCAGAGGATGCCCAGCATTGTTCATAATGTCCAGCAGTTTTTTTAGTGTCCTTTTCTCTGCCAGCTTCATGCCGACCACAGAGCTAACCTTCCTGATCAGTTTCTCCAGCCTGGATGAGTCCTTCTTTGCTGTGCTGCTCCCCCAGCACACCACAGCATAGAAAAGTACTCCAGCAACCACCGACTGGTAAAACATCCTCAGGAGCTTCCTGCAGATGTTAAAAGACCTCAGCCTCCTGAGGAAGTACAGTCGGCTTTGGGCTTTTTTATACAGGTGCTCTGTGTTGCATGACCAGTCCAGTTTATTGTCCACCCACAGCCCGAGGTACTTGTACTTGTTGACCACCTCCACCTCCTCCCCCTCTATCTGAACCGGCAGTGGACCTGCTCTGGACCTCCCGAAGTCCACAACCAGTTCCTTAGTCTTTGAGGTGTTGAGTTGCAGGTGGTTTGTGTGACTCCATGCGACAAAGTTCCTCACCAGACTTCTGTACTCCTCTTCCTGATCATCCCAGATACACCCAGATACACCCCATGATACACCCACGGGCGCCTGCTTAGTGGGCTGCCCACTGCTTCACTGAGTGAATGGGTCAAATGCAGAGAAAAACAAGTAATTTCCCCATGGGGATCAATAAAGTATCCATTATTATTATTATTATTATTATTATTATTATGATGGCCGTGTCATCTGCAAACTTCTGAATGTGGCATAATTCAGAGTTGTAGCAGAAGTCAGAGGTGTACAGGGTGAAGAGAAGAGGGGACAGCACAGTTCCCTGTGGTGCTCCTGTGCTGCTGACCACAGTGTCAGACGTGATGTCCTTCAGCCTGACGTACTGTGGTCTGTCGGTGAGGTAGTCGGAGATCCAAGCCACCAGGCAGGGGTCCACCTCCATCCTGTTCAGTTTCTCCTAGAGCAGACAGGGCCGGATGGTATTAAAGGCACTGGAAAAGTCAAGAAACAGGATCCTGACCGTGCCTTTTCCCCCATCCAGGTGTGAGTGGGCCCTGTGTAGGAGGTACAGGATGGCATCCTCCACTCCGACACCCGCCTTGTATGCAAACTGTAGTGGGTCCTGGGCATGTTGTACCTGTGGTCGGAGGAGGTTGAGGAAGAGCCGCTCTAGAGTCTTCATAAGATGTGATGTCAGTGCCACCGGTCGGAAGTCATTCAGCTCATTGGGCCGGTTCCTTTTGGGGACCGGGACGATGCAGGATGTCTTCCATAGGGCGGGCACTCTCCCCAGTCGCAGACTGAGATTGAAGACTCGTTGTAGCGGCTCCCCAAGTTCAGCAGCACATGCCTTTAGCATCCTAGGATACACCTTGTCTGGGCCTGCTGCCTTTCTGGGGCGAAGCTTCCTCAGTTGTCTCCTGACCTGATCCACTGTGACACTGGGAGATGTTTGGGAGGAGGGGAGGGGGGGAGATGTCTTGCTGCTGAGAGAGGGATTGGAGGAGGGGGGTGTCATAGTGTCAGGAAGGGGGGGAAGCGAGGGAGGTAGGAGAGTGGGGATTGGACTCTGTAGTGAAGGTGAGGGTGAGGGTGGGGGGGTTGTGGGCTGGTCAAACCTGTTGAAGAAGTTGTTGAGTTCGTTTGCCTTCTCCACAGTCACCACCACTGTGCTTTTCTTGGTGTTGTGGCCTGTGATGGTTTTCACACCATTCCAGACCTCCCTCATATTGTTCCTCTCCAACTTCTGCTCCACCTTCCTCCTGTAGGTGTCCTTTGCTTCCCTCAGGCAGCGTTTGACCTCCTGCTGTGCTGCTTTCATCTCCTCCTTCACTTTGCTCCTGAAAGCCGTCTTCTTCATGTTGAGGACAGTAATGGACTTCTATACATTTTACATCAGATTAAAACTTTGGGTGTAAGATTCAGATAATTATTTATTAAAAGCTAGACATTTTGAATGACAATAAAACAAACAAGACAGACGGAGTCACGACAGAAAAGCCGATCAGCTGATCATTTAGCAGTTTCATGATTGAAGTAGCAGCAGAAGAGGGAGGGAGAGAGAAGAGGCAGTCGCTTCATTTAAGCTTAACGTGGGAATGCTTTACAAACATTCAGAGATGAACTTACACACTTGCTTTACTTCTCTCTGGGATAACTTCCTCTGAGTTTGGTAGGGAGGCTCCAAATACACGCAGCCGCTCTATCACGTGAGCATACTGCTGCGACGTGCTAAGGTTATGAGCCGAGTTACGCCATGTCGCAAGTTTTGTGAGGTGCTTTTTTGATATTTAATGGATCAGATTACATTTCGTATTTCTCTCCGATATCCGATCCAGTAATTTATGTCAGTATCGGACCGATACCGATATGTAATATCGGATCGGTCCATCTCTAGTGTTTACTGGATACAATACTATTGCTTTATGTGCTGTTTATTGCATTAACAGCCTGCTAAAGGTTCTGCACTCCAGGGTTGGTGAACGAAAAGTCTAGAATCTTATTAGTGCTACACTCACTCTGGGGGAAACAATGGTTGGAGACAAGGTTATTATCGTTAACGAAAACTAACGAAATAACGAAAACTAGAAGTGAAAAAACATTCTCGTTAACGGAAATAAAAATAAAAACAAAAAAACTAAAACTGTAATGAGTGTTCACAAAACTAACTAAAATTAACTGAATTTATAGCAAAAATGTGTTTAGTTTTCATTGATGTGTGCATGTCATACAATAGTCAAGGGTGAAAATGAAGTTTAGTTTCCAGATTTTTTTCTTGCTGTGTCTCAATATGCCAGCAGGTGGCAGTACGTTAGTCGAGTCGTCTGTGTTGCTGCTCCGTCCACGCGTAATCATGTCAGGAAAAGTCGGGAGAAAGCGCCAGAGTCCAATTTGGGATTACTTTGAATATGACTGTGTTTTGGATAAAGCAAGTGTCTTGTAGTGGAAAGAGACAAATTATGAGGGACATTTCTAAAGGGGAAAAAATCCCACAAACCTTAAAGTGCACTTGAAAAGTTCACACAAGAAGGCTAACCTAGCTTACCTTGAGAAGGGAGCACACTCAACCCTCATCCCCAGAAAACAGAAGCTAACCCCAGGCAGGGCAGCGTGATGCATCCCGAGACAACAGGACGGGGATATCTACATAACTGTGTGAGTCAATTGCCTTCAAAAGGTTTATCAATTCACTTGAACCAAAATTACAAACACCCGGTGCTGCAAGAGTTAATAGTCTCATTGGGGCCAAGATATACATTTTATAGTTGCCTGGTATCAATGGTTGTTCATCTGCCTTCATTTATTTATTTATTTAAAGAACCCATAGGTGGGACTGTGAGTTGTCTGTCTCTGCGTGTTAGCCCTGCGACAGACAGGCGACCTGTCCAGGGTGCAGGGTATGGTAGCTGGAATAGCAACATACCCAAGGATAAGCAGAAGAGCATGACTGATATGATGAAACTAGGATTTTGTTACACTTAATTATTGCAAACACAACTAAAACTATAACTGAAACTAATCAAAACTAAACGGAAACTAAGGATTTTCAAAAAATAAAAACTAAACTAAACTAGCAAACAATTGGTAAAAACTAATTAAAACTGATATAAAATTAAAAATCTGAAGTCAAAACTAAATAAAAATAAAAACTAATGAAAATTGCAAAACTATTAAAACCCTGGTTGGAGACCATGGCAATGACCAAAATTATTAGTGCAATGAACTCGCAAACCTGTGGCCTTTGAAATGATTCCTTTTGAAGATTGACCAATCCCAGTCCGTTGCTTCAAAGTTACTTCGGTTATCAAGATGGCAATGAAACATCAAAATGATGAAGTTGGTCTCCTGTCAGTGTACAGTGATGCACTATGTTGGACTGGTGCAGACCAGCTGTGTTCATGGTCACTGTTCAGTTATATTAGGGCTTATATTTAAGATCATAATCATGGTTTACTGAATTTTACCTTGTGTACCTGCATCATATTGTCTAGGGATTGAACCTCAACCAAAAACACTTATTATATGAATTATTTCTAATTCTTTTCCCCCATGATGTACTGCTACACTGAATCTTGCGGTTCCTCCACCTGCCAAATCACACTTTAATCCCTTGTAATGTGATGGTCTCTATCCAGTTTTTGATAGACACTCTTTTGTAACCATGCTAACCAAGCTAGCTAACACTAACTAATAACTCAGCACTCCACTCTCTTGTAACTTCGAAACCAAGAAAAATCATGTTTTTTATTAGGCCGTAGTACCAGGTACCTTTATAGTACCTATTCAGCCAAGTTCCAAGCTAACTGACTCAAGCTGAAAATGACTGGCTGCATCCCACTGATTGGCCAGGGAGGTGTAGTATTGCCTTGACGTCCTCCATCGTTGTGTCACATTCAAATGACATCACAGGACCTTTGGGCCGCCTTGCTCTAACAACTCCATTGCAATGGCGAAAGACTGAAATCTGAAGCCGAGTAGGTGCCTGTGGAAAAGAGGCATATGTGTTCACCCTGCCGACCTTAACAAAGTACCTGAGGGTACTATTAGCAAAACTTGAGATCTGTCTTGCAAGTCCTTTTGAAAGCTTTCCCGAACTCTACACAGATACCTGCGCTGAATAACTCATTTTCACAGTGACATTTCATGCAGCTGGATTTTTCATTTATTCCAAAGTCAATGGCTCTCCTCTCAAAGGCCTTGGTTTTTTTGTTTTTTTTTTTCACAGGATTCCTCAAAATCTTGAATGTCACACCCGAGTGCTCTCAGCATACTTAGCAGCCAAACAGTCACATGAGGTGAAGGAGTGCATACTTCTCTTACAGAGCTCATTGAAGCGAATTGGTAAACAGGTCCCTGCCCGCCCATTGACTTTGCCGCCGTGTGGAGGAGTCAGATTGTGGTGGCGCTCCAGTCGGTTCAAACTGTAGAGAGTCGGCAGTCTTGCTGCTGACATGCGCCGCTGCACTCTCCTTGACTCACTGGCAGAGTGCTCTATATGTATGGAAATGAGCCATAATCACCATAATATGTGTCCCATCTCTTGTATTTTATAATGGTGTTATTATACTTTTTCCCTGCATGATGCCTTTTCTCCCCCCAGCGTTCCCCTTCTCCTTCTCCACTTTAGTGTACCTTCCCTTCTAAATCTCCCCCAGTGTCTTCTTCAGCCTTCCTCCTTCCTTCAAAGAGTCCTTCCTTCTTCTATCCCTCCTTATACCTCATTTACACGCTCACTCATCCAGATGACAGGAACAGGTGCACTATTAAGTATGCTTTTAAACATGCTCTGCTTCCTTTCCCTTTATCATTACGCGCTTCCAAATGCTTCACCAGTCTGCACCCCCTAGACTAAACTTCTAAACTATTGTTCTTCCTAGGTTGTTGCACGTCTTCATTTTGGCTTCCTATGTCCTCTTCTTCTCTTGGTGCCAACGTTTTCATTACCACTCTCTAATATTTGCATATGTAAGGAGGGTGAGAGCAGCTCGTGCTGCTTTCAGGCCTGTTGGGTGAGGATTGTGACTTAATTGTTTCATTATCTCAAGATATCAGACTGTTTTCACATGATCATGTCTGACTATCTCATTATCTCAACACAGCAAATTGTGATTTTTGCCGTGCTCGTGTTTGTTATCCTGAGATAACAATTGAATTACATTATTATCTCAAGGTATCAGACATTGTTTTCTCATGAGCGTGACAAATATCTCATTATTTTGAGATAACAAATCTGTGGTTTTTCAGAGATCCAACTGCTTCACCCCGCTGATTTTGTCTAAGAGTCTATCCAAATCGGCTTAGCCTGATGAAAGGGACACTGTCAGAAGAAAAGACTGGAGTAGATTACATTAAAAAATAAATAAATAAATAGACCCGCAGTGAGACTAACGCTCCTCAGATAGAACTGTCAGTAACATCTACCAATGGATAAACAGTCTTGGATCAAAGCAAACCTTAACATAATGAGTTATTAAGGCAGGATCAGATGAGATCAATATTAGGTTTAAGGTCCAACGAAACCACATGAATAGCTTCATTGTCTCCTTGCTGTGAATAAATGGAGACAGTTCTTTTAATATTACTTCCTCACTGGGTCCTTTGAAAATGGACTCAAAGCTCTTCCAGAGGTATTCTAGTGGGTTCAAATTATCAACAGAAAGGGGCAGAAATAGCAACACATGTTCTTTTGTCAGGATTAAGAAGCTGTGTGCGCAGTTCTAATTTTCTCAATTTAACCAAGAGGTTTTTGGAGCATTCCCAACCAATTCACCCCGAAGCCAGAGCGTGCACTGTTCAAGGAGACTACTTCTCAGACTCTACAGGCCTCATTTAGCATGTTAAATGTTAAACTTTATTCACAATTAGAAAAAGACTGAATAATAAATATGACTTTTTTTGGAAGGGTTGCCAGGAGAAAGCTTCTTCTCTCTACAAAGAACATGGCAGCACAGCTTAGGTTTGCAAAGTTGGATCTTAACAAACCACAAGACTTCTGGAGCAATGTTCTTTGGACAGATGAGACCAAAGTGGAGATGTTTCATATCAGCACAAACAACTCATATGAACTGCCAGCACAGTTGTGGAGGGGTGGGCCACAAAATGACTGAAAAAGAAAAGAATCAAGGTGTTACAGTGAGCCAGTCAAAGCCCAGACTTCAGCCTGACTAAAATACTGTGTTGGGATCTAGATAAGATAAGATAAGATAACTTTATTAATCCCTCGGGTGGGTTCCTCTGGGAAATTCAGTTTCCAAAAGCACAGCACCGACAGAAGTTACAGAGTTAAGATCTTAAGAGATCTTTGAATAAACAAATGGCTGCAAACTTTATTGAACTAAAGCAACACTGTACAGAAGAGTGGACCAACACTATAAACACCAGTATTAGCTGAAATGCCCATGGTAATACATAGGTGTTTTCTAATCTTTATATAAAAGACTTCCCTGAGTTCAGCTGTCATGACGGGGCTGAAAACATTTTTACTCATGCTGTAAAGTTGGGCTTTCTAACATGGCAGTCTGTGGGGGATTGACTCACTCACTTTTCACGGGCAGCCTCGAGTGGACATTTGATGAACTGCAGTTTCTAGGACTCATTTTTCCACTGTGCCGCTTGGAAATCCGATTTGAAATGCAAAACATCTGTATCACCGCTTTTTCCATTATAATAGCCCACACATCATAATCTTATCCCACATAGAGCATTTGTAACCACTGTCGCCAATTAGTATTAATTAAGGATCATAATAACAATCAATCATGCAGTTTACTGTGGTGCTGTGGTATGATAAGCTTTATAACATGCTTCATAATTAATGAAAATGAAATGAATAAAAAGAGTACATAAAAGTAATGACTCATAATCACATTTATAAAAACACATTAGGTTCATATGTGAACCTTTTCAAAATCACCCTAAACAAACATAGTTTTATTATTCTAGTCCATTTCTCACTTTATTTTTGCATCTGCATTGTACTATATTATTCCTGAATACCGCTTAATGCCTGTGCGCATAAATGTATAGCCCCTGGTGTCTGTGAAGGCCACACCAGACTGTAGGATTTACATTATTTTTGTCATATGCAGCTATTCGTTGAACCCTTTATGAAGGCATCTGCAGTTCTGTTTTTACTCATTTACTCAGGCTTTTATCTCTAATGTCTCTTTATGCCCCATAACTGAAAGTTAAGAAACATGAAAATATAATATGGTATAAAGAAATATGAGATGGTTAATAAATAATAAATGATTAGCTTTCATATATTTGCTCAATATTGATCTTTTATCGAGGCACTTTTAATGGTCAGTGAGTGAGGCTTCTTACTCGACTTTGAGCCTTTTGATGGAGCACAGGGGAAGAGGAGATTAAGTTTTCCTTCTTCAACTATAATTCTAGATACATGCAATATGCTATGCAGTTGAAAAGTCCTGAACAACCCCTCATTTGATACTATTTTGCTTTGAGGGAGTCAGGCTTTCTTGATGTTTTTTAAAGTGCTCTTGAACAACAGTTCTCTGTGCTATCAATGGTTTCCTCTGGGCATGAGTCTGGTTCAAAAACACATGATTTGTTTACATTTCTTTAGTCATATCTATGAAAATGGCAAGCTAGATCAATAACACAGTTTGACTGACATGAAATAGTATTTTGCACAAGCAAGGTGACTCCCAAAGAGCTCTTTGCCTAAAGCCTTCCATATGTCAGTATTGTATTTTGCAGCGTGTCCTTAAAAGAAAAACAGAGTAAACTAGAGAGTGGAGAACAAAAGAAGCATCAGGCCTAAAAAACTATCTACAGCAGATGAACAGTATCTGAAAGTCATGTCCTTAAGAAAAGGGGGGAACAATCCAGCAAAGACCTGAAAAAGGAAATTTTCACTTGCTACACACGGGACAGACATGACTGGGGGAAAGAAAAGGGAGAAAGAAAGAGGGAAAGAAAAACAGCGGGGAAGAGGGACGGTGATAAGGGCAAAAAACAAACACCAACAAAACAAAAAGACAAAAAATACATATATCAATCACCTGGATCACCTGTTGAGAAAGAAAAAAGAGAAAACAAGCAAAAAAAGAGAGCAATATAATAAACAACATCATCGCGATGATCTATGTGAATATGACATCCATCCATCCATCCATTCGCTTCCGCTTATCCTTTTCAGGGTCCCGGGGGGCGCTGGAGCCTATCCCAGCTGTCATAGGGCGAGAGGCAGGGTACACCCTGGACAGGTCATATTCACACCCTGTGAATATGACAGTAAATACTAAATATTAAACATTATTGTGCAGCACGTAAGATCGACAGCACACAGTGTGCTTTGAGGTAGGAGCCAAAAAGGGTGTAGTTTGTGTCTGTGAGCACCCGTGTGTACACCTGTGAGCATGAGCGCACTTGTATTTAAAAGGTTCCTTCATGTAATGATCTGCTAGAGGGTGTGGGGGGGCCACAGCCCCGTCCTCCAGGGCATGAAGCAGGTATGGAGGAGATCCAGGCTCCAGACATCCAGAGGCCCTCAGAACACAAGAGACCAAGGAAGACCAACAGAGGGGCAGCTGCGCCACTGTCCCAGAAAGAGCTGAGGAGAGTCCCAGATGAGGGCTCACTCAGCAGCCGCGGAGCAGAAGCCGGGGGGAGTTGCAGTGACGCGCCCGTTAGCTCCGCCGGCAGCCAGCTGCGCCAGAGTGACCGAGCCCCAGGCCGAGAGGCCGGGGGCACCCCACCTCCGAAGGGGCCCGAGCGAGCCCCAGGCTCCAGGCCCCGACAAGCAGCCACCAGGAGTGAGCCGGTGCGTACCTGGACGCCCATCCCCAGACACAAAGAACCACCAATGCACCGATGTCTGAGGGCGTCTGCCACAGGCAGGGGGAGTGGTCGGGGAGATAGGCCTCCAAACCTTGGAGGGCCTGAGATGTCCCCAGAGAGGTGGCGTCTGATACCCGACCTGACATATAGACTCAAACAAACAGGCACACACAGATACAAACATCAATTCCCACCCTCATGCTCTCATATGCAATTACTCAGCACTCACCCAACGTGGAGACAGACATAAATAGACACTATGCACACAATCAAACCCCCCAAGCGTACTCTATACCCCAGGTCTAGGTACCCTTGCCTCTAGAGGGGGAAACTGCACCCAGACCCAGGTAGTGTTACCGTCTTCTCTGGGGTGGAGAAAAGCAGACTGCCCCGACTGATGCTGTACTTTTGAGAACTGCAGGGAAGATGGTACACGGAGAGAAGGTCAGGAAGGAAAACAGAGTGTTCCATAAAAAGGAAGGCGATGGCCAAGATTGGATAAGATGGTGTCATATTTCAGGAAATCTTAAATAGGCATTCAGCCAGTTTTTATTTTAACATATCAACATATCAAATAAGTGTTATTTCACAATATAGTCGCTATTATCATTATTTTTCCTTTATATGAAGTGGGGAAAAGGCAACTCAACTGGTGCCCTGCAACCAATCAAAACAGGCAACATGTTGACATCATGTCAGAAATTGCAATAAATCTGGGTGCAGAACAGAGCAGTGTGGGATCATGTTGACAGAGAACAGAACAAAAGGCAGAAACATCCAAAGAAGAGCTTTGAATGTCCTTCAAGAAGCCTGGAGAACTATTCCTGGAGACAACTTAAAGAAAGCTGCCTAAGAGAGTTCAGACTGTGCTGATTAATAAAGGTGGTCACACCAGAATATGTTAGAATTGTACAAACCTTAGTGTAGTTCCATGGATGTTTGCACATTTCAATAAATCATTGCTTCTCGTTCACATTTTCCTTGCAAAATAAAAAGAAACTATGGTGGCCCAAAAGTTTTGCCCATCACTGTTCAAAAAAAGTGTGTGTAGCTATTATTTTTTAAATTACCATGTCTTAAATTCTTTTTCCTGTAAAATAAAAGTTGTGTAAAGTCTTGGGTTTAGCCCAAAGGCACATCATGGGAGGACTTGCACTGGAGAAATCTGTATGCATATCTATCAGCTGTGTTTGCAGCGTTTCTCGAGTAACTGCAAAGTAAGTTAGATGAATCCATTACTGAAGGCGCACAGGCTATTACCCTAAAAACATCATGCATTTTTGTTCAAATGGGCGAGCTCTGAATGCCATGTAGCTCATAGTCGCTTGATGGCATTCACCTTCTTACTAACTGTTGCTAAAATGTAAAATGATACAGTTGAGCGTGCGCGCCAGCCTGGAAGGTCTCGATTTCTCAAATGACAAAACCGTTTACTCATTTCCTACAAATACTCCTCCTTCCAAATCAGAGTTACTCTATTGCACCATCCGAACTGAATATCTGCATGTCTGTGCCTTACAAAAACATTCCCACATATCTGGAGGGCTTGCAGGTGCCTGAGCTCAGCAACTCCACCACACAGCCTCGGTTTCCAAGACAGCACGGGCACCTTCTATCATGATTATGTTGTGGGGAGTAAATAAAGCACTTTTTTGGCTTGTCTGCTTTGGACTGGGTGCCGTGTATCCTGAAGCTACAAAGTGCAATTTAGCAACATGTGAAATTCACATTTTAACCGGAGGTAGAGCAAAAGAAGAGAAGAAACAAGCCTGTCGGGAGCGCATGAGATTCTGTTTGACTGAGCGCTCCACACTAGGCCGCTAATTGCCTGCGATTGATGGCAGAAAGCGCTAGAGGAAACGTTAAACTTGCAATGCATCATGGGTAGTTGACCCGTGTCGACTCGGTCTTGTCTGTGCCTCTCGGCGATGTTTCTTTTTCACGCGTAGGCGGGGGTTATTGGCATACGCGAGGCCCGTGCGTGCATTCAGATTTGTGTGTTTGCGTGCGGGGCAGAGAGGACGTTTTGCACAAAGCCTTTGTGGCGCTTAGAACTGGAAAAACACTCTGATCCATCAGACTTCAGGCACGAATCAAAAGATACCATCTAAAATAATGACCCGCGCTGTGCAAAGATTTTAGAGCCCTTCTTCTTTCCCCTTTTTTGACCTGCTTCAATGGCTCTTTCAGTGGCCGGCTCAAGTCATTGTAGGGGAGGATTAAGGTGTGTGTGTGTGTCAACGAGGGTTCATGCACCTTGCTGGTACAAATTAGCCCTCCCACTCACCTTGTTAAGTGTATTTTTTTTAATTTTTTTTTCAAGAAAATACAAGCAAGGGGGAAAAAAGGCATCAGTTTTGGTGCCCACTGTCCACCTTGTTAAATCGGAGCACACAACGCCTACAAGGCAGCGGTGGGCAGCTACTCCGAGTAGCATCCTCCAGCTTCTGTGTTTGCGTTTCTGAGACAGAGCACGGTTGATGCGGCAGGAGGGGAAATGCAGGTGCTTGCGTTTACTTCCCCCCGGACCTCCCTCCTTCCCTCCCTTCCTCCTCCTCCTCCTTCAGCACTGAGGAATGCAGATACATATTGATCGAGAAAGCGTTCAGGAAAAACAAAACCCAAAAAAAACTATTTATGGCAACAGAAGGAAATTAAATAGTGTCAAACAAAATTACAGAGAAAGAGCAAAGTAATCCTTTCATTTAATTGGGTACATTACAACAAAAAAAATCCTTTCTAAGTCTTGTTTTTTTTTTCCCTTTTCTTCCGCTCCTCTCTCCCTCTTTGTTTCCTTTGCTCCTGCTGGAAGGCTTTCCCTCGGTTGCCAAGCAACAGGGAAACAGTTTTTCTTTGGTTTTGCCAGTGGCTCCCGGAGGCTGGCAGGGAGAAGGGGGCACAGTGGAGGCACTGTGGAGTCTGCCAGCAGCCGAGTGCATGCCTACAGCTGGGTCGGGGTTGCGGAGCAGCCCGCGATGCCCCTGGCAGGCACCTGGAGGGTTACGGCGGAGTTGACGGTAGAAGGGGCGAGCTCGCGTAGCACTCCGGCCCTCAGGCTTAAACATGAGGTCACGGAGGGGTCAAAGAAATGAAACGGCGTGGCTTCCAGCCGAGCGGGGCCACGTCAACCAAAGGCACTCGGAGAAGAAAGCCTTTCCTGAGCTCTTTGTCTTTAAAGGCTGAGTCACAAGTGGCACAGAGTTGCATAAAGTTGCACAACTTTCTAACAAACAGTTTGCAAAAAATATAGCAACACATATTTGAGAGAAAATGATTTCACTGAGGGGTTTTTGACAGGCAGTGGAGTAACTCACAATAGAAACTCTTTCTTCTAATAAGTATGCTAATCAAAGCCTACACTGAAATGGATTCTACTGCTCTTTTATTATGTTGTTCTGTCTCTTTTCAGGTGATTGACACATTGTAATCTTGCTAATAAGCACCTCCAGTGTCTGTTTCCTTCCTATTGTGTTAGTGTTATAATAGGCCAACCTGGCAGGTGCATAGCGTTTGCTTAGCACTCAATATAAAAAGAAGCTAATCTCAGTTACCTGCTATTATCGTGAAACGCAGCCACCCAGTGCGCTGCGTCCTAGCTGTCACTCTCTGCTAATGTCCCCCGGGGGTCAGCAGCCAATCAAACCTCACATTACTCATTTCCTCCCTCCCCTCCCAACCAATCATCCACATCATTATTGGCCTGTCTCTGGTCATTAGGATGTCTCAGTAGCTGCCCTGTCGCTGGATATTTCAAATGCCTTTAAATGAGAGTTTACTATTTAATGAAGATTTCTGCAGGACATGAAGGCAAACGAATGCCATGAATTCATTTCCAGGGCTGAACACAGAGGCTTTTCTGGTGAATTAAAATAAAGACAGTCAAAAATTCAAAGGGCTCACCTCGGCTACAAGTTGAAATAATTGCTGCTTTCAGTTCAAATGCAAGACTCAAATATAAACCAAATCAGAGAACGTGAAAGGCCTGTGCCTGTATTAAATCCTTAACTTATCTTAATCGAGGAGGTGCACAGCAACTCTCTCCAGAAGGCACATTTGTGTAGCGACATTGATGCCCCGTACACTAAAGAAACACATGTTGACATAACCAATTTCTATCATCTAATGCTCTTATTGGTATTCAGACATTTGGTGACTGCAGTCAGCAACCTAGGCAGTTTGTAAGATAGCTTTGGGCAAAACACAGCAAGCTAGCTGTCGTTAACACGACAGTCGCACTAGAGAGAACTTGGAGACCATGACGCAACCAAAATTATTGTAACCGTGCACAATTAACCTTTCATCTTGTTGCTTTTTAAATGGTTACTTTGAGGATGGGGATAAGAACTGCAGCCACTCGCTGTCAACTGCCGTCTTCAAAGAAACTTTTATGTGCAAAGTAGACGGTGATAGTCAGTCTGCTGTCAGTTCATAGTTGATTGGGGTCAAGCTGGCGATTACATGCGGCCTGTCTTTGATAATTGAGAAACGAATTGTGATAAACTGCAAATTTGTTACTGTCAGTTGGAAATCTCCTGTCATCTACATAAAAAGAAACTCCTGCAAGAGACTGCTGCCTTTTGCCTTATGAAAGCTAAGATCAGTTCTAGCTCCACTATCACCCTGAACTAGATAAGCAGGAGAAGGTGAAGTAATGGATGAAAATTCAGAAATTCTTTTATAAATGGTGAAGTAGTTGTTGCATAACAGCAATTTAACAGCAAAGCTTGAAACCTTATTTTTAAACTGGCATGTAACCAGGGTTGAATTGTATTCTCTGTTCAGTACAGACTGTCTGACTGTGATTGGAAGCAGGTTTCTCCTATCCAGGTGACCTGTGCAATCCTGCTGCAAGTGTTGTCTGTCCTACCGCCCATCAGTCCGGGGTCTTTCTGTGTGGAGTTTGCATGTTCTCGCCGTGTTTGCGTGGGTTCTCTCAGGGTACTCCGGCTTCCTCCCACAGTTCAGAGACATGCAGTTAGTGGGGCTAGGTTAATTGGTAACTCCAAATTGCCGATAGATGTGAATGGGAGTGCGAATGGTTGTCTGTGTCTTTGTGTTAGCCCAGACTGGTGACCTGTCCAGGGTGTACCCTGCCTCTTGCCCTAAGACAGCTGAGATAGGCTCCAGCCTCCTTCCCACCCTGAAAAAGGATAAGCGAAAGAGAATGGATGGGTGGATGTTTTTTGCAATTCTACTTTATACTTTACTCTAATTTCACTGTTCCATTACTGAAATCTGGCAGTTATTAGTTAAATATAGCTGACAAAGTAGAGACAGAATTGTTTGAAAGTAGATTAACACTGTTGCCTCAAAGCAAGATCTTGAGTTCAAAGGTCAGGGCCTTTTTGCGTGGAGTTTGAATGTTCTCTCTGGCTGCTGTGGCTTCCTTTCACAGCCCAAAGACATGCAATTAGTGTGTGTTAGGTTAATTAGTGATTCTAATTTGCCCATAGGTGTCAATGTGAGTGCAAATGGTTATCTGTCTCTCTGTGTTAGCTGTGCGACCCTGCACCTTGCCCTATCACACCTGGGATAGCCCCCCCCCCCCATGACCCAGAATTAAATAAATGGAAGAAGATGGATGGATAATAAAGTATTGCAGTGAGGTTGCAGGTCTAAGGCACTTCAGTGTTTGGTTCAGTTTTCATGCCTGAAAGCTGTGTCCAGACACAGTAAGGACGCCGAAGGGCATTCTCGCTTTGATTTCTATGCCATTAAAAGTCATTGTGCAGCCACAGGCTTTTAATACCCAAAAGCTACACCCATCTGTTTTAATCCTTACATGGACTTGTTTATAAGCTAACTTTAGCAAGTGCTGTTGACCAATGGTATTGAGGCAAGGGGCATCGGTACAAGTAAACTGGAATCTGTGGAAAATTGATCCCGTTTTTTAACTAAGGAGAACAAGAGGATAATACTCACAAAAAGACGTGCACACTCGCACTTTTAAGAAGTAGTGGGTTCCAATTAGCTTGTCAGTGGTGGTTGGTAAAATGTGTTAGTGCACCATTTAGCAGCTGTTGTGTCTACATTATGTTTGTGATTATCTTTCTTTCTCTCTGTCTGTGAGTATAAGGAAGCCTGCACTGCTGTTTGAGTCACTCACATAACTGATGCACTGCCACAGCGATGGATTTTTAGCATCAAGGGAATAAGCTGTCTCGTAGATACACACACACATGCGCATACACAGATAAAGCTGCATATCTGGTAATAATACTTGATATGAAGTGGCAATTTGGTGTCTGTCTGATTGATGTGGCTCCCAGTTTTCTCAGTTTTCTTCATATGAGGACTTTTTCTGTTGATGTGTCAATAAAGTGCTAGTCTACTGTTGACATTTAACCCCATGTTTTCAGTTATTTTTCTTAATTTGTTTAGTGATGACCCAGGGTTGAGGACAAACGCTTTTGTGGAGAATTCATAAAAAAGAAAAATACTCCAAAATTCAAAGAGCCTGCCTTGGCCCCATCCTTATGCCTAACTTGGCAGATGAATAAATTTCCCCCGACAAGTGAATAACGCAGTGGTAATCAGTGTGATTTTTTGTGACTTTTGAGAAGGTCAATTGATGCACAATGAGGCAGATGGTTGAGGTCTTCCATGCTCTTCAGCAAGGCACTCAGCATGCTGAAGCTCTCTATTTTCACATTTTATGAGTCCCTCTCGGGCAGATTATTTTTCTTTTTTTTGTAGTTTCTTCAACAGCATATACTGCTGAAGCCTGTGAAAATAAATCAAACCGATACCATTTATATTTGAATAAGAAGAATATAAAGAATATAAAGAATATAAAGATATGATTGCTTATTGGGTCTATGAATGCGATGTGCGACTGCAGATTCCCAACCCTAAAAGAACAGTTGAGGAAATATAATCAGAGAAGTGCAATCAGTCTGCAACTAAGCTGACATTTTAATCATTGTGGTCTGTACATCAAAATTTTTTATGTGGTTGACATTTCAAAATGCAAATAACATGCTCTCTGCACAGAAAATGAGAGGAATGCAATACAGCTTTGACTATAGTCGACAGAGCTAGCAGGCGTTGGAAGAGAGGAATTAGAGGTAAAAATGTAAGTTTCCATTCACTTACAGAGGGCCAGAGGGCCCAGTGGCGCCAGTGTCCGGCAGCCGCGCCTCTGTCAGTGCGCCCCAGGGCAGCTGTGGCTACAATGTAGCTTGCCACCACCTTGGCCACCACCAGTGTGTGAATGTGTGTGTGAATGGGTGAATGACTGAATGTAGTGTAAAGCACTTTGGGGTCCTTAGGGACTAAGTAAAGCGCTATACAAATGCAGGCCATTTACATTTTAACAACCAGTCGTACAACAGTGGGGGTTTAAATCTGAAGTTATGGACTTGGGCGTCATTTATTTATTGGTATCCAATCAATTGTCACATTGGATGATTCTTCAAAACCAGTTGGATTACTCCCTAATTTGGTCTTGGCAACTATGCTCACTGGCTACTGTGTTAAGCTAAAGCAAACATCTAATCGGCCGATCACATAAAAGCAACTCAGTATGTTAAGGCATGTAGACGTGATCAAGATGACCTGTTGAAGGCCAAACTGACCATAACACTGAGGAAGAAATCTGATTAAGGTGTTTTCAACATGACATAGTTGTTGTTGTTGGTCTGAGTATTTCAGAAATACAAAAAAATAACTTGAATAAAAGAGACAAACTGTTTCTCTGTATCTACTGCCGATTCATTTTCTTCGTGGTAGTTTCCATAACATTCAACAAAATATGCAAAAGATGGGACTTTTTGGTATCTTGTAATGTTCAGGTTACAGGCTAATCTTCTTCTGACTGTGATTAAACAAATAAGTATGCATTAGGTAAATGCCAAACTTGCATGTCCTGCAGAATCAACTAGAATGTGGGACATTGTACCAAGATGTGGAACCTCGGACAAGGATTAAAAAGGATGTTCAGTCCCTCATACAGACACACATGCTGTCAGCCTAGTCAGAAGAGAATTCTCTGTCTACTTTGAGCTGATAGAGACCCAACAGTAACTGGAATAACCACTTATTACAACCAAGATGGGCTCCAGCAACAGAAGATCACAGTAGTTGCTGCTCTTGTCAGCTAGAAACAGGAGACTGAGACAGGCTCGCCTGCTCTGATGATTTGCAAATAATGCTGCAAAACTCAAATGGTGGGGTCAGAATTTGGCATAAACAACATTAAAGCATTAATCCATCCTGCCTGAACGGTTCAGGCTGGTGGTGGTGGTGTAATGGTGTGGGCGATACTTCTCACACCTGCCTACCTCAGTATTGCTGTTGACCAGGGCCATCTCTAAGATATCCAGCCTGGTACTAGCAAGGTTAAATTCAAACTGGAAGCTGGTCCTGAAAACTGAATAAATCAATTGTTAAATATCCTAGCTATGGTGAAAATATGGTTATACATCTATAACAACTGGTTAAAGTTAAGAATATTCGTGATTATGATTAACACAAAGGCTAATGTTGGCTAATTTGATTCGATTGTTCTTCCATTTTCAATCATTTAAAATTATAATTTTTTTCCTTCCCATACAGTCTATCAAAGAAGTGACCGGTTATGTGCTGGTGGCACTTAATCAGTTCGACTACCTGCCACTGGAGAACCTGCGGATCATCCGAGGCACCAAACTTTACGAGGGTCGGTATGCTCTGGCCATCTTCCTGAACTACAGACGGGACGGTCTGTACGGACTAAGGCAGCTGGGATTACGTAACCTCACAGGTCAGAGTTATGTCATGAGTGAAATGTATTTTGAACAATACGCTCAATAACCAGTATGTTCATGTGAAAACCTCTTCACGTTTCTCACTTATCTTATCTTAGAGGACAAATAAGGCAAAATAATTCATAAATAAATAAATAACCCAACCAAAATAAATATATTTTCATCATTTTAGTTATGATAATTCACTCTTAAAAAAGTGAAATGCTTAGCAATTTAAACTCCCTCATAAAATAAATAGCATCTTTTTTGTGAATTATGCATATATTTCCCAGCGCCCTATAAAACATGTTGCCGTTTTCGGCACTACGAATGCTTTGGTTTGACTTGTTTTTAACACCCACATATACAGCTTTAATAGGGCCTTTTTAATTAAGTCACAAATCGGAGTTCGACTTTTGAAGTTACGTATCTGCCGTGCTGGCAAATTAATCTTCAGTGTTGCCATATAGAGAGATCAAATGTCTGTGAAAAGTCCTATTTTCCGGTCAATTACATTTTGTTTACACACTCCAAAATGGGCTTCTTTCATGTAGTAAGTTTTTGGAAGTGATAGTGCCATGTTTTATGCAACAGTTGCTCCCCTTTTTTTCACCCGCTTGTTTTTGTTATGTCAGCGTGGATAAGCTAAAGTGGATTGTATTTGGAAAGGGTAGCTTTTTGTCTGCGCTAAATTTATTTGTGCATAAGGTCCTTGAGTCGCGACCTCTGCATCAGCTAATCTTTGCCATTTTGATGTGACCCAGTGGTAGAGCGACCTTCCAACTGCACTCAGAATAACAGAAGCAAGGACTATGTTGTATTACAAGCTTTGAAATCGTGTTTTTCCTGCAACTGCTTCACTGTCTTACCGAATTACATCCCTGCCACTCAATTTTCTCATTATTTCTATTAGTCATGTGATGTTCACAGATTTAGTGGCAGTGCGGCTGCTAAAAGGTTAGTTTTTCCCTGCATGTCGAGGAGTCAGATGTTACCTTTATCTGCCAGCTTGGCTCCAGCATTGCCATCCATTCCAGAAAGAAACACAAGATGTCTCAGGAAGAACGCTGGCTGACGGACAACTGTCACATGTGATCTTAGGAGAAGCAGTAGAGTCTGGGGGGGTCATGTGTTCTCTTTTACAGCATAATTTGACGCTGTACTTTTGGGAACTGCAGGGAAGATGGTACACAGAGAGAAGGTCAGGAAGGAAAACAGAGTGTTCCAAGAAATGAAGGCGATGGCCAAGACTGGATAAGATGGTGTCATATTTCAGGACGTCTTAAACAGCCATTCAGCCAGTTTTTATTTTAACATATCAAAATATCAAATAAGTGTTATTTCACAATATAGTCGCTATTATCAGTATTTTTCCTTTATATGAAGTGGGGGAAAGGCAACTCAACTGGTGCCCTGCAACCAATAAAAACAGGCAACTTGTGTCACATGTTGACATTATGTCAGAAATTGCAATGAATCTGGGTGCAGAACAGAGCAGTGTGGGATCATGTTGACAGAGAACAGAACAAAAAGCAGAAACATCCAAAGAAGAGCTTTGAATGTCCTTCAAGAAGCCTGGAGAACTATTCCTGAAGACGACTTAAAGAAGGCTGCCTAAGAGAGTTCAGACTGTGCTGAAGAATAAAGGTGGTCACACCAAATATTAAATATCATGGTTGTTAGAATTGTACAAACTCTGTTTTTGCCTTGTATACTGTAATTAAATGTTTCAATAAATGTCTCCAACTATTTCCCATTTTCCACACAAAACACAAAAAGGAGTGGCTCGAGACTTGTGCACACCCAAAAACGAGGTGTAAGGAAACTGTATCAAAAGAAAATGAAAAAGGGTGTCATTCATTTCGTTCTGCATGAAACATGAATCTCTATCTGGCAGAAGAAAGGCATTCCTGCTGTCAGAAAGGGCAATGAAGGTAAAAAGGCAGTGATGGGAACTGAAAGGAAACAACTCTGGACCTGGGATGGGCATTGTAAGCGCACACCCGGGGAGGCTGTCCTTTACCACATCAGAAAGATTGAGCAACTGAAGGAAAGAATATAAAATTGCTTGGAAATGAAAAATGTCAGTTAAGAACTGCCTGTGTTTGTCTAAGTCTCCTCATGCTCTGTATTATACAGTATCAGTCCATCTCGTTCATTTTATAGTTTAGTAAATGGGAAATGCCTGTTAACTGCTTGTAGACAAGACCGCAAAGGACGGATCACGAAGCCGTTTTGAGTCTGTAGACAGCTTCTGCTTTGTCTTTAATCTTGTTGGATTCTGGAAGAAATTTGTTGGATTCCTTTACTTCGGCAAAACAAGATGAAATTCTTGTTCTTCCAACACGGATGGAGCTAAATCTTCTCGAGTGTTATACCATGGCCAATGGGAAAAATCACATCCAACACGTATGTCCTCTAAAGCACAGCCAAAGGACAAAGACAAATGCATGAGGATCTGCCAGTGACTGACGATTGTTTTTCAAACCAAGGTATCAGAAGTAATTTGTTAGAATTGAATCAAATGAATTAATAATAGAAGATCATTGAGCATACGGTTTATTGTAGCACATTTAGGGTTTGGGGTTTCCTTTTTGTTTTCTTGCAGAGGAGAATGCCAAAACATACAAAAAGGGAAGGGTAACAAACTGGCCAAGCCACTGAGACGCTTCTGCTATATCCCACTTTATTGTATTTTGCCTGAGGTTTCTTCTCTGGCATCGATATGCCTACTTTATTCCTCTTTCCTGTGGGCATTGTAATTTATCCTGCATCTATCCTGCACTCTTGCTTCAGGCAATTTCTTTGTCCGACGTCTCACAGACGAAGCAAATTAAGCTTGGTGTAAAACAGAAGTCACGTGTGTTGAAGTATTTTTGTTACGTCTTTGAAAGAAGGTTCAGCAGGAGCAGTAAAATGTTAGAAGCCCATACATCACCGCTGGTGTTCAGGAGGTTGTTTGGCAGAAATTTATAGTTGGCTCTTATGCCGTTGACTTTGCAGTGGTGTTTATTTATTTATTTATTTATTTTTATGATTGATGACCAAACAGTGGTCCATATTGAACACCTGACAGATTTAGTTTAATATGCAGTGTTTTATGGAGTTGGAACGCTGTGATAAAGGACTCCTGAGAGAGGACACGCTGACATCCTAAGCCAGTAAACCGGTAGGACGCCTTCCATTTCGACCACCCCTACAAAGAGAGCGAGGCCTAAGAGCACCTTTATCCCTGAATGACTCATGATGGGCAACACATTGCTCTTTTCAGTTCCTGTGCTGCAAATAACATGGACTGAAAGGATCACACGCAAGGTGAACAGGAAATGTCATCTCATTGGCCAGCTTGTGTTTTGATTAAGTCCTCCCCCCCCACCTTTTTTTCTCTCACAAGAAACAGCTCAAGCAGGTCCACCTGTTCTCTAAGGTGTTTTGTTTCCCCTGAAGTGAAACGATTGCGTGATCAGTGTGCATCATAAGAAGCCAGGAACGAGACAATGATGCAATTACTGTCCAGCATTTCTGCGTCGTTCCATGTTATCGAATGACGGTAAGTCCAGTAGTTTTTGTGCAACTATCGGGCTGTTGACGGTGGAAGAGAAAGTGTAGGATCCTTTCCGAGTGCAAGAAGTTTCTCCCTGCATTATTTATGCCCACAATGCATAATGCACATCTCCAAATTTCTCTCTCCCCTTTTCTTTTTTTAACATTTTTCTCGAAGCGTTTGGAGATTGCGTCGAGCCGCAGAGGCAGAATTTACTTTGGGTTTCCTGCCTGTCTGCCTGGCACTCCTCCCGTGCCCCGTTTCAGCACATAATCAGGATGGGCGCTTCACAATGCTAGACTTTAGTCCATACCGCCTGATCCCAACACACCCCGGTGCCGCAATTAAGCCAGATGCATATAGATCAGTGCAGTTCCTCTTGATTCCCTCCACACCTCTCCCTGGGAAGAATGGGAAGTACAGTATCTCTCTCTCTCTCTGTTAAGCTGACAATTAGGCCAGCAGATTATTCTCCTTTCCTTAACGACGAGGAAGATAACATGCACATTTGCTTAGATTCATGTATGATGTAATGTACTCATTTGTAATTCATTTTCTATCCCACCACTGCGTCCGCCATATCTACAAGGGATGTATGCGTGGCCAAGGAAGAATATATTCAGCATTTCTCGCTGCACACAATACATTAAACAACAGCTTTTCGGCTACTTTATCCCTCTGTGGATTTAGTACACAGTAGGTGTCCGCAGAAAGCATGAAATTCAATTTGGCTGCGGAGTCAGTATGCATACAGTTGTGTAGTCTTCATGGCAGCGAGGATATAGAGTAATCTGTGTTAAAGTGACTCCTCTGATAGTGACTTGTTCAGCTTCACCCTGTGGTCCTCAAGCTCTTTCTGAGCCAGTATATAACACCCATAGGAAGCCACGAGAGCTGTGTGCATACATACACCACGGCTCGCTACACATAGCAGTGCTAATTACCCCATGCGGCGCAGCAGTGGGTATCGTAAGCACCCGAGCTGATGAAGTGCTGTGTGTGAAATGGTTTTCAGATCCAGTTTCCGCCTCTTTCTTTGCTTAACTTTTGCTTTGTTTTCGAGCTTATTCCCCCCCTCTATTCCTCCCCCCCTACCCTGTGAAATTGCCCATTTGGATGAGAGCCAAATGGCTCAGCATGCCCCAAAGAGAGCTCCGACTCCAACTTCCCATCTGGCAGCAATGCCCCCTTTGCCCGTGTGCAGAAAGCAAAGCACCAGTTTTTGCCATCCCCCTGTTCGTTTATTCTGACAACCTCTCTTCTTTTATCGCCCACTTTCATTCAGACTCACTGGGGGGAATAGTGACACTGCTATGTTTTCACAACCTGGCAGCATCCCAAGGATCCCCTAATTTAAAACTAATAATTTACTGCTGCTGTCTCGCTAATTGCAGCATTTTTGTGGGCATTTTGAATGCATTTAGGCCAAATTACCAACAGCAGTTACTGCTGAGATGAATTGATTAACAGACTTGATTATAATTAACCCCATATGCATCTTCATTTTTAGAGCATGACTATTGATTTACCAGGTCACGGGGATTCTAAGTTGTTTATCATTTTCACAGTCGCTCAGCTTGGCTAGATCAGCTGAGCAGATGGTGATTTTTCTTCGTGTTGGAGGAGATTTGTGAGCGAATGATCACCAGATCACTCCAGTATCAGTTGAATGCATCCTGATCCCCAAACGTCTGATGCTAATAAAGATATTCATTGGTATCCATTCTTTGACCCTCCAGTAGTGACAACAGTGGATACTGTGAGATATAGTTTCTCTCCTGGAGAACACAAAGATGTAAGAACCACGTTTTCCAGCCGTAAAGAAGTTTGCATCCCATGTACCTGCCGCTTATATTTTTTTTGTAAATCACTTTTTACTTTCACCCTCTGTTTATAAAAGTGGTTTCTTTTACTCTTTCTTCTCCTTGTCTTTTTGTTGTGTTCATGTTTCTGTCTTCCTGTTTGTCTGCTTAACTTCTGTCTTGTCTCGCTTTCAGTTGCTTCCTGTTTTATTTCATGCACTTTTTGTCCTTGCAGTTTACTTCCCCTTTTGATCCTTTTCCTCTCCTTATCATCTTGATTCAGTTCAGTTGCCACCAGCAACCACCAGTCACTTCTTCCTTGTGATTGGTTTTGTGACTACCAGACTGCCACAGTCACCCAACTTTTAGAAGTCCTTGTCTGTAAACACCAACTACTAGCCTAGTGTTAGTAAATCTTGAAAAAGTTTGACACTGACAAAGAACCTACACCTTCACAGTAAATGTTGTGACATATTGACTTTTAAGGTGAAAGTGAAGGTCTCCGTTTCCAGTCTGCGGAAACCTTTTCAAGTTTCATTGCTGCTCAGCAAGTAGTTGGTAGGTGTTTGCAGAATCTGCCCTGGTTGGGTACATAAAGTCAGTACTGCATAACCTCCAGGTACTCTTAGCAACTGCCAGAAACCTTCAGCCAGTCAAAGAAGAGTATGTTTGCCAGGAGATCACTGATGACAGCCACCTTCCTTCAACAACCAGTTACTAAATGGTTGTTGAAGATACCTCTCTCACCCAAAGTATCTACCAGTGGGTTGCCATCTAATTTCTAGGCTTTATCCCCGCTCATTGCAAAATAACACTTAAACACCGATGTGGTTAATGGTGATGCCACAGTGTCTATTAAAACATCTGTATGTAACGAACTGTTAACATAACCTGGTGCAGCACTTCACTGATGACAGTGAATACCTTGTGCATGATGGCAGCAATGATGCCAGGAACATAGGTTATGTGTACATCGCATTAATATAAAACCAGTAAGGTTTTGCATATTTAAAATGAATAAGAATCAGACATGCAAAAAAAGCCTCTGTGTAAGCTGCGCATTTCTCAGCTACTGAGAATGAGCAAACTTCCTCTTCTTAAGTTTTAGAAGTATAATAAAAGCTGGATTTGATCTATACAGTAAATCCCTGCAGTGGAGAGTACAAAGATCCTGCACATCAAAGCTATTACATCCTCTGTTTATTCTTTTTAAAAAGCATACACCTAAAAAGAGGAATCCTGTAGCTCATATTAAGACAACTGACTCTTGTTGCCTTTTATTCCTCCACGCTTGCCTCCATTTGTAACTTTTCCCACCTCTTCTTCATATCCCAAACTGGCAATTCAGAGAGATATGTTTGTAGACAATAAATGTTAGGCGCTCTTTTCCATTTTGCTTCCAGTTTCCAGCAGCATTCCTGTTTTCCCTGTTATGGAATAAAAAAATTAAATAAATATTGGGGTAAAAAAGCAACCATGATAATTGTGTTTGGAATTTGTATAGAAAAAAAAAACTTCCAAGGCCTCTTTATTTAACATAAAGCTTGTGGTGTGATCTCCAAAAAGTGGTGTAATTACTGAAAGATCAAATAGAGCAAAAGCGGCTAATGCTAATACCCACTCACACTCTGGACTGTTATGAGGAAGAGGGAGAGTAGAGGGATGGGGCCCATTAATAATGAATCCAGTGTCATCATTAAGGCGGCAAATGATTAAAACATATCTCCCAGCTTCAAACGCTGCTTTGGTACCCCAGAAAATGCTGCAGTCGTGGATCTGCAAAGCAAGAGAGCCCTTCAGTCTGCTTGTGAAATAAAGTTTTGCTTTTTTTTTTCTTTCATCTTTATCCCTCTTTTTGGAGTGTTGAAAGACCAAAGCACCAGCATTCCTTTTTGAAAACAAAAAACACTTCAGAATTATGTAATGTAATGCAACCCGTAAATCCACACGTTTCTTACATATGAACTTTCATGCAAAGTCAGTTTGGAAATCATTTTGCAGCACATTCCTGAGGGCTCTTACTTGTGCTGTCACTTGGAGAAAAGGCAGCCGGGCCAAAAGAACCTCAGTCAAACCTGCTGTCATCCTGCTGTGTGTCTGCACACAACAGGACGACACGTCTGGCTTTAATTTTTTCTTCTTTTCACATCTTATTTCCCATACTTTTTTCTCTTTTTGCACACAGAAGTCGCTGGGACTGTGCTCAGTTTTATTAGTGTAGTTTTTTCCCCTTTCTTTTCCAAGTTCTTTGACAGGAATACCCAAGAGGCTTCAGGGTTGTCTCCATTATTGGCTGTGGCATGTCTGGAAGGAGGGCAAAATGATCTCTAATGGAGTGGTAATAGTACCCCAGGGCAGTAAGCCTGCTTCCCAGTGCCAGTTCTTTGATGTTTGGGTTCACTTCCACTGGCTGACACATTGTACTTTATAGGTCAGTGTTAGCTGACCGTGGCTAACTGAGTTACCTGCACACCTGAAAGAACTCCCAGAGAGCAACAATGGCTTTACACCATAATACCATATAAAGCCAAAGAAAAGCCTGTTTGAACCCTCCCCGACACTAGTGTATGCAAAATTTTCTAAATCCCTCTTCTAAGGGAGTCTGCAGCAGTCGATCTATTAGTCATAAGTCAACAGGCCTGATAGCAACTCTGGCAATGATGGCATTGATCTGTCAAGATCACCCAGCATAAACAGACTGACTCATCACTCCCTGCTAGCATGCACCAAGCTCAGCACATCAGAGACTGGGAAGTTACTTACCCAAGAGGCTTTCAAATCTACAAGTGGGTCACAGTAGAGTTTTTAATGTGATCTACAGCTAATTAGAAATAAGGAGCTTTATGTGTCACCATACTGGTTGTCAAATACTGCCTTTTAGAGTGCTAACAGTCTTTTTTTTAATAGCAGCAAAGTTCAAATTCAGAGGCAAGAGAGGTTGCAGCGGTTTAGGTCCCAATCAACAGTCCCACAGAGTGCATGGTCCAGTCACTCAGGCATAGCGACCAATTAATGACACCCTAGTAACCTGGTTAAATAAAAAGGTGTATTCCATGACTGGTTGGTAAGCGATTGCTAGAGGGTGGCTACTGACATAACCACTTTCTGGAGGAAAAATTGGTTGCAGAGACGTATACAGTGCCACACTGATTGCTTTGGTTGCTATCATATTGCTGCATTCACCCACGGTTTGCATGAAAGATGCCAAACGTTAGTGATAAGTGTTGGTTGCAGTGGCGATGCACTACTTATACATTGAAGATGATGATTTCCTGTTTCCAGTGTGTGTCACACTTTTTCAGGTTTCACTGCAGGTCAGCAACTAGTTGGTGAATGTGTGTAGACATGTCTTCCATGCAAACTATGGGCAACCATTACAATCTGCTAGGAACCAGCAACTGCAAGGTGGTTTTCGCTGCAGCATCATCCTCTTTGCAACCAGTTTCACCTTGTAACTCTAGCAACCACTCGACATCCAGCTGGTGAATAATTTTTTTTCTGACTCACTTTTACTCACTAGACTCTTGAATAATCAGGGCCAATCTTATCTTAGAAACCTCATGATACCGTGTCACCCTAACAGATCACTTTGCTTTTTGATAAAGTTTATACAGGGAGTGCAGAATTATTAGGCAAATGAGTATTTTGTCCACATCATCCTCTTCATGCATGTTGTCTTACTCCAAGCTGTATAGGCTCGAAAGCCTACTACCAATTAAGCATATTAGGTGATGTGCATCTCTGTAATGAGAAGGGGTGTGGTCTAATGACATCAACACCCTATATCAGGTGTGCATAATTATTAGGCAACGTCCTTTCCTTTGGCAAAATGGGTCAAAAGAAGGACTTGACAGGCTCAGAAAAGTCAAAAATAGTGAGATATCTTGCAGAGGGATGCAGCAGTCTCAAAATTGCAAAGCTTCTGAAGCGTGATCATCGACCAATCAAGCGTTTCATTCAAAATAGTCAACAGGGTCGCAAGGAGCGTGTGGAAAAACCATGGCGCAAAATAACTGCTCATGAACTGAGAAAAGTCAAGCGTGCAGCTGCCAAGATGCCACTTGCCACCAGTTTGACCATATTTCAGAGCTGCAACATCACTGGAGTGCCCAAAAGCACAAGGTGTGCAATACTCAGGGACATGGCCAAGGTAAGAAAGGCTGAAAGACGACCACCACTGAACAAGACACACAAGCTGAAACATCAAGACTGGGCCAAGAAATATCTCAAGACTGGTTTTTCTAAGGTTTTATGGACTGATGACATGAGAGTGAGTCTTGATGGGCCAGATGGATGGGCCCGTGGCTGGATTGGTAAAGGGCAGAGAGCTCCAGTCCGACTCAGACGCCAGCAAGGTGGAGGTGGAGTACTGGTTTGGGCTGGTATCATCAAAGATGAGCTTGTGGGGCCTTTTCGGGTTGAGGATGGAGTCAAGCTCAACTCCCAGTCCTACTGCCAGTTTCTGGAAGACACCTTCTTCAAGCAGTGGTACAGGAAGAAGTCTGCATCCTTCAAGAAAAACATGATTTTCATGCAGGACAATGCTCCATCACACGTGTCCAAGTACTCCACAGCGTGGCTGGCAAGAAAGGGTATAAAAGAAGAAAAACTAATGACATGGCCACCTTGTTCACCTGATCTGAACCCCATTGAGAACCTGTGGTCCATCATCAAATGTGAGATTTACAGGGAGGGAAAACAGTACACCTCTCTGAACAGTGTCTGGGAGGCTGTGGTTGCTGCTGCACGCAATGTTGATGGTGAACAGATCAAAACACTGACAGAATCCATGGATGGCAGGCTTTTGAGTGTCCTTGCAAAGAAAGGTGGCTATATTGGTCGCTGATTTGTTTTTGTTTTGTTTTTGAATGTCAGAAATGTATATTGGTGAATGTGGAGATGTTATATTGGTTTCACTGGTAAAAATAAATAATTAAAATGGGTATATATTTGTTTTTTGTTAAGTTGCCTAATAATTATGCACAGTAATAGTCACCTGCACACACAGATATCCCCCTAAAATAGCTAAAACTAAAAACAAACTAAAAACTACTTCCAAAAACATTCAGCTTTGATATTAATGAGTTTTTTGGGTTCATTGAGAACATGGTTGTTGTTCAATAATAAAATTATTCCTCAAAAATACAACTTTCCTAATAATTCTGCACTCCCTGTAGTTATGGCTGGATCCGGTGACCCTAAATCCTCCTTTAGTTTTGGTACAATAGGTCTAGGCTGCTGGGAGTGATGATGCACTGAGTGCTTATTCTTCAATTATATTTGGCATGCAGACTGGAGCCAGGGATCGAAACAGCAACTTTTCAACCAGTAGATTACCTGCTCTACCTGCTGAGCTACAGCTGTCCCATATGGAGGCTGCCTGATTGCTGGGGATTCCTCTGTATTATTGTAGTGTCTTCACCTTCCAATATAAAGCACCCTGAGGCAGCTGTTGATGCGATTTGGCGCTATAAAAATAAATTTGAATAGAAATGAATTGAATAACATTGTTAAGCATTTAACAGGACTGTTTGATAAATGACTTCTGAAACATTTTTCTAATGAATTCAAAAGTTAATAAATGCACTGTGGTTATAAAACTAAGAATTAAAGGCAATAATGCAAAAAAGCAGTCATTTTCACAAAGTCAGACGGTGAGTAAATTGTCCCCTGCTTTCTCCTTTGTCGGAACATCGATACTTTTCGTGCTTAAACTCAAACAACTGCTATTCAGAGTGAAACTGCTGTGTGGCGAGCCCGTATGAGTCAGCGTTTCCACCCGGCACTTCTTGGAAATCCAGTCTAATCAAACTAAATAACCGTGACTTCATCAAACTTGCTCATTAGAGCTGAATTAATTTTTCGGGAGATTAGAATTGCTTGTGACCAGAGTCTTGTGTTCCCATTCTAAATGATCTGAAGCACAAGATGTAAGCATCGTTTCATTCCTTAACAGAGAGAGAGAAACCTCAGTGTGCTCGCTGATGTGATACAGGACATTACTTGACATTGCTGCTGTGTCAGGATGATGTTTTGTCCATCGGATGGGTATGTGAGGTTTTTTTTAACCACTCTTAAAGACAAAACGAGGCTGTATCCGGTCGCTGTCTGAGAGCAATTATATTCAAAGCGGCTGATTGTTTGTCTCGCCCACGAGCCTCGCGCCACCCTTTTGACATTGCTACATATTTGCATGCTTTGGGCTCTTGGAGTGGTGAAGGTGTGTTGTGCAGCTTCCTCTCTTCATTCTCTCCCAGGCGTCCGTAACCCGTTTGACTTTGTGCTTTAATGACATTTTTGGGTCCACTATTTTTTAAGTCTTCCCCCCTTGAGATTCCCCAATAGAATGAATCCATTAGAGTGTTGAGCAGACCAGTGAAGGACTGCGTTTGCATCTGCTGAAGAGGCCACGTAATCCAAAGCTAGAATCCAGCAGAGGGGGGAAAAGGAAGTGTCCTGCCGGACTGGCTCACAGTACCTGACGCTAAATATACAGTAGAACCAGATGGAGGTAATTTACTGGTCATAGTTGATTTGCTAATGCCTGTCTGTGTGTGTGTGTGTGTGTGTGTGTGTCGGTGTGTCCTAAATTACCCAAGTGGAGGGATGAGTGCTGCAGCTCTGTGCCAGAAAATGACAAATTGCCCATTTAGCCCATTGTAACTGTCAGTTCCAATGCAGAGGGTTAGTTCTGTTTTTAACACTTCTTAAGCATTCTGTGTCATGAAAATATGTAATGAGTCTAATCTGAATTACAAAACGCACGTCAGGGCTGACAGAGTGCATGCATGCTCGTGCACATTTTTCTGCACCTCTGAGGAGAACTTTTCTTTTTTCTCTTCTGTTTTTTTCTGGCACCCTGACTCCAGAGTGGACATTTAATAATAGCCCACATTTCAAGTTATGAGCTCGGCCGCGCAGGCAGTTTTACTGTCTTCACAGCTCCCCTATGGTCCATTCGTAGCGCCCTCTAAATTTAAGTTTGATGTTCTTATCTTGGACAATTGTACCAAAACACCATTTCCAGCACAATAATAGAGCAGAAAGTGGACTGACTGTCGGGCTTAATCCGCTGTAAAACGGCCTATCACTGGTGTTGGAGGGGTGGACACAGCAACACGGCCTGCAGTTCTGAGCTTGTTTGTACTGTGAAGCTGGCAATTTCTTTGATGAGTGAGTTCCTTGACCTCGAGGTCAGTATATATAGAAGTAAATCACTTTTTTTTTTTTTCAAATTTCTCATTTTTTAAAGTTTATTTTCACTTTAAAAAAAACAAATCAAACACCCTCACCCAACACACACGCACGCACATCATCGGCGTTGGCTATTGACGACCGTTCGTTACCCTTATTAGTATTCAGCGGCTCTCTCATGGTGTTTGGCTGACTCTTTTGTTTGTCCGCGCTGATTGGAGGGGCCTCTGGTTAATTTAGATGCAGGGAAGCCGGTGACAGAAGAGGGCTTATTAGGGTGAGCCCATCCGGCCTTAAGTGCAGAGTCTCCAGTTCCATTTTCATTTGCCTCCATTATTGAATTTGCTGGCTTCTCATTCACCCTGATTGCATTTTGTGTCACCTCTAAAAAAAAAAGGGGGGGGAAAGAAGAAGGTAGAGCTACTGTGAAACTCCGAAGGGACGCTCACACTGAGATGGTTCTGAAACCAGTTTGAGAAACGTCTCTGAAACTTTTCTTAATCTCGATGGCTGTGGAACCTGTGTGCCTGTGGGTGTCAGAGAAAAGGATGAATTTAGGAAAAAAGGGGGAATGTTTATGTCTCTGTGTGTGTTTATAACGTAGAGAGGGAGCGTGACAGATGGGTGGAGCAAGAGTGGGCGGAGGAAAAGAAGGAGAGTGATGGCAGGGATTCATTTAGCGTCCATTGAAGCTTTAGAAGTTTCAAAGAAAAAAAACAACAAAAAATTGTCATCTCTGCCGCCTCCGCCTCCTACACTGCTTCCATAATCTCCTAACGTGAAGCATTTTTCATAAGGATTCATCGCAAAACAATATCATTCGAGACTGCGAAATTTAATCAGGGGCTTTAAAACACAATTATGGTTATCAGGGAGGACACGGCTGCGAGCGCTCCCGGATCGTGGAGGAGGAAGGAGGTTGGGAGGGTGGAGATGGTAGAGTTGCGGTGAAGAGGGGGGATGGGGCGGGGGGAGGCGAAGGTGGAAGGGGGGGGGACCTCCCCCGCACTGTCTGCACCCCAGCGCTCCTCTCCCATTTGTCACCGAGCGCAATATCTCTTTGGCTGGCAGAGCTAATAATGAAGAAGTGTGTGTGTGGGGGGGTGGAAACGGGACTCTGGAGACCCACCTCCGCCTTCCCGTGAAGATCAGATAAGTTCTCCTCAAGTCAGAGGCCCAGAGCCACCGCGGATTTGCTTGTAAGGGCTGTATCATTTATAAGACGCAGCAGGAGCGGTTGACAGCTTTTTAGGTGTGTGAATAATGCAGGCCTTTATAAAAATGTGCAGCGGCGGGAGCAAAAGAAACGTTTTCCCCTCCTCCTGGAGAAGAACAACGCTTTACCCACTTTGAGCTTAGAAAAGTTCACTTCATTTCGGCCGCTTTCACGACCCGAGCTCTTTTGCTGATGTGTTGCTTTTTATGTGTGTGTGTGTGTGTGTGTGTGCCTCCAGGCAAACCAGTGGTTGTTTTCTGTCTCTATTATCTTGGCAATCTGCAGCCATTTATCTACCAGCGGCTCGTTTGCAGGCTGGAGACTTAACAGTTATTCACGGGATTTGGGAAGTCGTCTTCACTTAAGCAGCTACTTTCTCAACACACTGGGTTGTTTTTTTTTCACTCCCCCCTTTTTCCCCCCTCTTTATAGCAAACATGCTCCAAGGCACTGTACAGTAAAGTTCTTCACAACTACACACACACAAACACACACGGAGGGTTTCCTCGGGGACCGACTGCTTGTTTTCTAGTCACATCATGTTTTCACCTGAAGTCGTGGGCTTTCTAAGTCTTACTGTAAATTGCCCGAGCAGAGAAATCCGCAACTTTAATTACGGCGTTTTGATTTTGCTCAGATTGGCCAGGTGCATACACATCAGTGCACACTCAGATCCTGCCAACCATAGTACCAATTAACTATGCGGTTCATGCGCACACACACAAACTCGGGATTCCCAAACACTGTGTGTCTTTTGTTCAGGAAATCTTTTTGTTCTCTCTCTGCTGGAGTGGAGGCAAGTATATGGCGGGCATTCCAGCCATAAGAAAAGAGACTTTTTTACACTAGAATGAAAAAATGAACTCTTTATTGTTCCCCTGGTCTTACTGATCCCATTGCGCTGTATGCTTGTAGCCTCCTGTCTGTGTGTGTGTGAGTATTTGAGTGGAGTTCAAAGTGCTCTACGATGGATGCCAGTTGGCTTAGCACAAGGGAATTTTGTGGGTGGATATTTTGTGTTTTTGTTGTGGATCCCATTCTTGGGAGGATGGTGGAAGTAGTCAGACTAAGGTAACCACTTTTTGTTTTATTCTGTCTCCAACTAAGTAAACTGTTAGTTCAGTCATTCCATTAAACTCAGCCGCAATCCCAGCAGATCAGCTCTTCTCGGTGCCATCCTACATCTGTGGATTTATGGGCTGATACTCTTTCACCAATCCATATTAAAGCTGCTTTAGGCTGTTGAACCCTCTGACGTGCAGGCCTCGAGAGCAGCTGGCAACCCCTAACAACTTCAACTCGCTCGGGAAAAAAAATATATTCCCCAATGGATTGGCAAGCGAAATCTGGAAAACTCCTTGTGATTTTTTGCTTTGTTTTCCACATTCAGATTGCTGTTGTTTGCTGTTTGCATGGAAGATGCTGCAAACAAATCAGTACTAACTTACTGGGTGATAGAAAAGTGCAGTGCAAACCGAAGACCGAGAATATTCACCTTCAAAGTTGTGCATCACCACTGGAGCCAACACACTTCAAAAGGGAGAACTTTTACTTTGGTTTGTGTCACACTTTTCACACCACATTCTCTGCCAGCCTCTCTCCCTTCTGACGACTGGGGTCCTTTCCCAAGTAAGGAGATGCACTGCAGACATATTTGGTGTCCAAGTCCGTGGCCATCCAGAACTTGATCCCAAATTTGTCTGGCTTGGTTGCGATATACTGTGTGAATGGACAACGAACCTTGGTAGGGAACAGCTGTTCATCTATGGTCATGTGTTCTCCTGGAGTGAAACTCTTAGCACAGTTCTCGTTGAAGCGTGTCCAAATGTCGGAGATCGCCGCAAATTTGTCTGTTTTCACCCGTTCTGCCTGCGCGTCCTTGTCATCAAATCGAAGGTGTTGCATAATTGAAATGAATCTATCTCGGGGCATTGTCTCTTTGATTACTGGCACCAGAAATCTTTCTGACCAGCAATCCACAATGACACCAACAGGACACATAATTGCTCTTACAAACAGGATTGAAATGAATGCCATCAGTTCATGAATTGACAAATTCCAGTCTGGCTCTGTTCTGCGGGCTTGATGTACCGCGCACTCTCGATGGTCTGCAGCAATCCCACGTCTAAGAGGCAAACGAAGCTTTGGAGCACACTTGTAATCTTACGCTGTCAGAAGATAAACAAATAGAAAATGGTAAATTTGCATGAAGCTCACTCTAAATGGGTTTATTTATAAATATCATATGTAATATGGCAATGACAAACCTTAGCAGACTCTGTGGGTCCAGCTTGCGCAGTGAAGCACGAGCGATTTGCTACTGCACTGGGCATTCCAATGTTCTCCTCAACCCACACAGTGCTGTCTTTTGCCGTGTGGCTCTGGCTGGGCTTCCCAGTATCACGGGGCCTCTTCTGTGGAGGCATATTGGGTTCTTGTTCCGTCTCCTTTTCAGATTCTTCTGAGGAGGTATCAGTGGCCTGCTGGACAAATGAAACCTCTCCTCCATCAGAATATGCTTCGTCCATTTCCTGAAGCAAGGCAAAGCCTGTTGCGCGGAGAGGTTCTTCCTGCGTGGCAGTGATACGGAGGCCATCCTGATGTGTGTTCTCAGAAATGCAAACAAGAAATGATTCTCCCGCCTGGGTCGGTCTGCTTTTATGCACAGCACTGTGCTGTAGTCAAGCAATGCCACTTCCTCACATACACAGTGACAATGGAACAATGGAAGATCTGTGCTGAGAGTCAAGGAAGGTGTGAATGTGTGTCTTTCATATTTGCAGGTCAGTCAATGTGTGGGATATTTTGTATAGATACGGCAGGCATTTCTGAAAGTTGTAACACAGAGGTTAAAGGAGCTTGTAAAGAAAAGCGTCTGGACTTCTTAAAGAAGTCTTTTTTCCTACTCAGAAATCTACCAGTGACAGAAGCAATTGTAAGGAGGTTTTAGGTGCAGCACCATATACCTCCTTGCTGCGAGTTTTGTCTTGTTCACGCACCATCTTGTCTGGGAATACACATTTTTCCATAGCAACCTGTAGTTGCCAAGTGTTCATTGACCAATCTCTAGGGTTGCATGACCAAAGCCTTAGCAACTGATTTGACTGGAAAATATATGTTTTTACCTTTGACTAATGGTTTCCAGATGGTCACAGACCAGTCTCTACACTTATGTGAGTTGTGCTTTATAATCACTGTGCATTTGCACATTTTGCAACCCACCTCCACTCAAACTCATTCTTTTACCATTGCATAAAGCCTTCTCTTTACTTACAAGATGGGTAAGTTGGGTGGGGGCCTTGCTGCTACTTTCCATGCCCTGTGCTCTCTCTCTCTGCCTTACGCATTCTGAATGTGTTCATGCAAAGTTGGGGCGATCCTCAACACCAAATATAAAATATCTCAAGCAGAAATAACTTCCTTCTTTTTACTTTTGATTATAGTTGGTCTGACTGAACAGTTAGATTGAAAATCAGCACAGCAAACAGAACACAATCTCTCTGCCTCTCCGTTTCTGTAACTTTACTTCATTGTCTCTCTAGTGAGTCATTATTTTCCAGAGTCACAGATTTGTTGCCGTTGCAGTTGTGTAATGTTCATCGGTGTTCCCTGAAGAGGTTGCACTCTAAGAAAATGAAGGCAATTTGTTTCATTCCCCAGTTCGGCACCTTGTGTCATGCCAGCTGTCAGCGCTGTGTCACAGGCCACACAGAGCACCAGGAACTGATGCATGTAAATGACTACAAAGAGCTTACACGTCTCTTAGACAACACACATACACACACATACCATAATTCTGAGATAAAAGACAATGTTCAAACAATCCTTTTGCCTGCTGAGTCCAGTAAAGGCTTCTTGAAAAAATATATTTGTGAAGGATGACAATACTTGTAAATTCACGCAGCATTAATTCCCTCAGCGCTAAACCACATTCATGCAATCCTTTCCTTTCAGTTACTGTATTTCCCTATTTTTAAAACAAAAGATTATTTACTCTGACTGATTCTTTCCACTGTGTTAAAAATGCTCTTCTGTGTCAACGCTGAAATACTGTTTGTTAATGCTTCAGGATAAAAGTCTTAAACATTCACAACTTGAGGTTCTGCAAGCTGTTAAAATACTTTTGACAATAATGGGAAGGGATTCAAGTTCACTGGACCCAAACTGATCAGCCTCAAGATTAAAACCACATTCGTAATATAGTGTGGGTCCCTTCCCTTGCTTGCTGTGGCATTGGCATACAACCTATGCAGATGTCCTGTGGTGTTTGCCACTGGGACATTGGCAGCAGAGTGGGTGATCCATGGATTAAGCTTGCTCCAGCTTCTCAATTGGGCTGACACATGGGGAGTTTGGATGCTGGGTTAATACCTCAAGCCTAGTTTATGGTCACTGCATTGGATGTTGTGCATCACCACAGCCTCTTAACCATTTGTGCTGGTGCTTGAGAGACAAAGCGCTCGCTTCAATCTTAACCCGAATGAAAGGTGTCGCAACTCAGGCGCAACCACTAGGAGAAAAAAGAATTGAGAAAGTCAAAACAGGAAGCAAAGTGATTGTGGCGTTATTTTCAGAATTGTCTCTAGACAGTCATTTATGTTTGCAAAATCTCCCTCTCTGTAACATAAGAATCATCCCTCTGGTGACTAAATGACCATCTGAAACGACACCAAAGCGAAGAATGGCAGTCATAACGTCATAAGAGCAGTAATGTTGGGTGTTAAGGAGGTGTTGAGTTCTTTTTGGGTTTTCTTGAGCTGTTATTTGAAGTTTTTGTGGTGCTGCTGGGTAGTTGAGGTTGTGCTTGGTCTGCACTAAAGTTGAAGTTGGTGGTATGTGTCAAATTCAAATTTAATTTGTCACACACACACAACCATACACAGTATGACATGGGGGGTGAAATGCTTGTAGCTGTTCAATGCCCGACCATTAAATGACAGAAAAAGGTTTTACAGTATTTACAATTTACAGGTTACTACAAAATTTACACATTAACTTAGAAATTTACAGTAAAAATGTGCAAATAGCAGAAAGAGATTATAAAGATTATAAATTACAGGAAGTGTGCATAAAGAAAAACCAGAGTGCGTGTGGTGATGTGATGTGTGTGAGAGTCCAGTCTTATAGTGACGTGTTTGGGAGAGTCCAGTCCTACACCTGGTTCAGGGCCCGAATAGCCTGGGGGAAGAAGCTCCTCCTCATTCTCTCTGTTTTGGCCTTAAGGAAGCAGAAGCACTTCCCAGACCTCAACAGTGAGAAGAGTCCATTGTTGGGATGGGAGAGGTCCATCATAATCTTCCTAGCTTTGGACTTGCACCGCTTGGTGTAGATGGACAGCAGGTCAGGGAGCTCTGATTGAATGATGCGTTCGGCCGAGCGCACCACTCTTTGCAGATCTCGTCTGTCGTGCTCAGTGCTGTTCCCAAACCAGGTGCAGATGTTTGCCGTCAGGACGCTCTCGATGGTGCAGGAGTAAAAGTTCTTGAGCACCTTCAGTGGCAGATGGAAGTCTCTTAAGTCTTCTGAGGAAGACTTTCTTCATGTGCTAACGGCTGTCTAAATGACTCGGGTAAAGTTTGTAGCATGCGTGCTTGTTGTTTTTGTCTGCTTCCACTTGTTTTTGCACTAGGATGATGTCGGCGTAAATGTGCAGTCATATTCATTGTGTTCCCACTAGTGCTGTCAGTGTTAATCAGAAATGACGTTAACGCCACAACACGGCAAATCTCCATTAACGAGCTACCGCGGATCGCCCCGTGTGTGGGGCTGTTAGGTGTGGCTGTGTGCAGACAGGAATAGGACCCAAGGTGCAGACTCCGGAGACAGAACTTAAACCAAAACAGCTTTAATGCTGAACTCAAACATAACATAACTGGGGAAAAAGGTCAAAAAATATAAACTAACACCAGCGGATTGACAAAACACACAGCAAAATAAACGGTAGATCGCGACACAGACACAGAGAAACACTGGGCTTAAATACACAGAGGGAGCAATCAGGGAATGAGTGACAGGAGGGAAACACAGCTGGGACAAATCAGAACTGACGAGACCAAAGAAGCGTAAACTGAACACACTGAGAAAAGACAGAGACCTTCAAAGTAAACAGGAAACACATAACACAGACTGAACAAAGACACAGACTCACATGCAGGCACTACAGAGGGAACAGAGACGTGGGACCAGGGCAGACACAAACACTGACTGGACACGGGGATATAGGAACTAAGGATACACATAGACGCGAACTAGACAAGGGGATGCAGGTGATAGGGGAGACAGAGCAACTAAAGAAGACAGAGACATAAACCATAAGACAGAACTCAAAGAAACCAAAAACTAGAAAGTATAAATAATATCATAAACTCAAAAACCCTGGGTCAACGACCCAGGCATCCTAACAGGGGCTGGACGGCCAACACGTTAACGAGCTAACTGCGCTAACGCAGTAGTTCCCACCCATGTAATTGAGCATTGCGTGGCACATCCGACATACTGTTTTACTTTTGTCCATGACGTGCTTACCTTCAGGGTCATACGTCACATGAAAACCAAAGGTCACATCTGAATGAGGGTGGGGGAGGTTCAATTTGCCATGTTGCCACAAGAGTTTAACTTCTGTCTTGCTAGCTAGCGCTGCGCTCAGTGGATCTGCGCTCGACAGTGCAGCCTAGGCGGAGTAGTCGAACGCAGATCCACTGAGCTCTCAACACAGACAGCATCATAAGAAGAAAAGTTGATAAAATAAATGAAAAATTTTGTATTGTTCGATACATATGCGTACCGAACCGAAAGCACTGTATTGAACGGTTCAATATCGATACGAGTATCGTTGCACCCCTAGTTATTTTCTCTTGCATAGTCTAAGCTTAAGGTACTCGCATTCTAAACATACCAAGGAGAGTGCTCTGTGAATCATATCCATAAAACTGCAAACAACATGAATGTCTCTCTGTAGTGGAGAATTTATGGCATTAAAGTATCTAAATTTATAAACAACAATCCGAACAAGTCGGAGACAATGTATTCCACTTGATTTATATGTGAGGGGGAAAAAAATCTCAAGAGGCTTCACAGTGCTCTCCGCATTTCGCTCTCAGTCACTGAGTGATTAATTGGCATTTAAGAGGTAAAGCTGCAGCTTAACTCTCCAGCTCTGCCGCAAATGTGAGGCTTTGTCGACCTGATGCAACTGATCTCCAAGATGCTCTTTGGTGTTGGACAGGAAGTAGTTATTGGGATTTTTTGCATTTATGTAACGAATTTCTCACTTTTGCCTGATTATTTCAGAGGCATTGTTTTCTGAGTGTTTTAAAAGCTTCTGGCTGTGTTCGTGTGTGTGTTTGTAAGACTGTGTGTGTGCTTGACTCATGGAAAAGAGGGCATCCGACTGTGAAAAGAAAGAGTGATCATCTCGATTTCTCTGTTCCCCATGCTCAGCAAGTCAGCCCATCACCGGAGTGAGGAAGTGCTTTTAATGCTGGAGAGGATGGGTGGGTCTGAAGGGGGTGGGTGCAGGGTGGAGGGTGACAAGTACAGAAAGATGATTGTAATACAAAAGGGCAGTGTGGATGGCCCGAATGCACTCAGCTTGAGTTGTGTGATACGTGACACACCCGCCCTCGAGACAAGACAATAACAGCAAATGCATGGACTCATCAACCGAGGACAGATCACTATTACGGACTTATTCATCAGCATAATTAGGGAGAGAAAGAGATGTGGGACAAGTGGCTCGCAGCACTGATGAAAGCTCATCAGCAGGCTCCCTATAGAGCTATGGCCACTGATTGGTGCTGGGGCCATCATTGCCTAGGACCTACTTCAAAATAGAGGCTCTTCGCTCTGCTCAACGACAGTAAAATGAACTTAATTGGCTTGCGAAAAGCAGCTTGGCACAGGGATCATTTTTATATCCCTAACAATCTGAACACTTATTGGCCTGTTCTCTACTATGTAAGTGTTGGATACACAATGCAAATAAATATCTCAGTGAAATCTTAAAATGCTGCTCTTACCTCGAGTTTTTCAAAAACATTTGTTCCTTATTTTAGTTTCTAACTTTGCATAACCGTTCAAGAGTCACAGAAACATTGTCAGGGCACTCCAACTTTATTTTCCTTCCCTCACTAATGTCAGTGACTCACTGCTTCTTAATGTCAGTGATCTGAAAATTAAAGTCAGTGCTGACCCCCGCACCCCACCCTCCCCCACCTCAGAGAAGAGCATAGAAAGCAAACAAAATGTTGAATATAATTATAGAAGCTGGGATGTGAAAAGGTTACTTCCACATCCGCTTCCACAGCATTATGAGGTTTCCTCAAGTGTTCAGCCATTAATTTCAGACCTGTGTTTTTGCCCTTTAATTGGTTAATTTATCAAGTTTAACGACAGCTCCCACACTTGTATTCGTTGTGCAGTTTTGTTTGTGCTCCAGAAAGTTCTCAGTGATAACTGAAGGGATACATATCTATTGATATGTCTGACTTCAATATACCCAGTGGACTGTCATGATAACCTATCGTATAAACTCTAAGGGGAAGAAAAAAGAAACAGCTTATTTACATTATCATTAGAAAGGTCATAAATACAAAATAAATACTACAAAAATCAGTAGTTGCCTGGTGATTTTATTGATTTTGTTTTTTCACATTAAGCAACCCATTGCAAGCAGCTGAAGTGGACACATGGTACCTCAACCTTTGGGCAAACACTTTCAGTCAACAGTCTGTGGCACAGCTATTTCAAAGGCAGCAAGATCAAAACTTAATTGCACACTTTCACAATAATTTTGATCATGCCATAGTCTCCAATGCTATGTAACTCACTGGCATTTTGGCTGTCCCTATCCTGTTTTTCTAAGCTGGATTTCATCTGTAGACAGCATAAAACATGGGTGTAGCTTCCAGGTCTAAAAAGTGAAGCTAAAATGGAAGTGCCTTAAGCATGCATGTTTTTTTAATGGCCACCAGTGGTTGATACCAATAGAGGTTTCATGAGTTACATCATGTGCATCAACTCGATAATGAACCCATCGCGATGTGTATATAAAAATCAGAAAAACAGCTTCATTTAATCAATTTAAATCCTAACATTGTTTCAAAAAGACCCTAAATTGAATAAGCAGAAGAAAATTAATGGATGTTTCAGAAAGAAGGAGGAGTTATGTTCATTGGTTAACAACCTATAATCGACAAATTATTGGCCAACGAATGTGCTGATTCACCATCAGTCCTGCCCTTCTCTTGTCATATCCAGTTTTGAAACACCAAAAAGGCCAAAAGCAGCTTGAGCCTTCAGAGCAGCAGCTGCCCTTCCTGCTTTGGTCAGCTGGAGCTCAACTCATGTGAGAAAGTAGTTTTCATAGTGATTTGGTCATATTTGGACAGGAAGAGAGAACTGCAGAGTTATTAACTAACTCACACTGGCTTACAAGGTTGGATAGGAAGGAACATCTGTAATTTGCACTGATATTGAATGTTAAGTTTAATCAAACCAAATACTGGATCCCTGTCGCTCAAAGCAGTCAAGCTGTAAATAATGCATAACCTTAACCCCTAAAGTAAAATTAGGCATTTTGACAAGTCTGCAAGACTGAGTTTTGGAGCCATTCTTCATTTTCTTCATTTTTCTTAACCCCCCTAAAGTCTCTTCTGACCATAACCCTTAACCCAAGCAGGTGGTTTAAATAAGGCTTACAGTGTGGATATTTAAGTCACTGTTTATCACTTTGAAACAAACCCTCATTTTATTCCTTGAATGCCCACACTGTTATATTGTTCAGCAACACTTTTTTAGAGCTTGACTGCGCTAAATATGAAGCACCATCCTTTATGATGGAGCATTAGAGGGAGTCAGAAATGTGGGGTTTATGGGACTGAGTGATGGAGAAGAAAGAAAGTAAATGAATTCAATAAAGGTGGTGTCATTAAATTAAGCCATTTATTCCATTTTTCAGTTTTGCATTTGATGGAATTTCTCCAGTGACCTCCTCTTATTCCCCAGCACAGTTCTATATCAAATCTAATCTCTGATTCAGCATGACACTTCGACTTTTGCTATGTGATTCTTTTTTTCTCCATCACAGTGAGGCACTTTATTTCACTGCCAAGAGAGCTGTAGCAAAATGCTGCACCAGAAGCCGTCTTGAACCAAACATGACCTGACCATATGGCATTAGAGGCCTCAGCGGCCGTATACATGCATAAAACGGCATGACTAGGAAGTGTCACCCAGAGGAGCTGAAGTCTTTTGGTTGAACATATAGACGATCAAAAGGGAGACAGGAGATTTTTTTCTTTTTTGTACCTATTTTAGAGACTGCATAGTAGATCATAGTGTATTTTTCTATGGAGCTGAAATTAAAGAAGTGATGTGGAGCTTTGTGATTGATATGAATATTACTTCATCTCAAATCCTTCCTGCTTTGGTTAGCTGGAGCTCAATTCATGTAAGAAAGTGTCTTTCATAGTCTCCTATAGTAATATCCCACTCATTCAGACATTTTCTTTATCATTACAATGGGTGAAATCTGCTACTAACCAACGTATCTCTTAAAGAATAAGACATTTTATTGCACAATTTACAGATTCATACGTTGTAATTGCTTGGATTGGTTATGCATGTCATGACTGGAAGTTTCTCACTTTTTTTTTTTTTACTGTAGAATGATGGTTACATCCAACTTTGACCACTGACCCTTTTGATTGGACTCCCACAAATTGTCATAAGTATAATGTGTCATCAAGACTGCAAGGCAAACAGTGTTAATTAAGGCCACCTTTCAGACCTTTGTCACTGATATCAATGTGAGTTTTGAGTCTGTAGCCCAAGAATGATCAAACTACTGTTTGGTAAATGCATTGATGCAATGGCACCTTGCTAGTCCATTTGAACACTCAGAATTACACACTCTCTAGCATTCATATGCACACTCACTCCAGTGGATGTATTGGGGGCAACCAAGGGTTCACCTTGAACTTTGACACATGAACTGGGTTAGCCAGGGATCGATCTGATGACTTTCCGATTGGTATTGGATAGACTGTACCACCTACCACAGTAATTCTGCAGAATAAGAGTGAGCCGATGTCATTAAAGGTGCTCAGGTGTTGGGAAACTGAAAGACATGCTTCATGTAGGTCATGTGTTATTAACCACATTTCCCTAATGATAATAAAAAGCAAAATGAACCAGGATTTGGTCCACAATCTTAGTCAAGACTTGTCTGAACAACTATTCCATGATTTATCATTGCATTTGCTTAATATGTCCAGTTCATTTCACGACCACCACTGACCGGACCAGTTTTCCTGTATCAAATAAAATATTTCTATATCTAAGATCAAAATGATCAAAGTGAACAGAATTTTTCTGCAGTGTTTTACAAAATGAGTTTGAAGGTGCATACCGCAAAACCAAGGGAAGATGCATGACTAGGGTTCATGGTTGAGTCAGAAATAGTATATAAAAAGAGGAGGGCCTGGGGAGGAGGTGGGTTACAAAGCAGCTTGCAGATGGACAATCACTGTTGTGTAAAGTAATGTTTTCAATGCAGTGTATATGGGTTTCCTGAACTGATTGGGGGGCGATCGTGGCTCAAGAGTTGGGAGTTCGCCTTGTAATCGGAAGGTTGCCGGTTCGAGCCCCGCCTCGAATAGTCTCGGTCGTTGTGTCCTTGGGCAAGACACTTCACCTACCGCATACTGGTGTTGGCCAGAAGGGCCAATATATGGCAGATATGGCAGCCTCGCCCCACAGGGCAGCTGTGGCTACAACTGTAGCTTGCCTCCACCAGTGTGTGAATGTGTGTGTGTGAATGGGTGGATGACTGGGTGTGTAAAGCGCTTTGGGGTCCCTAGGGGGGACTAGTAAAAGCGCTATACAAATACAGGCCATTTACCATTGTGTGGAAAGGGTATTAAGTGAATCGGGAACCTCAGGAATTCGCATGACCTCAGGAATTCGCATGATAAGGTGGGGCCAGGTTTCACAATGAACACACCCGAAACTCTGGCTGATTGGGACCCACACCCAGTTTCACACCTTGGCTCAGGCGATTAGAGGATCATCAGGGGGTCCTTTTGTCCCTCTGTGGGGGGTTACTCCCACTAGGTTTATATCTGGGACTCTCCACCATTTGACCTTAGAACTGAAGAAGCTTCTCGGATGAGAGGTGAAACGTCTTCAAGCAACTTAAAGAAGTCCAGACGCTTTTCTTTGCAAGCTCCTTTGACTACGATGACCTGGATGACTGAGAACCTTCACAGACAGGTATTAAGTGAACCATTGTCTGATGTGGGTTGAGTAGGAAGGTACATCTGTAGATCAGATGAGATTGCTTAATGTGCAGCATGTTTCCAGAGATTCATATATTCTGTCAAATCTTTCTTTTCCAATTTCTTGCAATTGAACGATGGCCCCATGCTTGAAAACAGATTATTAATAAATGTAATTAAAGGAAAATTAGCTGAACCTTGCTTGTTTGTGCTTCACAACATTTACACAGCATTAAGAGTGCTTTATGTGCCTGTCAAACACACTGCACAAAACCTGCTTTTTAGTGTGTCGGCCTTTATTTACAATGCCAAACCAATACTATGTCTTTTTTCAGTTACTGGACAAAAAAGCCTTCAAAAGCTTTTCAAGGTGTTACCCTAGCATAGCACACCATTATAAATCCTCACTTGCAGCTGCAAAATATGAGAGGCAACATCTGCTGAGTCTGTAGTTTGACATAAACTAAAACATCCTTCAGAAACTTCAAGGCTTTACAGTGTTTTTATCTCATAGGCAAGACACGTAACAATCCAGCGAGGGATGCTCACTTCTAGCCAGTTGTAAAAAGAGGTCATTTTCAAGCAAAGTAGGGCCCTCACCCAGTCGTGGTGGAAAGATGCCTGACACAAGCAAATGTCCGATGAGCCTGTGTGTGTGTAAAACCTATAATCTTGACCTGTTACGTGCTCCCTGATGACCTTGTCTATGTGCACAGTATGTCTGAACTAATGGGTTGTTTGTTCAAGGATCTTTAGAGGCGTGAAGCGGCTCAACAACAAAGCCCTCTATCACATGAAGGAGACTTAAGGGAAAACACGAAATGCACATATGGACACATCTGCCGTCTGAAAAATAATTAATCGGGGTTCGGTAATGGATGGCCGTTCATTTCACAGCTATTTTTGAATGCTATCAAAGCATGCTGATGGTGCAGTCCATGTGCTATTTGTACAAGCTTCTTCTTCCTTTTTTTTTTCTCTCCAGCCGCCATACATGAATGTTAAACACGCCCAGATAAATCGTCCATTGTGACGGGAACATGATTACATGAAGCTGCGGCTGTAGGCCATTCAGCAGGCAGACAGAGCGCCATGTCACCTCTAAGAGAGCTTTGAATAAATGTCCCCGTCTCCACCAAGGCCCACTTCTTTAATCAGGGTGTCGGATGGTAATGATTAGCTTCCTGTGTGTGTGTGTGTGTGTGTGTGTGTGTGTGTGTGTGTGTGTGTGTGTGTGTGTGTGCGTGTGTGTGTGTGTGCGTGTGTGTGTGTGTGTGTGTGTGTGTGTGTGTGCTTCTCAGCAGTCGAATCATAAGCGCACGCCGTTAATAATCTGCCTGGAGAGACAATGTCCTTCTTTACCTTCAGCTAATCCAGCCCTAATCTGAAGCACATTGTTGCTTCTTTTTTCATTATTAAATTTCATTTATTTTGACAAGTACTTTCATGGAATCATATTCAAGGAGAAGGAGATGCAAGATGATTGTATCTAAATCCCCCAAATAGGTTAAATTATATAGTCTGCTGGTATCCCAGAGAGAAAGAAACACAGATGGGGGCTGTTTTTTCCCTTCTGCTTTGGGTCACAACTCAGGAGGGGGGATTACTGCAGCATCATTTCATTCAGTCTCTATATCCAAAACCTGGATTAGTAACAGGGAGAGGGATTAGAATGTATTATCACTATCCATGCCCAGGCATCTGTTAAGGGCACTGGTCCTTGAAAGGAAACATATTTTTGCTATTAAGCAAATGCTGGTTGAAGTGCCTGCCTTTGTCTTTGGTGTGTTGGCTCTCACTGTGGAGTAGGTCACGAAAAGCTCCAGTTCCAGTTATTTTCTATGAGACAGTTTGATTGTTTGGGCCGCTTAGGAGTCTTGAAGTTAATAATTCAACAATAAAAAGAAAAAAGTTTCAAGATTTAAGTGCATCTAAACTCCGAAGCTATGCGCTTTCTCTGCTCCAGTTTTAATTAACACAACAAGTATCATGTCTGCCTGTGACATTCAAACTCATTAACTCTGAAGATAAATGAAATTACTTAATAATACTCAGCGCATAATTAGGAAATCAGACTGGCGTATAGTAGGAGTTTCTTTAAAATCCATTTGCTTATTTTTATGAGGTACTTTCTATACAAATATCTTTGGACTTGGCATAGAATATCTGTGTGCATTTGTCAATAGCATTTATCGTCATGCTCAGATGCGCTTCAGGGAACAGCATATGCAGCGTGGTACTTTGAGACAAAGAGAAGAGTTAACCTTGAAGTATTGATTTTCTGCCATCGTGCACATGTACTCTATATCCACGGCTATGTGCTCATTTGTCTCTTTCTCTCTCCTTTCTGTTTTTCCTTGTGCAGAGATACTGAATGGGGGCGTTTATGTTGACCAGAACAAATTCCTGTGTCACGCAGACACCATCCATTGGCGTGACATTATCAAGAACCCCCAAGCTGAGCTGCTGGTGGTGCCGTCCAACAACAGCAACAATGGATGTGAGTACAGAGTGAGGGTGCAAACCGGTAGAACCAGTAGTTTTTGATTAGATTAACCTTCTGACCTCTAAGTCACTGGTGATGCCCCCAAGCAATGAACACTTAAGTTCTTGTTTTAAAGAAGAGGTCAATGGGATTTTATAGGCTAAAAGCACCCCGGTAGACCTGAAGTGGATAAATAGAAGAAGATGGATGAATGAAGGATGGAGGTTTCGGAACAAACCGGCAAGAAGCTATTAATCCACATAGCCAAAAGTATACATACAGACTCAAATATATACTTAAATCTTTTAAAAGTTTGGTGTTAAAAGTTCAATAATGTCTTTTAACTCAACAATACCAAGCCCTGTAAACTTCTCATTAGTGATCATGATAGACTACAACTGGTAGTTTCTCTTTGCCAGCATAAAAAAGGTTTGTTTGACAGCACTAATGGGGTTAAACACTATTCAAAGCAATGGGAAAGTCCAATGAATTCAGTGAAGCTCTAATAAGAATAATAGGAGATTTTCACAGCTTTGGAAGGTCTCTACCCGCCATTTCTAAACAACTGCAGTTTCCAAAATCATACAGTCATTAAATATGTGTCATTCCACCCTGGAAATAGAACAAAATTACCATGACATTCATGCCCATGACGAGTGGATGTAACCTTCTGATCACAACTGTATATACGTCATATACAGGTTTAATATGACAGAAATACTTCATCTCTGGCACTGAAACCACATCCACAGCTGTTCAAACCTTCTGTTTGCATGGGGCAGCCAATTATAAGAAAGCTGGCTTAAGGAAAAGTTAAAGGAATGAAATAGGACTGTTTCAAGCAGTAAATGAACTAACAGGCAGTTGCACTAAGGCCCAGTATAAGATACCTAAGGTTCATTTTAACTGTGAATCATGCAAAGCTTCTCTACTAGAGTCCAAGAATAAAAATGTGGAGCAAGATATGAATGTAATAGGTGCCCTTTAAAGTATCGTCAGTGAAATGTTAAAGTGGCACATTCCAACATACTGTAGAAACACACACACACACACACACACATCCAGCAGCAATCACGCCCTATCCTCATTCTGTTTGCCTGGCGGTCATTTGGAAGCAAAATCACATAGTGTTAGATCAGCGTGTGAACCTTTCTATTGTAGTGGTATGTTAACGACTTTGCAGCAAGGCCCATGGAGCTGCTGTCTGCTGTGGTCTTTTTAAATCTCAGTGAATCTGACAGCTGGTTTGAAGCTGCCCACTTCCCTTGTTACCCAACCGCCTCACCCCCTTTGTGGTCCCGGCTGTCCCTCAGCTCCCTCTGCTTTGGCCATAACAGGCGTCAGTATCCGGCGGACATTCTGTCAGAGGAACTGGCTGCTAAAGACAACTCTTTCAAACTTTTCTGCGCATTTATGGACAAGCCTTTTGCTCATTTTGAGGGATGGAAAGCAGTTTCTTCAGGGTCTCTGTATCAAAACGTGTCAGGGTGAACAATGGGGACAGCTGTGGCACCGAGTGGTAGCAAAGACATAGACAATGGGGCAAATGAAAAGGCGTTATGACCTTTTTTTTACACTTTGCAGAATGAACAGAATACAATCTGACTAGCATGAGCAGGGATCAGGACATCATGCAAAGCCTGTTTCTAGACAATAAAGGTTGGGGAAGACCCTGTACAAGTACAATGTGCGTGAAACGTTGCTATTTTGTTGATGAGATGCCACTGATGTAGGAGGAAGGGGATGAAAAGAAACAAAGAACAGAGGAGGTGGGCCAAAAATGACAAGAGAGTTTGTGGGAGTGGAGGTTGCCAAATTGAGGCCCTTTGCCAAGTTGTAGTTAGTATTTAACATTAACAACCCCACAGTGGGAGTGGTTGAAGGGGCCGGGTGACAATCTGCCTCACTATTCCACTTACTCTGTAATTAACCCATAGTCAATTAAGTCTTGATGATGGGCCACGGGCAGATGAAGGCTGTGAATGCTCTGTCAGGTCCCACTTTGCCTGCTAGCTCTTGACGGAAGGGAGAAGAAGCCTGTCTTTCATGCTCATGTTTCTCACAGGCCATGAGTCGCCAGTGACTTGAAATCTATTGTTGGATGAGCGGAGGAGATTCGACAGTTCTGTCACTGTCATTAGTCAAGCAGTTTTAAGGGCATGCACGAGCGAACGATTAGGTGTTTGATGTGTGTGGGGGCAGTGTCTTTAATGTGTGTTTGTGTCAAAACTACGTCTAAAGTTTGCAGAGAGTTCTCTGATGTACGGTGTCTTTTGCAGGCAGACGCTGTCATCGCTCATGTAACGGACGCTGCTGGGGCCATCAGGAGGACCAGTGTCAAACTTGTGAGTGCACTACTGCAGTCCCACCTCAAAACGCTGATTCACACGTGATGTAATGTATTGCTTTCCCGGTATAAAATTAAAAATTAATCCTATTGCCCTTTACTGATATCACATGCATGTGTAGCTTTACTTCTTTGCGGACATCCACATTAGGTGTTGGGTAGTTTAATGTCAATCAGAAGACTTTTACCCTGCAAATAAGGGGTGGATCAACTTGGCCAACAATCCCTGAACTTGCTGGTTAGACAAACATCATCCTTTGGGCTGGAAAACTTTTTCACAATAATTACTTATATTGAAAGCTCAATTTTCCATTTGTCTATGGTGCCAAGTTATAAATCCCACTCTGATAACACAACTCCAAAGCTACACCCTTTATTGTAAAGGTAACACTGTGGACCAGTGCTACATGTATTGAAGTTAAGAGTGGTGTCAAATAGCTATGCACAGAGAGAGACAGTCATGTGAAAAAGAACGTTTTCACATTACGTGGCCCTCTGGGGTACATCTCATGATTCAGGAGCTCGCAGAACCACCTTTAGCTGCAGTAACTTGAAGTAATACTTTTCTCTATGACTTTATCAGTCTCATCATTTTGGATGAATTGTGACCCACTCTTCTCTACAATGTTGCTTCAGTTCAGTTCACGGGGCCGTTGCAGCACCTTAGTTTTTATCTTTTTCAGCCATTCTGTTGTAAATTTGCTGCCTTGCTTTGGGTCATTCTCCCGTTATATGAGCCAGTTTGAAGTAAATTTAAGTTGTTGGACTCACATTTGACTCAAGAGTACTTTGGTAGTACATGGTGGATTCAATGACTTTAAGGTGCCCAGGTCCTGTGGCTGCAAAATAAGCCTGAATCATTACCCCACCATCAATCAGCTGATATGTGTTTGTGCTGATATGCTATATTTGGTTTTGTGTGTCATGACCAAACATCTCCATTTTGCTATCGTCTGTGCGAAGGACATTGTTCCAGAAGTCTTGTAGTTTGTTCACTTGCAACTTTGCACTTAGCTTTACTGCTATGTTGTTGTTTTTTTTAGAAAGCAGAGGCTTTCTCCTGAAAATGCTTCCAAACAAGTCTTTTTCTAGTTGTACTCTTATGAACTTGAACATTTTAGATGTTAACTGAGCCCTTTAGTGAACCAAGTTTCATCATGGTAATGGTGTTTTAGATGTGCCTATATGTATTTTTGGCAATTTGGACAAAACCAAGCTAGTTATTCCCTAAGACAGGCTAATAGTGTTCTAGATCCAATGCATTCAAACACATATAAAGTATATCATTAGATTTGTGGAAGTGTGAAAAGGTCAGTTTGTGAAGTTTAAATGTGTTATGTTCATTTTAGTGAAAATTTAGACTGTGAAATCTAGCAGTTTATTGGCTAAGCTAGGCTAACCTTACCCTGCAATGCAAAGGCTTGGGGCCTAATATCGATGTTCTTAATCTTACAGTTATGAAATGTTGTTTGAAGACATTATTTCTCTCTGATTTTGCAGGGCTAAGCTAGGAACAACCAGGATATTCTTTTCACTTCAGATATAGACAGTCTAGTGTTATGCCAGTAAGCTATGCTAACCAACCTACGACTCATTTGCCTAGCATAAGTCATTTCATTTAAAAAGAAAAAAAAAGTACAACCCACACAAACAATAATTCATTTTACAACTGAAAAAGTTTTTCAAAATCTATTTATGCAAAGTGCAATAGCAGAACTCAACATAAACACTGAGAAGTAGGCTAATGAAATTCTTTTAAATCACTTATTAGTTTAAGGCCAAGTGACCCCTTGTTTTTACTGACTGGCAGGAGAAAATTAATGATACTGTAAAATCTGCTTTAAAATAATCTGTAATCTCCAGTAATCTGCTTTGGGATAGATTTGCTTTTTAAGCTTCATGAGGACTATCCTATTTTTTTCTTTTTCTTCTCATTTTTTATTAAAGTTGGACACCAAGCTTATAGCCAATATCTAGAAAATGTATTATTAATTATAGGTAGGAAATAACTGTTCATCACCGTGTAGCAATACTTGGCACATAACAAATAAAAGGAAAAAAATGAGATACCAAAGGAAGGAGTTTAACTAGAGAAATGTTTGTCGTTCATATAATTACAGGATGTTCCCCTCATGGAAAGACTTACAGAGGCTCTGGCTTGTTTTTCTTAAACTAACAGACTAATAGATTACAGAGGCTTGGGTTTTTTTTCCACTACTGCATCATTATGTTCGCAACTCAGCACAGAGTGAGCACAGCAGTTTTTAATGCCTGGGCTTCAAGCTCCTGCTGACTCTCTGGCTGGTCTATATCCTTCTTTATCAATACAGTGTGGGAGACTGTCCTTTATCAGAAATGTTGGCTGATGAAATGGGGACAAGCCACACATTACTAATGATACTTACACAGCTCCCGTTAAACTAGTTGAAATAAAATACAGAGAAGAAACTGGAATGGCAGTAAATATTTCCCTGGTTACTGCAAAAGTTGGCATATCAGCAAGTAAAGCCAGGCTTTCTGGGAATCAGAACAGTTGGACGGCGTCTTTGGCCAATTGACTCGCTTGGCTGAAAGCACCCATTGTATAAACACTGATATGGCGAATCTGTGAGATTCAGTAAATTTTTTCCAAACTTTATGCATCTAGGGAAAACCAACTGGGTTTCCACAAGCAAAGCTCCCCCTTAGATTCATTCCTGGACGCTGTCAAACACTATTTTCAGCTGTTCGGTCTCTGAGCTGAAGCTTCGGAGCAGTTAGAGGAGAAGAGTCCTCTTCAAGGGTTTCCAAGGAGGTTCTTGAGACAGAAGACAGTGCTTCATGTTTTTAAAGTACGTCTGTGCTTTCTAGGCAGTGACTCTGTGGTCGCAAACCAACTTGGCTGACCTTTAGGTTGCTGAAGCCCCAAATTTCTTCCTGCCTACATGCGACTGTGAGCAGTTGTGACTAGAGAGGAAGGTTGAGCGTGGTGGTATTGTCTCTCTTTATGAGTGTGAATGTATGTAGATGTGTGTGCGTGTCTGTGTGTGTGTGTGCCAGACCTTTAAAATTCAGTCTTTCTACTTCCGTTGCAGTGACAAAAACGGTGTGTGCAGAGCAGTGTGACGGTCGATGCTTCGGGCCTTACGTCAGCGACTGCTGCCATCGCGAATGCGCCGGCGGCTGCTCCGGCCCCAAGGACACGGACTGCTTTGTACGTCACACACACACACACACACACACACACACACACACACACACACACACACACACACACACACACACACACACACACACACACACACACACTTTCTCACTCTTTAACTCTCTTTACTTCTTTTATTTCTGCCTTCAACACACACGTACAGTGACCAAAAAAGAAAGAAAGAAAATCATCCTATCTACACTCATCCTTCTTCCCATTCCACATCTTTTGTCCAACATCTGTTTGCCATCCTCCCCGCCCGAAAATGATCCACTTTGTTTACCTGCTGATAAATTGTTTGTCATTTTATGGTGCTGTAAACATCTTCCACAGCGGCGCTCTTTAAAGGACAAATTGGGGATTCTGTGTCATAATTAATATCCCTTTTATCACCTCAAGTTCTACCTTTTTCCTCAAACTGGTGCATGACTTCCCTGCACATGCTGACAGGGATGATATTGTAGTTGTAATTCACAGAAAGGCTCATCCAATTCAATTACTGCTGTTTCCGCCTGTGGCCACAGACGACAAATCACTTAAGAGGTTTATGGGAAAACATTTCACCATTTACATCATGGCTGTGGATCAATGGCTCCAATTTTTCTCCCATTTGGCGTTCAAAGAGACAAAGGAGGGCCGCATGATTCGCATGTCGCAATCCCACGTAAAAATGAAATGCTGCTGTAATACTCTTTCGCTCATGGTGACTTATGCAGGAAAATCACAGCCCTCCCCATTTGCCTTCAACCTAGCTCACTGCGGTTGTATTCCCTCTGCAGGCTTGCACCAATTTCAACGACAGCGGGGCCTGCGTGACCCAGTGCCCTCAGCCCTTTGTGTACAACCCGACGTCCTTCCAGTTAGAGCACAACCCCAGGGCGAAGTACACCTATGGAGCCTTCTGTGTCAAGAAATGTCCACGTAAGTCTGCACCTAGTTCTCAGCGAACGCAGTGGACATCCAAGCAGCTGCAAAATGATCTGGTGTGTGTGCCATTACACAACGCTACGCCGCAATAACATAGATGCTGATAATAACGCTCGTAAATAAGTCTTTGTTTTTTGTTTTTTAGAATCTGTGCTGGCGTCTGTTGATGAGTCATTTATCCCCTGTCAATCCTGAAATTGGACCCCAGGCAATTATTTCAAGTCAAGATAGATTACTCAAACATAAATCAAACATAAATAAAGTGTGTATCTCAATCAGCTAGTTGCTATGCCATCTGCTTCAGCTTCTGGCAGCTGAAAAAGCTTAGCTCGTTCTGTCATGGATGTGCAGTTATGGTAGTGAAATATTTCAGCGAACGTGCATTAAAATTTGAGTGACATGAAGAGACTGCACGTTCGACTTCTACTGATCATCAGATGATCATACCACAGTATGGCTTTCCTGTTTCTGCAACCAAGTACTTAGCTAATTCATTACTGTTTCTCATTGATATAGACCATTAGTTTTGATCATTACACAAATGTGATTAAAATACAATCAGTTTCATACAATTAGAGGGGTCCTTCCAGGAATGTGCTTTGATTTTTATAGTATTATATTTCAAATTTACTGTAGGGGGTTGTATGCGGTATGCTAAAAGACTGGTGAAGTCCTCTAATTCAGATTTTTGCTGCTTTTTCTATCAGATAACTTTGTCGTGGACCACAGCTCCTGTGTGAGAGCATGTCCCAGCAACAAGATGGAAGTGGAGGAGAACCGGATTAAAATGTGCATCCCTTGCACAGACATCTGTCCAAAAGGTAAACCCAAGCAGCAATTTCTGAAAATAAAGTGCGAAATATATAGTTCCTTCAGTCAACTTGTGCTGAATGTCATATTAAAGTGTTTCATGCCTGTTAAACACGGTGGACCAGTTCTGTGAGTCAAACTACTGAAGTAGAAGCCTAGCATACACCTAGCAGGGAAGTTACTAATTAAACAAAATGAAACTTAAACCTAAAGGAAATACATAAACAGGAAAGTTACAAAACAATTTGCATTGCCTTTTGGAGACAAAAGTGCTAACATTAGCTTATAGCTTAGCAAACCACCCTCTGGCTCTAAAAAAACAAGGTAGCAAAAGCTGCAATTCTAAAGTTATAGGTATAAAGCATATACAAATCTGTGGATAAACCAGGTGATTTCAGCAAGAATATCTTTAATTTCCTGTATGGAGAAACACAAGAGGGACCATAGAGTAAATAATGACAGAGCAAGATCTGACCTACACAGTCATTTTCAGTCAAAACAGAAGCTAGAGCAGCTGTTCGTCATAAATTCTCTATGCACTTGTAATGCAAGATTTTTCAGCTTTTGTTGTGCAAAGCGACCACAGTTAATTGCTCAAAAGCTTATTCTGTAATAGGTTCAGGTCTATGATTTGTCAACTGTTCCCCTAATCAGTCGCCAGAAGTAAAAAAATAATAACCATATTTCTATCCCAAGGGAAAAATTCCCCAATCAAGTAGTTGCTTGAGATTGGCAGTTGCTATGAAACTGATTGCTAATGTCCCAATCATGAAGCCATAGAGACCAGTCAGTGATGCAACCACACTGAAAACCACTAGCAAAATGCTGCGATTGCTCATAGTTTCAATGGAAGATGCAAACTTGTCTGCAAACACTCACCAACTACTCTCTCAGCAGCAGTGAAACTATGAAAACTGATCCAAACCAGAAAATGAGAACATTTGTCTTCAAAGTAAAAGTTGTGGCTTTAGCAATGTGTTGATGGCAGCAGGGAAACATAACTTTTACTGTGACCTCAGAGGGTTTCCATTTACTTGTGGGGATCTCGTTTTGCTCATGCTTGGACAGCAGTTGGACAGTTTTTATATATAATGCTGCAACTTCCATGCAAACTATGGTCAACTGCAGCAATCTGCTTTCAACAAAGGTGATCCCAAGGAGGACTTTGGTTTCGCACCCTCCAACAACCACACACCAAGCCATCAAGGAGTGCACCAACTGGTCTCTAAGCCTGTGTGACTGAGACCTAAGATGGATGTTTGAAAAGTGTGGCCAAGGTATATTTCTGTCTCATGGTTTCTCATGGTTTCATATTAATTGACACTTGGAGTAACTCATAAGTCACCCTGGGGTGTTTTATTGCCCGTTGGCCTGGGTAGTTTTGGTTTAGGCTGTCAAATTTGTGCTGTTGAATGGATAAACCATGAAAATGAGCAGATTTTTATCTATTTATTATGATAGCATAACAATAATGTACAGGTATAATGTGCAAATCAAACAAAGTGAAGTGATAATCCAGTTTGATTCTCATTTTTCCCCCTGCTTCTACGGCTACCAGGCTCACTGCACTGCATTTACTGTATGTACAAGAGCTTATGCAGTTAAAACATTTTAATCTAATAGCTTTATGCTAACAGTGATGATACCAAATCGACACGAGCCCAGAGGAATCACTTAAAAAGCTTTATATAAGAAATGTAATTTATTTTCACGGGAGGCAGCTTAGCTTTTTTTATGTTACCGTGAATGTACTTACAGCTCAGATATTGATTCCAGCGACCCTTCCAAAATCAACATCTTCTTTCCTGTATGAGCCACGCCGTGCAGTGCTCACATCTGTAACATTCTCAGCAATGCAGTAAACTTTATCTCATTTTATTAATGAAGTCTTCTCTAAACCTTCCATATTGTTGATTTCAAACATTAATAGTTAGGTCCTAACGCAAAATTAATCTCTGCGCATTTCATTAAAGGGGCTTTGGCTACATGACACTCATTTTCTCTTATCACTGCAATGTGTATCCAGTGCATACTCATTACATCCTGTTGGAAGTTAAATATGGCATAAATGAAGGTCACGTGTTTGATCCCCACAACAGTCGACATGGTAATTAACACAAAATAGTCTCATAATGAGAAACTGCTCCTACCTGCTCAGTAATTACAAGTCATTTTGCTGGAAGACCGTCTGCTAAATGCCTAAAATGGCTAATGTGAAATTAAACAGCATTACTTCAGTTCAATACAGAGGATTAGCCCCGTCATCACATTGTTCTCACAAAGGTAACTGATCTGACCTCTCTCTTACGGAGGCAAGGCAACAGTGTTTTTCTTCAGGTTCCATGTATGGGCTGTGGCATCCATTGATTGGCTAATCCCTTGATTACATCGTCACATAGCAGGGAGGGGTTAATGAGGGATAGCCCAAAGAACTGTGGGAAATGATAACAAATTAACATTTCAGATATCGCGTTGGCTGGTATAAATCACTATCAAAAACTGGTTACACCACTTAATGCCAGCCTTATTCATCATCCCCTCCGCCTCTGTCAGAAATACTTGGCTCACACTAGACCGCAAGTCTAATTAATGCAGATGTAATGAATTCATTATAGGGAGGAATTGGCTGTGGATTGGCCCATGCTTTCATCAAAGGAATTCCAATGCATGGAGAGGGGCCATGGCCTTTCATGCACACCCAAAAGCAGGACCATATTTTCATAAAAGAGTATGAAACATTACAGTGACAAATGGCCAGTGGTCATTTCTCAAAATTAGGCCTTTGCAATATACAGGGACTTCAGATATGCATTAAAGTAGGTAAATTCTCCATTGCTAAAGCAGCTAAAATGGTCATTTAAGTAGTATTTTTAACTAATTGTGTGTTTCGATGTTTGTTGTTTCAGTGTGTGACGGTATAGGAACAGGAAGCCTGCAGTCAGCTCAAACAGTGGACGCCAGCAATATTGATAAATTTGTCAACTGCACCAAAATCAATGGCAACCTCATCTTTCTCATTACTGGCATTAAAGGGTGAGTGCCACTCACACTCAGTGATTTCACACAAGTTTTTGTTAAGCATATTTGATGGAGCACACACATAAAAAAGATTTGTTTTTACTTTTTTATGTGTCATACAATTTCAGAACTTCTAGATTAACATGCACAAACAAATTTTATCTGTCTATGTGGTTTTTTTTCTATGATTTTTTTTAAAACTAGAAGGTGTCAAACTGTACATTCTTTGAATTACTGAGGTTTGATAATCAGTTTTTCTTTTCTGGGAAATTCATCTGCTTTGGCAAAAAAGTAACTGCCATACAGAACAAGAAGTTTGGATCCAGATGTCTTCTGGCATCCCCATTGTCCCCACTGATGACCTTGGTGATGGAATGGGTTGGACTGATACTTATATAGTGCTTTTCCACTCAGAGCACTTTCAATAAGCATCATTCACCCAGCCACACAAGTTCATGCAAGTGCTTTTTTTCCATGCCTACGCACTTTTGACCTAGCATTCACTTGCTCATACTCCTTTCGATGTATTGGGGATTCAGTGTCTTGCTCTGAAATACAGGTTGGAAGAGTCAAGGTTTTTAGCAGATGACCTGCTCCACCTTCTGAACCACGGCCGGCCCCAATACCCATTGGGTTCTTAAATTGGGTGCGGTGAAGATGGTGTCTAGTACACAGTTTGGTCTACTGACGAGTCATATAGATGCTTTAAAGCGCTTGAGCTGAAGGCAACTAGGGATTCTTGAAGACATTTTACTTCACGTGTTAAGCGTTATTAGCTGAAAAAGAATGGACAAGAGTTGAAATGTCTTCAAGAGCCTAAAAGAAGTCCAGTTGTCTTGGACTCAAGCACTTTATCTCACACTCATATACACACACGCAGACACACACACATCTCCATTGCACTGTATCGTCCTGTTCTGTCTATTGTTGCACTGTCTTGTCTTGTTCATTTTTGCTGTTTTTATATATTGCACTTTGCGTAGGCCTGTGTTTGTCCGTTCAAATTCAAATTCAAATTCAAATTCAAATTTTATTTGTCACGTACACAGTCATACACAGTACGATATGTAGTGAAATGCTTGGACAACTGCTCGTGACCTAAAGAAAACAAAAAAGGAAAAGGCTATGAATAAGATAGGAAATAAATATGAAAAAATAAAAAGGGTAAATTTAACTAGGAAGGAATAAAATATAAATTAAGGTTAAAAATGAAATAACTGTACAACACAAATTAGAATGAAGGGTAAATTTAACTGGGAAGAATAAGATAAAATATATAAATTAAAGTTGAAAATAAAATAACTGTACAACAAAATACACAATACACAATATAGAACTATATAAGAATGTATGAAGAAATCTAAATATAAATAAATATATACACAATAACAGCAGCTGTACAAGTATTAACCGGAAATGAAGAATATAGTGACCAGTGTTGTGCAAAACCAAAGTCCAGAAAGTCCAGTGTGTGTGTAAGAACCATATGTGTGGGTCAGTACTGTGTGGTGGTGTGATTGAGAGACCGTATCGCCTGAGGGAAGAAGCTCCTCCTCAGTCTCTCTGTGTTGGTCTTCAGGGAGCGGAATCGCTTTCCTGACCTCAACAGAGAGAACAGTCTGTTGTTGGGATGGCTGAGGTCCTTCATGATCTTCCTGGCCTTGGTCCAGCACCGCCTGCTGTAGATTGAGTGCAGGTCAGGGAGCTCGGAGCGGATGGTGCGCTCAGCTGACCGCACAACCCTCTGTAGAGCTCGTCTGTCCTGCATGGTGCTGTTCCCGAACCAGGTTAAGATGTTTCCCGCCAGGATGCTCTCTATGGTGCAGGAGTAAAAGTTCCTGAGCACCTTGGAGGGCAGTTGGAAGTCTTTCAAGCGTCTGAGGTGGTAGAGACGCTGTCGGGCCTTTTTCACCACGGTGTTGATGTGACAGGACCATGACAGGTCCTGCGTGATGTGAACTCCGAGGTATTTGAAGCTGTCCACTCTCTCCACTGGGCACTCATTGATGACGGGGGTCTGGTAGTTACTCTCCTGCTTAGTGCTGAAGTCCACTATCAGCTCCTTTGTCTTACTGACGTTTAGAAGGAGGTTGTTCCTCTGGCACCAGTTCTCCAGATTCCTAATCTCCTTCAGGTAGGCCGTCTCGTTGTTATCAGAGATCAGGCCCACCACGACGGTGTTGTCAGCAAACTTGATGATGGTGGTGGAGCTGGTAGTGGCCACACAGTCATATGTGTACAAAGAGTACAGCAGGGGGCTCAGAACACACCCCTGGGGGGCGCCAGTGCTGAGAGTGGTGGAGGCTGAGACATGTCCGCCCATCCTTACTGCCTGTGGTCTGCCAGTTAGGAAGTTGGAGATCCACTGACACATAGATGAGCTGAGTCCCAGATGCTCCAGCTTGGTGGTGAGTGTGGAGGGAATTATGGTGTTAAATGCAGAGCTGTAGTCTATGAAGAGCATTTTAACATAATTCCCCCTTCTAGTGTCCAAGTGAGTGAGTGATGTGTGGAGGAGATGAGAGATGGCATCGTCTGTGGAACGATTTGGACGGTAAGTGAACTGTAGTGGGTCCAGTGTGTCTGGTAGTGAAGAAATGATGAAGTCTCTGACCAGGCCTTCAAAGCACTTCATCACTACTGAGGTGAGGGCTACAGGGCGATAGTCATTGAGAGAAGCAGGGTGGGGTTTCTTCGGGACAGGAACAATGATGGACTCTTTGAAGCATGTGGGGATCACCGACTGAGATAAAGAGATGTTGAATATCTCAGTGAACACAGGAACTAGCTGGTATGCGCAGTCTCTTAGGATACGACCTGGGATGCCGTCTGGTCCTGCTGCTTTCCTGGTGTTCACTCTCTTGAAGGCTCTCCTTACTTCATGCTCGGAGATGACGAGCACGTTTTCGGTGCTGGCAGTATCTTCCTGTCTGCAGCCGTTAGCGCCGCTAACACTAGCATTGTTGGAGACCTTAGCTGCAGCCTCGAAGCGAGCATAGAAAGTGTTCAGCTCGTCTGCCAGAGTCACGGCCGCGTTCGTCATACCGGTTGTTGGTGCTTTATAGTCCGTTATTGTCCTTAGTCCCCGCCACAGGCTCCTAGAGTCACTCTGTTGGAGTTGTGACTCTAGTTTCCTCCCGTAGCGCTGCTTCGCCTCTTTCACCGCCCTCCGCACGTTATATGTCATATGTAGCACCAGGGTCTCAGAGGAACGCTGTCTCATTTCACTCTGTACTGTGCCACTGTACATGGTTGAAATGACTATAAAAGCCACTTGAACTTGAACTTTAGCTCATCATACTGAGTGACTGAGACTCTGTACAGACATACTGTACTTTTGCCTTCAAGTCGATCCCTACAAGTGACCACATTCTAGTTATGCATAGTTAATAAACCCACTGTTGGGGTACTATGTAGGAGCAGCAATATGTGCAGTTTTACTGAAGGACAACATAGGCTTCACTACATGGATGAAAACTTTACACACAAAACCACTGCACATGGAGAAAAAAAGAGAGCAGTGAAGGTCAGGGAGCGCTCTTACCTTGTCAGATACTCTTAACAGCATCCTGAGGACAGAATGATTATAAATCATAATTTGGCTATCGGCTTTAGTTGGCTTAAAAACCTTAATGAAACGTTCATTTATAAAGCCTTGCTTTAGCAACATAGACTTATTATGCTTTATACTTCTCTTCAGGGATATGTATCACGGTATTGGGCCTTTGGACCCTGAGCGCCTCAACGTGTTCCGCACCGTGAAAGAGATCACAGGTAAGACGGCCTCACTTGGAAACACTGAATACAAGAAGAATTACAGGGTGTGTTTGTGCATGCGGCCGTGTGAATTATTTGGCCTCTAAAGTAGTGAAAGAAAGCTTTAAGAGGACAGCAGATTTTTGCCAGTAAGCTCAAAAAGGAGCTCTGGTGCATATAATGTTATTGTGTGTGTGCAATATCTCCATAGTTATACGTTCTTTCACTGTGTGCTGCTGCTGCTGTGTGCATCCTTGTGTGTGTACTTATTCATTAGCTATTAGAGGCCTTAAGGGATGAGCAATACCTCGTATACAAACCCTTTTGTCATATTAAACCGCGACTTGCAGTTGAGCCAAACAGCTAATGGAGTGAAACTGCATTTTCATAATGAAAACCTAAGCAATAAGAAAGAGCAATGGCCATTCTATCCCAGCCATTTCCTGCTCCTATCCCTTTTAATGTCATTTCCACAGATGCTGATTTGATATAATCTGTCATTAAAGGCAACCAGACAAATTGTGCAGAATATTAAATCCATTCTTTTAATTAGCAATATTAAATATTAAATATTGTCTTCTGCAAGCGTATTTCCTACAAAGAAAAGGGTTTCTTGCTTGAACTTCAGAGCAGCTCCGTGATCTGAAACTTTGGATGTAGGCAACAGAAGGGTTTTTATCCGTTGCTCATTATTTTTGTGCTCCTTCATCAAATACCGCCACATACTAATTAGCACATGTTCAACCACTTTGCCTGACATGTCTTCTTTAGGTTACCTCAACATCCAATCCTGGCCTGAAAACATGACAGATCTTAGTGTTTTTTCCAGCCTGGCTACCATTGGAGGCAGAGCTCTTTACAGGTATGTTTGCAGGCATGCCCACACTAACTTTCTTCTGTCCATCCATGGATTTTCTTCCACTTATCCATTTCAGGGCCGAGAGACTAGATTCACCAGATTGCCAGGCTGTTACAGGGCTAACACATAAAGACAGATAGCCAGTCCTGTTCACAGTTAAACCTACAGCCAGTGTAACCAGAATTTGAAGGCAGGACCTTCTTGCTATGACCTGACGCGATACCACGCTGCCAAAATTGGACCATTGCAGGATAAATCATTTGGGTGCACTTACACTTTCCTTCTAACCATTGGAAGGCTTCCCTGTGAGTAAACTACGGTAGCTGCCCCAAGAAGGCATTTAACTATCTCTGAGTATTGTTCACAACAGAGGAGCAGGTGGATTGTAAAAAGTTGGATTGTTGGGATGTCAGCAGTAACGTGGGTATTGTACTGGACTATTGTGGTGAAGAGAGACAGTTTCCAAATCACCAGCCAATATATATCCAAACCCTCACATATGGTCTGGGGTAGTCACTAAAAGAATACATCTGTTAAATGCTGGAATTAGTTTCCTTTGTAAGGTGGTTGGCTGTACCTTAGAAATAGAGTGAGGAGCCCAGACATCCACAGGGAGCTGGGAGTAGGGCCACTCCTCTTTTGCATTGAAAGGAGCCAACTGTATTGGGTTTGGGCTTCCAATCATGATGCATCCTGGACAAAAGCTCTTAGAGGTTTTCCAGCAAAGCCCAGGTGGGAAGACACCTTTTAAGACCCATATTTACATCTCATCTGGAAAATGTCTAAGACAGAACAAGGATGTCTATAATATCCTGTTTGCCCACGTAACAAAACTGGATGGATGTTGCAGGTTTGCAAATGCGTGCGTCTGAGCGAGATCAGTAAAGAGGAAACACTGCAATATCACCGCTTTCTGCTCATTCATTACTGAGGAGTAATAATAAATTCCACAAAGCTATACAGCATACATTTAAATAAATTAAAATAAAGCCATTATACTCACTTAACTCCAGAGGGATTGTTCATATTACACTTGTCTATAGACAAAATGCTTGTGAAATAAATGTAGTCAAACTTTTCTTTCCTTTCTGATCGTTGAAAATGAAACAGATGCTTAAAATGATAAGACTCCGGGACGATATCAACATATTTGCATGTCAGAATATTCCGAATAATTGATGAAACGTCTGTATGTGACAACATCCCACCTTGATACACCTTGAATTGAGTTGCTATGGCATCTAATATGCTGTTTGATGCATGCAACTTTTCAAAAATTGTAGACCAGTGTTATCAGCTGCCCTTGTCAAGGAGAGACCTCGTAGGCTGCAAAATGATGTCACAATTCTGCAGAAATAACCATGTTTGAAGCCTGCAGCTAAATTATAGTATTTCTATCTTTGCCAAAGAGGTTATGTGATTGGTTTGTGCTGGCTGTCTGTTAGCAAAATTACTCAAAATAGTGATGCACAGATTTGCATTTGCCAGAAGAAGGACTTAGCTCAGCTGGTTCCTGGATTCTTTAGAGAAAAGTTGGCAAAATTGGCCATTTCGAGCATTTTATGGTCTTTTTTCCGAGAGCATCATCTAATTTCCTGCTGTTTCCTCTTTTCGGATGCTCGCCGTTGGAGCTGGTGAGCCACCGGCAGGTTTTTGCTCACAGAAGCTCTTTGAAGCGCTGTTGTCACACAGCTTTGATTTGCCCTGTTTTGATAACAGGTTCTGTGTTTGCTTGCAAGTGACAGATTCGAGAGAGATAGTGCTGCAGAGTCAAAGGAGGTCCAGTCGTGTTTTGTAAATGCCCATGATGTACATGTAGCTCAGCAGTGCTCGAGTACAAGTCCGAGCTGGAGAAACCTTCTGCATCTGCAAAAGTTTCTTTATGTCTGGTATTTCTTTTTTTTTCTAACATTACATTTTTAATAGGAGTTTTTTTTTCTCTAGCTTTACGTGACTTCTTGTTCTTCTTTTGTCTGACTCTTAGCTTAACTCTTAATCCATTTTCCCTTTCTCCCCTCATTACTGTTCCTCTCCATCATATATTTTCATCCCACCCTCTAACCTTGTCTTTTCCTTTCCTTCCCCCCCCCCCTCCTAAACCCTCAATTACTCCTTCATCCTACTTTCTCTTCTTCCATCTTGTTAAAATTGCTTTCCAAATCTTCTTGTGTGCTTCCAACTATTTCTTTTAAATTTGTTATTTCTCTCTGATTTCCTTTCTTCTCCCTACTCGTCCCCTCTACCCCTTCTCCCTTTGCCATGACTCATTTCCTTTTCTATTCTCTCTTCTCTTTCAGTGGAAGTGGTATTTCTCTTTTGATCTTGAAGCAGCGTTGGATCTCCTCACTCCAGTTCCAGTCGTTGAGTGAGATCAGCGCCGGGAACGTCTACATCTTCAACAACAGCCGCCTCTGCTTCTATAACACTATCAACTGGACGTCGCTATTTAGGACCCCGAGCCAAAAAGTCCTCGTCCGTAACAACCAAGATCCAAAGGAGTGCAGTGAGTAGATGTGGTGTTAAGACTATTAAAGTTTTTAGCTTTTGCAGACCTCTGCACCTTCTGAGGGAGGAATCAGAGTTTAAGCAATATTGCATCATTACGCAGTGTCTTAGCTGCATAATTAATCCAAAATGGTTCAAATTTTGATGCCAAAGTAGGGTTCTGAATAGTTTTTAAACCTTTCAAGAACTCCTGCTCTCCTGTTTTTTCCTCCACGTAATCGTACTGAGTGTTTCAGGAGGGGTGTGAGCAGCACCACTCAGAAACTGTAGTTTTATTGCATTTTGACTATTGCTAATTTGGGTTTGGCTGGTGTTCAAGTTTGAGAGAGTGTGACAGACAGGCTGTGGCTGCCAGGAAAACTAGGGAAGGTTCCAGGTGAGGTGGACAGAGCGCGTGGCAGGTTGGGAAAAACAGGAGAGAGGTGACGGGAAAATGACATGAAGCTGAGAGTGGCAAAAGAAAATGTGGCAGCAGGAGACAGGGTGGTGGTGGCAAATGAGATAAAGGACCCGAGTCACGTGGAAGCAAAGAGCTACTGAAGAGGCCGAACAACACAAGGGACAAACTTGGCTGGGTCAGTGTTCAGTGTTAGCAATGACCACATCTGGTACACACACATTTCATAACAAAGGGGTCAGTTAAAAGGATGATTGGATGGATAAATTGCTGGAGTAATTTCTGAGCACCGGTTCTATGTGAGGACAAGGCCATGCGAAATTTAAATTGCAATGAAAGCCGATTGGGTAAAAGTGATGTGCTAGCTGGCTAGTTTTTGTTAGCTGCTAGCATCTGCTTTTTGGACTAGTTCATGTGAAAGTTACCTGCAATAAAGTAGACAGGATACGTTTAGAGTATCTTTTAGAAGTTTAAAGTGATTGACTCTCAGTGTGGGTTGGATTTTAACAGTATAAATGGTAAATGGTAAATGGCCTGTATTTATATAGCGCTTTACTAGTCCCTAAGGACCCCAAAGCGCTTTACATATCCAGTCATCCACCCATTCACACACACATTCACACACTAACATTATAACATTAAAAGTTAGTGTAAGTTACTCTTTAATGCTACACAGATGAACTGAGCAGTCTGTCAGAGTGAATGCGTCTCCGTTGTGCAAGTGCAATGCAAATTTCATCCACTATATAGTGCTCTAAGAAATCCTTATGATGCATGAAAAATCAGTGTACAGTAATAAAATCACTACTACTCATCCACATCAAAAGGAGTCAGCTGAGGTGGTTTGGGCATCTGACTAGGATGCCTCCTGGGTGAGGTGTTACATGCCATTCTACGAGGAGGCCCTGAGGTAGACCAAGGACATGCTGGAGAGATTACATCTCTCTCTGTTGACCAGCATAAACCCCACATAAACTGGAGAAGGTGGCTGGGGGGTGAGAGGTTTGGGTTTCAGCCAGTCCCAGACAAAAGGCAGAAGATAGATGTATGGATGAGGGAGTGACTGAAAAAGTGGATGATTTAACCACAGCCACACAATATACTAAAAGAGAGAGAAAAAAACAGCAGCCAGAGGCACAAGAAAAGGGAAAACAGTAAGAATGAGACTAAACGACAGCCATAGCCATGGTACCATTAGCACTCTAATTACCTCTACCCCAGTATTACACACTGACTTGGCCAATTTCATGGGAACTGTCATGCCTTAAAGGTATGTTAAGTATAATGCTTGCAATGGGAAGTGGAGGCGTGATGGAATGAACAACAGGCAAATAAAGGGACATATTGCTCATATGATTCCACAATACCCAGGGTAATGAGCTTATTTATAATATTTGTGAGGATTTGTTAGAGGTGGTTGCCACTAAAGCTTTCTGTGTCTGAGATGGAGATAACTAAGCCGCCATAGTTTATCACGGTCCTGCCACACTGCGGTTCATATCATTAGCCAGTTAATGAGTACGGTGTGTGTATTAGAGATCGATCGATGGCACCTTACACAGGTCTCTTCATTAGGCTCAACCCACTGTCTACGATTGACTGTTCTCCTGTTGACAAAAGGTTTGGCCCCCACCAGGCGACACTCCCGGGGATATGTGTGTCACTCAGCGATTGAGTGTGATGAGCATTATTGATTGTTGTGGTTCAACAGGAAAGGGTGGGGGGGTTACAATTATAGTGGATGTGTTCTTTAATGGCAGAGATGTGGGGGAATACCAATGTTTACTCACTCAGGTGGGCAGAAACATACAGCAGTTTGAGCTTCCGATAGCTGTAGAAAAAAATATATAAATGCAGTCCATTTACAAGCACTGACTTATCTCCTAGGCATGAATACAGAATAGATATACACACATTGCTACATTTATACACTTATAATTTGGGACAGGCAGCAATGTTATAGACATCTTAAAGAAAAGACATTCTGCCAATGAAGTCTGTGGGTTCCCCAAGAATCAACACTGACTTTCGACAGTCTTGTGATCCATTTCGCCAACTTTTTTCATCTTGTGCCACCAAGGGGTCAAAGATGAAAATGTGTTAATGTCTGTAACTTTTGCACCATTCTTAATTTTTAGATTGAGAAGACAATTGCATCAATTATTGGAACAAACCGAGTTCAGAGGACTGTACAACCAATTTTATGTTGTTAAAAAAATAACACAAATGATCTTCAGGTATACATATGTCCCTGCTATCAAAATAGGAGGCAGAGTTGCCATACAGGAAGTGACGTGAGCAACACTTCTATCAAGCCAAACATTGGTGATCCTAGGACCCAGTTCTTGCAATTGCATTTCACTTTTCACAGTCTCACTGTTTATTGCAACAATACTAGCAAAAGCCACCAACTACTTAACAATCATTGGGGAATACATGTTTTTCCTTCATGTCCACTGGTTGCTAACCAGTTGCCAACCAGTTTCTAGGTCTGTGCTGCAGGACCCTAATTTGTTTAGTACTGATATGTGTAGAGATGTTTAATAAAACTGTTAAGCACTTTGGTAGAACTTGAGAATTTTAAAGTTATTTTTGTGTACAAGAGGACAAAATATAGTGCCTGTATCTGATCGTACTGTGGCGTATCCCAAGACACAGACATTTCGAGGTGTTACGTAACCACAATATATAACTGATATATAATTGATAGCTGATAGCCAGACCAAGGATCATCAAAGATATAAGCTGGATATTAGCCACATACACACTTAACAGGTGATCGTACCCCAACACTTGTTTAATGTGTTGACACCAAACATCCTCCCTGTTGTCTTTAAAAGAAAATTATACTATTTTGACCATTTGAACATTCTCCTCACAGTCCAACAACGAATGGTGTGTGACCGAATGTGTTCGGACGATGGCTGTTGGGGACCAGGGCCAGACCAGTGCCTCTCTTGCCGATATTTCAAGCGAGGCCGTACCTGCGTTCAGTCCTGCAACCTTTTTGATGGGTGAGTAGTCGATTCATTCAGTAAAAGTCCTTTCCTTCCTCTGACACATTCTGAGCAAATGTTGTACGTGGGTCTGGAAATATCTTTGAGTAGATCTGACTTAAACTGTGAAAGAATAAAAAAAAACCAACACATTTCTGATCATTGTGGTCCCAGGAAGCTGGATTAATTCCTCAGCAAACAGCCATACGTGACAAGCAGCAGAAATAAAATCAATTTAAACTGTTTTAATGCATGAAAATGAAGTCAAAACATCCTCAAGGGCTCTGGAGGAGGAGAGTCTAATTGCTGATTGGCATGAATGTAATGAGATGAACCAATAAGGAATTTTACAGTGCGAACAGTCAGAGGAACATTTGGCTGCATATTACACCCACTGTCCAAACTCAATTTAAGTATACACCATTGTTGAAGCACATTTCATTTCAAATCACCCATTTGGACTGACAGACATGAGTGTTTACTGCACTGAGCAGGAAAATGAAGCAAGCTGTTTCCGAGTGTCCTCACAATCCACTGATCTTCGCTGTGAGTAATTGCATTCAGGTCATCCCTCTATGTTGCCAAGAGGCACATCAAAAAGATCACTGCCAACTCACCTGGGGAGAAACCCTCCTTTGTAGACGTAGTTTCCAGCCTTTTTCTTGCTGTTCTTGAATGAACGGGGAGATGCTGTGAATCGCAACACTTGAAAGCATCCATCTAAAATAAGACTGTACCGGCAGCATCTGCCACAAGATAAATATGACTTTTCTTCCAAGCGGTGTGATGTCAGGCTCGTGTTTTCCTCAGGGGAAGAGGAGAGCGCGTGTGTAAGTGTGTATGAGAGCGAGCAACCCTCGGTCATGTTGACTTGTTGCTGGTCCTTTCCTGCGCCGTTTGTGGGAAGGAAGCTTTGAAGTTGCCGGGGAAAACAGCTCATAGCGAAGGCTTTGAAGAAGACGAGGAAAGGCGCATGGCAGGGAGCGGCTGAACCACACTTGTTTCCAATACTGTAAATACAGTCAGTCACAGTGAGGAAATGCAAGCAATATTCAACAGGCCCACTTTTTGTTTTGAGTCACTGGCCTGACTTGTGGAATCAGAACATCCATAACCCAAAGGCCTGGTGTAAGAAGTGTCTACCTACCAACAAAGAGTGCTGAGTTGGTATTTACTTGCTTTTACAGTGGGGCAAAAAAGTATTTAGTCAGCCACCGATTGTGCAAGTTCCCCCACCTAAAATGATGACAGAGGTCAGTAATTTGCACCAGAGGTACACTTCAACTGTGAGAGACAGAATGTGAAAAAAAAATCCATGAATCCACATGGTAGGATTTGTAAAGAATTTATTCGTAAATCAGGGTGGAAAATAAGTATTTGGTCAATAACAAAAATACAACTCAATACTTTGTAACATAACCTTTGTTGGCAATAACAGAGGTCAAACGTTTACTATAGGTCTTTACCAGGTTTGCACACACAGTAGCTGGTATTTTGGCCCATTCCTCCATGCAGATCTTCTCGAGAGCAGTGATGTTTTGGGGCTATCGCCGAGCAACACGGACTTTCAACTCCCGCCACAGATTTTCTATGGGGTTGAGGTCTGGAGACTGGCTAGGCCACTCCAGGACTTTCAAATGCTTCTTACGGAGCCACTCCTTTGTTGCCCGGGCGGTGTGTTTTGGATCATTGTCATGTTGGAAGACCCAGCCTCGTTTCATCTTCAAAGTTCTCACTGATGGAAGGAGGTTTTGGCTCAAAATCTCACGATACATGGCCCCATTCATTCTGTCCTTAACACGGATCAGTCGTCCTGTCCCCTTGGCAGAAAAACAGCCCCATAGCATGATGTTTCCACCCCCATGCTTCACAGTAGGTATGGTGTTCTTGGGATGCAACTCAGTATTCTTCTTCCTCCAAACACGACGAGTTGAGTTTATACCAAAAAGTTCTACTTTGGTTTCATCTGACCACATGACATTCTCCCAATCCTCTGCTGTATCATCCATGTGCTCTCTGGCAAACTTCAGACGGGCCTGGACATGCACTGGCTTCAGCAGCGGAACACGTCTGGCACTGCGGGATTTGATTCCCTGCCGTTGTAGTGTGTTACTGATGGTGACCTTTGTTACTTTGGTCCCAGCTCTCTGCAGGTCATTCACCAGGTCCCCCCGTGTGGTTCTGGGATCTTTGCTCACCGTTCTCATGATCATTTTGACCCCACGGGATGAGATCTTGCGTGGAGCCCCAGATCGAGGGAGATTATCAGTGGTCTTGTATGTCTTCCATTTTCTGATGATTGCTCCCACAGTTGATTTTTTCACACCAAGCTGCTTGCCTATTGTAGATTCACTCTTCCCAGTCTGGTGCAGGTCTACAATACTTTTCCTGGTGTCCTTCGAAAGCTCTTTGGTCTTGGCCATGGCGGAGTTTGGAGTCTGACTGTTTGAGGCTGTGGACAGGTGTCTTTTATACAGATGATGAGTTCAAACAGGTGCCATTCATACAGGTAACGAGTGGGGGACAGAAAAGTTTCTTACAGAAGACGTTACAGGTCTGTGAGAGCCAGAGATTTTCCTTGTTTGAGGTGACCAAATACTTATTTTCCACCCTGATTTACGAATAAATTCTTTACAAATCCTACCATGTGAATTCATGGATTTTTTTTTCACATTCTGTCTCTCACAGTTGAAGTGTACCTCTGGTTACACTTCTTAAAAGCTGCTAGGTGTAGTCCCTGACTGGTTGGCAAAGATTCCTGGCAGTTTCTGGCTCCTGCTGGGTGAAATTGGTCGAAAACTACCGTACTATCTATTTCAACTACTATCCGCAGGGCAGTACAACTTGATAAAGTGCGAAACAATGTAGACAGTTTGCCTTCCAAGTAAAAGTTGTGGCACTGAGGCACTTTTTTCTGTAAAAGTGAACTTTTTTTAAATTTCTGGCTTGTGTTGCATTTTTCACAGTTTGCAGCTCAGAGAGTAAGTGCACAGTGTTTGTAGATGAGTCCATCCCTTCATTTCAAAATACGACTGCAGCAACATGCGACTGACCAAACTTTTTACCAACCGCTTCGAATACTGGTCAAGGAATCTTCCCCAGTGACTGGAGTTTGCCATGGGGTCACTGTGTAGAAGTAGATACAAATACAAATACAAATACACTGTTGAATTGTTGAAGAAAGTCATATCATCTGCATAAAAAAGCCACATCATGGCATATCTAAATTGATTTTTAAAAAAAAGTGGGTACAGCCAATACTGTTCTGTTACGGTATGTGAGTTATATATAGTTTTCACCTTTAAAAAATCATTTTAGTCTTATTTCCACAGTCTGTACACTAATTTAATGACTGGATATGGACAGCAGATTGTCATAGCGCTGCTTATTTTCAGCACTTTTGCTGTATGCAGCATAGATTTGCTTAATATTTCACTTTGTTCTGAAGCTACTGAACTGTATATCTCTCAAGAATTTAGTGTTAGCTCATTAAAAATGTTCTCGGGATGGTGATTTTAAACCTTAAGATTCTTCAGCTCGTTCTTCTTCTGTGTTTCCATTGTTAATGAGAAGAGGCACTAATTCCCTTCAGTTTATACGTCTGTTGAATAAAACAAAGAGAGAGCAAAGGAGTTTGGGGGTGAGCAGGGAGGACTGAAATGCAATCCCACTGGGGTTGGGGGAGGAGGGAGGGAGGGAGTGAGTGAGGGAGGAGCTGAATGGGTTTAATTAAAAAAAATTTAAAAAGTTGCTTTGGTGGGTTGACCGTGCTGTGGCTATTTGGATGTTTGGATTTCTGAACAGCGGCCACAGCCCTGCTTAAATTCCACCAAAACAGGACTAATCCCCCATCAGGTCATCCCCCCAGTGGGGCTTTGGCGCGCACTACCAGCTGTGAAGGAGGCCAATCAGGAAGAACGGCTTTGAAGGAATGGAAATGACCCCAGAGAGCATGACTGCAGAGGTCTTTGTCTCTCACCCATTCTGCTCCATGTATCTTTTCTTCCACCTCAACCAAGAAAAGAGATATCTCTCCGCTGCCTGGGCCTTTTTTCCCCCTAAAGGATTCCCCTGCATAGTGCCTCGGAGAGAGGAATCTAATTTATTTTGGAACAAGGGAAAAAAAGCTGGGGGAGAAATGCAAAGAGAGCTATGGGAGTTTCCCACTGAAAACATCATTAATAAAAGGACCATCTGTAGCTTACACACTCTGCTTTTTGGATGTGTCAGACAAACTGCTGTGATCATAAAGAATCAATAGGACCATTTAAAGAAAAACTACCCTGAAATAAAGGCTCAGCAAAGGGAAATCTGGGATTTTATCTTCATTTTTATTGCCTTTTAATGTGAGCTGAACACTAGAGTGTCAGGATGTTTAGTTTCTCTTTTTTTTGTTGCTTTTAAAACTACCGAGTCTAAAAGGTTTTCATCTAATATTACCCACATGAAAATGCATAAAAACCCACATACCCGCAGGAGATCCAAAATTCTCAGTGCCACATCTTATAAAAACAGCTCACAAGGAGGAATCTGTGGACTCTTTATTCCACCCCAATAGCATCACATGCAAATATGAACAAAATCATGCACGTGCACGCGCGCACACATACAGTCCCTTTCATTATCCCGCTGCTGTGAGAAAGAGGTTTGTTTGTAACTGGGCGAATCCTCCTCTGAGAGCGTCTGTCCTCTGCATTGGCTGATCGATCCCTCTGATGTGAAAAGTGGTTTTGATCGGCAGCAGTTGTTATTGACAGCAGCCTGCCTCCGCCCGCCCGAGACGCCGCACTTCAAAAGTGAAGATAATGCGCTGATTCGGACACAAACAAGACAGGAATTTTTAGATTGAGAGTATGCGAGTGCACACACACAGACACACACACACACACACAATCACGCACAGAAACACACCAATATACACATATAAGGATTCAACAGTAAGGCCTGGGGCTATGTGGAGCTCCTGCCAGGGTAATTGCAGTGTATAAACCCAATATCGAGCTCTATTGTTTACTTTCTTTCCCCTCAGAAGCGAAAAAACAAAACCAACATAAAGTACACATTAACCGGTTGACTGAAGCGTTTTAGACGTTGCAGGAACCGCAGTGATTCTTTGATAACGGGATGAAAAGAAAATGTGTTTGGCTTTTTTTTCTTTTTCTTTTATCACACACTCCCTCTGTCTCTTCACTCTGGTCCTATCAAAAGCAAACTCCCTCTCTAAATGCCCTCTCCGTGGCCTTTCATACCATCTTTCCCGTTCCTCCTTCCCTCCCACCATCTCTTCTCCTGCTTCCTCCACCTTCCACACATCCCCTCATGTTTGCCTATGATTTAAAAAGACGTTCATTATTCATGGACTTTCTCTGTAAGCATATTGACCATACTAAGCCGTTAACCTGGTCAAATAGTTTTAGGTAGCTCGCTGCCCTGCATGCCCCTTCAGCAGAGGGCACTGCATCTTGGAGATGACCCAGATAAACCGGTTGTTGTATCACACTTGATTTTGTTGAAAAAGGCCTCAATGTACAGCTCGTACTTGCGGCATGCTCTTAATCAATATTTCACTGTGCTCTCAAATCTATAATACATGCATTCCTATTTTCATTTTTCTTATTTATCAGGGAAGAGCGTGAATTTGCCAATGGATCCGTGTGCCTGGCGTGCGATAGCCAATGTGAGAAGATGGATGGAAACACTGTGACATGTCTCGGTCCGGTAAGACCCTCAGTCTCAACTTCCTTTTTACTTAAGAATACATTTTATAAATACAGGAAATAAGCTGTTTAGATTAAAACCACTCCTCATTTTTCTGTGCGAGATAGGGGACTATCTTCTACGTGCCAAAGTGGATTTCCAACTTATTTTGCTGTGTTTTGCACACAGGATTTCCGAAGATATAAGTACTGTTTGCAAAGGTGAATGGTAGTTTAATGGGAGGGATGATAAAGTACTGTAGCTACTTTTGGAGGCATGCTTTTGGCAAGCACCCATGCACACAGTCAAAAAAAAAGCAAAATGAGATTAGATTCTGACCTTCCGGTAAAGTCACTTTTAGAATGATCGCAATACGACTCTCCAAAATGTTTCCTTGCTGAAATGTCAGTGGAGAACATGCACATCTGCATGCATGTGCACAGAAATTGTACGCAGCAACACCAAATGCAAACAAATCTGCTCATGCAAGGCTGCAGCTGCATCATTATCATGCTAGGGTATACGCCAGTGCTCATATCAAACCTGCAGGGACGCCCAGAAAAGGTTGCCAAACGTCTCAGGAGTTGCAGGATGATTAAAGGGATTGGAAAGCAGAAGAATCCACATATGCCAAAAATAATCTCCACAACATAACTGCGGTAGTTTTTGCTAAAATTCCTGTGAATTACTATATATTTTCTGTACTTTGTACTTGTAAAAAGCATAAAAAGAAAATATAGTAAGCTGACAAATCAGTCTAGATGTTGTAACTGAATACAGATCTCAGGACATGATCAGAATTATTGTCAACTAAAGTCTAGAGACTGGTCAACGACCCTCTGTCAGCGATGTGTATTCCTTGACCGTTTGCTAAGCGGTTCCTTGAGGTTGCTGGCTGTTGACAGGTGAAATCCTTCACAATGAGGATGCTGTACCAAAACCCTCCTTGTGATTTGTTTGGTTACCAGCAGATTGTTTGCAGACAAGTTACTATTCTTCATATAAAACTACAGGTGATTGCAGCAATCACCAACGAATTCCCGAGGTGTGGTGAAAGTTCGAACCAGAAACAAAGAACATTTCCCTTCAGTGGAAAATGCGTGCCTTACTACAGCAATTTTTATTTTGAAGGTGAGACAGCTCACCTTCAAAATAAATATTTTTAAATATACATATGGATGACACCAGGGGCCAGAAAAAATACTGAAAGAGCAAGACATGAATTCAATTTCAGCGTGATTCAATTCAGTTTTATAGATCTAGCACCAAATCATAACAGCAGTTGTCTTCAACTGCTTTATGTTAAAAGGTAAAGACCCTACAATAGTACAGAGAAAACACCAACAATTAAACAATCCCCTTTGAGCAAGTCCTAGGCAACAGTGGGAAGGAAAAACTCCCTTTAAAGAGGAACAAGTTTCCAGTAGAACCAGGCTCAGAGAGGGACAGCTTTCTAACACGATTTGTTGGGGTGAGGGGAGGAAGACAGGACAAAGACACTGTGGAAGAGAGCCAGAGATGAAATGAGATAAACATGACTGAGTGAAGAGGAAACACTCAGTGCATCATGGCAAGCGCCCAGCAGCCTAGGCATATTCTACTGTAACTAAGAGAGGATTCAGAGTCACCTGATTCAACTATAAGCGTTATGAAAAAGAAAAAGTAGAGAGGGTGTCTGTTTCCCGAATCCAAACTGGGAGCTGGTCCCACATCCTATTACAGCACTGCACTCTGTTCCAGTTAGCTCAGTAGGACGACCCATTCTCTCACAGATGTTTATAAAGGCAGACTGTATGGTTAGGTACTTGTTTTTATACGCCTCTGTCAAATGGATTGAAAACACCTGAATTCAAAGATATGGCCATTTGTGCATATTGTGTATGTGACTTATTCTGCGTTATCAAGACGTGCGAATTTGAAACCAGGTACATCCACGTGGTTATGAGAATATCCTTGGAAACTTTTTCTGAGCTATTTCAAAACCCCTGGACTAAATTACTTGTGCTCACATACAGTATAGAGTGATTACATCCAATAATATCCATTACAATACTGTTATTTAATTAAATTACCTGCTTGTTGTTTTTTTTCTTTACTATGATGAATTCTGAATCCTGGTGGCATAAATACTGTAGTGGGACAAATGTGGGTACGATCTATAACTGTACAGGAAGCTGATTTTACAGCGCAATGTTTCATTACGAAAAAGTTGCATCTAATGTGCAGCATGACTTGTTTCACGGATTCTAGTGACTGTGTGACTAACCTTTTATGACTGTCTGAGGGAGAGAATAACAGATGAAGAGAGAGAGAGCAGCTCCTCAAGGATGCGCAAAGGCTGGTGACGTTGGGATGCTGGTCACAGCTGAGCAGTGAATAACACCAGAGTCAATCATCCACGGGTGCTCAGTCACACGCAGACGCACATGCGCAGTGTCCACGGACATACTTAAATGCATTCGGACATCTGTATGCATCTGCCCTGCTCACACACAGACACGCAACTACGCAAAGTGAGCATAATGTTTATTGATGGTGTGTGTCTAAATGTGTCAAGTGGTGAGAAGCTGTCCATCAGGTCGCCGTGGCTGTCGTTAGCAGCAGAGCGTGGAGCTGAAAAGCCCAGCCGCCAGAATGCAACTTGTTCTTCACAACACACACATACACACACCTCTGTGCAATTTTAAGCTTACACTTTTGTCAGCACTTCGTGCACACGCACATAGACATTCACACAAAGTGTACAGTCAGTTTTCCGCTCCCATTCTAACTTATTCATGCTCCTGCTGCAGCTGAGCTCGTGTTCACTTACCTCTTGTCGTCTCCTCCATCACTTTCAGTGTGCACTTTTTTTTGGCACAACCTGACTCCCTAACCGTTTTCCCAGTTTTATCAGGGATACAGTGGAATAAATTCCAGGCACTTTAGCTCAACATGGATTATACTGCCAAAAGTGTTCACTCTCCCATCCAAATCTTTTAATTCAGGTGTTCCAATCACTTTCATGGCCACAGGTGTATAAAATCAAACATCCAGACATGCAGACTGCTACTACAAAAATGTGTGAAGGAATGCATCACTCTCAGTAGCTCAGTGAATTCCAGTGTGGTAATGTGACAGGATGCAACCTGTGCAACAAGTCCAGACGTGAAATTTCCACACTACTAAATATTCAATCGTCAACTGTTAGTGGGATTAGAACAAAGTAGAAGCTACACTAAATCACACTGGGGTCTGTGGATGCTGAGGCACATATTGCACAGACGTCACCAACTCCAAACTCCACGTGGCCTTCAGATTAGCTCAAGAACGGTGCGTAGAGAGCTTAATGGCGCAGGTTTCCATGGCAGCATGGCTGCATCTAAGCCTTAGATCAGTGCTTCCCAAACTTTTTCCAGCCACGTACCCCTTGAGACATGTCACCCTCAGCCGCATACCCCCTACTACGAACGACTCTTAATTAGTGTCTATAAATACATTGCAATATCGCATGCATAAAGATAAATACTGCACAGTCGATTATTTCTCACCACCAAATGAATTTATCAATATTTTTTTAGTAATGACAGAGTTTTAATAACAAACTTTACTACTTAATACTAGCAGTGTATCAAAGGATTTATTAGAATTCACTTTTTTGTCGAGAGCATAAAGGCCATGAACTTTCATTAAACAGAACTTTATTTAATGTGATGGATGTGCTTGAGCAGAGGCACACAGCTCTTCAATGTTTGGCTCAATTTGGGAAAGGCTGAGTCTTAAATCGTTTTCCACACAAAGTCTTGCTCTGTATTTTGTTTTCATGTTTGTTAAAGCAGAAAATCCCTTTTCGCATAAGTATGTGGTGGCGAAAGGCATCAGAGTCTTGACAGCGCGCTTAGCCAGCGCGGGCTGTTCAGTGCGCAGCCCTATCCAGAAATCCGCCAGGTTCTTTTGAGCGTGTTCAACTTTTAGAGATCCATCTGTGGCGATTTCAATTAGGCTCTCCTGGTCAGACGGTGATAACGAAGTAGGCACGGCGGTGAACGGGTGACGTATCCAATCATTTGAGCCGTCCGTCTCTGGGAAGTATCGGCGTAACTGCACCGCCAGCTCCTCAAGGTGCACGTTACATTCGCGCTTTACACTTTTAGATAGTGTGAGATCATTAGAGCACAGAAAATCATGCAGCACAGGAAAGACTTCAGTGTTGTTTGTATCCAAGCAGTTCTTCCAAAGGTTTAACTTCTTTATCATGGCCTCAACTTTATCTTGAACATTGAATATAGTTGCAGAAACGCCTTGTAATCCGAGATTGAGCTCGTTCAGACGAGAAAATATATCACACAGATAAGCCAGGCAGGTAAGGTACTCTTCATCATGCAAATGTTCAGACAGCTCAAAGGGATGGTTACTGAAGAAAACTTTAAGTTCATCCCTCAACTCAAAGAAACGGGTCAGCACTTTCCCTCTAGATAGCCAGCGAACCTCTGTGTGGAGTAATAATGTCTCATGCTCGCTGCCCATCTCATTGCACAACGCAGTAAATAAGCGGGAGTTCAGCGGCCTGGCTTTCACAAAGTTAACCATTTTTACACTTGTGTCCAAAACATGTTTCAAACGGACAGGTATTCCCTTTGCAGCAAGAGCCTCTCGGTGGATGCTGCAGTGTACCCAGGAGGCATCTGGCGCGACTGCTTGCACACGCGAAACCACACCTCCGTGTCTCCCAGTCATGGCCCGTGCGCCATCAGTACAGATGCCAACACATCTGTCCCACACGAGTCCATGTGTGTTCATGAATGTGTCCAGCTTTTGAAAAATATCTGCGGCAGTTGTCCTTTGTTCCAGCGGTTTACAGAACAGCATGTCCTCCTTGATGGTTCCTTCATGAATGTAGCGCACATATACGAGAAGATGCGCCAGGCCAGCCACATCCGTGGACTCATCTAGCTGTATTGCATAACATTCACTGTGGCGTATGCGCAGAAGTAGCTGCTGTAAAACATTTTCTGACATTGCATTGATACGCCGTAAGACAGTATTGTTTGATGATGGAATGGACTGTATCGTCTTTTTTGCCTTTTCCCCCAACATTGTCCCTACCATATCTAAAGCAGCAGGGAGAATGAGGTCCTCCACAATAGTGTGGGGTTTGTTGTTTTTAGCCACTCTGTAACTGACCATGTAAGATGCTTGTAGTCTGTTTTTATTCATAAGATCTGGCACCTGAATGCAGGTTTTACTTGTTGAAAGTGATTTTAGCTGTCGCTCAAAATATTCCCTTGGTTTATTTTTCAAATGGGGATGATTTGTCTCTAAATGTCTGCGCAAAAGTGAAGGTTTCATTGAGTTCTGAGACAATACTTTTGCACAAATAACACACTGTGGCCGGGGAAATCCACCAATATTTATACACGTAAACCCCAGCGAAATATAATTGTCATCATATTTGCGCTTCTTTGATGAGGTTGTGTTACAGTCCGTGCTGTCATGCTTTCTCCCACTTTGACGCTCCGCATCAGACACTTCATCACTTTCCACATGGCTGGCTCCAGCTATGCTAGCCACTTGGCTAGTAACCACAGATACATCCCTGCTAGCACTGCTAGCATCCAAATCTGACGAACACATTGTTGTTGAACAATCACCTGTGCGGTCACTGGAAAATGCATCTTCAGATATGAGCTTATTGGTTGTTGTGGCCGGTGTCTCTGTGGTAGGGCCTTTTTTTCTTGTTAACCACTTGTCCATTTTCGCGCTGCACTGAATGCTTGGAGGCAACTTCAACTGTTAGGTGTCAGTCATTTGGGCAAATCACGCCCATGTATTTTGTCAGAGCTATTTTTTTGCTGAACACCAGAGGGTGGTATATAGTCATGTATTTGACAGGCAAAAAAAACTGCATTAGCGCAAATTTCGGCTTTTAAAACTTTTGATCCCCACTCCAACCCCAACCCACGCGTACCCCCTACAGCCACTTGCATACCCCCGAGGGTACGCGTACGGTAGTTTGGGAACTACTGCCTTAGATCACCAAGGGTCGGATGCAGTGGTGTAAAGCAACCCACCACTGGACTCTAGAGTAGTGAAGATATGTTTCCTCGAGTGACGAATCTTAGTTCTCTGTCTGGAAATCAAATGGAAGAGTCTGGGTTTGATGGTCGCCAGGGGAACAGTACTGGTCTGACTGCATTGTGCCAATTGTAAAGTTTGGTGGAGGGGGGATTACCTTAGATCCAGTGAAAGAAACTCTTAATGCATCAGCATACCAAGACATCTGTGGGAACAGTTTGGGGGTGGTACCTTCCTCTTCCAACATGACCAGTGCACAAAGCAAGGACAAATGAATTTGGATGAATTAAAGCAGAGCCTATGAGACAGGCCTTTGTGTCTGACCTCATAAATTTTCTTCTGAAAGAACAGTCAAAACTTCTCATAAACACTCTTAAACCTGTGGTAAGCTTTCCTAGAAGAGCTGAAGCTGTTATTGCTGCAAATTGTGGGCCAACATCACATGGATAAAGAATGGGAGGTCACTCAAGTTCATGTGTGTGTTAAGGCACACGAGCAAATACTTTTTGCAATACAATGTATAAATCATTGCTTGGGATTCATGTGGGATTATCGCTGTATGAATTTCCATGAACTTTTTCTTAACTTTATTTTTCTCCACTGGTTTCTTTTAGCTCTTCACCCATTATTTTGTTCTTGTTTTATGTTATCTCCTCTTACTGCCACCTTTACCTCCTTCTTCTTTATTCACCCCTTGTCTACCACCCTCTTTGTAACCCATCTTCTCATCTCGCTCCTCCTTGTTGTGCTCTCCTCACAGGGCCCAGACCAGTGTGTAAAATGCCTCCACTTCAAAGACGGCCCTAACTGCGTAGAGAAGTGCCCCGATGGGCTGCAGGGAGCCAACAGTTTCATCTTCAAATACGCCAAGGCCAACAACGAGTGTCATCCCTGCCATGCCAATTGCACCCAGGGGTAAGAGAGGGATGATACATAAAGATGTGTCTATGTATAAAAGTTAATCCGTTTCTTTCAAGTGTCCACTCGCCTTCATAGTTACCCTGAGCAGCTTCTGGCTTTGGTGCTTTTATGCTGTTAAAGTTTTTTAGCCTTAATTCTAGCATTATGAGTGAGAGAGGGTACATAATCATCTACACCACGAATATTCTTAAATTGAGTTGAATTTGCCACTTTATATCCAATTAGCTACTCGTGTATTTCTTTAAGGCATAATGTAATTTAAAAGGCTGAGTTTCGTATTTAAAAAATAATCATATAGTTGTCACAGAACAGGACATTAGAGACTAAACTGTTTTGTTATACTAAGCTATAAATATGATTAATTCTGCTGTAAAGTTGGGGATTTTAACATGGGGTGTATCATGGCTCACTTTTGAAGTTAGCCTCAAGTGGCTATTAGTAGTGTCTTGTTTTGCATATAAGTAGTGGGTTTTAAAATTGGACTAAAGTAATAGTTTAACTTTCAGAAAATATACAGATTTGCTCTCTTGCTAACAGTTAGATTGACAGCACCCTCATTAGTACATTACGCTGGTGTCACAAAACGGCTGGAGGCCGAGTACCAAAAATCAAACCCACGTGCAGATTACCCAAAGCGGAGGCTGAGGAAAGGTTTCAACAAAGGTTTATTAACTAGCACAAGAATGATGTTTACGATGGCACTTGGCTTTAGGCTTGACACATGGGACGTGAGGGTCTTGGCCAGGGGAAAGGGATAAAGCAAGGGGACAGGTCCAAGAAAGCAACGGCAGCTGGCTGGTGATTAGCTACGTACTGGAAGAGAGGAGAGCAGTGTTAAAGCGGTAGCCAATGAGGAGTTCTGGAGAGGATGGAAGCTATGAAAATCTTTGTCTTACTGTGCAGGTGGGAGATGGAAGCGTTGAAGGAGAGGTAGTGCGGTCTGGGTGGGTTTGGTGGTGTGTGTCAGCTGTAACTGAGCGGTGAAGATCCTGTGGTGGTGTAAGGGCAGGAGGGCAGGCAGGTGAGGCAAGGAGATGATTCTGAAAGCAGGCGGGTTAACCAGATTTCCAAGATGAGTGGTTCAGTGTGATGGAATTTCCAGGAGTAACTAGAACACAAGATTGCAAGGTAAGTAAAGCATTGAGAATCATAGACAAGACGCATGAGGCCTGGTTACCAACATAGGGTAGTTGACGAACTGGCGAGGAAGCAGTGTCAGCAAGCAGCTTAAATCTCCAACCTAATTGCCTCAATCAGCTTCAGGTGAGGGAGGCTGTAGGCCCTGCCCATGGGTGGATACCAGGGAGGTCCAGACCTTCAGCGGAATTTTCCAGCCACACCTAGACAGTGTTGCCAACTTAGCGACTTTGTCGCTATATTTAGCGAGTTTTCAGACCCCTTAGCGACTTTTTTTCTAAAAAAAGACCCCTTAGCGACTTTTTTTCTAAAAAAAAGACGTGAAAGCGCGTATTGCTTTTACTCTCAACAAGCAGCGGGTGCTGTAACGCAGTCAGTTCTTTTACTCTTTCACTCTTATGCTGTTTTGTGGATCACAAGGTTTAAAACTACTTATAAACACACACACACAAAGTAACTCCACCAGAGTGCCTATTTCGGGTCACTTTTGCCGGTCCAAGCCCGGGTAAAGGAGCAGGGTTGGAATAGTGACATTAAAAAAAACAATAATTGCTAAAAGAAATTTGATTTTTAGTTCTATATAAACTCTAGATGCAATTTAGGACGTTTTTTACTCACTTTATGTCTCTTCCACGATGTTATTTCTCTCTCCAACAACATAGGTTACAATTAGATTAGCATGACCAATTATGCAAATTAGGCAATGACGTCATTTAGCGACTTCTAGCGAGTTTTAGGACAGCCAATAGCAATTTTCCTTACTGAGGAGTTGGCAACACTGCACCCAGACCATGATAGCTAGTAGCCAAAACTAGTTGGAAATCGGCTTAGCCATGTATAGAGACAGGAAACAGGTTTATAAATGTCCCCATTAGCTAACCCATCAACCTCCAAAAACTGGGCAGATGTTTGTGTTGTATATAATTTTGCACAGAGCCAAATATATATATATTTTTTTTAGCCTTATTTGCTATTTGGCTTAGTTTATTGCTAAGCTAATGGTCTTAGCTTAGCAGTAAACTAAGCCAGTTAGCATTAAACTAAGCTAGTCCTTAGCTTTATTTTTTTCATAAAAATAATGAAAACGGTGTAAACCTTCCTATCATATTCTACCCAACAAATCCAAAAGTATTATTTCCCTAAAGGTTAACCTGTGCCCTAATGCTCTGAAGGATGTGATAACATCACTTTTTTTGCTAAGTTTAGCGCAACCACCAGCAGCCTTTTATCTGTCTGTTCATATTGATTGAATTTTATCACTGATTAACTTTTATATATCATATATTATAATATATTATTTATGTGCTGTTTTTGTTGTCTTGAAGTTGAGTACTGTCTGTGTGCTCTGAGACAACAGATGTACATTAGCAGCTAGGTATCACCAGTGCACTTAGTTTTAAATGTGTTCTGTTCCTTTTTAAACTATAAAATAACTAAATAAAATGTGGCAGATTTAAACACACAGTGAATTTATGTGAGTTTCTTAATGTTCTACAAAATGCCTGCCAATCAAAGTTATAAATAATAGTTTAGCCATCACGTCTCTCCCGACATACTTTAATACTGAGGCCAAAGCAGTATAAGTCTTCAAAAGAATGGCAGTTGTGGTTGTGGGGAAAATTTACCGTTCTTACCTGTTTATGTTTTCATCCTCTAAAGCTTGTTTTTTGAAGCCAGTATGGCTTTGGCTTTGAACTTGAGCCCAGGCCTTTTTAGATTTTCTGCTAGTGGGGAGACTATTATGGAAGAAGCCGAACAGTGGGGACTGGTAAGACAGACAGAAGATGATGAGTGAGGTGCTGAGGTGGAGCTTGTCGGTGGTCTCTGCAAACAAAGTTAGACTTCTGAATCCTAGCAACAGGGCTGGCGAGACGATGTGCAGTAGAAAGGAACTTAATGTTCATTCTCTAACATGGCAGGAGGTCATTTTATTTTACTGCAGCTAGCCTGTAAATGTTGATAGTATCAGTGCAGCTTTAAAGAGACATGGAAAGGAGAATTTTCGAAGTAGAGGGGATGACAAAGGATGGAAAAGGTACAAATTATTTACAGATACACAAGTTGAAGATCAAGAATATTATATTATATATATATTAATATTAATATTATCTTGTATAGAATCGGTACCTTGTTTAAGGACACGTTCACATGGCAGGTCACTCATTAGACGACTTTCCTGACAAAAAATAATCCCTGGCTTGTTGTGTCTGTTGTCAGAAAAGTCCTTTGTTCTCTGCTAATGCAGAAAGAAAACTGGTTGAAAACACACACACACACACACACACACACACACACACACACACACACACACACACACACACACACACACACACACACACACACCACAACACTGGATACAGACACTGATTACTTGCTAATTAGCTATTTGGTACACCATTTAATTGACAACCAAGTGACTTTTGAGGAGCCACAGTTGTCACCGATTTAATTCCAAAGTTAGCCTGCTCTCCTAATTTGCTAAGCAATTTGTTGTGTCATGTGTGCTCACACAGCCTTCGCGTGCACACACACCGAAGCATTCAAAACCTGTTCTCCTGTGTCTTTCTTGTTGTTCAAAAGTCCTCCACTCAAGGATCTGGAATTAATGAGCAGCTAAGAGTCTACTCTAATCACTTCCAGCTTACCTAGTGTTAACAACACTTCTTACTGATCGCTGTGCTTTCACCACCATCCTGCTTTGATTGTTCCGATAGGAAGAAACAAAGATAAACTTGTATTTCTTGTTCTTGGAGAAAAAGATAAATGTGATTCTTCGAAAGATAAAGAGTGATATCTCACAAGAAACACTACAGCATTCTTCTTTTCAGTCATCAAACATTTCACGGCAGGGCCAATTAACAATGAAATGATTGATAATTTAATAAATGTGATGGAAACATGTATTGTAGACATTGGAGAGACTAAATTCTTTCAGCAGAAACCTCACTGATGTTAAATGGACTGAAAAACAAGATGTGCAAAGAAAGAATAAAGCATAATTAAAAGCAGTAAAGTAGGCTTACCTGCAAATTGTATACAAGCTCAGAACGTTTAAGGTATAAGATGTAGCTGCCATGTTACATTGAGGCTACACTGAGACTTTGATAACATTGCTCACAGCTAGATGAGATATGCAGTACTTACTGATGGTTGTCATAGCGAAGCTGTGGACCAGGGTGTCTAACTCCAGGCCTCAAGGGCCGGTGTCCGGCAGGTTTTAGATCTCACCCTGGGTCAACACACCTGAATCAAATGATTAGTTCATTACCAGGCATCTGGAGAACTTCAAGCCATTTGAATCAGCTGTGTTGGATCAAGGCAACATCTAAAACCTACAGGACACTGGCCCTTGAGGCCTGGAGTTGGACACCCCTGCTTTAGACTATCTTAAAACCATAGATACCCCGAGTATCTATCCACTGTAGTCCACAAGATCATCTAGGAACTTAGCTGATCAGTAGGTAGTGATATTGTACATGAATGTTAGGTCTGCAGCAGAAGTTACCATCACCCTTGTGAAAAGTACATTTTTGTAACAATAAAAACGCAGCATTAACCCTGAACTAAGCCCTCAAATACTCTACGTTGTAGTGTAGGCATCAGGTTTTCCTAAGGCAGGAAGAATCTTCAAGGAAATGTATAATGAGGTCAATGCGTTCGAAAGGCTCCACCATGGGTTGACCCATACAGGCCTCGCCCAAAATACAGATAGCTTACCCAATAAAATGGTTAACTCCAAAAAGCTTGTCGCACATACGTATACAGTCACATTGCTCTTTTACCTCTGTTTTTCTCTCTCCACCAATCCTTGAAGGAAACACATGCTGCTATCTATCAATTTGATCAATTCTAATGCTTTACTTTGTTTTTTAGGGAGTAGGAAGTCTTGTCCATCTGCCACGTGTCTCTGGGCAGGTAGCGTGCGGTGGGTTTTGAAAGCTGCTTTTGTAAATGTAAATTTTTGTAAATACAGAGAGCGGAAAAACCCCAAAGAGCTGAGGAGATTTGCATATTTAGGTGATTATTATCTGTGTATTCATCACTTGGGCGGCTCCTTTTTCCTCACTGACAAGCTGTCATTATGCTCAGCCGTTTATCAAGCAGACATGCAAACAGTATAACACCACTGCAATAAAACTGTATGCCATAAAAGGCTTTAGATTCTTTTAAGAAATATCCCTGCAGCTTCCATATTTAAGGTAAATGCCACTTTATAAAGCTGTGTGAGGAATGAGGGTGGCTGTTAATACCACTAGAAGGCCCGACAGTAAATCCTGTCATACCAGAATATGTGAATCTTGACCTCCATTCTCTAAAACTTTAGATCACAAGTTCACACCCAACATTTCTCAACCTCATTACTGTTTTTTGTCGCTAAAATGAGGAAATGCTCAGTGGAGTCAGAAATGGCCTTATTGTGCTCTTTTTTAAATTGCCGTTATTAATCTTTTATAACTATTGAAAGTTTTCTTTTTAGATTGATATTTGTCTCTTTCCCATTGATTTCCCCATAGGTTTGAAACAGCACTTTGGTTTGAACTAAATGATGTATGTTGGGATGTTTGTTGGGTTTTTTGTCTCAGCCCAGAAATCCATTGAAATAGCACGTGAACCAAATGAGAACAAACAAGCCTTCCAGCTCACACACCTCTTCGTGTCATATTGACAAGCGGTCAGCCATGCTCGGGATTCAATATTTCACAGGTCCCTGCCCAGTGACAGCTGATTGACGTGGAAGAAAAGCAACATGAGGTTTACTCATAACCTGTCCCCGATTTAATGGATGATCTCTCTGGTTTCTCTGCCCTGCAGGTGCGTCGGGCCAAGACTCCAAGATTGTGTTGGGATGATGGACAGGTAAGGCATCTCAGGATACATTTGTGATGTGGGACTGGGAGACCACCATCAGATCCTGCTAAAACTCATTAAAGTTTCTGTTAAATCCCGTACCTTATGATGCTCATTAACAACAGTGTAGTCCATCTGACAGGTAACATGGGAATCTTATGTTGTTGTCTAAGCTTGTGCTAAGCCTTCGTCTGGTCCAATTATGTTACTTTGACTGTGTCTGATATGTGTAGATGGAACCAGCAAGGGGGAAAAAAAGAAAACAAAAATCCTCTGAAAACCTTAACAGATGTGGGATAGAGTGTATGGAGGACCAAAAGTGCCAAAAGATATTTACAAAATGTTTCTTTTATTTGATTATAAATGATGATTTTGGTCCTTTGTATGTTGTAAATTTTTGCTTGAAAAACTGATATTAGCAACATTTTTATATTTATATTTTATATTTATATTGTCCTTCTTATTTAAAATTTAATTTTACATTTTTAGTTAACTTTTTAATTTTAATTTCGTTATTATATTTATTTTTCAGTGATGGCAAAAGCAGTACTTGGGTGGCCAAAAGAAAAATATACATTAAGAAACTGCCATTAAAAGCACCAGTCTTTATATTAAGTATATTTATACGTTTTTGGTCACGTTTTTATTTTTATTTTCTTCTTTTTACATTCTTTTGAGCATTCTAAATAAGACCGTCTGTCATTGGAAGTGTTCTGTGGTATCAGTTTTTTATCCTTTAGAGAGACGGCATCCTGCGGTGAGATGATTGCTAATTTCTAATCAGGCTGAAAGCCCCCTCCTCGTTTGGTAATGAAGCAGAAATGCACAAAAAAATTTCAAATTAATAACGGGGAAATAATACACATAAGCAAATGAAAACAGAATTGAGTATTCTTCTAATACTTTATCAAATAATTTGTTTATACGTTTATTTAATAATGTCATGGTGCATTTAATGGCTTAATTTATTTATTTATTTTTATATATCTGTTTACTTGGACTTGTCATAGTGACACATCAGTTTTAGGCCTTTTAACACATTGGAGAGGGTATAAAGGAATTGTGAATCTTTTAAATGAATCTTTTCATTGATAATTAAAAGATGCAAAACTGATAACACTTTAATAACTAACTGATGATGGGAAGCCACTTCTGTAAAGTAGCTGTGTAAAGTATGAAGATGGAAAGCTGTGGGAAAGAGTAAAGAAAAAATGAACTTGTCAGCACGTTTTAGCTCCATTTTGATTATTATGTTGACAGACCACCACCAGAGACTCCTGACATAATAGCTAGTTCTGTAATTACAATCACTGATCAGCTACGTTAGTGTTTTTTCATATCTAAGAACATTCAGGTTAAATTGGGTAAAAGACGCTACCTTTTTTTGATCCACAGCACGGTGAATCATTTAAACACTCAGAATTAGAATGGCAGATGGTAAATATAGTGTACCAAGTAGTGATTTCATTACGTGCAGGGTCATAATCAGGGTTTAGAAAATAGTGAGGCTTTTTTTCACTTAATCTATCACATTTTAGGGGTAAAACGTTTGCCCCACTGACCAGTAGCCTAAACTTCTAAATAAACTAGATCAAAGCATTACAACACAGTCAAATTTTGAAATCTTAAAAAAAAAAACAGCTTTCCTTTTCTGGTATGTGGAAATATGGAATCATCCCTTCATTTGAAATGTTAAAAAAAAGCATTTGGGAAAAAAAGTTACTACACAACAGCAGAAACCATTCGTCATGAGTCACACTTCGACCTAACACCTCTAAAAGCAACCCAGTCAGAGGCACAGTAGGGCCTTTTCAGAGTCTTTTCAAAGTAAAAGCCATCTAGAGCAGCGATCACCAACCCCGGGCCTTGGACCGGTACCGGTCCGTGAGTCGTTTGGTACCGGGCCGCGAGAGTAGAGGCTCAAGTGTGAAATGTATGCTTTTCGGGGTTTTTATCGGTTTTCAGCGTTATTTTGTTATTGTTTTTATCGTTAACTCGGTTTTCCTGGGTCTTTTCACGTGTGTTATGAATAAATCTTCTTTTTTTTGGTACCAGTACTAGTTTTATTTTGTTGTAATTATCCGCGACACCTTAAAGGCCGGTCCGTGAAAATATTGTCGGGCATAAACCGGTCCGTGGCGCAAAAACGGTTGGGGACCGCTGATCTAGAGCGTCACATTACCCCAGTTTTACTCTTTTTTTCACTGACTTCCTGTCTATTTAAGAATGGATTTTAAAATTCCGTTGCTTGTTTTTAAGTCTTTGAATGGGCCCCCCTCCCCTTATTTATCTGAGCTTTTAAGTATCCAGACTCCTGCTACGGCACTAAGGTCCTCTACTGTTCTTATAATACTTGTAGGCCCTACACTGTGGACCCGCTACCCCTGAACACCAGATCTGATAATAATTTAGGGGCCTTCATGTTGTTACCCAAAGCTCGCCTGTTTTCCCTGGCTTTTAGAGAATTTAGTGCTTTCGGTTTAGTTGTTTTAAATGTGCTATGCAAATAAAGTACAAGTTGAAGGTGCCAATTTTTACCATCCTACAGAGGTCCAGACATCAATTAACTCATAGCTGGTTATGCCCAATGTTGTGTGTTACTTTTGTTGGCTAATCCTCTCCCAGATTTTTGTGCTAAAAGGAAACACATAGGTGCATTTGCCAAACTGTTGAACTTTTTTATAAAACCAGGATCTGATATTGAAATGGGACTTGGCTGCTATTATATCTTGGCTTAGTAAAGTACAAAAACAAATTAAAAAGATCACACTTTTAAAATACAGAATTTTATTATTATTATTAAGATACAAGACTAAATGTTCAAAAGGCTGAAAGAGCAGGTGGCAGCAAGAAATCCCCAAAATACATAAAAGCAGCTGCGTTACCAGCTACGGCACAGAGAACCGTATTACTATTATTAACAAAAGGGCAAAACAACAGCAAGCAAGTAGGGTTAAGAACATGTGGTAAACCTAAACAGCCCGAGGACGACAACAGTTCTATTAAAACACCCATAAAAGACAATTAGAGCAAATTCTAAAGAGAGACGGAGTCATTAGAATTTAACCAAACCAGTATACCAATAAAAACAGAAGCCACGAGGTCCTCTTAAACCCAGAAAATTAGACCTTTTTACTTTCCTCTGGGAGTCTTTTGCTGAGTCTCCGGGTTCTTCTTCTGCTCTTACAGCAGCGTTATTCCCCTGTCTCATCTGATGACCCTGTGTCACTTGTCTTGCTATAAAACCTATCCTCCTAATTAAAGTAGTCCTTTCCCTTGTTTAGCGCTGTCTCACTCTGTAATTTGTGTCACTGCCAGTTTCTCATCTTCTTTTGTTTGTTCTTTTTTCTCCCCCCTCCTGCCTTCTCCTTATTTCTCACCTCCTATCTACAGCTCCCCCCACCCCTTACACTTCCTTTATTTGTTGTTTCTCCTTGTCTGTCTTCCCCTCTCGACCTAATCATTTCAAACTGCCGCATTACTATTCACCACATGGCCGTATATCTCATTATGTCGAAGCCCACAGCCTCTTTGTAAATTTCAAGCTCCCCCTTCTTTAAGTCCATCACAATCGATATGGCAAATGCTGCGGCACCTTCCTCTACCAGAGCACCGTGGTACACAAGTCTTCCATTAGCCGCTAATGGCTTCCACAACTAATAGAGTTTTCAACTTCAGGTATCAGGTGGGAGCAGGTGTTATTTTATGCTATGCGGTTGTGTTGATTCTGCCATCGGCAAGAAGGGGAAAATGGAATACAGATTGGAAAGAAAGAAAAGAAGAATGAGGGTAACAAAAGAAAAGAGTGTTATTAAGAAAAGAATTGAGTAGTAGCGTAACACTAGACACAAGTGAAAGGGGTATGTAAATGGCAAATGCATTAGTGCCATCATTAGTGAAGAGAAATAGCTTTTAACTTCCAACCTTTAGGCTTGCCTTAAGCAAGATTCACCTCAGAAGATGGAGAAGCAATTTGCGAAGGGTAGGTACTGTTAATTTCTCATTTGTTCGAAATTTGAAAGTCAGTGAAAACTAATTCGTATGAGTTGCTGGGCTTGGATTAACTATAAGGAAATCCAGCGCGGTGTAGCAGAAGCTGTGGCTCCTTTAATAAAGCAAGTAAAAGGATCACATAGCCTCAAAGGCTTTTATCTTCTGACCTGTGAAAATGGAAGTACCCTTCAATTAGAAATTGCTCTGTGCTCTATAGGGTGGGACTGTTTGGTGAAATGGGTTAGGGAAGGTAGTAAAAATAGCTGTGTGTGTCCGAGGTTGTTTATTATTGCATGTCGCTGCAACAACATGAGGGAAGGTGTGAGCAACTTGAGAAAGACTGGCCACAGTCACATTAAGGATTGTGGGTGGTTGCTGGTGGGAGATTGGACTGTTTGAAGAGTAAGGCATGAGTCGGGGAGGTGATCTAAGAAGTCATGAGCCATGCAGCAAGGGCAGAAAAAAGGAAAATACTTGCAAGAAGAGTTAAACCAACCCGGTTTTCATTCCAGGGGCGTCAAATACTGTCTCACTGTCGAAGCTGCTGGTGTCTCAGAGATAGGTGCAAAGTGTCCTTTGGCATCTGTGCGAAGACAGCCCTGGTCTCGCAAATCATCTCATATGGACCCATTGATGTCATTTAAATCCGCAGTGTTATTGTTATGTATGTTATTGTTTTTCACCTAAACCCAACCCAATTATCTTAATAGGTTTGGTGCATAAACCAAATAAATTTTAGTGTGCAAATCAAACCAACAGCTTTTGGTCCAATAACCTAATCAAGTAGTTCTTGGTGCATAAACCCAACAAAGTACTTTTAGAAGCTCAAAGCATGACAAGTAGTTTTTGATCCCTAAACCTAGCCAAGTAGATTTTGGTATCAAAACCTAATCAAGCAGTTCTTGGTGCATAAACTCAACTAAGTAGTTTTAGCAGTGTAAAGTCCGCCAAGTAGTTTTTGGTGTCTAAACCTAGCTAGGTAGATTTTGGTGTGTAAAAACAACAAAGTAGTTTAAAGAACACAAAGCCAGACAAATCTTTAGTGGGTAAACCAAAACAAGTAGTTTTCAGTCCAAAGACCTAATCAAGTAGTTCTGGGTGCATAAACCCAACTAAGTAGTTGTAGAAGCATTAAGCCTGAGAAGTAGTTTTTAATGCCCAATCCTAGACAAGTAGATTTTGGCGCATAAACCGAACAAAGTAGTTTTAGACGCATTAGACGTAGACACATAGGAGTGTAAAGCCGGCCAAGTAGTTTTTGGTATCTAAACCTCATCTTAGCTTTTTTTCCCCCTACATCTAATAATTTAGACTTTACTGAATAGTTTTTGGTACATAAATCTAACTTAGCAGGGAGAAAAAGTGAAGAAAACAATGCACAGCTTCTGTCTGATAAATGTGCGATTTTCTGTCCTACTGTTTCGGACTTCTGTTTCCCCTCACCCAGACCGATCATGGCATCCCGTCACATTTGCCTTGTTCTGTCATAGGTGTCTTCACCAAGCACCTCAGGCACATTTCCTTTACCTTAGAATACAAAACAGCTTAAGATGACTGTTGTTGAAAACTGGAGCATCAGTAAAATTCAATATTTAAAACAAGACTACTATGTTATCATCCAGTGTTGCTGTGTGCAGTTAAAGGGACACTTTGTCTATGAAACATCAGCGGCTTCAGTATTAGATGCCCGGTGATGAGTGTGTGTCAGCCTTACATTAGAAGCATTTTGACCGATTAAAAATCGACAGTTTAACTGTGCGAAACACGGCACAAACAAGCTATTTAATTGCTGCTAGCAGATGCTGAAAAAGGCTCTTAGCAGAACATTGTTTGTTTTCCACATGGCTCCACTGACATCAAACGATCTCTTAGCCCAACAGAAATGGGCCGCTCCACTAATAAACTTTTATGGCGATCTTGAAGCGAGCATCGCATTTTTCCGGCAGAAGACTCAATTTGACCTTCAGGGGTTAAATCTAAAGGGTGTTGGAGCAGATTGGATAATTTGTCAGCACTGGCTGAGGTTTGCACTTTATTGCAGTGTGCTCGTTAGTTTCTTAATGTTTCAGCAGTGTTCATGTTTTTTTTCTCTCTTCCCCTGTCTCTACAGGACACCCCTGATAGCAGCTGGAGTCATCGGCGGCCTATTCATCATCGTCATTCTGGCGCTCAGCGTGGCCGTTTATGTTCGCCGCAAAAGCATCAAAAAGAAGAGGGCCTTGCGGCGTTTCCTGGAGACAGAGGTGAGAGAGTAGAGGGTAGAGCAAACATATTGGGAGGTTTCTCCTCACCTGTGTTTTCTGAATGCTTTCAGCTGAATTAAGTTTCCTTAAAAGGTTTCATTGCACTAAACCTTTAAGGAAACCTTGAAATATTAAACCTTGGCTAAGGTACTTAGCCAAAGCAGCCAGCGCAAAGGAAGGTTGGAAAATTATGCATGGTCACCGCTGCCCATCGATCTGGCCTTGAAGAAGGTTCATTTCTGGGAAGCGTTAGAGAGCGGAGCGGACTTCATTATCAAAGGTGAAAGTCAAAGATCGGGAAGGGTGCAGGGTTTATATAAGCATCCATGCTTTGGTCCATGCCTTTTATGGTGCTACAGGACTCTCTCACACTGTTTCCTCCAGCAGTCATATCATCACTGCAGGTCCGCCGAGTTGGCCGTGCCCGTAGGTGGGGTAGGCTGCTTGTCATTCTGGATTAGGATAATTTACAGGTAGAGGCAGCAGTGTTATAGACAGCTGCCAGGCAGGAGATGGAATTAGAGGAGGGCAGCCATGGGCAGTTTCTGCCTCATCCCAGCCATGCACATCCATCTTAATCAAGCAGGCCCTGCTCAGACAGCCGCTTGACCCGGAGGGAAGTCTTCACTCCGTGCAGATTCGCTAATGTAGTGTCACGGAGCAGGAGGGGGTGGCTGAGAAGGATTCAGGTTGGGGGATGGGGATCCGCTTGACCCTTTTTTCTTTGTTTTTTTTGCATTTCTCTGTTCAATGTTCATTCAGTGCTGCAGCAGGAAAGCCTGAAATAAGGCCAGCATAACCTTTTTCCCCCTCCCCTTCATTCCCTGAGGGGACGTGTAAAAGTAATTAGACATAAAATCTTAAACGCCTCTGGCCCAGGGGCTACACAGATTAAGAGCAGGTCACAGGTTCCGCCCACATGCTCACATATTAGCAGCCGTGGAGTGTCCTGAGCTGGACGTTTAACCTCAGTCTTTTGGCGGTTACCGCGTACGAGAGCATCAGCCGAACGGCGAAAGGACAAAAGCAGTGGATCGATGCCATTACCTGACAGTTGTGATCGGTGCCTGAATATGTAATTCCCCTACTGTAATTTAAAATAATAGAAAGATTAAAATTTCAGTCCAGATTCCTGTTATTTATTGCTGGTTCTAGAAGGGATTAGGTTCTCCATTTGATTTTCGTTTTCCCTTAAATGTATCATCTCATTGTGCATGCACGCACTACTCTCTCCATCTGAATGCTTTCCCGCGCTCTCGCCCTCCCGGCATCCTTTAAAAAAAAAAAGACCATGCGCTTTTGCAGTTTATATCACGCTTTTTTTTTTTTTTTTTGGCTGATGAAACTACGTGATAGGCTTTGGACGGCCGAGTGCAGATTCTCTATTCAAACGAATAATGGAGCTGACTCTGTGTCTGTGAATGGAGATCAAGCTTGTCTGGATGAGGGATTTGGGGGACGGCGCCGGGCTCTGGGACTCCCCCTCTCTCTCCTTATCTGCCATAGCTTTTTTAAACAGAGTGCTCACCTCCTGCGTCAGACGGGAGGGAAAGATGCCTCCAGTGCATGCTGTCAGAACGTGATCTGAGCGCCCGACTCCGCATTTCCATATCAAGGACACGTGTGAAGGCTGTTGCACTGTGTTGACTTGCAAAAAAAAAAGGAAAGAAACACTCACACTCACTCTGCCATTTCACTGTTCTCCCTTTCTTTCAGTATTTTCTCTGTTTTACTATTCACCGTCTGTCTCTCGTCGTGTCCTCACCTTCTCGTTTTTTCCCCCATTTTTGATCTCTGCTTATCTGTCTCCCTCCCTCGTGAACAGACGCTTTATTCCTCTGTCATCTTAACTTCCTGTTTTTGTTTTGGTTTTGGTTTTTCCTCCTTCTGTCTCGCTCTCCCTCACCTCTCTCTTCACCCCCTCACATACTGTGGAGCCTTTTTGATGAAGCCCCTGAAAACAGATTGCTTTCACACAGGGGACAGGCGGCACAAACAGCAGCAGTCCCCTCACTGCTACAGCGTGACCCCAGGGTTTTGACCTTTGAACCCAGCTCAATGAAGTAGGACTAATGCCTTTGAATCCTCCGATGCCCCGCCCCTCGATCCCCCTCATCTCCCCCCTCCCCCCAAGGTCCTTCTTCTAGCTCCTTTGTACAGGCGTGAGTGTTTCAGCACCACGGGTGAGGACAGCTCCCCTGCTGCTCATACGCTCTCTTACATGAAGGGTTTCAGCATGGACAGCTCCTGTTGTTCACCCCAAGGCAGGCTGACTGAGCAGAGGCATGGGGAATCATCAGAAATGCATGCAACTGAAGTTTATGTTAAATTTAAGCCAAGATCTGAGAAATTCAAACCAAATATGACACCTAATATGTCACAGCAAATGTTAAACAAAGAGAATATACATGACACGCATTGTGGAACGTATGAAAGTTAACCCTCTGAGGCTTGAACCGTGAAACCTTGTGGCGAATAAAAAAAGAGATTAAATATCACATTGCGTAAATCAGGTTTAATTTGGAGCTTCATTTTTGCTACAGATGACATTTTTGTTCAGTTTTATTGCTTACTACACTGATGATGTAGCAGTCTCAAAAATTCAAAAAACCCCATGTATTAAATATGATATACTTGGCATTAAAGGATTAAGGTACAAATTTGTGTTTTATATTACATCCAGCCTCTCGGTTTTCTCATACATAAGGATACATAGCATAAAATTACATAAACCTCTTTAGAAAGGGCTAATAACCTGGGATATACTCCAAATACTCCGAAGCCCAAAATCATCCAATGAGAGGCACTTCTGCAAACCGAAGCGCCTTGTTTTTTGGGGTTTTCTTTTTTCGAGAGGTCAGAGAAGAATGTCTGGGCTGGTTTGAGCTGACAGAGAGGTTACGGTAACTTGGATAAACCATTCTTTACAGCAGTGGTGAGCAGGAAAGCATCTCAGAAATGCCCAGCATGTCAAAGCTTGAGGCAGACGAGGCAGAAGACACAGCTGAGTTCCACTCCTGTCAGCCAGCAAGAGTAATCGGAGGCAGTAGCGGGCACCAGGCTCAAAAGAGCTGGACAGTTGAAGACTGGAAATAAAAAAAAACCAACATAGCCTGGCAGAAATCCCAGCTCTGCAGAGGTCTCGTTTTTTCTTTCTTTTGCTGATTAGCTGGATCAGGTGTCAGGTGTGTTGTGCTAATCAAGAAATAATCAGGTGTGGGTTCTGAGGACCAGGACTGTTTGTTTCTGTGATTTGATTTCTTTCCTCAGTGGACTTTTTATAGGCATGCACTGCGCTTCTGTAACGAGAGTCGTAATCAAAAAATAAATGGACTCATTAAAGAAACAAATACTCAACTGAAGGCATCGGTCCATTTAGATATCTATGTATCTACATTTTTGTTGTTTCTTTATATTACTGTGTCTAAATTGTTATGGTCACTTTTATTCTTCAGCACAGTCTGAACTCTCTTAGGCAGCTTTCTTTAAGTCGTATTCAGGAATAGTTCTCCAGGCTTCTTGAAGGACATTCAAAGCTCTTCTTTGGATGTTTCTGCCTTTTGTTCTGTTCTCTGTCAACATGATCTCACACTGCTTCAGTAATGTTGAGGTCCGGACTCTGGGAAGGCTGATCCATGACTGATAGTGCTCCACTGTGTGTTTTTCTATGCAGGTATGATTTTACTGCATTGGCATTTTGGTTGGGGAGCATTGTCATGCTGAAAAATGAAGCTGTTGTTAATCAGATGTGTTCCAGATATTTTTGCATTGTGGATCAAAATCTGATGGCACTTTTCTGTGTTCATAATTCATCAATTTTTGCAAGATCTCCAACACCAATCTGGATTCATCACTCGTTTAGACCTATTGTTACTGATTTTCAGTCCAGTTTTTGTGTAATTTTCATCCCTCAGCTTTTTATCCCTGTTTCCTTTCCTTAAGCATTTTTGACAGCACCCTTCCACAAAGACCATTTCTGATGACACTTCAGTGTTCAGTAGATGATCAGCTGAAGGTCCGGATGCATCTCTTATCTCCTGTATCAGGTCTTTGCTGGATTATTTCCTGTTTCTTAAGGATGTGCTTCAGATCATTCTTTTAGGCCTGACACTTCTTCTTTTGTCCTCCACTTTTCCTCAAATTTTTTAAGGACACACTCCACACCATGCTGAGAAATGCCAAATGTTTGGCAATAGCTCTTTGCGAATTACTTTGTTTTGTGACAGCCTGCTAGTAACAAAGTGCCTAAAGATACAATTTAAAATTGATTCTTTGTTAAGTTAACTGTATGTCTAGACAAAAACACTGGTTCATCCCTTGAATTAGGAGCCTTTACTGTGCTTGACTGATTCATATGTCAGTGCTAAATGGTTTAACAAACAAAAACGTTCAGGCACAAGGACTGGACTGAAAATGAGTGAAAAAGGAACCAATGTCCAAATAAATATTGTACTGTAAAATATCAAAGAAGAGCAGAAACGTTTGGAGTAACAGACAGTATAATACATACCGTATAATCAATGCTAACAACAACAGGGAAGTTAAGTAGGAAAGTAAATAACACAGGCAATTAATTTACAAGTAAATGTAAAAAAAAGAAAAACATTATTGATTTAATTATTTCATAATCAATCCCTATATTTAGTTATAATATTATCTTTGGTTTATTTAAAGTCATATTTATTAATTCATCAATTTTGGCACATTAGGTCCTCCATATTTTCCAAACTTAGCCTAAAGTAAAGAACTTTTTTCTTTTTAAATGATAACTGTGAAAGTTACTGAGTCTTTTTCAAGTGACAGGAGAGATGAGTAAGAAAAAGTCTGTTTCAGTCCATACAGCAGTGGAGGAATTAGTTACTGCTCGCCTTTCTCCAATATAGCACTCTTGTTTAAGCACTCTCGCCAGATTTGAATAACAAAGTCAATATAGCAAATTAAAAAAAACAAGGGTTGACCCAATGTACTTTCTGGCTGAGGCAAACTTATTAACATTCAAAGCCGCTAACCCCCCCCCCCCCCCCCCCCCCCCCACCACCACCACCACCACCCCCACCACACACACAAACACACACACACACACACACACACACACACACACAACCCGCATTCGAATGAAGAGCAGACGATGCTGGTTGTTTAATAAAACAATGTTAGGTGCAAAGAAAATTCCTTTTTTGTGACCTTGTATGTCTCAGTCCATGTGTTTGAGTCTAATAGTTAGATGGCTATCACATTTTTACATTTGTAATTGTGAGGTTATTGTTATACAACATGTTTGTCTGGTATAAATTCCAGTGACCCAGTTTTAACCCCTATTAAATCACTGGTGCTTTCGTAAGTCCGACATCAGTCACTAAGAATCAAAATAAGCCAACAAAGTTCACCTGAAAATTGACCAGGCAGCAACACAGGCCCCGAGACCACCTACTGCGACTGCTCTGGGGCAAACGCTTGTGGCACGACAAAGTTGTTTCACCTCAATATGTTTCAATTACAGCCAACACAACAAATGTAGCTCTTTGAATGGGTAATGCGAACATTAAAGCATGTACCCGAGGGTTTGCAGAGCAAGTTCATGTTTGAAGACACTGTTTACTTATTCAATACACAATAATTCTGTGAATGTATTCTAGCTCGAGGCTTGAACATACTGCTTATTTGTCCAATGAAGCATCCCAATCCTCTCCACCGCGCCACCAGTGAAGCTCATTTGGCAAAGGCACGGTGCATTATTAGCTGGTAAATAAAGTGGCGTGGTGAGTGTGTGCGAGAGTGAGAACGAGCTCAAGAGAGCTTCGTCGGCTACGGGTCTGTGTCTTATTTAATAGACCTCTCCTCTCCCTCTCCTCTCCAGTCCAGTCCAGCCTCATCCTAATGAAACAATAACAACTACAGCCTGTCACCATCTGCTCTTATTACTGCTCCATCACCACCTCCCTGTGCCTCATCTCTGCTCTCTCTTTCCAAATCGCTCCATTTCTCTCCACCCACAGCGGCAATTGTTTTTTTTTTTTGTTATTCTAGCAATGTATGCACACACACCGAAATGCAAAAAATGCTCTTTGCACAAATACCATGCTGATATGATGGATGTGACCAAAGCTTGCCCTTTCTGTTGAGGTAAATACATCCAGTCAGCAACCAGTCATTGCTAGAAAATTTCATATTTCATTTAAAGCCTCAGAGGCACACTGTATAGACGCAGTGATATACCCACTGTTTGTAAAGCCTGTCTTGGCTGTTTGGAGTCGGAGGTGAGCATAAGAGAAAAGACAGCTAAGTTATCAGGTAGAACTTGGAAGATTTATTAACAAGATGCAGGCATAGACTCTATGGGTGACCTTCAGAGACAGGTACCTGCTAATCAGGGTGAAGGAACATGCTAGAATATCACTCACCAAAACTAAAGAAATTACCTGTCTTTGACAGTCTGTTAGTGTAATCACCACAGAGTTAGCCATATTAATCATCAAAACAACTGCACTAAAATGGTCCTTAACAAAGCACAGGGATGTTAGAAATAAATTATGACATCTGATTATTGAACTCAGAACTTTTTATGCGCAGAAGGCAGTAAACATGCTTATTCTGCTGTAAACTTGGGCATTTTACCATGGGACTCGACAGTTGTTGATTCCCGTTTTTGGTGCCAGCCCCCAAAGTGGCCATGTGAGGAAGTGCAGCTTGGGCTCAGCACTGTATTCCCATGAGTTCTCCCAGCTAAAATGACACAGTACATATCAATGTAACCACGTGTGCATCAGCTGTTTTATTAGCTACATAAATGTACTTGGCAGACTCCCTTTTGCCTTGAGAACTACTTTCATTCTTCATGGCACAGATTCAGCAAGTATGCCCAAACAGTTGCATTAAATGTGTGCATAGTTCACAGTTAACTGTCAGGTAAGATGTCAAATGCTTCTATCAGCATTTGAAGCGATTTGAAAAACGTCATCAAGGCAGCACTTTAAATGGCGGGGTTACTGCAACATACATTGCAAAGAAAAATAAGAAAATTGATGTTTGGAGTTTAAAAAAAAAATAGGTCCATTTTCTTGACCTTGGAAAGAAAATTCAGTTTCTCTCCATGTTAGATTTATGATCCAAACCTTTTAAAACATCTCACATGTGCCCCAATGTGATACAGCTGTGGCCGTTTGTTTCCGCACTTCATCTTAACGCTTGTACAAAAACGCGATTTTGGTGCTCTACAGACCGAACGAGGTTTCAAACAGCACGTTACCGTCACTCGATCCACTCAGTCATCCTCTCATCGCTCCTTCCTTTCCCTCTTTCATCTCACTCACTTCCCCCCGTCTTATGAAATTTGTCATTTCCCTTCCCCTGCTCTAACTCACTACCTGCAGTGACATCTCAGCGGGCTTTACACTGCGCCTTCAGGACCGGCTATAACGATAGCCATTAAACGACGTGTCATTGCCGAGCTGCGGGCAATGTCATCTATTCTGCAGACCGGACCGGCGCTGCGATTGCCAGTCCTATTGTGCTGATGGTTTTATATCACATTGAGTAAGTGCTTGTATGGCTGACCGACTGATATATGGTCTCATTATATTGTTTGATGGTCGTGGCCAAGCCGGGTGATTATGCCGCTGATAAACCGCAGCGAATGAGGGACCCGATATGCTCATTAAGACACGTATTGATCAGGTGCATTGACTTTGTGTGTGTGTGTGCTTGATCTGAGATGTGTACTATAGGCTGCCTGGATGAAAATGTGTGTGTGGCTTTCTCTCTTGCCTCTGGCTCAGATCTTTTCACGGCTCGGTTACAGGTGCCAGCTCCTGCTTTTTTCATACTTAGTCGCCGAGGCTTTGTTTAGCGGCTAGCGGTGAAGGCGGGTGGCCAGGCCAGCTGCTGGGATGCTGCTCAGTGTCAGCTGTTACTGGCAGGGAGGCGGCGTGCGGAGGAGGCTTGTCATAACCTTGAATTGGAATTGTTTTGTATGTGCACAGCTGGTGAGCTGCTGCTCTTTGTCGACTGTGATAGCAGCTGACACCAGACTGTGATTTGCCTAGTGGTGGGCACGCTGCTGTCCACTCTGGCAACTGCCAGTTCTGACAGAACTCCACATTCACACCCCCGAATTATTTGTCTTTCATAAATGTGTGTGTGTGTTGCAGAATCATAACTATCAGGGCCGTACAGTCTCAGTTTTTTGGCTTCTTTTTTTATTTGCTGCAAATAAAAACCTTGTGTTCACCTTCCACCGCTCTTTCCTAGACTTGCTTTTTACTTATTATTTTAAATGGAGCGGCCTCACCCGGCTGCATGCTCCCGGTGGCTCTGAAGATGTGTTTTAGCATTCACAGTGCCAAGTAGCAGGAGGTTAAAAATATTTGGATTTGATGTAAAAGAAAGGCACACTTCTAGTTTTCGATAGCTTTGCAATAAAAACAATAGCTGCCAGGAGGTTTTCTTCACATTCTTGGCACCAGATGAGACAGAGAGTGGGATAAATAGTCTTAATATGAGTGTGTCTGTGTGTTTTGCTTCCTCAGCTGGTGGAGCCCCTGACCCCCAGTGGAACTGCTCCAAACCAGGCCCAGCTGCGGATCCTGAAAGAGACAGAGCTGAAGAGGGTGAAGATTTTGGGTTCGGGAGCTTTCGGAACAGTCTACAAGGTCAGTGTGTGGTAAAGCCATCCTGCAGACTCTGGTGCCGATCAATATCAAGTAAATACAGGGTATTGCTGATACCTTTAAGTTGTAAAGGCAGCTTACAGTATGTAGGGGACAGCAGTGTGTCACAACTTGTTGTGTTGTGTTAACACAATAAAACACATCTTTCAGCTTTTCATGTATTTTGAAAGCCAAAATGCCAGATAGTTGCTGTGCTATCAGATGCACTAATCACTGTTTAGTTACAGCTTTCTGATTGGCGTAGACATAGAGTATGGCACCAACCTGTGAGCACATCTCTCTTAACCCTGCCGTATAGGCTGAATCACACCAGTCCCTGCTTCTCCACAGCAACATATTTAAACTGTAGATGATTTGCTGGATATTGGTAAAATATTTGGTCAACTTCACTGTTATGACACAACACTGACAAATTAACACTACTGGAACTTTTATGGCCCTACACTGTAAATGTCCAAGTCAACAAAACATAAGATTTACATCATTTAAGTAGCTTCTTTAAGCTAGCTACGTATTAATGATGATCAGTTTCTTGCTCTTCTCCCACACGGTGACATTATTTACCCGTCCAGAGTGAAAACGCATGTAGCTGACCGTCCTTTGAAAGCTTTCATCCTGGCAGTAGGGTAAGATGAAGGATTCTATAAAAGATACACGTAGATGTGACTGAAGTGGAGCTCTGAGTTAGAAATCGCCACTTGGGATTTAAATAAGGAGAGATCATTAGCAGGAATTGAACATCATTTATTGATGTACGGAATTCAATTTCAGGTATTTACCGGTTAGACCAGAATGGCGGGTGGGTTGCGTGACAGCATCTGCAAACTAGAATGACAGATAACCAGTGATATTTAATGTCTGCAGAGTGGAGGCTGATGGGCCTGAAGGAGGCAGGCAGAAAGATGACTGGACTACACCAGTGATGTCACAATGAGCTTGACTGCATGGTAAAGTGGTCACGTGACTGAATAGAAATTCAGTTGTTGACAATCAACACCTGATGTTCAGATATCTTTCATAGGTCATATTTGAGGGGTATTTTTTCTAATGTCCCCAAAAATAAACAAAATATAGACCTTATCACGCAAGTGTGGAGGGCAATACCAATACCAGCATAGGTGTCAGACCTCTCTCGGTTGAAGAACAACCTCTGAACAACAAATACAAACCTTTTCTTTTGTCACAGCGTTTCCTGACAGACACAAGCTGAGGGCGGCTCAAGGACCTGGAACAGAAGTTGCTGTTTGCTTGCCAAATTCGCTGCCCTTGGCAAAATTATTCATAGCACCCCGAAAATCAGCAGAATCCATCAAATAAATACTGCACGTTCTACCGCTGGCTCCAAATTCCTCTGGATTCCTCTACTCATCTGCCCGTTTTAAGGCATATTTTATTTAAATTAATCTGCATGCAATTTATGGCAGTACAATCCCACAGCAGTTTGCTTTTAGCAGAATTTAAGCCTCATAAAGTGAATTGAAATTGTGATATTTGTCTTTTCTAATCGCTTTATCCAAAGGGTTTTAAACTTAGTTATGCACGAGCTAATTGTTGAAGGCCAACGGTATTTTTTGAAGATGGGGTTGGATTTATTAGAGCTGCAGGAGACAGTTAAACACAACAACCACCATTCAAAGTCAGTTCTGCGGTAGCTCTGTGAGTGTGTGCCAGGGGTTGTTTATTGGGTACATTTATGGTGATTGCTTGTATATTTCAGGGCATCTGGGTCCCAGAAGGTGAGACGGTGAAGATCCCCGTGGCTATTAAAATCCTCAATGAGACCACCGGTCCTAAAGCCAACGTGGAGTTCATGGACGTGAGTATTTATATCGCAACAATTTGTATCTGTTTTCGGCCGTGTGTGTGTGAATGTGCGTGCGCGAGCCATAAAGCGTTGTCACAGAGACTGCCGGGTCTGTCGCTTTGTGGAATCGTGCATTTGGCGGTAAATTCTTACGAGAGCACCTTCTCAGTCGGAGCCTGTAATAAAGTGAACTCCACCACGCTGTACAGCCAGCCATGTATGGAACAAGACTCTATTAAAGAACAGCACTAGTTTATGAGATATGGCTTTATAGCAATGCAGGAATGATGGAAGGGAGAAGAAGATGAGGAAGGGCAGGCGGTGGAATTTCCATTTTTTTCTTTCTTTCCTTTTTTTTCAAATACACAAGCTTTTGTGTCTCATTTATCACAAGGTTGTGCAAAAAGGTACCTCATCATTATACAATTGTGGATGCTGGATCATGAACCCTTTCATCTAGCTGTTCATTTCTGTCTTTTTAAAAGCAAATATCCCGTTGTTTTCAAATCCACCTTTTCATTTGGGGGGATTTTTGCCTCTTCTTGATCTTATGTGGCACTGAAATGGAGTATTGTTGCATTTCAGGTTGCTGATTGGGAAAAACAGGTCAGCTTAATGTCTCATTATTGTACTCTATGCATGTGACGAACATGGTCTGTGTTTTGTTTCTTTCCTTTAATTCAGCCAGAATAAAGATTTGAATAGATTATAATGAGAACGTAAATGAAATAGCTGTATGTGATATGCAGATGTTGGAGAACAGCATAAAAAATAATGAAATTGAATTGTTAGCAAAACAATGTGGATAAAAGGTTATCAGTAGCATGCAAAAAAAAGTTATTAAGCCTCGCAGTTGTAATTATTAGTCAAGTAAAGTACCCCGTCTTTTGAGTTTTAAGGTTTTAAAAAGTTTGTGAATACAAGCTCAGACCAAGCAGACATGCCATAAGTCGCTGCGTTACTAATTTTAGGCAAAGATAAGTAAAAATGCAGAATCAGAGTGTGAAAAACTAATTCCACTCTCACCGCTTCCACATGAATTAAGGGGGTAGATAGCAGCTTGATGCAGATTATTAAATACTCTTGATTACCTGATCATCAGGAAGTGTGAGCACCTCTATAAAAGCAGACGTTTTTGTCAGTTTGAGTTATAAAGTCATTTCCAAACAATCTGAAGTCCGTCAGTCTGCAGTGAGAAAGATTATTCACAGGCAGAAAAACATTCAAGATAGTCCCCAATCATCCCAGGAGTTGACATCTCTGCTAATTCAGTCCAAGGTCAGATCGTGCAGTGTTCAGAGACACTGCAAAAAACCCAGTAGCTACATCTCAGACTCGACAGGCCTCACTGGCACATGGCATTTGGTTGCTTAGGAAGAGAGGGAAGGGACGGCGGCGAAAGAGAGAGAGTGATGTCGATAGCAGATTTTAAAATTTGAGAGAGATTTGTGATCTTTTGCGTGTTTGGAGTGTGTAGTTAGCGTGTAGTGTAATCAAAGATGCCACCAGTGTCTCCAGGGGGACAAAAGGAGGAGTGATACACCCCGGAGGTGTCGGGGCAGTAATGTGCCGCTCTGTCTGGTGCTTGAAGTGGCACAAATACTTTGTGTGGCATCTTATTGTGGCACCTGATGGGGAAAACACACCTGAGACATCGGCTGCATTTAATGCAAACAGTTGTACCTTTGCTCTTTGCTGCATTTGTACATAATCTTTTAAAATGTGCAATTTATGTTTGCATTTCAAGTTATGAAAATGCTTTGTTTAACATGTTTGTGGTTGTTACAGTAAAAACATCGAACTTTTTGCTTCTCAGATTTTGTGCTTTTTTTTGGTGATTTTAGTTCCATTGTGTTAAAGGGAACCCCCGCTATTAACACATGTTTGCACTAAAATATGCATTTTGCTTTCAATAACACATATGTGGTATTAAAATACGCCAAATGTTTTCCTTTTAAGCACATTTTGATATTATTTGTATCCCACTGTAATTTTACTGTATAAAGAGCTAACATCTCCAACATTTCTGGACTAGTTAGTCATTATAAGAAGTGTTTATGAACTAAAAATCACGAACGTGGGATACTGTTAGTCCATGATTTCGAAAGGCCAGTGTATGCTCCCGACGCAGGGGAAACAAATTTTACCTAGTTTGGCACAACGGCTTCAAAGTTTTGCTGCACTGTGTTGCATGGAGAATCTGTAAAAATAACGATATCGTAATTTCACTGTATAATAGAAATTAGAATTCTATTAATGTTTTTATCATGCGGTTATGCGATACCATGGATAGCTGCTACCATAAAATTAAGCTCTTTACACCAAACGCTCTCAGTCGCCGTTGCCATTGGCAAGCAGTAGCCGCATAGACACCAGTAGTTTTCCCTCACTCTCGCGTCCTCGTGTGACGGATTGTTTTCATCTTCATCTAAAGTAAGTACTGGTTGACTATTTTCATCATCTCTCTCGGTTTGCTCTGGTTGAAACTGGAGAGGTTGAACAGAAGCCATTTCCAGTGCGCTTCTAACTGTGAACTCGATGTGGTGCAACCATGTGACGTCACTACCTAGAGTGCATTGAGAAGTAAATAACGATGGTGACCTACTGGTAAACTGGTTTTATATAAAATGTGCTTAAAAGGAAAATATTTGGCGTATTTGGATACCACATATATGTTATTGAAAACACAGTGCATATTTTAGCGCAAACATGTGTTAATAGCCGGGGTTCCCTTTAATGTGTTAATACAGTATGAAAAATAACTGCAAAGTCAGACATGTGAGGTTGTGCTGAAAAGAATGATACCTAACAAGGCAAGGTAAACTGTTTCTAAAGGTGAAATCGAAAGTAGTCAAAAAACAGCCTTTTATAACCTTGAACCCAGTGGGTCAGTACAGTTAAGCCAGAGGAAGCTTATTTAAAGAGTAGCGACACTCCCACTCACATGTGCACTTGGACACACAACCCAGAGGAAGGTGTCCACGCTGGATGAACGCTAATTGGACTGATATCATGCCGGAGTCTGGTATCCAGTTCTCATAGACCATCCGTGATCCTTACACGTAGCATAGTGCTAACAACTGCGAGACAGATGGCTACACACAGTGATCAATACTAAGAATGTTAATGCAAAAATCAAACACTAAAATCATTATTCACAACTAGCTGACTACCAACCACAGTGCGAACCACTTTATTCTCTCTCCCGTCGCACACACAGCTGCGCTCCGTCCTGTGTTTCCCCATTTCTGGGCACTTTTTTTAATCTGTGCATCTTTTTCCTCCCTCCTTTTCATCGGTCCCTCTCTTCCTCTTTCTCGGTGTCTCTCCCAGTGGGCGTCCCTGTCCATCCAGAGCCAATATGCTCTGTCTGCTGGCTTGTTAAACAGCAATCTAAAGGCAGGCTCACGCTTCGCCACTGAGAAACTGGCCACTGGAGTGCCAGCTCCAAACACTCTCTGAAAGTCCGCACACACACACACATAACCAAACACGCTCTGTGCAACAAAAAATAAGCCTCCCCATGGGGTGAGGGAGGCGGGGTGGGGTGGCCTTGCCTGCGAGAGATGCAGAGTGAATTGCTCGTGTTTGCAAATATGTGGATTTGACTCGATTATGTGACGTGTGAAATGCAAAGGCCCTAACAATACATTCATTTAATACATCTGCTCCACTTTTGTAGCACTCGCGCGCAGACACCCACACGCACTAGCACAGGTGCAAGTTTCACACGGCTCTGCCAGTCTATCAACTCTTGTTTGTGCAAGTGTGTGTGAGGGGGGCAAGTGAGCAAGGGAGCGAGATGGAAAAGGAGGGTCAGCCGGCAGTAATGGAGGTCGGCGCTCAGGGAGATGAGAGGGAAACCAAAACACACGCACACACACACACACACACACGGGCAAATCCTCGTAACATTTGCCCGGAGAGTAGAAAGCAGGAGCAAGAGTTTAGCCCGACACAGTTTACGACTCCCAGGTCTCTATTGAGATCACAGTCTGAGAATAAAAGTGCTCTTCCCCCTTTTTTTCCCTTCCTCTCTGGATCCCGAGGCGAGGCGCATTCCTGGTGCAGAGGTGGCTGATGGCGAGTGGTTGGGGGCAGAGGGGGAGCAGGTGGTTTTAAGAAGTGAAAAAGTAGTGGCACAACTTCAGTGCTGCGAGGCTCTGCTTAAATCAGGCCACTGATGGTGCCAAAAGCCTCACGACGGCCTATGGCCCCGCTGCTGTTTAGAATTAATCTACTCGCGCACCACCCACACTGCCACCACCTCTCTCCCTCTCAGCTCATTCTTTAGCATCTAAATTTAAAAAGGCACCTCATCTATCCATCGGCTGCCCCGGGGCCAAGCCTGGATATACACCTCCTCAACCGCTTGCCGTATGCAAAGACGGAGAGAGAGAAAGTGTGCGTGTGTGTCCTTGAGGGCGTGAGTGTTTTCGAGAGCTGCCAAGAGAGTGTGTCTGCATGTCAGTGAGAGAGAGAGAGAGAGAGAGAGAGAGAGAGAGAGAGAGCCCGAGAGAGGCAATAGGAGACGAGAACGAGTGAAGTGAGTGTTTCTGAGCGATGGCACTGAAGTGCAGCTTCTGCTCAGCCGTAACGCGTATACGCGCCGGCCACAAGTATCGGTCCTCGCCATCATAACACTTCATCACCGGCACACATCCTTCTGCTCGCAGCGCCGCAATAACAATTACCCAACGTTGACTCCCAACTGTTCAGACCCCTGCGTCCATCTGCTGCAGAGAGAGACGGAGAGGGAGGACAGAAAATGTATTTACATGCCAAAATGACAACAAGAGCGAGAAATTCTGAAGCAGCTTCTGGAATCAGAGGCGCAGTAACTTTGTGTTAGACAGCAGCGTGGATTCTAAGCATGCACGTTTCACTGTGTTTTTTTTCTTTTAATTGGAGCATCATTTAAGAACCTCTGTGTGTTGTGCATGCTAAAATATAGATTAAAAAGGCTGTGTTTGTGCAGCTTTGAAGAAGGGTTCTGCAGGGTTTTCTCTCACTATGAGTTTACTCAGGGCAGATGCTGTGCATGCAGATATAGTAATCATCTCACAAATATTAATTTATGCATCTAACTTCATTTCTATTAGGAATTCTTTGGTAGACACTGTAGTGTTATCCAAGGGTAACAGCTTGATCTGTCATAGAAAAAAAAGGATAATAGAACCTAATGCTGCTCAATAAACTTAATATTTATAATGTTGATTGTTTTCCTACAAAAACCCAGAATAAAGATTCCAACATACTTTGAGCCCAGAGCGTCAGATGTTATGACAACGTGTCCTTTGGCGTCAGTGCCTTAAAAAACTGGGTTTACGGAAATGTTGAAACAGGAATGTCTTGACAACTTGATGACTTTAAAGAGTTAAAGTCGTCAAGTTTTGTTTGTATGAGTTCCCATTAGAGGCGGGAATCACCCGACACAAAACAATGTTATTGTGATTTTGAACATTTTGCAGTATCTTGAGTTAGAGTTAAACGTTGTCAATACCTGCTTTATTCAGTGAGGTTACCTCGCCTCCGTTATTGTTGTGTTGCAAAATTAGGCTTGTTAAGCACACTAAAACCTGCCATAAATGTTGACGTAACACAGTCAGTCTGCAACCAGTCTGTGATTGGATGGGGTCAAGTTGGCAATTAAATGCAGTTTGTTTCTGATAAGCGATTAACTGTGATAAATCGTGGAAAATCATTGAGATTCAATCAGACTGATACCAACATGTTTGCAGCCTGTCTGCTTTTATAAATCAGAAAGCAATTATTTGCAGACCTTTAACAATCTCTCTGATAGTGTTTGCAAGCCGTCCAAGTCAGACTGCAATTGTTTGCAGAAAGGTTGCCTCCTATCAGGCAACCTGTGCAGTCGCCTTGAGATTAAAAGTGGTCACGAGTGTTCAACACCCCCAAACTCTGGGCAGCTATTTAGTCACGGGTCACTAATGTTTCTTTTAAATGTCCAATTTTTTTTTTTTTACTCGCCTTCCTGAGCCGTTACCTTGCTCTGAAGTACGAGGTAGCTTTATCAGGCTAATTGTGTCTAGTGTGTGATGGTTTTTAGTTGAGCTGATTTAATATAAGGCCTCTCAGTTAATATTATGTCAGGATGGCGGTGCATAAGATGAGTACTTTGTAAGATTTTTATTTATGTAATAAAATATTGATATTTTGTGTGCCTTTATCCACACAATATCACTAGATAAATATCATTGTGCAGTTGTGCACCAATCTCTACTTCCTATGATATCAAATTTAAGTTGAAATAAACCTCAGTGTTTGCGTAAATCTTACCACAAAGACTTCAGTGAGATAATGTGAATGTTGAGTGTGTGAAAACATGGCAGTTTCCTGGTTGATAAACTCATCTCATTGCATCACCATCTTTCCAACATCTAAAAATGAACTGTTTCCCTCTTTAATATCAGCATCAGTATTTTCACAGCTAGTGCATCAAGGTACCAAAGTGCCAAACGGCTCCCTGTGTGTGTCTTGATGATGCTAACTTTTTTCAAAATATCAGATTTTTTTTTTGCACCTACAACACCTGAAAAAAGCAGCAGATCATTTTAATTTTGGATTTTATGTCTACTAAACCTGAATTATGCATGATATATTATGAAGTCATCACATTGCCTAGCAACCACCAAACACAGACTAATCAGACAATACTCCAGAGTGGGCAGGTACAGTAATAGTATAGAAAAAGAAGCAGGACGTTTCTCCATTGTTGTCCGTCATTTTAATTGGTGGAGGTTTTATTGAATGGTCATGAATTTGTGACGTATAGGAGGATGTTGGTCTCAGTTTCATGTTTTTCCTTAAACTTTTTAACCAGGTCACAAACAGCCCAGTGTGGGTTGTTTCCACACGCTAAATGAGCAAATTTTCAGGAACTAGATTACAAATAAATTTTCACACATTGCCACCTTTTGAATCAGGTTCTTTTTTTCAGATTTCAGTGTGCCAACTAAAAATAACAAAAATATATATGACTACAATTTAATGATATTGAAATTGCGCAAAAAGGTCAAAGGGGGAAGCTGCAAGCTATAGTACAGAAAGCAAAGAAGCTCCAAAGTATCTGAAGAGAAGTTTCTTGAACCCTGTAAGTCAGCAGTCTTCTTAGTCCATTTTTGTCCTCCTTCCCCCCCTCTCACCCAGGAGGCCCTGATCATGGCCAGCATGGAGCACCCCCACCTGGTGCGTCTCCTCGGTGTCTGCCTGAGCCCCACCATCCAGCTGGTCACCCAGCTCATGCCCCACGGCTGCCTCCTCGACTATGTGCACGAGCACAAGGACAACATTGGATCGCAGCTGCTGCTCAACTGGTGTGTCCAAATTGCAAAGGTAAATGACTATAATCAGGTCGAAAGAGGACGGCGTCTGTTTGTGCTGTGGTGTTTGTGCATTACTGTACTGCTGGCAGGTGTGAGGGCGGCATTGGATTTTATGGATTTGTGTTCTTGTTGGACGAGTCTGCCTTATTTTTTTTCATCCCCAGCCAAAAATTTGGCTGAAGGTGACATGGAGAGGCTTGCCAAGTGCAGTGTCAAACCGAACGAGTGTGATTTTTTTTCTAAAATATGATCTCATTGCACTTTCCAAATTTGTATTTAAACAGCTTTCAAAACAATTTTTGAGCTGCTATCACAAACACAAATGTCCCTAAGCTGCCGACCTTTCAGTTGGATGCTTTACTTACTCGGGTTTCTGTTGTAGTTTTCCAGGCTTTGTGGAACTGTATAAACATCTACATTATGCAAACCCAGAGCAGTCATAACAAAATAAAAAATCAAAAAAGCAGCTGCATGCATTTGAAAAACAATATAGAGCGCCGCAGTGTGTTGCTGTTGAAATTCAGGTGTAAATCAGTTTTCACAGCCCTTTAAATGACATGATAGGTTACTGACGGTGAGCAAGAATGAGGCCTAGCTTGCCTTGGAGCTTGTCCTTGAAGCATTCGACATGGAGGCCCTGATCATGGCCAGCATATTCTTTCAGCGTCATAACAAACATTTAAATTACAGACCCATTCTTTGCTGCCCAAACAAAATCTGCACTCAGAATTGTTGAAACAGCAGTAAGGCTTGAAATACTGTGTGCGTGCTTTTGCTTACCCAAAGAACATTTGTGTTTTGTTTGCAAATTAGGTTGATGCAGCCAGAGTGCTTGATAGTGTAACTGCCTGGTAAGATTTAACTTCTCTGAGTTATAACTCTGGGATGGCAGTGGGGTGCCTGGCTGCAATTACATGCTGTGCAGGCAGACATCTGCTGTGATACAGAGGCATCCCCCCATCAGTTTTGGAAGCGGTACATGCAAAAGAGGATCTGACAGAAGTCTGACTTACCGCTGATCACACTGATCGCAGTTAAGACAAGGGAACAACTTTTGACTTTAATGCTGTTAAAGTTTTGGATTCTGAGCGCTTCTGCCCGTCGAGGTTTAAGTCGAGCAAAGAGACAAAGGAACCAGCTCGACTGTGCCTCCAGGAAATGTTTTTGTAATTTAAAATCGTAGCTGTTTCGCTAGCTGGTTGGTCTGGATATACATCAGAGGTTTTGGACAAAGTGAACAACTCCATCGTATCTGCGCTAAACCAGTCGGGATGGTCCGAAAAACACAGCTTCATTTATGCCATTAATCCAACTTCAAAAGGAAGTGAGCAAGCTTTCCGTTTCCATTTTGGCAGCGCCCCATTTTCCCAAGGGGTTGCCACAGCAGGTAGCTCTGCATATTTGATTTGGCAGATTTTTACACCTGTTACCCTTTCTGACGCAACCCCTAATATAAAATGTGTCAGAATCTGAAGTGGAAAAAGTCTCATGAAGCAAATAAGGGGGAAAAACGGGGGGATTATAAAAAATATCTCAGTATAGTTGTAAAGTTTACATACTTCATTATGCTAACAAACTCTTTAGATTAGGATTATCGCTGAAATTTCAAACGAAATATAATACTCAGGAAAATACCCAACAATTCATACCATTTTCTACTCCGCAAGAGGAGAAAAATTCACAGTCTTTGTTTTTTGTAAAGATGAGAATAATACATCAATCACATCACTGTTTTCTTTTTTTCTGATGTAACAGTGAATTGATATACGACAACTATATCTTAAGATGCTCTTGCTGGTACAATTTCTAAAAATCATTTTTTTTTATACTTAATATCTTTTTAATCTCTGGATTTAGGAATAGTGGGAATAATGTATTCTGTTAACATTACTAATGTTACCAATAGGAAGCACTAATAATGTTTGCTGACTAGGTCCAATATTAATATTATCTTTTTGTTATAAGCCATGGCCACTAGCTCCTACCATTATAATAACTTAATAGATCAGCCAGTGTTGCTATCTGATAATTGCTAATAGTTTAATGGCTAACATTAGCATGTGCACCAGCTATGTCAACATTTATGATATAACTGTTTAATATTTTAATATTGAAACAGAAGATTTACTGACATCTAACATACCTCATAAATTGTTTAGTTTTGACATCAGCTACTATTCACCTGTTCAGCTGCTAGTGAGGGGAGGGGCTGTGACCTGACGGTCTGCAACGGTTCTGTGGGAAGTTGTGTCAGTTGAAGGAGGCAAAGTTGACACTGTTCATATCGATAATGTTGATAATGTTGATCCAATAATAATTCCTAGTATTGATTTTTGGACCCTGGTCTAGAAAAGGAGGAGCAACATTGGAACCCATTGGCTGGGGCCATTTATCAGACAAATATGACCTCCTGTCGCGTTCAATGGTCATTCATTGCAGTCTAGCGATGAATGAGGAGAAATTAAAAACATCAAACAGAGGACATAATTAGCCACAGCCATAGCCTCTACTGTAAAAATAACTTAATAAATCGACTAATGTGGTTAGCAGGTAACTGCTAATTGTTAAACAGCCAATGTTAATGTGTGCACCGGCCAGGTTGACATTTAGTACTTTTCAAACAGGAACTTTCCTGACCTTTTGTAATTCATCTTAAAGTGTAGTTCAGTCTGTTGATATTAACTACTTTTCATGCGTTCAGCTGCTAGTGAGGAGAGGGGCTGCTACCAGCGGTGCTGTTTGAAGTTGTGTTTCAACTGAAGAAGAAGAAAGTGTGTACTTTATTGAGCCCCGTGGGGAAATTGCTCTCTGCATTTAACCCATTCACTCAGTGAAGCAGTGGGCAGCCATTGGGCGCCCGGGGAGCAGTGTGTAGGGACGGTACCTTGCTCAGGGGTACCTCAGGGTAGCTGTTAAGGGGAATCGAACCCCCGACCTTCCGATCATGGGGCAACCACTCTACCTACTGAGCTATCCCTGCCCACTGTTTGTATCGATACTGTTGCAAATGAGTATCTAATCTGATGATAACTCTTAGTATAAAATAGTATTTGAGTAGTGTTTTATTTTTATTTTTTCTTTAGCAACGCTTTGCTAGATAAAGTGCTAGCAATATGGGAACCCACCAGTTAGGGTCATCAGACAGACATGTAACATGCTTGTCTACAGTCTGGGAATGAAAGAGGAGAAACTAAAAACATCAAACAGAGGACATCAGATAAGAACCTGTGGTTGTAAATTAGCTTTGTAGCCAACGTGTTCATTTTTTTTTAAATATCCAATCGGAGTTTTAACCCGTACGCAGTCAAAGTTCAGCCAACTGTAGTTAGGTAAATACACTTTGGATTGCAAACTGAAACCAGATTCTGGTTCTTCACCTACCATATAATATATTACGTTTATTATGCAGTGATCTGATTTTCATATGTAGTGAGTGAGAGCCTGAATGGCTCTTCATCTGTTCCAGCAGGTCTATCATTTTTGCTTATCATTACTTTGATGACTTGCTAATCTTTTATTGTATCTGCTGCTAAACTGATAAAGCTGTCAAACATGGACCTTACTGTACACAGGCAGTGCTGGTTTTTGTTCTCAAAAACTGGTTCTGTTTAAGTTTTCATCAAATAACGTACATGTGCACTTTAAAGCAATGTTTGTGTAGTAAATAAAACCACAGTAAGAAATGCCTACTGCACCAAACACTGTTCTTATACACGCAGGCCCTGTTTTCAGCTATAAACACACTAACACCACACTAATGTTAACATTAACCCCTGAAAACTGGTGTGATAGCATGACAAAACTGTGTGTTCAGAATGTGTATGAAAAGCGATTCACAGAGTATTCTTCAGATAATTGCCTGTTTCTAAAGCACTTTTTATCAGAATTGATTTGTATTGGCAAAGTATTCTCTTGTTTCATCACTCTGAGTCAGCGATGAGAGCATCGGGTTCACAGGGTTAGTGGGAGGTGGGTTAGCGTGAGAGGGCTTAACCCTTTATTCTCCAATGATAGATGATTCCCAAGAGCCTGAGGAACAGGTTACTTAAGGAGGTACTTATTGCTGTAATTGGATTTAGTTTCACCTGTGGTAGCAGGAGGGGAAATGTCAGGTTGTGGTAGTTTTGAAGGCGATGGAGAGCAAGGGGAGACTATTCAAAACCATCCTCTACCCTTCCTGTACTGTGGCATTCAACTGATTGTGACCAGTACCAATAACAGCTGTTCAGTCTTGATGTAGGGTTGGAATGAAGCTGCTCGTCTGATTGAAAATCGTATTTGGATAATTTGTTTTTATTGAGTGAATTAGTGAATCGGCATAGTGGAGGAATAGAGACAAACTGTTCCTGTTAGCCCTAAACAGGCTTGTATTTCCCTTCCCTTTATTGTTTCCATTATTATCAATAACTAGCAGCTATCAGCGTGCTGGCTGGATTGTCACCACCTGGGGCTTAATGACAGGCCATGATTTGCAATGTTAAAATGACTCATCACTGAGAACTACATTTGCAGTGGCAGCATCTCAGTGTGTTGTTTGAAAGGCTTATTTTGTTTCCAAGGTAGAGTATCAACAAAAACAAAAATCTAACAAAGAGTAAAGAGTCCTGACTCAGGGGTGACTCTCAGACGAGTTCTAATCGTCGAAGGCACTGGAACTTTTAACTTTCGTCAGAGGATGTAGGGGACCTGTAGTCTTTATTTCCAGCTTCTTTTTCATTTAGCTTTGTGTGATTCTGAGTTTAAAATAATCTTTTTTAAGATAAGCATTTAGAAGAAAGACTTTATTAGTTGCAGCTTGCTACTTCCAGAGTTGACTCCCTTTTCCTTCCCTTCAGTTTCCTGTTCTTATTTGGCAGGAGTGGCTCTCGGTGTGGTCTTCTGTTTTAAGGTTCGCTGTGTTGTGCGTTCAGAGATGCTCTTATGCAAACTTCGGTTGAAACAGTGTTGCCAATATCAGCTTGAAGCACACTTAATCAAAAATGAACACATCTTTCTACCAAGCTGTTTAATGAATTCAGCTTCCAATTTGACTTTTCAACAGCCTGATTAAAAAAATGAAAAAGCCTGGTGCAGTCTAGAAATAAAAATCAAATAGCTTGTCAACCCGAGTTGCTGAGAGGCTAGTATTTATAATCCGAGCTGCTAGTTGCACAATTAATGGGCTGGTCCTTATATATAGTCCTTTTCTTCTGTTCCTGAACACTCAAAGCAGTTAAAACATGCCACAGTCACCCAGTCAAACATGCACTTTTTGCTATGCTTAAGTGCTTTCCTTCAAACATTCACCCTCCAATGGATGCAACTTGGGGTTCAGTATCTTGCCCAAGGATAACTGGCATGCATAATGGAGAAGTCAGGGATCAAACCACCAACCTTCCAGTTAAAAGATGACCTACTCTAACTCCTGTATATGCCCACTATAACCAAATATATTCAGAGTGATCCCATTATTTTCCCTTTTCAGCGTATCTCTAGCATACTACATGGATTTGTAAGAAATGTGAAGAATATAGGTCCATATATTGCTACCTGAATACTTTTTATTTGAGAAGTATCAGAACTGATCCCAGAAACCCATGTTTGATGTTCTCTAATTAAAAGGTACATATACAGGTACTTTTGAAAATCAGTGATTTTTAGGAAATCTCACATGAGTGACTGTGAACATAGCTGTGTTTTTTTGTATGGGGGAAAAATTGATGTGTTGTGTTGGGTTTGAACCAGAAAGCTCATGCTGGAACACACAAAAAAATGGTTGCCTTTCAAAGGTATAGTCACGTGTATGACCTGGTGTGGTATTCAGCCAATAGAAGAGAATCAATTTGACTTCTTATGAGCCCCACCCCCTTCTTACAGTAAGGTGTTGCCAGGTACTGCAGGGAGCCCATTTAGCAGCATGGGTTTTCTAAGCCACACAAGCCCAGTGCACGGAGTTAAAAATGCTCACAGCGGGGGACCCAGGTAGCGTGGTTCTTTTGTGTTAAGTTAGCCTCTTGGATCCTCCTCACAGGTCCTCCATCACATAGCTCTAAGATATTTTTCAAGCCAGAAAAAGACTGAATTTCTCTGTGGTGTATGTTTTTGCATCCCTGTCTATCTGCACACGTGCTTGTGTGTGTTTGGGCATGTGAGCCGAATAAATAACTCAGAGCCCTCTTCTCTGAGTGATCTTGGCACTCTCAAGGTAATGACGAGGAACCTCTTCTCCAGGAGAAAGAACATCCTTCAGAAGACGCACAATTTTCTAGCAAAGGGGAAAATAATTTCCCCTTGCTCTTCAGTTAGCTTTGAAAGAGGTGGGAGGAAAAGGTATATAAAAAAAACACAAAAAACAGAGTTCAAGAAACAGCATACAAAAGGTCGCTCGACATATGGCACCAGACCAAGCATCCACTGTGAACTGCTGCATACGCATTCATCAAACGCACCCCATTGTATCATGAGTACTAGCAGTGATAGTCAGGTCTTTACAGAGAAACACTTTGACATTTTGTGAAATCACCTGCTTCAACTACTTGGTAAGAGTTGGACTGGATGACTGATAGCACTCATGTATGTCCGGTTGTTTTTCAGACACTGGCGAGAGCCTGGTGTTACCCTTCAACTAAGCTCAACTACCAGTGGCTCCAACTTCACATTTAATGAACAGACATGAGTGTGTTACCGGCTTTCTCATCTAAACTGCCTACAAGCAGATTTCAGGAAAATGTCAAGCTTTTTTTTTTTTAGCTAAAGTACAACTGCCACAGTTATTTAATAACAAATTCAGAAATTTCAAGATTATTGCAGAAGTTTTACTAGTACACTCTATTATCAGTGGTGAAAGTATTACATGCAACATGCAGACCAAAAAAATGCAATTTAGTCTGATTGTAACAAGTTTGCAGTGCCGGTGGAGCAACTTGAGGAATCTTATCATGACATTTCTAGGAAAAATCAGTGGTTGCGACCGTGGCTCAGGGGGTTGGGAAGCGTGTCTGTAACCGGAAGGTCGCCGGTTCGATCCCTGGGCTCTCTGTCCTGGTCGTTGTGTCCTTGGGCAAGACACTTTACCCTACCGCCTACTGGTGATGGCCAGAGGGGCCGATGGCGCGATATGGCAGCCTCGCCTCTGTCAGTCTGCCCCAGGGCAGCTGTGGCTACAACTGTAGCTTGCCTCCACCAGTGTGTGAATGCGAGAATGAATGAATAGTGGCATTGTAAAGCGCTTTGGGTGCCTTGAAAAGCGCCATATAAATCCAATCCATTATTATATAAATATTTGGGGTTTGAAACACTGTGGACACAATTACACAGGTAGGCTGGTGGGAGGGAGCCTGTCTTTAAGTGACCAAATTCCAAATGGCACCAGTTGCATTCATTCTCTGTTTTGCAAATAATTTCTGTCTACTTTATGAGTGCAGACAGGGCCAATACACTGGAATCAGTCTGAGTCACTCTGCACTGATGGGCTTAACTCTTTTGCAGCATGTCCCTTTGCCATAGGGGACTCAAAGCTGGCTGCCAACTGGTTGTATTCTGGTTATATTCCTATAAAAAGGAAGGTTTCCAAGCACCTGTATCATTTTACAGTTACTTCACTATCTGCACCAAATTTGTTGTTATCTGTTAAGGAATTGCTGAATCTGTTTAAAATCTATGAGGTTCTGGCTTCACTATCTTAATGTGTATAAAGTGCAATCAAAGCAATACAACAGCCTGAACGGCATTTCATAAATCTGCCTCTAAAAGTTAACAACACATCCCTGATACAAATGTAGCCACTGTCCCCTTCCCAAATAGGAAAGATTGTGTTAGTATTGCTTTAAAATGCTATTTCTGGTGCTTTGTGGACAGGTGCACTTGGGTCAGGTGGTTTTCCCCTCAGAAGCATCTGGACATAACTTCTAGAACTCATGGCGAGTGTGCTGTTGACCCAGTGCGCCTTGTTTTGCTTTTAGACTAACAGATGTTTTTTGGGGGTCTGGGTCATAGCTGAATACTAAGTTTATCATCACATATGATGATCTTCCTGAAGGTGTTAACAGTTTGGACTTTGTGGGTCCTGCTCCTTAATTGTTTCATGCAGTCCTGCTTAAGAATTGTCCATAACATCCAGTGTAGTGTAGCTTTAAGGCCGTAAAAAACTAATTGGGAATTCTAAAGTACAACTACCTGAACAAGCATATTATTTTGAATAAAATATAAATATAATTTAGTTCCCAGAACAGTTATGGAGCTATCTGTGCATGCTGCCAAAACCATGAAACCCTGGCACAGGAAGGCTGTTTTTCATTTTTCACCATACTGTAACGTGGTGGCAACTTGCCAGTCCCCCCCAGCACCGCTACCACAACAACTACACAAACACCCGCCGTATGTGGGCTCTGACCCGGGCAGGTGACTGCTGTGCCACAAATTGATTGGCCGAGGCCTGTCGCCAGGCAGTGACTCTTCATCACTGAGTGTTTTGGGCATTGAGATAATGGCCCCCATTAATCTAGAGCCACACTCAGGGCTGTTTCACTCCCACTGCCACACACACACACACACACACACACACACAATGACTGACACTCACATGCACTTGCACACATAACCCACACAGAGGTCTCTTTAGATGTGTGTGAATAGCCTCTAAATTATAAGTCTCGATCTTTCCTTTCCTTTTTATGCTCTTTCCTTTATCCCTCTGCCGGTTTTCCTCACTCATCTGTTGTTTCTTTTCCTCGTTTTTTTTCCAGGACTTCCTCTTTATGTCCTTTCTTTCTTTTTTCTATTTTTATTACACTCATTCATTTTCCTCTTCTTTTCTTTTTGACACCCTTCTTCCTTTTCTCTTCACATTCGATTTTGTTTTTTCATCATAACCCCGTCCTGTCTTCCTTTCATTTATCCTTCCCTTTCCCCTTTCTTTGCTCCATTTCCATTTATTTCCTTCCTTTCTGCTTTTCTTTCCACATCATTTCTTTTTCCTTCTTCTTTCTCTTTCATTTCCACAATATTTTCATTCTTCTTCTTATTTTGTTTCCATGTCATTGTCTCTTACTTCCTTTTTCTTTTCTTTCCTTTCATCTGTTTCAGTTTTTTCTTAACTAATTCTTTTCTTCCCATATCCTTTTTACACGTCTTCCCATCCTTCCTTCCTTCTGACTTAATTTTGACATTTTCTTTTCTTATAGTTTCTTGCTTGTTTTCTATATTTCTGTATTTTCCTGTTCTGTTTTTTGCCATTTGTTTTACAGTACGTTCAATCTTCTTTTTTAATTTTAAATTCCTTCTTTAATTCTCTTGTTACCCCCCACATCTCCTGTCTTTCCTCATTTGTGCCTATGTTATCATTTGTTTTCTTATTTTGTGTGGTCCTGTGTCTCTATATCATGTCCTACATTTCCCACTTCAGCCCTCAGATCCTTAGATGACCCCCCTGTGCTCATATTTACACATGTCCTCCTATCTGTTTCTGCATCTCCTCTATATCTCACTCAGTGAATCTCTCTCCTCCCTCTTTTTCCCGCTCCCTCTCACACTCATATTAGGAGCATTTTTTTTCATTAGGTATTGGATTATTAATGGAATAATTAGTAATGGGATGTATTTTAATGAACAAATCAATCACTGAATTAAATATGGGTTTGAAACTGAATGTATGCGGGGCTACAGTAGTCTTTTAATTTGGCTCCCCTCTCCCCTTTCCCTCTCTGTCTTCCATTCACGGTCTCTCTCCTCAGGCTCGGTATAATGAAAGCAGAATACATTCAGCGAGTAGCTGTCCTGCCACTAAAATGATTGGCTTTGGCAGGGAAGCTCTGGCTGGACAACGGTCTCCACTGGGGTTTTTTTTTATGGTGGGGGGGTAGAGGTGGGACGGCTGTAGGAACGAGGGGGTTGTATCTCGGCCACTGTCAGCGAGTGAACAGTGAGACAGTGGGGTCATTTGTATTTGTACCAGTGCACGTGACGCCCTGCAGGAAACACCTTGCAGTCAGATTTTGGACTCTGCTGTCACTGTGGCTCCGTGCTAACACTGACCTCGTAGCATTTCTGCACACTTAAAATATGCAAGAAGGTGTGTGTGTGTGTGTGTGTGTGTGTGTGTGTGTGTGTGTGTGTGTGTGTGTGTGTGTGTGTGTGTGTGTGTGTGTGTGTGTGTGTGTGTGTGTGTGTGTGGGAACAAGCAATGACACAAACCCCTTCACACACACACCAACAAACTGTAAAATAAGGCAAAATCAGCAGGGACTTTTTTGTTCATGCGTGTGTGCTCTTCCACGTGCAGTTAGAGTTGCATCCTGCGGCGGCTCCCCGGAGATGCCACCCCAATGGCACGAGATCCAATCTGGTCAAGCTTAGCGTGGAGCCCTCTGTGTCACTCACTTCCCTGTGAAACGCCTCTCGGTGCTGAGCAAACACATCTCGCCTGCACTTATTAGCCCAGCCTTAACACTTCTTCTTCCTCCTTCTGCTGCTTGTTCTCTTTTCCCTCCCAACACGTTTCCCCTCATATTACCCTCCCTCGCTAAAATAACGGAGTCAATCTTTTGCTTGGAATCAAATCATCTCCCTCCTGCGCTCGTGTGTCTATCATGCCATCGCATGTCAGTGAAATGTCTCAATACTCTCAGCATGCAGATGTGGACCTGGACAGGTGTGTTTTCTGAGATGAGATTGCCCTGATTTGATGGTTTTGTTTCCCTCCCGTTACACAGTTAAGTTTCCTGCTGGAAAAGTGAAAAAGAAGGAGTCACTTTTCAGGGCACAAAGGACAAAAACCCTGAGGCTGGGCCTTTTGGAGTGAATCAAAAACATCTTTAACATGTATTTTCACATGTTACATAAACAGCAAGATTTTTGGAATTCACTTTTTGAATGATGTAGTGATGCTAATACTGTTTCTTACTGGTATGGTTTGTACTGACAACGTGCAGGCATGTAGGGGGTGATATATGGGGTTGTAAATATCATGTTACTCTAGACCTCTGACCTCTCCTTCAAGGTCAAATAAGGTCAAACTTTCATAAAATCTTATCTTTAAAACTGCGTTTAAATTTCTGCTTCCTTTTTTATTGGCAACATTTTTTTATGCCAGGATATAACAGTTTAAATAGATAACAACATGTTCAAGGTTCCTGAAATAAGTATCACTGTTTTTGGAAAAGTAAGTGAACTTGTGATCAAAACTCTTGATATTTATAACTAAACATTTAAACTAATTTTACTAAATTGGTGTAGCCGCATGAATAAAATAATAATTGTGCTCAAAATTATGTCAGGTGTATTAAAATGAGTTTCAGCAGGGCTAATAACAAAAGCCTGCGCTTTGCATTTGTTTTTACTGCAATACAGTATGTTTAAAAAAAAAAGGAAGCAAAGGAAGCACAATGAATACATACAAGATACTAGGAAAGGAAAAAACTACATAGCAAGAAATTATATTAGTCAGACACTCCATTAAAAACCCTCCAGAAGGCTCCAAGGGCACAAACAGAGAAATCGAGTTACTCAGTCACCCACATGGATCAAAGAAGCTGCGACCTTTATTTGTACCAGGCTGTAAACATTATTTTAAACATGGGAGACTTTGGGAACTGACCACATTGCAGTTCCTCAAGTGGCCACTAGAGGAACTGTAGTTTTTACCTCTTCTCAGCTCCAGAGGTTACCCATGGTAACAATGATATCACAAATCAGTCATCATGTGATATATGATAGACTCGTTATATAGTAATAATAATAATAATAATAATAATGGATTGCATTTATATAGCGCTTTTCGGGACCCCTCAAAGCGCTTTACAATGCCACTATTCATTCACTCTCACATTCACACACTGGTGGAGGCAAGCTACAGTTGCCTCGCCTCTGTCAGTCTGCCCTGGGGCAGACTGACAGAGGCGAGGCTGCCATATCACGCCATCGGCCCCTCTGGCCATCACCAGTAGGCGGCAGGTGAAGTGTCTTGCCCAAGGACACAACGACCGAGACTGTCCGAGCCGGGGCTCGAACCGACAAACTTCCGATTACAGGACGAACACCCAACTCTTGAGCCACGATCGCGAGTAAGACAGTTATCTAAGATTCATGGCAATATTTGTATAGAAGAAGAAAAAATGGCCGCCGTGTACGTGTATCATATTGATCCAGTGTGTTGATGCATCTATTCTGTTCTGTATTCTGTTAGCTCTCGATTAGCTTTCCTCTTAAGTCTGGTGTCATTATACAATGTGTTTATATTGTGGTATCAATAGCTTGTCCCTGCCCTATTCGCTTATCACAGTGTTGACTCCCATTGTCGTGTAGCTGATAAGTAAATGAGACCAAACGACTGTAAAAATGCTCAGTTATGCGGTAAACTCACTGTATCGATTACTATTTTTTCAGTCATTGTTTGGTTGTCGTATCATAGACCCAGTACATTTTTCAACAAGCAGAAGAAGAAATAGAAATCTCAGTTTACTGCTATTGACATCTCATTTCTACATTGTGCCTCTGCTGTTACAATCACATCTACGGTTGTAGTACTGTGAATAGGAACAAAGCCGATGTCAATATAAATGTTTAAGTTGAGCAGTTGGTTTGGTGTACAAAGATGTCTTTGATTTCTCTCTGTAGTGCCGTGATACCCGAAAAATCCTCCAGTGCAGGGTTTGTTCTCTTGTATAGAGTTCCCTCACAGATCTTAAATCTCTCTTTAGCCGTCATTGAAACTACTACAGCCAACTGCCTGCCGGGGTCTGGTGAAGATAACAGTCTGAGCAGACTCAGAAAACCCCAAAAGATAGTCATCAAGCATCTTCTGAGAGTTATGCTTACACAATGTGCTAGTAAAAGCACAGCCGTTTATGTGAATAACTACACAGTTCTGCTGTGGTTTTTTAATACACTCAGTATTTGGACCCTTAAAATAATGCAGTAGGTTTGTCAAAGATGTTATAATAACCACTGAGGAATTACCTTCATTTTGACCAAGTGTGTCACCTTCCTCAGAATGCTCATTTTCAGGTCTCATGTTTAAAATATAATACATTATTAATTAACAGCAACACCTTTTAGTTTACACACCAGATATCTCTCCCCATTGGCGTCCTTTAGCTGGGAATAAAAGCCGCTGCAGCGGAAGCAATTAACCACAGAGTGATGAAAATGTTTCACTGTGCACTGAAAAGCAATTACGAACTGAAGAGTAGCATGATTCCTGTCAACAATGTCCATTTAAATTCCTGTTAACATCTGATGAGCAAATCTAATACAGCCAGGAGGTGAAACATGTTTTTCCACGTGCGTGTGTTCATCACTGGCATGTTGAACATAAGCAGAAACTAGTACACGCGTGGTGTATGTCAGGGAAGCGGAGAAACATGATTTTAATGTGCAGATTTAAAAAAGCTTACTAACTTCAACCCTGTTATGTCTCTACTGTTGCTAATGTTCTGATATCTATGAAATCAGAAGTGGCTGAGCTTGAAATGTGGCAACTTCTTGGCCTAAAAAGGTGAGCCAAAACTGCAGTTTGTTTGGTCTCTAACTGATTCGCATAGTCAAATGCTGTTTGCATGGAAGATGCTGACTTGTCTGCATCTTGTCTGCAAGTATTGGTCATCTACTTGCCGATTGGTATTAAAACGTAAAAGTAAAATCAACAAGCTTTTTGAAGATCCTTTTCACTGCTGCTCTGTAGGCAGTTAGCTTGCAGACGTGTGGGTGTTTCAATGACTGCAGCAACCGGATAGCAAACAAACCAATCATGAGGGGGTAAACCTCTTTGCAACCACTTTTCACCTAGCGGTTGGTAGCAACCACTCAAGAACCATTCAGGGAATACAGATCTTTCCACAGTAATCAGAGGGTACCAGGGGGTCACTGAGTGCTTGTATGACTGCAGGAATGGATTTAACAGACAGCCAACAACCACGACCAACAACTAGCCAACTGCTGGCTGTAGATCCAGAGGTAGAGTGGGGTGTCGACCAATTAAAAGGTTGGTGGTTCGCTCCCTGATCCTCCAGTCTGTGTGTCAAAATAACCCCCAAGTTATCCCAAGCGCATCCATCGGAGTGTGAATCTTAGCCAGGGTGTGATTGGGTGAATAAGACTTGTAGTAGAAAGTTCTCTGAGTGCTCAGAGTAGACGAGTGCTATGCAAGTATCAGCCCATTTGCCATTTTTCAGACGGTTGACAGCTTGTTTCTTGACCTCTGTGACTTACTAGGATCTTAAAACCTCCATTCAAGTCACTTTGAAGTGTGGTTTCGCTTTGGAGCATTTTAAATCACTTATATGACAAATAACATATTTTGTTTTGTGTTTAAATTTGCAAAATGCTCCTTGACAGCCAAGCTGCTGGGCATTGGCTGAAAACTTCACTCAACCCTCTTGTCCAAGATATGGGCACTACTTGCTGTAAAAAAACAATGCTGTTTCCAAAATATGTTATACTACAAGTGGTGACATTCATTTTTAACACTCTATTTTTGATGTCAGCAGGTTTTTATTCCACATCCATTCAAGTGTCCCTCCAAACAAACTGCTTAAACAGATTTGAGCACTTTCTAAAGCTTTTTTTTTTCCGAATCCAGATATGACAAATTGTCACTGGATGCCAGCTCTAGCAGTGAAAATAGCACATTTTAAAATCCTTCACACCAAAGGAGGATATCATATATTTTAGCACGTAAGCCAAATGATTGATGAATTCCTTTTAGTCTATATTTTCCACTAAAAACACATTATATAAAGTTATAGTGAATTTATTACTGTCAGCAGGCTATATGGTAGTGATCCATGTTCAGCTCTTTATTTCCCCGGGGCTTCATTAATAATGCAGTCCCACAATTCTTTGCATCTGAGAGCTTGTCGGGAGCCACATCACGCCATGATTACCAAACAACCCATAATACTATCTTTTATGATAAGAAACAAAAACCAAACCAAGTGATGTGTTTTCCTCCAACGCAAACACATTCTCAAATTCTTTCACACACACACCAGCCGGTCCCCAGGAGGACGCACATGTCCCTGCTGATGCAACAAAATGAGGAAACAGGGCGGGGGAAGACCGCAGAGGAAGAGTATGAGGTGATGAGTGGAACGGGCGGCGGAGAGATAAGCCTCTTGGGTCTTTCTAATTATCTGTAAGGATCAGCAGTGCTCAAGGATGCATAAGAGGAGGGATTTGACTGCCAGATCCACTGGTAGGAAGGCCTGATTGGATCGGTCACCTCTTACCATACATCCCGATTACTCACAATGCCTGGAACCGAGACTCATTAGACACAGACGTCCGCACGCATGCAGATGAATGGCGGCAGGTGGAAATTCGCAGGGATTCTCCGACAAACACTTCATAACCGTGCCTTTCTGAAATGGCTGCAAACAAGAAACAACTTTCTTCTGTACTTATTATGGAGTCCTAAACATGTCATTTTAACAAAACAAGCATAAACGATTCTGCCAGGTTGCTCTGTGAATCAATTTCGTGCAATCAGGATTTCATTTTCTTTGCTACGAGCAGCCTTATTACAAACAAACGGGATGAAACGGCGTGCTGAAATTAAAGCATTTTTGTTACTTATTTGTGTGCATGCGTGCAATGTCAACAGTAAAGTGTCCCCTTTCCCGTATGAAAAGTAGCCAGTGGGCAGAATAGTCTGTCAGCTTCTCACCGAGATAATTACCCTCTGTGATTAAAAATTATAACTTCTCAGTGTCACAGCGAGCAGCAGACAAATTACAGGCATTACTGTGAACGCTGGACTGTGTGAGTGTATGGCTTGGTGCTCAGCTGATTCAAATCAGGATCAGATGTCCTCATTGTTCTTTTTTTTCCCCCTCTTCTCCTCCTGTTTGCTTTCTCTCTTCCTTTCTGTCCGCTTCACCTGTCGAAGTCACGAGGCCGCTGAGCTGCTGATGAAACCCATCATTACCGTCCTCTCGGCTGCCCGCAGGCCATCCTAAACTTCACAGGATCTCACTTGAGTGCTGTTAATTGATGCTTGGATAGCACCGTCACCCCCACAAGGACATTTAGTTACATGGCTGAAAATGTCATCTTTTGTTGCAGCTGAAGCAGGAGGGTTTTATTTAAATTTTACTCGAACTTCCATGTTTCTGCAGCTTTACGCTACGGTATATATTACCCGTATTTCCTCAGGAGAGATGAAATTCATCGCACTGAAAGGGGGAAAAAAATCTTCCTTTTAATTCCGTTGCAGAAGCCAAAAAAAATTATTGACATTTGCTCGTGTAAATTCGCCAGCAGCGGTCTGTTATTGCCTGCACAGTGACATTTTGGAGGGATCTCTCTGTCCCACAGGGGAGTTGAGATCATGGCAACGGAGCTTAGATATTTTTACCTTTGGTTCCCTCTCTTGAGGAAAGATATAATTAAGAAAGGAAGGAGGAAGACAACAAGCGCTGATAAGTTCTGACATTGTTCCCTCCCACTGAGGGGTTTGCTTTTACGTGCTCTGTCTTACCTGCGTACGGTGGCCCTGAGCTGCAAAATACAAGAAATCATAGAAACATTTTAAATATCTGACACAAATAGAAAGTGTTTAATAAAAGTATGATGATGGATGGATGCCAACAAACAAAAAAATGGATTACCAAAGCTTAAAAGCTACCAGAAAACAGAACAGTTAGCATAAATGCAACAACTTAAATGTTCTTGCATCATCATCCAAATACTGATGTAGAAATCTGTAAAGAAACAAAATGTGAGGTTTATTTAGCATTATGAAGTTAGTTACTTGTAACAACAAAACCCAAAAGTGAAACTTTCCTAGAGAGCAGAGAAAACAACTAGAGATCAAAAACAACAAGAGAACTAAACTAGAGAACGCATCAGATGGTCGGAGAAAAACAAAGCAAGAACATGACTACACACTCACCAGCCACTTTATTAGTTATGCATGTTCAACCACTTGCTAACACAGATATCTACTTATCCAAGACAAGATTATGGTCGAGACAACACACTTTTGAACTGATCATCATGGTTGTTGATGCCAGATCGGCTGTTCTGAGTATTTCAGAATCTGCTGATCCTACTGGGATTTTCTCACACAGCCATCTCTAAGGTTAACAGAGAATGGTTTGAAAAATACTGTGAGGCAGCGCGACAGCACAGCGGTTAACCTGGATTTGAATCCACCATCTGGCCTTTCAGTTTGGAGTTTGCATGTTGTCCTCTCCAGGTACCTCCCATAGTCCAAAAACATGCAGTTAGTAGAGTTATGCTAATTGGTGAATTTAAATTGCCCATAGGAACGTGAGTGTGAATGGTTGGCTGTCTCTGTTTCTGTGTTAGTCCTGCAAGAGACTGGAGACCTGTATAGGATGTACCCTTTCTCTCACCCTTGGTAGCTGAGATAGGCTTCTGCTAGAAGAGTACAGATCGTCTGAAAAAGACAAAATATCCAGTGAGCAGCTGTTCTCTACATGAAAATGCTTTTGTTGATGTCAGATGTCAGAGGAGAATGGTCAGACTGTTCCAAGCTGATAAGGCAAAAGTAAGTAAGTCTTTACTACCACGGTGTGCAGAAGAGCATCTCACCAGGTCCCACTCCCTTCAGCTAAGAACAGGAAACTTTATCTATAATTCATACAGGCTCACCAGACTTTATAATAGATAACTGGAGAACTGCTGCACAGTCTGATGAGTCTTGATTTATGCCACCAAATTTGGTGGCATAAATGGCTGGGTTGAGATTTAGCATAATCAGCATGAAAACATGGATCCATCCTGTTTTGTATCAATGGTTCAGTCTGCTGGTAGTTTAATGGTGTGGAGGAGGGTTTCTTGGCACACTTTGGGCCCTTGAGCGCCAACTGAGTATCGTTTAAACACCATAGCCCACTTAGTATTGAGTATTGTTGCTGACCATGTCCATCCCTTTATGACCACAATGAACCATCTTCTGATGGCTATTTCTAGCAGGTCAGCACACATGTCACAAAGCTGAAATCATCTTAAACTGGTTTCTTGAACATAACAATGAGTTCACTGTACTGTTTGACACTGTCATGTCAACATGGACCAAGATCTCTGAGGAGTGTTTCCAGCACCTGGTTGAATCTGCGCCATGAAGAGTCAAAGCTAAAACAAAAAAATATAAGAAGCTGGAGTTACAACCTTAAGACAATCAAAAGCAAAGCAATCCAAACAGAAAGTTACAAAAGAGGAACCTGAAATCGTATAATACAACAGAACTAAAGCGTATCATTGCAACACAAAAGCCCAGGACCATTGCAAAGATGCTGCCAATCTAGAAATGTTACTCTTTGTCTTTAGTTGTCATGTTTTGCACCCCAGTGCCACCATACCCTTTGTGCACACAGACGCACAGATCAGCAGCTCTGCTTGATAGATAGCTACAGTTTCTCCTGCTTTGTGAAACCAGAATGGCTGAATGCGGAGTAAATGGGCCCACACCCGGCGTGCTGCGCCGCCGCTTAGCCGTCGTTACATATGTCCCGCTATGCCACATTCACCTGCATCGTTCATTAGCCATCCAAACCATCCGGCGACGGTGCGAGGGTAATTCAAACAGAATGCTACTTTTTACGCATATAATCTCTTCTTTGGGGAACAAATTTGACTCAACTTTCTGTAACAGCATTTCAGAATAAAATTTGAATTTGTTATGCGCTCTCAATTGAAGAGACTGGCTCACTCTCACTCCCATCTATTTTCCCTCGCTCCCACACAAGCGCACAGCGAGGTCTTTTTCACACACATGCTTTGGAGACTGCCAGCTCTGTGGGAAGGCCTTCCATTCTATCTCCAGCTCAGCACACAGCGCATGACAGACGACCACCTGCGCCACCTGAGCGGAGCCATTGTGCATGCTCCTTATCGCACTGGTCCCAGTTCCCGGCGTGTGGACAGTTCCATATTGCTCATATTGTTGCTGCCTCCTCACCCTTTCTGTGGGGCGGCTGGATTTTTTTTATTTTCATTTTTTTCTGGATGGGAGATGGGTGGTGGTGGAAGGGGGGTGCACCACATGCGGTGCTCTTATCACTCCCTCTGGAAACAGACACATCACCTTTTGGTTCCTTGGAATTTTTTCTTTTAGCCTTTCTTAACATGAATTCCCAAATAAAGTGAAGTCCAGGGAGTCGGTGCACGTGTTTCTACCTGAGAATTGGATCATTAAAGCTATTTAACTGCTGAGAGTCCCCATTGAAACTGCCGCACATTGGTAATAATTCAGCAAAAACTGGATCTGCTGACTTGACTTGGATATTACCTGTTGTAGTCCACCGTGTCCATCCTCCTCTTTCTCCTCTTACCTTCCAGCTGCTCTCCTTTATGCCCAGCATCTGTTATTCTGCAGCACCACTGCTGAGGTGCACCGCTCCCTGCAGTTACTCCTCCACTCCACTCCCTTTTTTTTTCATGCGCTTGTTTTTCTACATTACCGAAGACTCAGATCTTCCTTCTTCTTTTCTTCCTGTTAGATAGGAGGTGCTAATGGGTTGCCGACCAGCCGTGACCTCGTCTGTTGCGTGCTTTGGAAGACTTTTAGCCCCTGTAAGCAATTCAGGAGCCCGCGGAGGTGAAAAAGACCTTCGGTGCTGTTTAAAAATGAGATTTTATCCCACTTGCTAGCCCTATACCAGGTCAGAAAAAGGATAAACTATTCACAATAAATCCCTCTGCTTTCACAAGCTATTTAACGAACACTTAACAAAACAACAAGGAAACATTCATTCCCTTCTATCTTGCATATTAGTTCAGATTTCTGACCTTTTTCTTCTCTATATAGAACAAAAACTGAAGCAAGTGGTGTAAAATATGAGAAAAGGTCTGCATATTTTATTCCAACGCAGCTCACTCAGTAAGTGGAAACATAAAAAGGATGAGTCAGAGGTAAAGACAGCTATGACAAGAAGAAGCATTCCTCTGCCCAGTCTATTAAGTGACATTAGAATAGCTAAAGCAAAGTTTAAATAGCTGACTAAACACTGTTTAAAGTTGTTAATTACACAGCTTTTGTGCCGCAATTACTCGTCACCTTTCAGCCGACACATCCAGCTCTGATAAAGCTGCGGTGAACTCAAACGTAGTGATATGAGTGAGTTTAGGTCGTGGCTTTAAGAGTTGATGGGTGAAGCAACATGAGGCATTTGTACCGTTTCTGTGGGTTAGCTACAGGCAATCATGTTAACATTAGCTCACCAGGTATAGTAGGCCGTCTACCTGCCTTGGGCAAGATACTAACCCCGTGTTGCTCTCCGATGCATCCATCAGAGCATGAATGTGTGTAAATGTTAATGTGTGAATGTTTCCTATGCACTTCTGCGTAGGAAAAAAAGTGCTTGTGTGAATGAAGAATGTTGTATAAAGTGCTTTGGGTGCTCCGGGAGAGTAGAAAAGTGCTATGTAAGAATCAGTCCATGATCATTGGCATTTACATTTACAGCTACTCCATAAGACCCACTGGCACCTCAAGGTCTAACACACTGTACAAAGCTGAAAGACAATGTGGAAGTGCCAAGAACAAGTCAGGCCCCACAGACTTCCCTGTTAAAATCCTCAACTTTACATCACAATCCACCATGTTTCCATATTAGTACATGAGAAATACATTGAGGGTGTTTTTTTTCTATTTCCTAAAGCCTCTTAAGGAGTGTTCGGTGAGGTTCCTCAGTTATCTGCGCGATGGGAGGACAGGCTGAGTTTTGGGTTCCTATGCAGGGAGGAGAAAAATAGCAGAGCAGTGTGCAGCTTTTCATGTCTGGCGATATGGATGTTATTTTTATTTATATTGATTTAAAGAACAAGAGCACGAAAAAAGGGGGAAATGCAAACTGCATCTAGGAGATAAAGAACTACATTATATTGCTAACACAGCACTGGTACTTGATACACTTGATACAAGGTAGGATCGACCCAATTTTGGTAAATCTGTGTGAATCATAGCCTCAGTTTCCTTTTCTTAGCTGACAGGAGTGCCACCCAGTGTGGTCCTCTGCTGCTGTAGTTCATCTGCTTCGAGGTTCAACATGCATTCAAAAGCATAAATGCAATAAACTGCTGCCGTGTGATTGGCTGACTAAATATTTGAATCAATGCGCAGTTGAACAGGTGTCATTTTCTAATAAAGTGGCCTGTGAGTCCACATAGTTCGTTGCCTGAGTTTACGTGTGCAGAGGAACCAATAAAATGGACAGTGTTTAATACCTTCATAGAGCTGTGTGTCATCAACTGGTAGCATTTGAACAGCTGAATACCCGCCAGCCAATCAAATCATATGTGATTTTTTTTTCTTTTACACCATTTTTGTAATTTTTAAAGAGTCATACTCGCTTACTTTTTTCATCTGCAGTCAAAAAAAAGTAGTTGTGTATGACTTGGATATATATAGTGCATTAATAACTGGTGTTTTGCCAGTGTATGCACAGACAGTAGACCACGGCTGACCATGCCAACGTCCCAAAGCACATCCTGACTTTTACAAAGGTCTTTGCAAAACAGCTATTGAAAAGTTACACAGAGTAAATGTTTTTGGCAGACAAAAAAAAAAAGTAAAATTATTTCAAACTGCTATAGCAGCACTTCATGCTCAGAGGGCTTCAAACATACCCCCGGTGTCATCTGGGATTAGCAGCAAGGATGTTAGGCCCTTAACCTTGCTGCTGGGAGGCGGGGGAAAGCTGCAGTGAACATGCTCAGCGGGACCTTTCATATACGGTTCAAGCACATGTTGTCCGGAAACTGTGGCTTTGCCTGAATTGGACAGACGTATTCAAATGAGCTGCTGCTGTTCACAGTGACCATTCATCCAGTTGTGCCCCAGTGTCAACATTAACAGCGAAATTGTGTTACACAATGAGAAAGCTGACTTGCCATTTAAATGAAATGAGATGAGCAAATACAGAGGATTCACGTCTGTCCCTCTTCTAGCTTCAGTGTGAATCACTGTATTTGTATTTCAGCTCCTTTTTTCATTTAGCTTCAGTAACTTGGGGTCATTCTACATCCAACATATGAGTGAATGTTACCAAATGTCCTTGAAATGTTTGCATGCTCACCACCACCTTATATTTTTTTCAACTTCATTATCGGTTCTCATGATAAAACTGACTTTAAAATGCACTTAGTCCACAAGAGCCCTTTTTTACCTTTACTTATATCAAAAACTGATAAAGTTACATATTGGGAGGTGTAGCATGTCATTCGTTACTTGTTAGAAAACTCACAGGCAAACTGCATCTTCTCTCTATTTATCTACATCAGCCTGAGCATCATCATCTTTCCTTCAAAGGTCAGCCGTAAACATTTACTTTGAACTTTGAGTGCATCGGCCCGGTGGGAGGTTTGGAGTGACGCACGGTGCCAAATGTAGCTCTTCTTCTGACGCCGACAGCTTTGCTTTTTGCCACAGAAAAATAATGGCTGACAGAGAGAGAACAAAGCGATTTTGCCTTTTGGGCACATAGACAGGTACTTTACTCATCTGCTGTTTCTTCAAGCTGTTCTGGGGTTCCTGCAGATCCTGAAAAATGCTAGGAGACACAAATGTTTTCTGATGTAATCTGTCAGTTAAAATCTGAAAAGAATTCATATCATCTTCCCTCACATTTATAGAAGAACCAAACTACTTTGCTCTGAGGAGATGTTCAAAGCAAACGATGTGGGGGATCGACAATTTCAATGAAAACAGGCAGTTTCTGAGGCACAGCTGAGGCTGGTACCACATAAGGCAAGATGTATTATGTGCAGGAAGTGTTGCAAACTCTTTTAAGGGATTTAAGGCAGTGAAATCCTGCAGTGCTGCCAAGCTCTATACGCCCTTTTCCTTGCAGTTCAGCTAAAGCCGCCTACCACACTGCTTGACCTGCCCGTTACATCTCACATCAGCTTGTTTAAGCTCAGGGAACGACTGAACCAAACCACAGAAATCAAACACCGAACTCATTTTGTAATTTCTTCAGTTTTGCTTATTGTAGAGTTTATGTTAAATGTTATTGTTATCATTCACCTTAAATCCAACTTCTTAAGATGCGGGACCCAAAGCCAACTAATAATCAGACTGATCATCCAAAAGTCCAAAGACACCCAGAAAACTCTCAACAAACAGCAGTTTAATGACTATGGTAAAAAATTGCTGGTCTGAATATTGCTTGTGTATTTAATAGCCATTTAAAAGCAATCATATTTTAAATGTAGCTCCAAGTGTGGCATTTTAGCCTTTACTGCAATAGGAAAGTGGAGAGAAAAAGAAAAGATGACTTCAAGGCAGATTCAAACCCAAGCTGCTGCATTGAGCTTACAGCGTATTAGTTGCCAGCGAGATAAACCAGCACCAAAGTGTGACTCTTCAACAGAATGTCAAGTGGCACTAACTTTAGCATTGTTAGCATTTAATGTGTTTCAGGTTAACTGAACATGGTTATGTGCTATTCTAGTTGAGTGGATAAATGCTAGCTTCCTGTCACTCCTGAGAAGGCTGTTCCAAGTTTTCTCCATGTGTGGATAACGGCTCTGATCGTGGTTCACTGGAGTCCCTAAGAATTTTTTTTAACACTTTCAAGACTGATCGACCTCAGTGAAATTGTTTCTCTGCTGTTTCTTGTGGCATGATGTTGTACTTTTTGAGAATGTCAAACGGGTTCTTATTAAGTGATTTCTTAATTCAACAGTAATCAACTGGGGTTAATCAAAGTTCATTCGTGATTTAAAAATCACAAGATTGTGTTAGATCTTAAGACTATATGAATAATTATGAATAATTAGTTCATCTGGTATTTCTGGTGACTAGTTGTGATGGTATCAATGCTTAATTGTCTGGCTTACCAGTTGTGCAGTAAGCACCTTCGTTAAATGATGTATTAAACCAAACAAGTTCTTCAAGAGGTCACAGGAACCATCTTCACCGTGTACAGTTCAGGGAGCATGAAAAGACCGCTGTGTCAGGGTCCTGGGTCTCCTGACCCAGCGTTTTAGTTCTTTGTGATTTTTGTATTATTGTACTTGGTGTGAGTTTCTAGTTTCGATCCCTTGCCCTTCATGTTTCTCTATGTCCCCTCTGTTCTGTGTAAGTCTGTGTCTGCATGTTTGATTTCCCCTCTGTGTCTCTCGGTTCTTAGAGTCCTCTGCCTTATGGTTTATGTCTCTGTGTTTCTTAGTTGCTGTCTCCACTGTGTCAAGTTCGCGTCTCTGTGTGATCCTTCCTGTTTTACTTTGAAGGTCCGTGTCTTATGTGAATGTGTCCTGCTTTGCTTGTCTCGTCAGTTCTAATTTCCCCCAGCTGTGCTCTCCTTCTGTGTCTCATTCTCCTCGTTACTTCCCAGTGTATTTAGTCCCTGTGTTTCTCTGAGTCAGTGTTGCGTCGTACCCTCAACAAGCTGTGTGTGTTTTGCCTCCGTGTTACCAGTGTTTTGTTTCCAGTTCAGTGTTTTCTGCTTCAGTGTTTTAGTCCACCAGCGTTTTTGTTTGTCTTTTGATGCCTTTAGTTAGTAAGAGGGTTTCCAGCAATAAAGCTGCGCTTTAAGTTGAACTTCTGTGTCTGAGTCCTGCATTTTGGATCCACCACTCCTGCTTGCACGCCTGCCACACAGCCAACCATGACAGAACGACGCAACCATCAAATGGATCCTGCGGACTCACGGTCTCAGTATCTCGCGCAGTTGTGGAATTACTGCCGGGAGGTAATCCACGCTGAGGACACCCCCAAGAGACTCCTTCAGGTGGTCTTTTTCGACAACTTTTTGTCTTCCACCCTCTGCACAGCTGGTTTTTTGGACATTAACGGATTAAAACAATTAATAACAGCGCTGAGAGCCAGGATTTGCTTCGAACTGTTTGGCATGGGCGGTCCAGGCAAGGTAGAGTCAGCTACCCTCCTGGAAGCCCTCGCTGCCTGGTATTCTCAGCATCAGCATCTGTTCCCATCAAGCTTTATCACTAAATCATTCCATCCTCCCTTAAGAGAGGGACTGCATCCTCGTTGCCTTCACCCCAGTACACCAGTGTCACCTGTGTCTCCAGCAGCTCAGCTCCCAGTGTCACCTGCTCAGCAGCCACTCTCAGCCCAGTTAGCTCCCCCGCAGCCACTCTCAGCCCAGTTAGCTCCCCCGCAGCCACTCTCAGCCCAGTTAGCTCCCCCGCAGCCACTCTCAGCCCAGTTAGCTCCCCCGCAGCCACTCTCAGCCCAGTTAGCTCCCCCGCAGCCACTCTCAGCCCAGTTAGCTCCCCCGCAGCCACTCTCAGCCCAGTTAGCTCCCCCGCAGCCACTCTCAGCCCAGTTAGCTCCCCCGCAGCCACTCTCAGCCCAGTCTCCAGTGCCACCCTCAGCCCAGTCTCCAGTGCCACCCTCAGCCCAGTCTCCAGTGCCACCCTCAGCCCAGTCTCCAGTGCCACCCTCAGCTCAGTCTCCAGTAGCTCCAGTGCCGCCTGTAGCGCAGGCCCCAGTAAGGCAAGGCAAGTTTATTTGTATAGCACAATTTAACAACAAGGTGATTCAAAGTGCTTTACAGAGACATTAGAAACAAGAACAAATAAAAAGCATGATTTAAAATTGATTAAAACAAGCAAATAAACTAACTAATTAACAAACAAACAAACAAACAAAACAGTATATAAAATCAAAACAGATAAAATCAGAACAGTAGATAAAATCAGTAGTTAAATGTAAGTTTTGAAATTTAAGCTTAAAGTGTGGATTTGGTGCTTTATTCAAATGCAGCTGAGAACAGGTGAGTCTTCAACCTGGATTTAAATAAACTGAGTGTTTCAGCTGATCTGAGGCTTTCTGGGAGTTTGTTCCAGATATAAGGAGCATAAAAGCTGAATGCAGCTTCTCCGTGTCTGGTTCTGACTCTGGGAACTGATAAAAGACCGGATCCAGATGACCTGAGGGATCTGGAAGGTTCATACTGGGTCAGGAGGTCATTGATGTATTTTGGTCCTAAACCATTCAGAGCTTTATAGGCCAGCATCAGAACTTTAAAGTCTATCCTCTGACGGACAGGCAGCCAGTGTAAGGACCTCAGAGCTGGACTGATGTGGTCCACGTTTTTGGTCTTAGTGAGGACTCGAGCAGCAGAGTTCTGAATGAGCTGTAGTTGTCTGACTGATTTTTTTTAGGTAGACCTGTAAAGATGCTGTTACAGTAATCAAGCCTACTAAAGATGAATGCATGGACTAGTTTTTCCAGGTCCTGTTGAGACATCAGATCTTTTATCCTTGATATATTCTTGAGGTGATAGTAAGCTGACTTTGTTATTGTCTTAATGTGTTTTTCTAAGTTTAGGTCTGCATCCATCACTACACCCAAATTTCTCGCCTGGTTTGTGGTTTTTAGATGTATAGATTGAAGTTCTCTGGTGACCTGTAATCGTTTTTCTTTGGCGCCAAAGACTATTACCTCAGTTTTGTTTTTGTTTAGCTGGAGAAAATTGTGGCACAACCAGTCATTGATTTCCTCAATGCATTTACCAAGAGCCTGTACAGGGCCTCGGTCTCCTGGTGACATTGTGATATATATTTGTGTGTCATCTGCATAGCTGTGATAGTTTATTTTGTTGTTGTTTATAATCTGTGCCAGTGGGAGCATGTAGATGTTAAACAGAAGGGGTCCCAAGATGGAACCTTGGGGAACTCCACATGTGATACTTGTCTGCTCAGATGTGAAGTTACCTATTGATACAAAGTATTTCCTGTTTTCTAAGTATGTTTTGAACCAGTTTAGTACAGTTCCTGAAAGACCTGTCCAGTTCTCCAGTCGTTTGAGTAATATGTTGTGGTCAACTGTATCAAATGCTGCACTGAGATCCAGTAAAACTAGGACTGACATTTTTCCACTGTCTGTATTCAGACATATGTCATTAAACACTTTGGTCAGAGCAGTTTCAGTGCTGTGGTTCTGTCTAAAACCTGACTGGAAGGCATCGTAGCAATTATTCTGTTTTAAGAAGTAACTGAGCTGTTGAGAAACTGCTTTTTCAATGATCTTACTTAAAAACGGGAGATTTGAGATCGGCCTGTAGTTGTTCATTTGTGTCTTGTCAAGATTGTCCTTTTTCAGTATAGGTTTGATTACAGCAGTTGCTCCAGTGCCGCCTGTAGTGCAGGCCCCAGTAGCTCCAGTGCCGCCTGTAGCACAGGCCCCAGTAGCTCCAGTGCCGCCTGTAGCGCAGGCCCCAGTAGCTCTGGCTCCAGCATTACCGGTTCCACTCGTTCACTCCATGCAGGGAGAAAGCCTAAGTCCTACTCAAGGTGCTTTTCATGGTTCAGCCGCCATTGGCACTGTTTGCCGCTCCAGGGCTTCCCCAGAGGCTAGGTCCCAGTCCTCAGCTGATGCTGGACCCCTGGAGTTTAAGCAGCCACCTGGGAAGTGCCCCGTGTCAGTGCTGTCTGAGCAGGGCCAGTGCTCAGCACAGCACCCATTTCCTTCATGTCTGCCAGTGGACTCCATGCCTGCTGGCTTTGTGATGGCTTCTGCTGGAGGGTCCAAGGGGCCCGTCCAGCCTTCGTCTCGTGTCTCCGCTGGAGGGTCCGAGGGACCGCTCCGGCCTTCGTCTCGTGTCTCCGCTGGAGGGTCCGACGGACCGCTCCGGCCTTTGTTTCCTGTTTCCGCTGGAGGGTCCAAGGGACCGCTCCGGCCTTTGTCTCCTGTTTCAGCTGGGGGGCCCGAGGAGCCCGTCCAGCAGCCCTCCTCGTCAGCTGGTGGTTCCGGAGAACCACACCAGCCTCATGCCTCGTCGGCTGGAGGGTCCGAGGGGCCCGTTCAGCCTCCTGTCTCCGCTGGAGGGTCCGAGGGGCCCGTTCAGCCTCACGCCGCGTCAGCTGGAGGGCCCGAGGAGCCTGTCCAGCCGCCACCTGCGGCCGCCTCGTCGTCGCCTGGTCCGGCTTCATCCGAGTCTTCGTCTTCGTCCTCGCCTGGTCCGGCTTCATCCGAGTCTTCGTCCTCGCCTGGTCCGGCTTCAGCCTGTGCTTCGCCTGGTCCAGCTCCATCAGAGCCTTCAGCCTCGTCTGGTCCAGCCTCATCAGAGCCTTCGGCCTCGTCTGGTCCAGCCTCCGTGTCTTCAGCCTCGCCAGGCCCAGCCTCATCAGAGCCTTCAGCCTCGCCAGGCCCAGCCTCCGTGTCTTCATCCACGCCTGGTCCAGCTTCTGCCTGTGCCCCGCCTGGTCCTGCCCCGCCTGGTCCTGTGCCCACCGGGCCTCAGCCAGTACGCTTGACACTGGGGCGCCGCCGCTGCCTTCCGCGCGGCCGGCCCCCTGAACTGCTCCGTCGTCTCCTTCGTCGCCGCCGCTGCCTTCCGCGCGGTCGGCCCCCTGCACTGCTCCGTCGTCTCCTTCATCGCCGCCGTTGGCTTCCGCACAGCCGGCCCCCTGACCTGTTTGGACTCCTGTGCTGTCGGCCCCCTGGCCAGCCCCCTGCATTGTTCTTTTTTCTGGGCTCGTGTTTTGTTTTGGGGCTTTCTTGTGCTTTGGTGTTTTTGTTTCGTGCCCTCCTTCCTGGGCCCCCGCCGCCCGCCCTGGTCGGGTTGTTTTCTGTTTTGGGCGGTTTTTGGGTTTTTTTTCGTTTTCTTGTGTTGGGCTGTCGGGAGCCAGCCCTTGGGGGGAGGGTACTGTCAGGGTCCTGGGTCTCCTGACCCAGCGTTTTAGTTCTTTGTGATTTTTGTATTATTGTACTTGGTGTGAGTTTCTAGTTTCGATCCCTTGCCCTTCATGTTTCTCTATGTCCCCTCTGTTCTGTGTAAGTCTGTGTCTGCATGTTTGATTTCCCCTCTGTGTCTCTCGGTTCTTAGAGTCCTCTGCCTTATGGTTTATGTCTTTGTGTTTCTTAGTTGCTGTCTCCACTGTGTCAAGTTCGCGTCTGTGTGATCCTTCCTGTTTTACTTTGAAGGTCCGTGTCTTATGTGAATGTGTCCTGCTTTGCTTGTCTCGTCAGTTCTAATTTCCCCCAGCTGTGCTCTCCTTCTGTGTCTCATTCTCCTCGTTACTTCCCAGTGTATTTAGTCCCTGTGTTTCTCTGAGTCAGTGTTGCGTCGTACCCTCAACAAGCTGTGTGTGTTTTGCCTCCGTGTTACCAGTGTTTTGTTTCCAGTTCCAGTTCAGTGTTTTCTGCTTCAGTGTTTTAGTCCACCAGCGTTTTTGTTTGTCTTTTGATGCCTTTAGTTAGTAAGAGGGTTTCCAGCAATAAAGCGGCGCTTTAAGTTGAACTTCTGTGTCTGAGTCCTGCATTTTGGATCCACCACTCCTGCTTGCACGCCTGCCACACAGCCAACCATGACACGCTGTTCTCTCAATACCAAAAAAAATCACGTAATCCACGTATCTTTTCAATCATCTCTAATGATCTAATCACCCTTTTATTTCTTTATTATGCTCCATGACTCAGGACTCGGGTCTTGATTGAAAGTCTTAAACTGTCCACTGGCAGACGGACCCTCTCGACCTGAAACGCTGGCTGCCCCCAACGTCCCTCCCCCCGGGACGCTGCTGTTTATTGCCCAGGGTGGCTGAAAATTAATTGGCTCCTTGAGCTGCTCTACGTTCCCCGTCAGTGCGATGGCCTCCCCTCATTGCCCTGTCACTTTAAGTCGAAGTGTATTAATGGACTGTGTGGGCCATTGATTCCTAATTTCTCTCGACGTCAACAGACGGGATAAATACGCCCGAAGTCGGTCGTCTTCTGGCTTATTGTAATCAGCATTGTTATTGATCGCCTGCCCGACCCCCCCCCCCGAAGTAATCTATTTTAAATACACTTTCAGTAAAAGAGGGGTGCTCATTGCCTAGTCAGGACACATTGTCTTCATATTAGAGAGGAAAGCCACAGATGTAGAAAAAGGGAGACAGGAAATACAAGTAGGAAGTGTCCTGAACTGGGAGATAACGGAGAAAGCAAGTGAGAGACATGCAAACTGGCCGATGGATGCGTTTCACGAGGAGCTGGGCACCGTGGTGAAATATCGCTTGCTTTTGCGTGTAGGTGGTGGTCTCTGGGTGGTCACTGTCAGTGTGAGTGCGTGTGCATATGTGTTTCTACACATCTGTCTCCCCGAGACCAGCGGATGATGGATGAGAACTCAGCTACCAGCGAGCCAGACGTTGGAGCGATCGATTTATCCTCACATTCGTCTGGGAGGAGGAGGCGTGCGGCGGCTCGCCACGGTGAACATTTCAACACAGTGTTCCTCGATATGTGCCCGCGTGTCCACGAACACACAGGCATATACTGTATTTTCATAGTAAGCATTTCAAATGGGCAATGATTCTCTCGCACCAGTGGATGCGTGAGCCGTGGTTTGAATTCCTCATTGTGCGCTGACCATAATGACCACCAAGGTGTTTTCATTGATCCGCCTGCAAAATGGCATCCACTTGTTTAACATCCAGAGTAATAATGCTTCAGCTGGCCCAGCCTCGCCCGTCTACCTGTTCATCTGGCAGTTTTCTTCAGATATGACTGCACAAGACAGGAGAAGAGTGAGTGTTTGTGCTCACACATGCATGATAAGACGTGCCTGTTTGCGTGTGTCTGGCATTCTCTGCTTGACTTCACGTGTGTCCATGCGTGCGCTTGCACAGCCACAAATGGGTTTTTGTGCGACTGTCAAAGAGCCGCTGCTCCGTCCAGCCCATTGAGCAACAAATTAGGGCCGCAAAGCAAAGTTGTCTCCAGTCTAAGCTTTGTTGTTTTTCCCCTTACTCGCTTTGCTCATCAGGTGTTCATAATCAACGTTAACAAATCAGCAGGGCATCCATTGTTCTCCCTGCCCAGCCATCTTGAAAATGGCCCCAATTACTGAGGACACCAAGGCGACGTGTCAGTTATGAGTGAACAAGATTGCATTTGACTTGGACGCGTTACAAGACGTAGGTACTGATGTTGCACACTTCGGTACAAAGCCAGCACCTGTTTTTGTTTTTTTAACAATATATTGTGAATGTCAAAGAGCTTCTAGAAGGAAATTTCTCCACCTGGCAGTCATTTCGGTAGTGCTTCGGGGCTCTTATTTTAAATCCACTGTCAAAATGAATATGGAAAGAGCTTTTCTGTTATCATCGGGGCATAAAAACTGTATAAAGCCACCAGTCTAATGTGACAGAAATAACTTTTAAAAATGGGTATTCTTCCTGAAAAAATTGGCTTTTGAAGCTTTTTCAGGTCACACTTCTTCTACGCATGCTCGCCATTAAACAACTCTATGACTTCATTAAGAGGTCAATCAGTATTGCTGACGTCACACCATTCATAATGAAAAACTCCATGCATTCATCTTTTATTCACATATTTGTTACTATCAAAACGAGAAGATAGAAATATCTTGAGCGACCCCTCGTTTCTTTATGTTTTGCTGCTTCAAAACAGCTTTCTTGTAATTTTTGTAGGGTATCAAAGTTTTTCTTTGGACATTGGCTGCTTTTTCACTCATTTTGAGTCCAGACCTGACTATCTAAGGAAACTGTGGAACACAGGCAACCACATCAGTCTCGGATTGGCCTCCCCAGAGCCCGGATCTCATCATTATTGAAGCAGTGTGGGATCACATTGACAGAGAACAGAACAAAATGCAGAAACACCAAAAGAAGAGCTTTGAGTGTCCTTCAAGAAGCCTGGAGAACTATTCCTGAAGACGAATTAAAGAAATGACAAGAAAGCTGCCTAAGAGAGTTCAGACTGTGCTGAAGAATAAAAGTGGTCACACCAAATATTGACTTTCAAGCTCGTTATGATTGTACAAACTCTGTTTTTGCCTTATTTACTGTATTTACATGTGCGTTTTCAAATGTTTCAATAAAACACTGCACCTCTTTCCCATTCCCTTGCAAAATATAAAGACATGAGAGGCAGCTCAAGACTTTTGCACAGCAGTGGATGCCACCAAATAGTTATAAATGTCGTGAAACTATACTCCAGCTAAGTTAGTTATTTGCTGTTTGTTGCCATTTTTGCATTTACTGGATTCTGTTATATGTTTCTATTAAGGTTTCCACTGAGCACATCTCTCTTTCTTATAAGGTCTCTGGCGTTTACAGCTTCTACGTTTAAAATGTGTGTCATCATTGACTCAGTGGCCATGAATATCAACAATTCAATGTTCTCTAACCACAAATCTGTGGTGACATCACTGTCATATGAGTGCTCACAGTTTGGGAAATTTTAGACTGAGAAATGTTGAGTTTTGTTTTTGGACTCTGACAGGCAGATCGTCTGCGCCAAAAAACTGACATCTCTGAAATGCTATAAAAGCCGACTTGGAGTCTCCATCTCTTTGAGTCATGTATATGAGAAGTGCTAACAATGAATGATTGAGTCTAAATGTCTGCTTGGATGTGCAGTTAATGACAATGACAATTATGACAATAATTTTATGTTAGTGCTGACATTTGCCACATCACCGATCTCAGACTGCTTCAGTCTTGAAATTTAAAATGATGAATGACTTCATGAGAGGATTCGCAGTCAACTCTTTCTCTCTCTGTCTCAGGGAATGATGTACCTGGAGGAGAGGAGGCTGGTCCACAGGGACCTGGCAGCTCGGAACGTGCTGGTAAAGTCTCCCAATCACATCAAGATCACCGACTTCGGCCTAGCCCGACTGCTGGACGGCGATGAGAAAGAATACAACGCAGACGGGGGAAAGGTCGGTGTAAGTGGAAGAGTGTTAATCTTTATGTGTGTACAGCGCAATTTCACATGCGGGACAATTGATATGAAAGTACTAAAACTACAAGACTTGTGACAGGGAAAACCGTACATAAATGACACTTTTCACAATAATATACATTAAATTCAGTTCATTTCAATTCAGTTTTATTTATATAAACTTGTCTCACTTTATCTGAGCAAAATCACAGTAACTGTTGACTCGAGGCGCTTTATATTGTAAGGTAAAGATCCTACAAGAATACAGAGAAATCCCAAACAATCAAACAAACCACTACAAGCAATCACTTGGTGATGGTGGGAAGGAAAAACTCCCTTTTAACAGGAAGAAACCTCCGGCAGAACCAGGCTCAGTGAGAGGCAGCCAACTGTCACCCTATATCAGGTGTGCATAATTATTAGGCAACGTCCTTTCCTTTGGCAAAATGGGTCAAAAGAAGGACTTGACAGGCTCAGAAAAGTCAAAAATAGTGAGATATCTTGCAGAGGGATGCAGCAGTCTCAAAACTGCAAAGCTTCTGAAGCGTGATCATCGAACAATCAAGCGTTTCATTCAAAATAGTCAACAGGGTCGCAAGAAGCGTGTGGAAAAACCAAGGCGCAAAATAACTGCCCATGAACTGAGAAAAGTCAAGCGTGCAGCTGCCAAGATGCCACTTGCCACCAGTTTGGCCATATTTCAGAGCTGCAACATCACTGGAGTGCCCAAAAGCACAAGGTGTGCAATACTCAGAGACATGGCCAAGGTAAGAAAGGCTGAAAGACGACCACCACTGAACAAGACACACAAGCTGAAACGTCAAGACTGGGCCAAGAAATATCTCAAGACTGGTTTTTCTAAGGTTTTATGGACTGATGACATGAGAGTGAGTCTTGATGGGCCAGATGGATGGGCCCGTGGCTGGATTGGTAAAGGGCAGAGAGCTCCAGTCCGACTCAGACGCCAGCAAGGTGGAGGTGGAGTACTGGTTTGGGCTGGTATCATCAAAGATGAGCTTGTGGGGCCTTTTCGGGTTGAGGATGGAGTCAAGCTCAACTCCCAGTCCTACTGCCAGTTTCTGGAAGACACCTTCTTCAAGCAGTGGTACAGGAAGAAGTCTGCATCCTTCAAGAAAAACATGATTTTCATGCAGGACAATGCTCCATCACACGTGTCCAAGTACTCCACAGCGTGGCTGGCAAGAAAGGGTATAAAAGAAGAAAAACTAATGACATGGCCTCCTTGTTCACCTGATCTGAACCCCATTGAGAACCTGTGGTCCATCATCAAATGTGAGATTTACAAGGAGGGAAAACAGTACACCTCTCTGAACAGTGTCTGGGAGGCTGTGGTTGCTGCTGCACGCAATGTTGATGGTGAACAGATCAAAACACTGACAGAACCCATGGATGGCAGGCTTTTGAGTGTCCTTGCAAAGAAAGGTGGCTATATTGGTCGCTGATTTGTTTTTGTTTTGTTTTTGAATGTCAGAAATGTATATTGGTGAATGTGGAGATGTTATATTGGTGTCACTGGTAAAAATAAATAATTGAAATGGGTATATATTTGTTTTTTGTTAAGTTGCCTAATAATTATGCACAGTAATAGTCACCTGCACACAGAGATATCCCCCTAAAATAGCTAAAACTAAAAACAAACTAAAAACTACTTCCAAAAACATTCAGCTTTGATATTAATGAGTTTTTTGGGTTCATTGAGAACATGGTTGTTGTTCAATAATAACATTATTCCTCAAAAATACAACTTGCCTAATAATTCTGCACTCCCTGTATATTCATTATATAATTATATGTAATTAGTTTTTAAAGTGTTTGAATTGATGATATTTGTTACATTTCTTTTTTCCATCCTTAGTTTTATTTCTAGCTCCACACTGGCCTTGTTAGCACAGCCTGATTAGTTTCATAATACATCTGTGCGCAGCTCTTGTATATTAAAATACAAGCACTTAGAGCACTTACAGCGTTAAAAGAAGACAACAGTGGAGCAAATCAGAAACAACCTGACAGCTCGTTGATTCACGAGAGCTTCCTTATTACCTCCCAATCAGTGGCTTTACAGTTAAAAAGGAACCAGCTGTGCGATTCTTTAAATATTGATTGGATCATAATTATCTGAGTGCACAAATCAGTAATTAGTCCCATTTCACTGCAGGGCAACCTGCATGTGACGAATAAAGCTTTGATTGATTGATTGATTGATTGATTGATTACAGATTAATCACTCAGTAACTGTTTTTGTTTTGGAAGGAAGCACCATACTAGATGCATACTACTACTTCCTTGTTGGATAAGGAATACTTTACCATTAACTACCTTTTCTGTATCACCATGAGTAAAGAATACTTATTAGTTACTTATTTCCTAGGGACTGTCACTTATTGGTTTTTGTCTGTTCAATCAATAAGGCAAAGCATTTAAAGATACAGTCATATGAAAAAAAGACCCCGAGCTTCAAAAATGACACCTCACGATTCGGTAGATTGTAGAACCAAAAACTTGACGGAAGGATTTTCAGTCTCTCACATCATTGTGGAGAAAATCTAAATCGTGCTGCCATGTTCTTTTTAAAGAGGAGAAGAAAGGCACAAGTCACACTTGTTCAGTGTTTTTCTACTTCTACTTGGGATGGGTCTCATCTCAAGAACGACGAGTCAGCATACAGAGAGGAGGTGCAACAGCTAACGGACTGGTGTAGAGTTAACAACCTGTCTCTGAATGTGGATAACACAAAAGCGATGATTGTTGACTTCAGGAGAGCACGGAGAGATCACTGTCCACTTACCATTGATGGATCATCTCTGGAGGTCATCAAGAGCACCTAATTCCTTGCTGTCCACCTGGCAGACAACCTCTCCTGGTCCCTCAAGACTCGCTCCATAACCAAGAAGGTTACAGCATCTGTACTTCTTGCGGAAGCTGAGAAAAGCCCATCTCCCTCCATCTATTCTTACCACGTTCTAAAGTGGGATTATTGAGAGCATCGTGAGCAGCTGCATCACTGTCTGGTATGGTAACTGCACCGTATCGGTTCGCAATACCCTATAACAGATAGTGAGAGCAGCTGAGAAGATCGTTGGAGCCCCTCTCCCCTCCATCGCGGACACTTATAGCACCCGCTCCATCCACAAAGCCACCAGCATCGTGGAGGACCCCACACACACTCTTTACCCTGCTGCCTTCTGGAAAGAGGCACCTGGGACCTCACTACCAGACTATGGAACAATTAAAAGTGTTACCATAGAGAGCTTTGAAAACTCCAGTCAAAAGCCGGCTCAGACAGTCAGGGGCTGCATAGCTGTAAAGTAAAGAAGACACAACCTCTGTTACTCTATCATCACTCATTTCAAATGTCAGCACAGCCAGTCACACACACGGCAGAGTTGCAGTGATTAATCTCAGTGTGTTTTTCTTTTGTCAGACAACTTTGTGAAGATCAAATAATGATCTTATCGGCGTCAGAGCAATAGCGGAGAATTACTTTTCATGTCACTTAGCAGGTAGTATCCGTACCCCGCGATCAAATCACTGTTTTGTGCCCGTTTAGCGGAACAAAAACAGACACACGTGTAAATGAGAACAACAAAATCATAAGTGTGGCTTTGTTTAATCACAGCAGAGGTAACGATGGAGATAAGGAGGAACGTCAGCGGGGTTACAGCACCGTGTTGGCTCCATCTGGCCAGATATTAATTGCCAAGCTTAATTTTGCTGTTTATCAACCCAAAAAAGGGAGAAAAATAAGAAGAAAGGCTGTCGTTTTCATATTTCAGTCATTTAGACGCAAGTAGTTATCTTTACAAGAGCAAAACAAAACAAAAGCACTGTGATTACAGTTTCAAATTTAGAAAAATTAACGCTTTTTGGTTCATGAGCACCTGAAGTAGCATGGACGTACAACAAAAACCCCAAGGAATGTGTTATGTTGAGCACATTTGGTCAGAAAAAACAGTGGTGAACTTTAGCACAATATAATTTAGAAGCACTTCATGCAAACAAATAACGTAGCCGCAGCTCCCAATCAGTTTGTTTTGTTTGGGGAACCAGTCTGCATTAATTAGAATCGCCTTCTCTTTTTCCCCACCCCACTCGAGACTTCCTATGCAAATGTCCTGATCAACTCCCTTTATTAAATTGGCTCATTCATCGCTACACCCATTCAGTTGGAGGCCCGTAGGTAGCCACTGCATCTTGAGTTGGAGCAGTTATCTCTGGACACGAAAAGGGTGGTGGGAGTGGGAGTGTGGTTGCGGGGTGGGGGGGCAGTATTTTCATAAACCAGGCGAGTTTGATTCAGCCATTCTGAGTGATTGGCTCCATGTTGGTATTCACTGATGCCTGGAAGAAAAAAGAAAAAGAAAGAAGGGTGGGGGCTGTTGTCAGCACATCTACACGTATGCCATAAAAAATAGACGTGCCGTGGGAGATAAATCAACAGAGATGAAAGTGGAGGTGCCATACCACATTTCCAACCTGAAGCAGTTTCATTTCCTCCCTTCCTGCTCATTTCCCCAAAGAATGAGTGTGTGTGTGTGTGTGTGTGTGTGTGTGTGTGTGTGTGTGTGTGTGTGTGTGTGTGTGTGTGTGTGTGTGTGTGTGTGTGTCTGTCAGGCTACCAAACGAAGGGAGGGGCTGGATTTTAAATGACCTCACATGCAAAAGGACACATAATTGCCTTGCTCAGTAGACATGCTGAAAATCCAGTCAATATGGAAATCACACAGTGGTCGGGATTTGGCGCGACGTCTGCCGTCGTCCTTGTCGGGAATGTCGAGAGATCTGCTGTTATTACTGTTTCGCACCCCTTCCCGCTCTCTTTAGGCTGCTCGGATAAAGTGAGACAAATGGCCGATACAATCTCATTTAGCATCTTAAAAAGCGCACTCGCTATTGATGATTTCTGAGTCCAATCAATCACAATACTTGAGTAATATTGAGCAAAGCAACACTATGGTTGAAGGCGCTGTCGATTGCCCAATAGCTTTTGAATGCTGGAGTAAAAGAAATGGCTGCTTTTGAGCAAACCAGCATAATGGAAAGTTGTCTGCAATTCAGGTATAAATGGATCAGATGAATGAGAAGCTAATAGTTCAGATTTTAGTTGTTTTATTTTTAATGTCTCTCCTCAGATGCCCATTAAGTGGATGGCTCTGGAGTGCATCCACTACAGGAAGTTCACCCATCAGAGTGACGTGTGGAGCTACGGTGAGTGTATTTCTTGTAGGCGTCAATGTTCCTCGTGCTCCAGCGACCTCAAATCCTGTTTAGTGTATCTGCATTTGCATTTTCACCCGCTCCCTGTCTCCTGTCGTTCTCTGGGTCCCTCTGCCTCACCTTTCCCATCTTTCTCCGTCTATCTTATTAATATTTTTGTTTTTCTACTCCTCTTCCGCACAACACACTCCAGGAGTGACCATCTGGGAGCTGATGACATTTGGAGGCAAGCCTTACGATGGGATCCCCACGCGAGAAATCCCAGACATCCTGGAAAAAGGCGAGCGCCTGCCCCAGCCGCCAATTTGCACCATAGACGTCTACATGGTCATGGTCAAATGTAAGAACACACACACACACACACACACGCACACACACATGTCAGACTTCTTCCTGTGTCTGAAGCAAAGTGATGAGCGGGGTATAATTTTACATGTGAAAAGAAATGGCATAGATAAGCTTGCTTCTGATAAACATATCTATAAATAATAACCACATGTGAAAGTCTATTTACGCATTTACAATTTAGTTTAAGTTTATTGCTGCTTTGCCAATAAACATGGCTTCCCTGCTTTTCATTTTCTTAATATGTATCTGGTGTCAACAGGCCACCAGCTTACAATAAAACTGTCTGAAGCTAAAAGCAATGACAATGACATAACAGCAGAACCTGTAATATTTACTAATTAACACGTAAACACACAACAGCGTTAAATTTGCTTGGCTCTCGAGAGCTGCAAGTTCTTTGGAAACTAGCATGAAGTTACTAAACTAGAAAAATAGCTCATAACTGATCAGAAACCCAAAACTTTTTATTTTTAGATATAAAGAGTTTATTTAACCATGCTTTCTCCACTCTACAAGTTAGGCTTGTAGATTAATTTGACATGTGAACAGAATGAATTGAAATTAACACATAGATCCTCCTGATAGAAGAGCGTCAGAAATATTAAAAGTTATATGTGATGGCTTAATCATTCCATGGATCTTATTGGGGTTTGGACACATATCATGGTAGGTATCCTCTAGAGACAGCATATAAAAGATGTAAACCTTCATGATATCAGTTACTGGATATGCTACAGTAATATCAGGGAAAACAGTGGATGGAGACCATGGAATGACCAATTTTACTGCAACTGTGTGCAATGAACTTGCACTCTTGTTTCCTTTGAAAAGCTTGCTTTCAAAAATTGAGACCAGATCTATGATCACTCCCAGTTGGTGGTCATCTCTGAGTTGACTTTGGTGCGTTAAGACTGGCAGAATGGGGTCAAGTTTGCAACTGCATCAATTAACTGTGATCTGTTGCTATCTGCTTCACTTTTGCCATCTATGTACTCAGAAATTCACATTAACTACTTAAATTTAGAATCCAGCCTGAAATTAATACGTTTGAAATAAATAAGTCCTCTGCAAACAGTGACGTGTTTGCTAAACAGCCATTTTACTGTTAAATGGCATAGGTCCTAGCTTTTATATTGGAATTTAACCAGAATACAACCAGCGGGCAAACAGCTCGGTCGATTCTCCTACTACAAAGAGACGAGTGTAGAATGACTCAGATTTATTGCAACCTGTTGGAAAGCTATCCGTGTTTATAAATTAGATGGTAATTATGTTTAAACCCTAGCTATTTGGAGTCAGGTTGCCTCCCACCAGGAGAGCTGTGCAATGTGGTCAAAAGTGGTTACAGTAACTCCTTGCAATCAATCAACAAATGCAAAACAGAATAAATGTCACTGATTCAACATTGATTATTTTCCATTTCCAAGAAGATTGCTGTCTTATTTTTACTCTAATATGACTGCTGTTTTGAAGCTTTTGGTGTTTATAGCATATGAAGCTAATAAGCTAGCAAACTTGGCCAATAGCATGTTTTGCACATTGTGTGATACTGAGTAATGTGCAAATTTTGTCAGGCTGAAAACAGATGTGAAACTGTACTACTGGAGTAAATTAACCAACTCCTTGGAGTATGTCTCAGTATGCTGCTATTAATCTAATGAATGCCAAACAAGATCATCCACAATCAAAGTAGTCTCACCTCTACAAAAAGCGGATTTTTAAACCTTAATATAAATGGCTGAGTTATATGAAATGGCACCTACTGTAAAGATGTCATAAATGAAATGAAGGGAGCTTTAGAGACCAAATGCATTTTTGTACCAGCATGTAAACCTGTTTATTTCTGCTCTAAAGTCTATGGGCTCTGTACTGTTTTTGGAGCCTTCCTCGAGTAGTCATTAGAGGAGCTACTGCCTCGGCCCCAAAGTTTGCTGCTTGGTGTTACAAAACTCTAGATCCATATTATATATTAGTATATAAGTTTTAGCAAATTCCTTATAGCAGTCATTCAAATATTGTTGTTGTCTAAGCAACACATAGCAGCATGAAACAATGTTATAGAGTAGCACTCCAATAAAGCACGCCTCGTGGAGAACATGATCAAATTTATTTTTATGCCATGTTTATTCACTACTGTAATTCGGCTTAAAGTGTCACGCATGAGTTGTAGTTTAATAATAAGGCTCAGATGTTAAATATTCATCTGGTGAGATGTTAGTTGGGCTCTGGGGCTTCATTTCAAGGCTAGAAGAAAAGCTGGTATATGGAAAGAAGGAAAGTAGATGAGCTGTTGTCATGAAACTGTGATGAGATGCTGGTTTATGGTCTGCAGCATACAGCCCAGCCCTCACTGGGGATAATGCCCACATCCTTGTTGGTGTCATCCTCCATCTGGACAACCACATCTCCCCAAACGCTCCCTCAAGCCAGTACAGCTCATCCAAAAATCCGCCTTCTCCCATCCTCCCCAAATTCTCCCATGTCTTTCCCATCTTGCAATCGTTCCCCTGGCTGAATTCTGTACCCTGTTGCTGGTGTCCATGGCTGTGGAGGGACCCTCCCTCCCATATTTCCAGGAAACTGTCCAGACTTGTATGCCAAACCATGCTCTGAGCTGTGCCAGCCTTTGGCTAGTTGGCTGTCCATCCACGCACCAGTCTGGTATTCACGCCGCCCTGTCTGAACTCAAGTATGTCGGAGTGACTTTTCTGTCACTCAGTCTTCTGTTGTCTGAAAATCTCCCCAAAAATGACCTCACTTCCACTCCTCCCCACTGACTTTCTTGTTTTCCCTCTTTACTTGTGATTCTCAGTTATTTTTAATTATCTAATCTTTTGTACCAGTGTTGTATCTCAATACATTCTTATGGCTGCTTGTAGCGCAGTGAATTTAAGCTTAGTCTACTGTTCCACTCATTGTAATTCACTCTGCAAAAGCTTAAAATGGCAAATGTGTTGAAAGAGAATAATGTGATCCAGCTTAGAGCTTGATATCAAAACATATTCCCATGACAAAAATGTTAATCCAACCGAAATGTCATAATATCTAATAGTTGCCAATGGCTTTTGACAGCACAGAAGCAAACCATGAAAGCCCTGCAGCCATTTAGCCTAATAATGCCAACTTATCCTCTCTTTCCTCCTGGTGGAGAAATGTAATTTTTATGTGCTATGCTAATTTGTCTGGACGTGTCTGGACACTAATGTTGTAAATGCTGAGGTCAGAGAGGTTCATTCAGCTTAACAAGCAGCAAAAATGCTTATCTACACCTGATTTATTAGGGTAGATGTCTGATACACAGTACACCACAGAAGCTTTGAATGCTAAAAGTAAAGGGAGAATGCTTTCAAAGCTGATGAGTTTGAAGTCAGCTGTAGTATGAGTACCCTTTGTCAGTTACATTTCTGTAGTTTTGCCTCTGTACACCATCAACATATGATCGAACTACTGAATTTAAGCTACAGTTCACAGGATTAAACAAAAGTGTTGCTTTAACTGTTTAGGAATTACATTCATTTTTATACATTGTCTCACAAGTTCCATAACCGGTGTTGGTCAAGTTAATTGAAAATAGTAATTAGTTACTAATTGCAGATTACTTTTCCAATAAAGTAATCCCGTTACTTTACAGGTTACTTATTTTCAAAAGTAATTAGTTACCTTACTACTTAGTTACTTTTTAAAAACATGATACATAAAACCATATAAAGCAATAGACCTTTCAGCCCAATTCTTTTTTTTTCATAATCAATCATATAAAATCTGTGAATTCCACATTCCTGTGGCAGCGTGCTAGGTGCTTGCTCAGATTTGAAGTTTAATATTTACGCTGTAGAAAGACGATTTTTCCAAATAGTAATCCCTTACTTTACTTGTTACTTGAAAAAGTAATCGGATTACAGTAACACACTACTTTTAACACGTTACTGCCCATCCCTGCCCATAAGTAACTGGACAACTGAATGACAAGCAGTTTCGTGGTCAGGAAAGTGCTGTTCCCTCATAATTACATGACAAATTAGAGAACCACCTTATAATTTTACTTTTAATTTAAAGATCACAAATAGCTCTTTCAAACTATATATAATCGTGTAACATTTTTATCAATGCTTTCTAATTATGTGTTTCTGCTGCACCACCACTGCTCTCTCCTCGTCATCTCCACCTCATCTTCTTCCTCCTCACCACGAACCTCGTTTCCTGAGCTGACATCAGGGCTCTAGCACATGAAAACATTATTATTTATCCCTGGTATTGTCACCAATACTTATTGTCAGCAGATTAGACTTTTGACCCTCTCACATCCTCATATCAAATGAGTCGATTTGCTAAGTATCAGAGTCCAACAATGTTAGATCCACTTCAAAGAAAGTTTGACATACACCAGCTAACAGAGGCTAACTCCTGCTAACAGCGGCAAAAACAGCAGCACTTACTGATGGAAAAGTTTAGGATATACTCAACAACTCACCTCAGTATTACTGTCAAAGTAAGCTTTGCTGACTTTCTCAAAGTTTTAAGCCTCCTCCAGAGCAAATAGATGTGGACACTTCTCACTTGGCATATTGACAGCTGAGGTAAACAATAGTTTCTCAAGGCAAAGAATGGGATATTCCACAATGGCCAAGTCAGTGACCTGATCATAACCCAAAAGAGCATACTTCTCAGTTATTAAATGCAAACCTGAAGGCAGAGAGACCCACAAACAAGCAGCAGCTGAAGGCTGCAGTAAAGGCCTGGCAGAGCATCTCAAGGGAGGAAACAGGATTTGCTGATATCCATGGATTCTAGACTTCATGCAGCCACTGACTGCAGCAGATTTTCATTCACATATTAAAAACAGTCCCTATATTTAAGATTGTATGTCTGATTACTTTTGAACCTCAGAAAAAGAGGAACTGTGTGTAAAAAGAGCTGTGATTCCTGAACAGTTAAAGCAATACTATCATATTTCACCCAAGTAGTGACCGGATGCTGTAGAACTATCTTTTAAATTCCGTGATTTGTAGTAACAACAAGCACTTTTTTATTCTTGGTTGTGCGTGGTGTGTTTGTCACTCGTAGTCATTGTGCAGCTGACACAAATGTCGTTCCACTTATCCTACTCACTATATTTCACCCTTATTAATGTAGTTTACATTAGTGAGTGGCTGTTTTAACACCATGGAGGAAAAATCATAGAATAAGTGATTCTGACTTTATGTGATCCCACACTTAATCAGGGGCAGGGCTCCTTGTCTTCTTGTTTTTTGGCATTACCTTTTAATTAGTAATTTTATATTACTGCTTATCATCCCAGCAGGTTTAAAATCTTCAGAAACGGACTATTTTTTACCCACCAATTAGCAAAAACTAACAGTGAGCGTCGTGATCAAAAATAACCCAAACAGGTCAGGCACAGAGTCCAAGTAGCGGGAGAGTCACACTGCCCAGTCAGAAGCCGGAAGCAGGCTCAGCAATCGGCCACATTAATTCTAATTGCATGTTGACTGCGAGCCGTTTGTTTGTGATCTCATGGGCCGTCACACTGCGTGCCCCACCGCTTCTGCACCACCCCAATAAAAATGAAATAGAGTTTGATCGCTGGAGTAATTACACCTCATTTAGGTAATGTGCCTGCGTGGGGCGTTACAAGTGGAAATTTGAACAAAGTCAAAGAGGCGAAGTGACAGCTGAAAGGGTCAGGCTTTATTTAAGAGGAGCTAGATTAAAAGTGGTGCCCAGAATGTAAGAAATGCACATAAGACTGCAAATTTTTAATTCGATAAATGCCATTAGAGTATAGCAAGGTATATGCAAGTTTTTTGTAACATAAATACATGAAAAAGCAAACAATAACATACAATAAACCCCCTACTGGACTGCTGGAGACACCTCACTTTAGCCATCGATGCTGCAGAGTGTGTTATGGAGATGTCGACAGTGAAATCAGCAGCTCTCCTTGCTTACGATCTAATCCGAGCTAATACACCACCTGGCATTTTACCTTCAGGGGTTTGCTGTGTTTACTGCTGCAGTAGCCTGAAGGAGAGAAATGTGGTTTACAAAGTAAAATAAAAAAAACTTTTTTTATTACAACCTCTGAGTTGCCCTTGAGCAAAGCAGTAGAATTAAGTCAAAGTGAACGGCACTGTTGCTCATTCAGCATTCCTGAAATAAATGAAGGTTGAAGGTACACAGTGGCACAGCTTTCATTGAGTGCTTTCTCTTAGATAAACCGCGCACAGATAAAAGTTTAACAAAGCACTACATTATCCAGTATAAAGTGATAGCTGGAAATGTCCCCTTTTACCATTTCTTACTGAAGTGTATTCATGGAGCTGTTGGATTGCACCAAAATGACACTTTTTTTGTTTTTATCCAACTGAAGAAACAGAATATTCACATTTAGTGCGATCTAGCTGAAATTCAATTATTATTATTAAATGGTATTTCATGCAAGAGAGCTAATAAAGACAAATTAAATACTCACAGCTCTCATATTGATGTTTAAAGCGTTTTTGATTGATTCACAATATCAAGTCGTGCACTGAATAACACGCAAGGAAACATTCCACCCTAATCGCTGTCGGTAGATGCCGGTTGCATTCAAACAACACAATGAAAGACACTCATACCCTGACAGTTGGTTATTAATATTATTGCATGGATGTCAGTATAATTTGATTCTACCAAATTAAAAAGAATAACTGGGGAGAGAGAGGGCAACCATCCTGTAGGAAAGTAATGGAACAGAGGGAAGAAGACACGTCTAGGGAGAGCAGCGGCTGATGAAGATGGTCGGGCAGGCTGAGATGGAGATTTATGATCTATTCATAACGCCTGTCTAGCATTTGATCATGGCTAATGTATGAAAACCACCATGGTTACCTTAGAAACCAGTCGCAACCCTGCCATGCTCATGCATCATCAGTGTCCTCCGGTATTTAGAGACACATCACTGCACCCCTGGCTGTATTCTGTGATATGCCAGCTGTTTGTCAAATATTATTTTGGTTTGAGTAACACTTTGCAATAAGAGATTCAAAAGTGGGGAACAGGAACTACTGAGTAAATATGCTTTTACACTGGGGATAAAGACGTTATTGGCAAGTGTGACGTAATCCTGAAGCATTGAGAAATTATTGAGGACCTCTAATGATAAATCATACAGGAGAGGGTAGCACTAACAAAAAGACAGGAGTCAGAGCGGTGGAAGAGTGGAAAATGCTAAGATTTTTACTGGGAGTGACCAGAATGGTATTCATTATAAATGAGTACATCAGAAGGACAGCTCAGGGTTCAAAGATAACGTTAGAGAGGCAAGGCTGAGATAGTTTTTATTGGACAAAGGGTGTAGAATATGGAGATGGAGGAAGGTGGGGGGGTACCACAGAGGAGGTTCGTGGATGTAGCGAAGGAGGACATGCAGAGGGTTGGTGTGCCAGAAGAGGTTGATAAAGGTTGGGTAGGATGTGGGCAGATTATCTGGTGTTCCTACACATAAATGGACCAGCCAAAAGAAGAAGAAGAAGGGGAATGTAATAGCAACGTAGTCCTAAAGTCATGATGAATGGCTACATAACTACTGATTAATTACTGAGTAACTACTGAGCAAGTATGTGTTTACAATGGAGTGTGGAGGAATGACTGCTAAGGATGACAAAGCAAAGAGAAACTGCTGAGGAACTATAATGATACATCAACTGAGCAGATAAAGAAACAACAGGTAAAGTAGTTCTGAAGTTATGAGCAACTACTTTGTAACTAGTGAGTAACTGCTGAGTGATATACTTAATTACTTGAGGTAATAAAAAAGAATGACTAAGCAGCAATAAAGAAGCAATTAGTGTTTTGTTCTGCTGTGTTTGATTTATTGAGAATGAACTCTACATATGAAAAAAAAATGGACCTTTCCGGATTTACGGATGATTATGAGCTAATCATTACCTTATGATTCACTAATAGTGTGTTTAGCAGCTGGCTCTTAAGTATTTAATAGCCCTGGGTCAAGAGTTATTAGGGAAGTACTAAAGAACAACTCATTAACTATCAGACTGTTCCTGATTTGTTGTTCCTATTTCTTTAGCAACTATCCCCCTCTTAGAGTAATACACAGGGCTGACAGGAAGCTGCAAATGCAGTAAGAGGCTCAAGAGTAGTCCTTCTGAAAAATGAGCAAAGAAAAAGGAGACAGCTGGGATAAAGGTTAAGGAATTGTAGACAATTAATAAACTTCTCTCTGTATATTTCTCTGCTTCTTTTTCTAACTCCACGGCATTCTTCCTTTGCCCTCTTTCTCTTCCCCAGGCTGGATGATTGATGCAGACAGCAGGCCGAAGTTCAAAGAGCTGGCCGCCGAGTTCTGCAGAATGGCCCGTGACCCACAGCGATATCTGGTGATTCAGGTGTGTCCTTTGATAAAAACTTTCCTTTGTTTCTTTTCTCTGCAAACATTTACATATCGTGCAGACACAAAAGTATTATCTGATGCATCTCTCGCTGCAATCTGTATGCTGCTGGAATTAATTTGGTGCTCGGCAATTAAAACTGTTACACGTGTATAATTCAGGGAGACGACCGTATGAAGCTTCCCAGTCCCAATGACAGCAAGTTCTTCCAGAGCCTGCTGGACGAACAGGACCTTGATGACTTGATGGATGCCGAGGAGTATCTGGTGCCTCGAGGTTTCAACATGGCCACTCAGTCATGCACGACCAGGCCTCGTGTTGACCCCAACAGGGTAAGACCACTGACGAAGACTGTGTTATACTGCATTTTGGAAGCATTTGTGTGCCAAACACTCCAAAGTTGTTAAGCATCATAGATGATCTCCAGCAAAAAACATCTTTAATTTTGTGTACGTGCCTCTTCTCTTTTACTGTCCTACAGTATATAAATGCTCAAGGTGGTTAAGAACCTGCAATACACTGATGATTTCCCTCTACTAATAACCTGCCTCCATCATTTCCATCACAGTGTGTGTGTCTTAAACCTGGACTCTTTATGCAGTAGCTCCCCAGGCCCCAGGTTTCATTACTCAGAGCGCCATAGGCAAATAACAAGCCGCTATCTTAAAATGCTGGAGTCGTTTACAAATAGACAATGAGCACAGGCTGGGCTGCTTGCTTTGCAGCATGCACCATGCGCTGCTGGCCAGCCCATGGCTCCGCATCTTATACAACTTTAGCCCCACGACCTATCCATTTGCCAGTGGCTCTTTGTTCCCTGACAGCCGCTCACATACGCCAAAAAAACCCACACATGATAATCAAGTCCTACTTGTTTAAGGTCAACAACCAGATTGGCAATTGAAGATCTTTTGATTTTACAAAGCTGCCGCGTGCCCAAGCAGGGAAGGTTGTGCCGCCTCAGACACAGTCCGATACAGACGGTTATCTTATCTGTGCTGATTTGCTCTCACTCGCTCACACTTGAAAAGACGAGCCGATAATGACTTGCTTTGAAGAAGGGATGAACAGAGAAGTTTGGAGGAGGAGGATGCTGATTGCAGTAGAGGGAAAACCGTAGGAGTAGGTGGACGAATATAACCCCGGGACATTTCCCTCTTTTCTGTTGTGTTTTGTAGATCTGCTTCCCGTAATTGCTGCTCTAGCGCTAGCAGCTGGCAAGAGTGCAGAGAAGTTGGCCTGGATTAAATAGCCTGCAGCAAGCCAACACAGCTCCACAAGAAGCCCTTTGCTTCATTTGTCATGTTTTGTATACTCTGGTGGGCCTTTTTTTTTTTTAAGGTTCAGGTGTTTGTATCATAGCTTTGCCTGGCTGCCCCTCACAGTCCCTGGTGGCTGATGACTACACCAGCAGAACTTTGTCTGAGAATTTTACTTCAAAAGGCAGCAGCATGGGTTAAAGCCTCACTGCTTTGCCGCAGTTGGAACAAAAGTTGTGTACGCTAGCTTAAACTTTGTTGTTATTAGCTTATTTGCCATAGATATTATATCATCAAAGAGTTAGACAGTACCCAGAGTACCTCAGACCAAAGATATTTACAGCTAAGTTAATTCAGAAAGTATCTTAATCAGAATTTCTGGCAGAGAGCAGAATTCATGGTTCCATCAATTACAGCAAGTAATTGAACTGAAGCAGCAAACTGCCACTACATTGTACGGTATGATGTTCTTTTTATGAAGTGTTGTGTTAGTTTTATGCAGATGTAGTGGAACTCAAACCTTCCACAAAGTTCAGATGTTGTTTCATCAGTCCACAGAATATTTTCCAAAATTGTGGGGCATCATCAAGATGTTTTCTGGTCAATGTGAGACTTTGTGTTTTTGTTTTTGGTCAGCAGAGGTTTTCTCCTTGAACTCTCCCTTGGATGCCATTTTTGCCCAGTCTCTGTCTTATTGTTGAATCATAAACTTTGACTGCAGTTCTTTAGATCTTGTTCAGTCCACTTTTGGTAGGCCATTCACTCCTGGGAAGGTTCTATAACCGATTCAATTCCGATTCACAAGGTCCTGATTCGATTTGATTCAATTTTGACTCAGACAGTCAGAAATATTTTAATTCTGATCATTTATCAGTACATATCCATATTTTTTATGTCTATGTATAAAAACAAAGCTGATACTTGAGACTTCATCAGAGGTTTAAGCATCACAGCAGATGCCTATGTGTCAAAGTAACTGAGGATAAAACGCAGAAAAACATGAAGGAGATTTTCCTGCCCTGGCTTTTTATAGCAGATTCTGCAGTAGAACAAAAACTGAAGCAAACCATGAATCAACCTATGAACGTATTACCTGCTGCTGCTGAAGTGAAGCAGAGCAAAGTTACAGAGGTGTTAACATCTTTCTGTGGAATCCGTTCACCTGCTTTTTAATCGTTTAGTGTTTTAACTCTTTGGCAGTTTTTGAAATAGTTTCGTGAGCCTGAGCTGAGATTCTGGCATTTCTGGCAAAATACATTCACATTTAAAAATTGATTCAGAATTTTTTAAGAATCAATATCACATTATTCAAACTAAAATCAATTTGAAACGGAAAATTGATTTTTTTTATACCCACCCCTAATAATGGCTCTCACCGTGGTTTACCAAAGCCTCAGAAATGTTTTTTATAACAATTTCAAGACAGATAGATGTCAGTTTGTTAAATCTTAGCATGATGAATTGATATTTGAGATACTTTGGCCTACTTTGCCATACAGGTTCTTGTTAAGTGAGTTTTTGATTCAGTAGGTCTGGTAGTAAGCAGGCTTGGTTGTGGCTTTTGAAATTGAATGTAACTTTACAAAAACATGTGGTTAATCACAGTTAATTCGTGATTTAACAATCAAGCAGGGCAAAATAGCCTTACTTGCACTTCTTTAGCAGAGAATCAGCTGTGTCATACACTTATTTGCTCCGACTTGGACTTCATGGCCCCTCTTGAACTCATGCTATGCTCAGTTTTTCTTATCTTAACCCCAATCCCTGCCTCTCTTTACTGCAGAATCAATTTGGCTATCGAGATGGTGGTCCAAATGCTGCAGAAGGACCCTTGGCAGGCACACAAGCTTGTGTGAACCAGGATGCCACAGGTGGCCCGAGCCCAGTCCTGGAGGACCAGCGTTGTAATGGAAGCCTGCATAAGAAGAGCCTGAGCCAGGCTGGAGGGGAAGACAGTGGGGGTCAGAGGTACAGTGCTGATCCAACCATCTTTCTGGGAGAGAGAGCATTGAGAGGGGACACTGATGAGGACGGATACATGACGGCAATGAAGGACAAGAGCTCCTCAGGTACTCATAGTAAAGCCTTATGAGACTGTTGTGGCCACTTGAATCATTTAGAAGATAGTTAATCCAGTTTAATTTTCCAGAGTATACATTAGAAGCAGAATTGCTCTAAAGAAGCTAAAAATAAGTTCAGGTAGGAATTCTGCAGTCCTGCAGGGTATTTAATAGTAATGATGCATAAATGCATTTTAGGAGCTGTATTTAATCCACAGCACATAGTAGATAATATTAAACTTTAAAATAACCTTACCTAATTAAAATAATTTCTTACTAATCTAAAAACAAAACTGTGTAGAGGAAGTTAAAGATTGATTGCGCTACAATCATCTATGCAGCTCCACAAACAGAAACATAATTAAAATTATAAACAAGTACATAATATATGTGCACCTTTCTCTCCGTCTTGTCATCTCTTTGTTCATTCACAGAGTAAATACGATCCTTTGTACGATAGTCGGCCTGTCAGTTTTCCTGTTCATTTCATCTCATTCCATTGATTAAAATTCCTACTGAGTTTCCTTCGACGGCGGTGTATGTCAGCTACTACTACAGAGTCATGTTTTGCCTTTGATCATAATTCAGTCCATCAGCCCTGCTCTTGCACTACCGTCTTTGATTTTTTTTTTTTTGAGCAGCTCAAAATATAACAAAGCCTGCAGCAAAATGCATCTGATGCAATGTCAAGGAGCGGAAAAGTGGGCAAAATCAATAGGTTTCTCACCCCACTATTATAGCGCTTGGAAGCAGTGAAGAGGGGTCATTTGTTGGCATTTTCAACCCCGGCAGATGGAGTTTCCAGTGCCAAAGAACTGCTGGCAAGATGCCCGTCTTGTCCTGAGTGCCTGCCATTAACGCCATTATCATCTCCATCTTCTCTCCTCATTACCGAGTGATCTCTTTCTTTTACTCCATTTCATTCTCTATTTCCTTTGTTTTCTCACCTCTTGATTTAATTTCTCCAGATTTTTTGTTATTGCTGTCTGAACTGTTTTTCTCTTCTTCTAATTCACTCTCCTTCTCATTCATTTTCTGTGGTACAGAATATCTGAATCCCATTGAGGAGAACCCGTTTGTCACGCGACGTAAAAACGGCGAGATCCACGCCCTGGATAACCCAGGCTACCACAGCACACCCAACAGTCAGCCCAAAGGAGAGGACGAGTACATCAATGAGCCCCTCTACCTCAACACCTTCCATACCCCCGCTGAGCTGGGCCTGGAAGCCCTGAGGAGAAATGGTCTGCCCCTACCCACCCAACCTCCTTCTTCTATCTCAGCCACAACCTCAGGCTCCCATCTCCCGCTTACCATCCAGACTAGCCTGCCCCACTACCCCCTCCCCACAGCCCAACCATCTCCATCTGGTATTCCTTGCCATCATGGTCCACCGACTCACATCCTCCATGCCCACCACACCGTCAAACCTGCAGGGCAACCTGGCAATCCAGGTGGCAGCTCTGTTGCTCAGAGTCAAGCAGGAACTACTGCTCAGGCTCAGGTGAGCCAGTCGGGCGCCCTGTCCACTTCAGCCACCATTGGGCATGGCAGCCTGCCAGCCTACCAGAGCTACGCCACCACACACCCTGCCAGTTTGCTGAAGCATGGAGGGCAAACATCAGGTAAAGCCAGCGGAAAGAAGCTGAAGGTGACCTTTGACAATCCAGAATACTGGCAGCACAGCTTGCCTCCCAAATCATCTAACCAGGCAGCCTCAGATGGTGCCCAGGGAGGTTCCACCAACGCCAAGCTCTTCTATAAGCAGAATGGACACATACGGCCGGCAGTAGCTGAAAACCCTGAATACATGTCTGAGTTTTCCCTGAATGCTGGAACCATCTTGCCACCTCCACCTTACCGGCAGCGAAACACTGTGGTCTAGATTATTCCATTTAACAAACGTTCCCCAATCTTCCTCTAGCCTCCAACAAGCCCAACATCCTCTCCAGTTCCACGGTCCTACACAAAGAGAGAGTAGCACCAACCAAGGCTGCTCTCAGCCCTGCCCAGATAACAGGCCATCTGCTGTAGATTGTAGCAACATCTGGAGGAGGTGGACCGAACCAAGCAGAAGCAACTCAGACCCCTGAACTGTCACTATAGACAATCTCGTCCATCTCTGTTCTGTAGATAGAGACTGTGCTCCATGTCATTCAGAATGTCAAGGTTATGGTAGTTTTCAGTAAAGAACAGATGCTTAATTATCACACAGCAGTGGATGGACTGTATCTGGGGGTATCTGAACTCACTGCCAGCCACTTGGGTTTCAGATTTGTGAGAGGAACAAGAAGTTTTACTAATCTTTTTGCTTTCTATTATAAAGTTCTGAGGAGGAACAATATTCTGCAAAGGGTTTCTGAAAGACACAATCACATAGAACAAATACAGTCTGTTAGATGTCAAGATGCCTGGTTTTCTGAATGACATTAGAGTGAGGTAGCCAGGCAACAAAAGCAAAATATGGAGGAAGAAAAGACAATATAGAGTGGACAACAAAAGATGGAGCACTCATCAATCATATTCAGTGATTTTGCCTATAGGATTATACCCACCGTGTGTTCTTTTATATGAAATATGTGAATCTCATCTCATCCTTCTACTGTAACTGTGATACTGTGATGGACAAAACTACAGTGATCTTTTCTTTCACATTTGTAGTTCAACCATGGACTTTTTAAATTGCTCGAGAATCTGCAGGGCAACTGCTGTTCTGTTGGTTTTGCTTGGCTGCTGTCTGTTTGGAGAAGCTGACTAAAACAGCTTTCCCAGGGCAAATGGTAAAAGGGAAACCACACTGTAAACACTTTTATAATCACAGGTTTCAGTGCTGAAAAGATTTTTATACACTGGTTTTCCCATTCAAGCTAACTCGGATGAGAAAACCTGCTATGAGCTGTAGAGTACTCCAGTAAAGCAGCTAAACTCAAAATGGTGTTCAAAGAGAGAGAAAAAACTACAGAAAGGGGAGGAAAAGTTCATGAAAGTTTATACAAACTGACTAATGAAGACCTCAAGGAAGGAACAAGACAGCACCAGCAGAGCACAGTTAAAACAGACTACTTTATATGTCTATCTGTCTTTATGTTAGTGTGATTGGGATTAGTGTGTGCGTGTATGTTCATATTTTAGCAAGCTACAGATGATCCCACTGGGGGGTAAAAGTCAGTGTTAATGGAGTCGAAAGCTAAAGATCTTCAGTACTAACCAACGATCGACTCTATCAAGGCTTTTTTTTCCTATGTTAAGTATAAAACAAACCAAGCTCAAATCAAAAGATCATTAAAAGCCCCAAACTGCACCAAATGGCACCAAATCTCTGGAAGAGTTTTATAGATTTAGGGTGTCCTTAGCTAACGTTACTTTCTTTGAGTTGATCAAAATCAAGAATGTGAGGATTTATCATTTTAGTAACTGGAACTGGAGCGGTCATGGTGTTTGTTATATTCTCGATTGCTTGGTCCGAGAAAAAGTACAACTCTAGACTACTTTTGGCCACATAATTCTTGATTATTTTTGTCCACATCTGATCTAGATGTTTTTTGCTTCTTTTTTTTTACAGAATCATGTTTTTTCCAGACCCCACCCATATTCTTATTAGACTGTTAATTGGTAGCTAATTTCATTTTGGCTACTAGAAGTGTCAGTGGTTCCTACCCAAATTGTTCACAAGGCAGAAGTCGATAAGCTAACCTTATCTGCTAGAAAATGTATTTTAAAGAGCAAGAAAAAATGATGCTTTCAAATAAGTCAGATGTTTCAAAGCTAAATTTATTCTTTAGCATTAAAGCTAACTTAAGCCTCACATGCACCTCCATAGAATTGTAACTACACCTTGTGGCAACATAGATCTCTGATCTTGCCAACGAATATGTGGCCATAGATTGTGGCTAAATACAGAAAACTTGACAGTAGCTTGAAGTGTATATTTTATTTATATTTCAACCAGGACAACTATAGTCAGAAGACTGTTGTTTTAGTAATTTCTGTTTGGAGGTATGGTTCTATTCTGGGCTAATGTAGAAAGCACAAAGCAGGAAGACTCCTTTCACGTAAACTATACTTCTGTTTCAGCTCTACGCCGTAACTTATACCATAACCAGACCCCATTTTAACCCTATGCCGCAACCTTCTAAGTAACATGTCGTGCACTTCCCTAGAAATGTAACTACATGTCGGGCCAATGCATACCACAACAACTTGATGGTGTGGAAGACCTCAGTGTAGGGATACAAGGATTTTCCAATTACGTAGTTAGTTGGGATGTTGAGATTTCCCACAGTAGTCTAAATGAAGTTTAAGATTTCACAGAGCAGAAATAACAACAAATGTGAAAAGGAAGAGTTAGCTGGATGTGGGGTTGGCTGCTTCCAAAAAACTGTCATAAGGATGTGTAGAAGGGTACTAGCTGAGACATTAGCTTATCCGCTGGGACTGTGGTGGAGCTTGACTTTGTCACCTAGCTGAACTTGGCCTTTGCTCCAGTTGTGGTCAGAAGTTTATATCCACTCATCACAAATATCATGATCATTTTGGGCTTCTAATGAATTCTTTGAAACTGTCTTTTTTCCATGGTGAAATGACTGTATAGTATACATATTTAATGGCTTTAAAAACAAAAAATTGGGCTTTAAAGTTTTAAAAAGTATCTGGCATAATTCTGGCTGGATATTTGGCCACTCTTCTTGGCATGCATTGAAAATGTAAAAAGTAAAAGAAAAAAATTCTAAGCTGAAAAATAGCACGACATTCATGCCCATGATGAGTGTATGTTAACAACTGGCCAAACCAAGTTCATAAAGCAAGTTCTGTTTTGAATACATGTAATTTTTTTTAATGCAGCACAGGGTAACTGGTAAACGAAATTAGTACTATACTATATGACATTTTTTTTCAGTTAAAACTATAATGTTATGTTTTCCAATATTAAGTTAGTATAGTTTTCATTAGTTTCTTGGTGAATCACCAGACAGTCAACTACTGTTACCAGTATTAATAACTGTGCCAATTTTTAACATACCTAAGAAAGTCATTTCTTGTTTTGTTTGATGTAATTTGCACTTTCAGCACCACTGAGTTTTAAATTAATTAGTCTAGCCACTGTTTAACGAAGCCTCTAATCTATAAAGGCTTCACATCTGTTCTTAGCCCAGAGTGATATCGTCACTCTCAAGAAATCTCAAGAAAATAGTTCTAACCCTGACTACTGATGCCTGTGTAGGCAACTTGCCAGTCAATGCTGCTGAAAGGACTGTATTACAGCCGTTATTTCTTCCACCAAGCCATACACAACACCTGTGGGTAGGGGAAAACACTGCAACGCTTGCCAAACTTAGAAGTTCAAGATAAAACTTGTGTAATGTTGGTTTTTCTCAGAGGTCCTTTTGCAATATCTCCTTTATTTAGTTGAATGAATATGAAGAAAAACTTGTAGTTCTTGAACCTTTAACAACAACGGTATTTTTCATTATTTGTGGAGCATAAATATTGCTTTGTCATAGTTTCAACAACCTTTCATCATTCTGCTCTGCCAGAGCCCAGCCCTGCCTAAGCTGTGTTCTTGCGTAGGTTATTTATTTTGTGTATTTAAAAGTGTGTGAAAGTGTGCTTGTCTCAGTCTATGCACATGTAACGCTGTATGTGTTTATCCTCCCCATGGAGCACTTTGATCAAAGTCGCGGGTATAAAGAAAGGATTTCCACTCTTCGTTACTGAAATATTCAACTTGTTTATCCAGCCGTTTACCACTTCAGAAAGCAATAGCTTTAGCAAAAGTACAAGGAAGGAACTGGGGCCAAGAGGTCATAAGGAAAACACATTTTACATGGTACTTGACCAGCTTCAAGAATGTCCTTGTTTCCATGTTTTTTCGCTGACTTCAAACAGTATTTATAGTAGTGCTTTGATGCTGTCATGATTAATTGATGAAGGAGTATTTTGTAGTCCTTTTTCGAGCTCTAATTCAGTGAAATAGAGACAGCATTTAATATCAATGTGAAATATTTATGGCGCGTTTGAGCTTGTTTATACTGAGCGATGGAAGCGACTGCCAAATCTGGGTTTCAAGAAAAATGAACAAAAATATGATGGTGGTCGAAAGAAAAACACACGCCTTGGTTTATGCCTGTTTTGCCCTAAATTACACTGCAGACCCAGGCAAAATGTGTGTTTGAATCAAGAACAGATTGAAGGACTGATGATACAAATGGTTTCAAATGTTCTCAAGAGCACTTAAGAGAATCCGAGGCATCCCCACTCTCCCATTTTTGATCTGAGTCATTGACTTGTTTGTTGACAGAAAGGTAGGAAAAAGCACCTGAAGTTCCCCTTCTGTTAAGTCGTGTTTTTTCCCATCCTAAGACCTTGGTTATCCTTTTAGAGTACCAAAATGTGTTGCGTCTATGTGGAAGCATTTTTTTCCTCTCTGAAGACTAATATCTTGTGTCTTGTTTCAAACTAATTTTGCCTTGGTGTTACCTGCTGCTATTTGTCTCAGTCCTTAACAGGCTTGTGTTCGTGGCAGTTCAAAAGCATGCCAGGGGGAAACACTGCTGGTTAGGCTGATCCTTTTTATATTATTTTCTGGGTTTAGGTTTTTGTTTTTTGTTTTTTACTGCCTCCTCAAAGCCAAGGTGCAAAGGCATGTAGCCATGTCCTGAACCGAATCCTTCAATATTTTATCCTCAAACACCATACAGGCTTCAACAAAGTCTATTGTATAGTAAATATTACATTGCATGGTTCCCAAAGTGAGTGTTTTACTGCCCTCCACCTTCGTATCTCATTTATGACAACATTATACTCAAATTTCTGTCCAGTGTGGGAAAAATTAATCAGATATTTTTTATCGAGTTTAGTAGCACAAACTGGGAATCCTTATTTCTGCGATGTTTCATGGGAATTTTTGTGTGTGAGTGTAGTACACCCCCACCCCCTCCCTACAGTGTCTTTTTAATATTGAGTTTTATCCTTAGTATCAACGATGTAACTTCTTTTTCCCACTATTGTGTTGGCTACTGTACATTCTTCAACATGTTTGTTATTCTAGCCACGTTTTTCGGTTTCTTGACATTTTAATTGCACAAAAGAAGAAAAAGCTACTCTTAGCTACTCCCTTATTCACAAGGGGTTGCCATAGCGGGTAGCTCCACATATTCGGTTTGCTAGATTTTTACGCCGGATGCCCTTCCTGATACAGCCCCGAAGGGATTTGCGTCTCCTACCGGAAATCAAACCAGGAATCTTTCGCTTGTTAGGCGAATGTATAAACCACTATACCATTGTCCCTCATAAAAGAAAGTCATTCATTTTCTGTATTCAAATCATTGTATCAGTATAACTGTACAGAATCTTTGGGATTTCCTCCCAGATTTATCTAACACACTTCAACAACAAATGTGAATAATATTTTTATAAAGCACCGAAATGGCCGACTTGGTGAATTTGTAAATAAGGAGGCGATGCTTTGAATTTATATTGGTCTTCTCTCCTACTGCTTTTTTCTCCTGCTTATATCGACTTGTACAAAAAGAGCCGTACATATTTGCTTTATGTAAGTGTACCCTTTTTACTAATGGGTATTTCATTTTAAAAGTGCTTGTTGTTCCCTTCTCATGTGAAACTCTGTTCAGTGGCCCTGCTTCAGACCTTTGTGGCTGTTCACGTGTAACGTTTCAGTTTAAGTGAACACTGTTAAACACTACACAAATAACAATGGGTGGTGTCTCACTTTGAATACTTCCATAATAGTAGCATATTAGCTTGATAGTGTAGTGTTGTCTGAAATCAGGCACGACAAGAGGCTGGACTATTGGAGCATTTTACCATGGCTGTTATGTTAGCTGGCACATTTTGTTCATGTTTACATTTGTCAAGTTACTTACTAAATGTAATACTAAATTCTTCTGAAGTAATGTAAACACAGCAACATCAGTCCCAGATTGAAAAATCTCTTGCTTTTAGCTTTCCAGATAGCTAGCAATAACAAGGATTGTTGCGCTAGCTGCAACATTTTATAAACATATGACAAAATGAGCTTCTTACCATGTATAACACTTTTCTGTCATTGCAGATGTAAGTTTAACATGCATAAATATCAGTCGATGCCATAATGCGTGAAATATCAATCCCGGGTTGCTAAGCATCTGCTGGCGGTAGCTAGCTAGATAGCGCAGACTGCAAGTCTCACACTAGATGGCGCATTTAGTGAATTTATCAAGTTGTTGAGCCTCTGGTCAGATATCTTACACTAAAATCTCTATGAAGTCACAGAAAACTACCAGACAATACCACAGTGCAGACAACATGCCAACAACACAAAAACAACTAACTAGCTAGTATTAGCTCAATATCTGGCTCTAATTTGAAGATCAGCTGTTAATGCCTTAGTTTCCACTACTTAAGGCCAAAGTCAGACAGGCTGTGCGACGGGTTCATCATTCTCCTTGCAATATCTGATCACTAAGGAAAGATGTATGGTCCCCCACCAGTTAACAAGTGGTTGCTGGAGATTGCTGTCTGTCACAAATGGGGTGCTGCATCAGACAGCCTCCTTGGGATCGTTTTGTTTGCTTGCATATTGTTGCTTTTGCCTGTAGTTTGCATGAAAAGCAGCCACTTTTCAACTATGCTCTCTGTAACTCGAAACGGAGAACATTCACCTTCAAAATAAAAGCAGTGCCTTATCATTGGAACTAAGACATTTCAAAAGGTGCAACTTTTACAATTAAGGTGAATATTTGCCAATTGTGCCACACTTTTGACAGTTTCACTACAGCTTAATGAGTAGTTTGCGAGCATTTGCAGGCAAGTTGGACGCTTCCATGCAAACTGGAGACTGTGCCAGTCTAACAGTGGCTAAAACAATCATAAGTAGATTTTTGGTACAACTCTGTATGCCTGTTGGCAACCAATGTCATACTAGCAACCGCCAACAACCTCCAGCAGCCATTTGCATACTGTTTGTGGAATATACACTCTTTTGCCATGGTGTTCACTAGCTGTTAGGGTAACCCCACTCACTCTAGGCCTAAGTGAGTGAAGGTTTTAGCAATCAATTTCACAGTCATTGCTCGCAACAACCAGCAACCACTCATCAACCAGTTGGGCGATGAACATTTTTCCCTAGCAACCGGTCATAATCAGATTATTCCCAGCTGGTCTCTAAGCCTGGGTGAATAGGTCCTGAGCAACATTCAGAATAGTGCATGTGTCAGAGATTTACAGTTAACAAACAGTCAGGTGAATGATCAACACTATTCACAAAATAACGGTAGGGGTGGTAGTACGCAAACTGAGACACATCTGATTTACTTTTCCAATGCCTACCATGTCAGTCAACCAAGAGAACTCAATGCCATCTTTCTAAATGTCATAAAACTGAAACCTGTGGTCCCAACTAACCTATATAAACTATGTTTGAGAGTCAGTGTTACCTTCTCTGCTTACTTTCAACTCGAAATATTACTGAGCCAAGTCCACCCTCTTACTCCTCTTTTCTGCACAGCCTTCACAATAGGCCCTGATTTCATTTAATTTGTTTTGCATGCTTTCAAAAGGAGACATAGTGGAGAGAAGGCGTCATCGCTTGCTCCTCTTTGCGTACTGTTGGTTTTCAATACTTTCCCCTTGTCCCTTTACCCAACACCGTCATTGCTGACTTTCTCTTTGAGTACTTTGAAACCATACCCAAAGCTTTATATCATAGAAATACCGTTCCTCATGTTTGTTACATGAATCTGTCAAAAGTATATTTTTAATTTAATATAAATAAAGATTGATTCGATATATGGTGTGGTCGTTTGTGCACGTGTGTTTAGTAAGTGTTGGGGGGGCTTTCTTTACTTGATATTTACTTGGGAAAGCACCACTTTAAAGTTTTTATTCTTGTTATGAGTTGTGTATCTTCAAAATCAGCCAAATCAGGGATTGCTAACCTTATTAGGAATTCTGTATCTTTTTCAAATACCCCTCAGTGGGGAAGCTCAAGTCCTCAGCCCAGATCATAGGTTTCCTTGCTCGACACGCCACCCTGCTGCCTATAAATAGAATGGAAAACGAAAGCTGCTTTCAGATGCTCTAATCCACATGCTAACAGCTTCAATAATAAAATTTAGCAGATGGTGTCTTTAATTAAGGCAAGGAAGCTCTCAAGTTACAGTTATATCTGAACATTTCAGAAACTTGCACTGGAGACGAGATGCTGCACCGCTACACGCTTTCATGCTCAAAAGGACTTGCAGATGAAGACCAGCTGCATCAAAAAGGTCCACAGTGTGCTCGCCTAGCTTCCTCCAAAACCTCGCCTCAAATCAGATAATGTGTGGATACAACATTTTGCTGTCGTTTTACTCTCGCCCCGCGCTGCGCTTAATACACTGTTTACCCAAGTGTTGGTTATGTAAACTGGCATAGGCAACATCTTTGCTATGCAAGCGCTCCTTCATTCCACTCCGAGGCTTTCATTTCAATCATAAATAATACAAAACTGTCCAATGGCAGAATATGAGCTTTCTGAAGTCACTGCTATTAATACTAATAAGGCAATGGGGTGCTTTAAGTAAACAGTGTTTATGAACTAAAATCCTCCCCCTCCTTTCTCGTCCTCCTTCTGCCCCTCTCCCCTCTCTCTCTGTTAGTTTCCTCAGAGCACCGAGACTCGATTAGTAAGCACATCGAGTTCCACCACAGTAATTTAGAGAGGTGGGCTTCTACTGCGGATGAACAGTATTTGAACTATCTCCTGTTATATATTCTTATAAAGCTGCTTATTTAAAATCTATATTAGGTCTGGCTTCTTCAATGACTGTCCAGAAAAATGATGTTTCCCATTCGCTGCATAAAAAGGAAATTTAATTGATACTCATTCCCTTCCTAGCACCGAACTCACATAATAGACAGATTATCTTGAACATTAAGCACACTTGCCGACAAGACTTTGCACATTATCACCCACACCAGACAGCAAAGGGGGGAGAGGTCACTGTTAATTTGGCAACTGCTGTATAACCATTTGTCAGTGTATTACAAGTCTCCTTTAAAGCCATTCTTCCATTGAAGCCTGCTATCGCCGCCAGGAGACGAGGGTTCAGCTCCATCCCGGAGGCCTGTAGCAATTATACTTACAGCTGCCCTGTACACCTGTGACATAGCTCGACGATGACAGCTCATCGCCAACAGACTGCCACTGTTTAATTGCAGCGTGTCACCTTGACGGGGTGTTTTGCCCACATCTCCTCGCACCAAGGAGAGACAGCTTTTTGAAATGGAGCCACAAGATTGATGACCCTTTAATATAGCAGCCTGGGGTTTGACTAGTGCTTGTTTTTTTGTTTGTTTTCCACCAGAGTTTCATTTATTGTGGTCAGAAGTACTCTCAGCAGGATGTGGACCCCAAGTGTAAAAAGAATTATTCCATGAATTAGGAAGGCTCTCTTGAAATAAAGAACAATTGCGCTACTTATACAAATTCATTGCTGTACTTATATGCACTTATTGCCCATATAAATTCAGGAAGACAGCTTTATGTCAATGAGCTACTTTCTCTAAAGATTAAAATGGCTGTTTTTCCATTTTAGTGTACTTATTAGGATGCAGATAACGCGTTTTTGAATTAATGCTGACACATTACCAAGACCTTACTTAGTCTATGTGCTGCTGATGTGCTGGAAAAGTGGATATATGTCAATACTGTTCAAAGTGTACCACAGAGCATGTCTTTTTTGCATCAGCCAAAAGGCATACTGAAGTGGAATTGTGTTTTAAAAAAAGAAACGAACAGAGAAACATACTCACACGCCACTTTATTGGGTACATTTTGCTAGTATCAGGCTTAACTTGTTGTTTTCAGAGATGCATACATTCAACAAGGCGATTAGCAGTACACTGTTGCTGCAGATTTGTCATGTTCAGCAAACCAGTTTCAGATGATCTACACTTTGTGACATGGGATGGACATGTTCAACAACAATACAAGCAAATATCCCCCAAACCATTAACACCACAACCAGGCAGGATGGATCCATGCTTTCATGTTGTTTACACCCAATTCTGAACCTACCATTTGAATGTTGCAGCAGAAATTGAGACTTGGCAACATTTTTCCAATTTTGGTGCAGCCAAAATTGGTGTTTTCTGTTCTTAGCTGACAGGAATGACACCCAGTGTGGTCTTCTGCTGCTTTAGTCCATCGAGGTTCAATGTCTTGTTCATTTAGAGATGCTCTTCTGCATGCCTTGGTTATACTGTTACCTTCCTGTTAGCTCAGAGCCATCTGACTGTTCACCTCTGACCTCTGACATCAACAAGGCATTTTCACCCAGATGGATGTTTTCTCTTTAGAGTTACTACTATTAGTTGTCCGGACATGTTTACAGATAAACACAGCGTTTAATTCATTTCTCACACTTGTGCTTATGAGTTCGATTTTGGAGAAGGAAAGAAAAGGGACATCCACACAGACACCACCATCCGAACTCTTTATTTACACAGCCGTATGCACATCACTTCAACATGTGGAGACGTTCATAGCTTGCCATACCAGCTGTTGCTTGGTTACAGTTGTGAAGCTACATGGGAGTGTGAGACGGTTGGGTATTATTTGCTCTGCTGATGTTATGATATTATCCTCTCTCCGAAACATCTGGATTCCGTAGGATTCAAACTGCCACCGAAAAAGCTGCTAGAATTGAATCATAAATCTGTTTCTCTGTTAATCTGTGTCGTTACAGCGCTCCTCTTCGTCATGTTAGTGCTAATCTGACATCATTACTCTAACATATCGCACCTTTTTAACTTCAGATGGCATATTTACATTGTAATAACACAGGGAAAACCGCTTGTGGTGTTGTGCAATTAATGTAATGTGCAATTAAATTCAGAATGTGTGGGTTACGCGGTTAAAGATATGAAGCATAAATCACAGTTATCTCCCATCATGGGGCCATATCTCTCCTGCCGCGCCACGGCTGCACATGGTTAATGTTAGCTGGCAATTTTCATGAGTTATATCCAGCGCGATCCAGGGCTGAAGCAAGCACAGAATCAGGGGCAAAGCCACGAGTTTTGCCAGCATAATTAACCTACGTGATCATTAAGTCTTCACAAAGCTGTAAAAGATTGACTCTTTCCCCTCCGTTTAACCTCAGGCCGGCCAAACCAATCGTGACGGCATCAAATATATAGACTGTGTATGATTTCAACGAATGAACTCAGGATAAATGTGAGCGTGATCCTGCGGTTAATCTTTCAAATGCATGCATGTCGTTTCATAGCTATCAGAGATTTCAAAGGACGTTTTGAAGCTTTAAATATGAAGCTATGGTAAGCATCATTAGTATTCCTCAGCAATCCCTCCAAAGCCACGCAGTTCCAGTAAGTGGTTATTTAGTCTAATCGTTTAGAAAATAGCTTTGGTATTACACCTTTTTTGCTAATTTGAGGAAAAGTTATCTACCCTTCAACCCCCCCACCTAAAGCTAGGTGAAATGTTTATTACTGACTCAGCTGCAACCTGAGGTTTTAAATCCTGGGATCTGTCATTTTCAAACTCAAATAAAAGTTTCCTGTTTATAATTGAATATTTCTTTAAAACTCCAGGCTGCTGTTGTTGTTAGATCATCCCTTTTGTTTTTCACCAACCAGATTGGAAACCGGGGGGACATGCTAGCTCCATGCCTGAGGCTTATGCAAAAGTCTGGGGGAAAAACAGAACCAAAGAGACCTATCTGCTGCCTCCCACTGAAGACGCTCAGTCCAGTCTGCAGCTGAGGATTATCGTGTGGAACGCAGGAGGAGGAACGTGAGACAGCAACTTCCTGTGAGGCAACTTTTCCACACAACATAGTAATCAGAGCAGAGACGGCAGCAGAGGAGAGAGCAGAAAACAAGAGAAGGAGAGTTAGAGAGGAGAGGCCAAATGGAGGTAAAGGTTGGGCACAACAGCCTGAGGCACACTGTCGGGGGCAGAGAGCTGCACAAAATCACCTCTGAAAGGGTAGCTGGAGCTGCTGTTGACTGAAATCATAGCAATACTGTGAGAGGCTTGATTTTATAAAATATTTTAGGAAGAAAAACTTGTGAGGTAAACTAAATGTCATGGTCTACGGTGGGTGGCTGGAGTTTCCATTAGGCTCCTGAACTGACCTGGGATCCGCCCCTGGGCAGGGCCAACTCCAGCTCCTGCACACCTGGAGCCTATTGCAGGCTATCAAGCCAGAGGGATTTAAACCACACATCGATGTTCACTCACTGCCAGTTCGTCATCAACCCATGTTGGTAACAGGTCTTGTGTTTCAAATTCTCGCTGTGATTTATCTTACTAACAAAGACTCTTTTGTACTACAGTTGCTGTACCCACCCTGGCTCACTCCACCTCCGGACTCGGGATACCTAGTGATCATTTTGGAAATCCCTCTGTGCCTCACCTGCCTGCCCTCCTGCCATCACACTCCATCTGGAGCCCCGGATCTCAGGTCAGCCTTTCCACGCCACTCAGCCTCCCCTGGATCTTCATCATCCCCCTCTCAAACACTCCAGGTCCCTAACTGCAAGTAAGAATTGCTGCTCTTATACTGGCCACTTCTGAGCTGCCTTCACTACCTGCCTAACTCCTATATCCTCTCCCCTCAGTGTGACTGTTCCCCACTCAGCTCCGTTCCACTTCTCAGGCCTCGTTCCCTCGCCCTAGCCACGTTCCCCTGGGCACGCCACACCAAGGCTCCACGTCTCGTCATTTTCTGTCTTTGCCACGTTTCCCTTTTTTTCCCCCTTGCACTTAACCGTAATAAACTGTTAAATCATCTACTGTCTCCGCTCTGGGTTTCTGCACCTGAGTCCTATTCAGTACCGGCCATCCATCGCCGTGACACTAAAAGTGCAGTAAACAGAATGTGTGCTTGCTATTCCTTCTACACAAATTTATATGTGCTGATTAGTGCGAAGACCTGTTTTACGGTGAAAACTACGGCTCAAGCAGCTAGAGTCATCACTTCAGGTTATGAGGCACCTTTCAGTCGATGTTGTGTGTGTGGTGGTTTTAATGGTTTCTTTGAACTGTTCTTTTATCTCGGGTTGAACGATTGTACAGAAAACATCTTTGATGACTATAAATATAAAAACTGAGTGTACAAGCTTAAATTCATTTCGGTTTTTCTCTAATCCACACATGCTCAGATGTCTACACAGAAGCTCAAATATATACATACACTGACATAAATCTTTTAGTAAGTGGTGCTCGAGCTTCTGAGGCCTGTCGGCAGCCCTCTGTATAATCTGACAGACTCGGATCTTTGGTACTTATATATTAAAAATCGACACAATTGTACAGCTGAACAGCGAGCACAAATTCGCCCTTATGGATAGACCTCAGGGATCCATGTCCTCTCGCTGAAGGCACTATGCCCACTCAGCCCAATTCTACACAGCAAATTCAAAAGTGTTAAATTTTTTGGTGTTAATAGTCTCCTTGCAAAAGTAGAGTTAATTTTACTCTAAGCAGAGTCACATTCTTTTAATGTAACTCTGAGGTGTAAAATGATAGTAGTTAAAATCGAGTGTTAAAAATGAGTGTTTCTCTGTCAAATCTGGAGGTGTTACAATGGAAACATTAACTCTTGACCTCTTAACTCTGAACTCCTAGAGGGGCTATGACACCAACAGAGTAAATTCACAGACTCCGCCCCCAGCACGGCTCCAATCGAAGCTGAAGTGAAGCCGTTTCAGAACATTTTGCTCTACATATTTGAGTTGTTTGCCATGCTTGGTAAGTCATTTTTTCAAAGATTGTTTCAATTATTATTATGAGCTTTTACTTCTGTGGCTCTTTGGAGTTGAGACAAAGCTGTGTGAAAGGCATTAGCCATGTTGCTCGCTGATAGCATAATATTCTGTTTTAGCTAGCTGAAAGGTATTGTTTGCGGGCAAATACCACAGCCTTGAAAAAAGCTTCCATGTGAATTTTCAGTCAAACGTTTGGTCAAATACACCTAAAACAATGTCTAGAATGTGAAATGTTGGTATAATGGTGCTGCTTGAAGCCTGAAAACGATCGCCCATAAAAAAAAAAACAAAATAAAAAAAAACGAGCAAACAGCAGTAGCAGACGTCCTGACTGGATTCTACGTTAGCATAGATCCCTCCAGAGTTTTGTGCACACGGTTTAGGTAAAAATGAAAAAGTTGAGGTTTTACATTTAGTTCAGTATTACCTGTTGCCTGTGTCCTTGTCTTTTGGGAAAATACTTTACACAAGTAATGGCTCAAAGAGGATTCCTTTTTTTTTTTTTTTACTGTGCTGCAATTGTTTACTGGATTATTTGTGCCATTAATTAGTGTCAACTAATTTTTATTCAATCTCCACACAGGATATGCTTGTGAAGATGGAATATGGGGGAGAGCAGAAGTGCGTTGAAGTTCCACAAAGGGATGAATGAAGGACATGCATATTGTATTGAAGAAATAAGTGATGAGAATGCTGTTATTTGCATTTACCAGCTCACCTATGTCAGACCTTTTGATAAACAAAATTCTAATGAAAGTGAGAACATGTACACTGTTACATCTTTCAGAAAATGTTTTGAAATTGTGGTGCACAGTTCAGAATAAATGTTTTTCAAAAACCATTGCATCTTTTTAGTAAATGTTTATTTCCAAAAGAAATTTCTAGAAGTTCAGAACAGTAAAATTCCCGCTTTTTAGAATGAATTAGAAGATAACTCTTACGTAGTTAAACTAAAATACTCTTTGAGAGTTAATATATAAACTCTTAACACCAAGTGTTAAATTATCAACTCCAGACAGATTTGGTGTTTAACACTAAATCAGAGTTAACGTACCAACTCTCCAAAAAGAGTTAAATTAACACTCTCTGGTGTGGACCCATATAGACACTTTAATAGTGTTGAAATCAAATCCGACAGTGTTAATTTGGACATGCTGGATTTGCTGTGTATCGATATACTTTGGCTAGAAGTTACAAACAAATTAATGCAAGTTGGTAGTTATTATTATTATATAACTACCAAATTATCACTGATAATTTATAGCAGTGCAAGTTCAGTTTTGGTTCACACAGTAGTGCTTCTGGAGACCTGGTGGTAACCACTGGGTGGATGAGCCCATGCAGGTCAGACTTTGGGAAGTATCCCTCATGTCTCTGTAAACTAAAAAGAGGTCATTCTTCAGCTGTTTGAAAATTGCAAAACAAATGGAAATGCATATTGTGCACTCAGTCAGCTGTTGATCCACTCTTGATAATTTGGGAGTTCTTATGGAGCTATTTCTAAACAACTGCAGATTGCAAGATCAAACAGTTTAAAGAACTGTACTTAAGTTATTCCAATGCGTGAACGCTTTGCAGAAGACTTGAGGAAGACCTGAACTGTCACTCTTAGATTAGAGGAAAGTGGTTTGGATATTCAGGAACAACTCAGAATCTGCTGAGGCGCAAAACCTGAGGCTCAGAGTTTTACATCATCATGGACTGAGAGGGTGGTGACCAAGAAAGGATGCCCTTGTCCAAAATCGATGACTTCAAGCTCGACTGAAATTTGCAGCTGCTCACACAGACATGATAAAATGAGGTTTTATGGTCAGATGAGACAAAAATTGAGTTGTTTGGCCACAGGGACAAGAGGTATGTTTGGAGGAGTAAAGGTGAGGCTTTCAAACCCAAGAACACTGTAGCAGCTGTTAAGCATGGTGGTGGTAGCATCATGCTCTGGGGCTTTTCTGCTGCTAGTGGTAGTGGTACATTACACAAAGTGGATGGAATAAATACCACAAGCTTGTTGATGGCTACCAAAGCATCTGGTCTAGGTGTAAATTGCTGAGGAACATTTAACCAAATATTGCTGTGGGTGTTTGTCTGTTTCTGTTTATTGTTATTTGCCAGAACACAATTAACTTAAAATGCTCTGATTTTTAACTTACATATGAAACATGTTATCTCATCATGTGTTTTGCTGGACGTCACCTCTTACAGACTAATTTCATGTACAATCAATAGCTGCCTTGAGTTTCTCATCTCTGGCTGGTAGGTCAGGTACTCCTTGTCCTCCACCTTTTTTCTTCTTTTTCTTATGGTCTGTTCATCTTTTTTCATATTACCTTTGATGTCAAACCTTTTCTTTTTTTTAACTCATGGCTCAGGGAGAGTCTTGCAAGGATCGATATTCAGCACCTCCATTACTTCAGCTCAAGGATTTTTTTAAAGCATTGTCATCCTGTGGAAACCCTCGGGAAAGGTGCGCTTTTCCTGCTTCCATTTCTTTGTGCTGCTTTTTTGCCTTAGAGTCGCAGGATTCTCTCTTAAAGCATCGTTATATCTTTCTGCCATTTACCTCAAGGCAAACATGCTTCTTTAAAGGCTATAGAGTAAAGAAGCCACAGAAGTATGCAGATAGCATGCAGATGTAGATGACAAAAAGCCTCCTTCATTTTGATTCACCATGGTGGTATGAACAAAACCAGTCAGTGTGTTAATTTCATGAATCTGACTGTAATTTTGTGTGCGTGCTTAGTTTATGCACATGACAAGAACATTTCATAGTGAATGAGGCCCAATATTTTTGGCGCAATCAGCACTGAGTATAGACGTCCAAGGATGGCTGAGAATGACCGAGCTAAGATAAACTAGCGATGGCTCACCAACCGGACATAGTAGTGGTGGATAAGCAGAGGAAGACACAGCTTTACAAAGTGAGGAAGAAGGAACATGAGAAGCTGGAGAAGTACCAAGGGCTGAGAGAGGAGCTTAAGAAGATGTCGAGGGTGAAGGTCACAGTGGCCCCTGGGGTAATCGGAGCGGTGGGTGGAGTGACCTCCAAACTGGGCGAGTGGCTCCAGCGGATCTCAGGAGAAACATCGGAGATCTCTGTCCAGAAGAGAGCAGTCGTAGGAACAGCTAAGACACTGCGCAGGACCCTCAAGCTGAAAACTGCCTTTTTTAGTTGAAATATAAGTCGCACTGCATCTGAATAAAATTTTTATAAATGTAGAAAAGAGAGCATTTCTAGCATTACATTATTTTATTAATTCATGTTTATGTTTTTTGGGGGTCCTCTTTAAACAATTTCACTATAGCATCAAATCTACCAACCAAAGGAAGCCATTCCCAAGTTGGCAGCCGACTTAAAGGCAAATTAGTGATCACTTTTCCAGACTGCTCCTGAAAATAATGAACACACAGAGTGATTTTTTTTTTTTAGTAATTTTAACTTTGGCACATCTGGACTTCCATATAACAGAACATTGGTTAACTTCTTTTTCCTGCAGCTTCCTCGCACAAACAATACAGACAAGATTACAGGTAAAACTGCACATGTACTCCTCCACACACCTTTTTTCTCCCCTTTTACCGCTTACTGAAGATTTTCACAGTGAGAGGTTTCTGACTTTAACTTCCTCTTTCCTGCGGTGACCCATAACAACACACACACGCGCACACACACACACACACACACACACACACACACACACACACACAGTGGCCTGAGGACAGAGATGGAGAGCTCTAATTTCCACAGGGCCCACAAAGTCCCTTCATCCCTCTAAACTCAATCTCATCTCTTTCTCCCTCACAAAACTACACACACTGGCAAAATAATCACACACCCACACACAGACACACATATTTTGCAAATGTGTGCAGTCTGGCCATGTACGCCAACAAAAAAACATCTCTTTACTGTTTTCTACCCAATACTACATTATCTTTACCGAGCACAGTTTATGAAGCAAAATATACATTTTTATCCTTTGCATCCTATCCAACTCTGACTATCTTTGTTCTTTTCTTTTATTACCTGCCGACTCAATCACATGTCGCTGTGGATAAGAGCATCAGCTAAATCCCTAGCATGTAAAGAGGCTTGGAGACGTCCAGATGGTCTGTGGCTGCTCAGTAATTTGTCAAAGAAAATGATGCTGAACAGTGTAAGAAATTCAGCAAATACAGGCAGAAAGCATTCTTTCTCTTTAGTTGATGGCAAATGCTGTTTAAAGATGAGGCTGGCACGGCTTTAGGTTTTGTTTTAATGTGCGGTCCCATGAAAAATAGAGCCAACGGTTAATTTATCTTCACACTAAGTGTGCATTATACAGCCTATAATCGGGAAAACTGGTGTCTTTGAACCTTTGTAAGAGTCCAAAAAGCAATAGTTTTGCCTTCTGTAGAGCCTTTAGTCCTCTTTAGCAAGCTGAAGCCTGGACATACATTTTGAATGACATCATGCTGATGAATCACTTATTAAGAAATGCAGAAAACACCACAGATATTCCCAATACAAAAACTCATGAACATTTATTTTCTTTCTTTCTTTTTTTTAAAAAAAGGCCTCTTCGCTGTCTCTCCCCTTAACTCTGAACACTTTGATGTGGCCAAATGGAGCAGAGGGGGCATCTAACCGCCGCCTACCTGCCTCTACTTTCATCCAGGAGTAAGCCTAATAGCCTGCAGAGGGATTCCCACAAATGCAAGAAAGTCACAGTAAGCAATACTTACTTTTATATCCTGAAGAGCTGTGATTTAATTAATGTAACCACCGAGGGAAACGGGCGGGGGTGCTGCCGCTGTGATGAATCAAAATGAGCATGTGATGGTTCTCGGTTATATGGTACCGCTGGAGCATAAACGTTGTCTCATAGGTATGTGTGCGCATTTGTTTCTTTTGTAAACGCGTCAGTGTGTTTGTCCTATCGGCTCCTGCGGTGACTGAGTGGCTCTAATTGAGTGTGCAGCTCACTCAGACAGGAGGTCTCAGACAGTGTTGACATTCAGGCGGTGGAAGGCCACCATTGGGGATGACAGCTGATCATTCTTCCAGCCAGCACCCTAATTACACAGAGATGGAACGAGGGAAGGGAGGAGGAGCAGGGAGAAAGTGAGAGAGGGAGACTTTTTAAACAACAAACAGGTTCCGGTTGCTTCCAATCAAGCCTCCCGTCCCGCTGTTTCGTCCATTCATAATGGCTGCCCCCCCACTGGTGGGTAGAGAAGCAGCCAACACCCCCACTGTCTTCCTGCTCTCTGTGACCACACTGCTTCCCCCACCCGACTCTCTCAAGCTGGCATCTTTCACAATTATACCAAGTCGCGAGCTTCCGTGTGTGATTCGAAAAAGCATCTTCCTGTGTGTGTCTCGCTCTTTCTCTGGAGCGCACACACGCACATATAGAAATGTACTGACACGCACACAATCCCTTTGATGTATGGAGTCAATCAGACCTCATTGGACAGTGCTGTGATAGCCTCGGGATATCAACAGGGCTGCTCTCTGCTCACCCACACGATAAACTCTTTATGTGTCTACAGGCTTTTGGAGTAATAACAGTATCGCTGGCCTTCCTCACTCTTCACCATCCAGTTCAGCATATTGATAGCGCTCAGGCATGTAGACATGGTCAAGACGACCTGCTGAAGATTTAGAAGAAGATTTAAGTGACTTTGAATGTAGCATGGTTGTTGCTTCCACATGGGCTGATCTGAGTATGTGAAACTGCTGATCTGCAGGTACTTTCTGATACAATCACCTCTATGGTTTACAAAAAATGGACCGAAAACGATAAAAATATCCAGTGAGCGGAAGTTCACTGGGTGAAAATGCCTTGATGACCCCAGAGGAGGTCAGGGGAGAATGACCTGACTGCTGATGGGGGGGAAAAGTAACTCAATTAACCACTCGTTACAGATAAGATGTGTAAAAGAACATCTCTTGAAGCAGATACCCTGCTACAGTAGCAGAAGACCACACCAGCTGTCACTCCTGTCAGTTACATTGAGGCTACAATTCACACAGACTCAACAAACTTTGGACAACAGTAGATTGGAAAAGTTGGCCTGGTCTGTTGAGTCTCAATTTCTGCCACAACGTTCAGGTGGGAGGGTCATAATTTGGTTTTAACAACATGTCTGACCACTGTCTACTCATAGTATGCAAATACATTCACCCACTCTTTTTGAAGGTTATTCTGTTTTGCCCTTTGGTGTAACCTGTTCAAGGAAAGACTCATCCACTCACCTTCCTGTTCTGTTCTGCTGAGCCAATGTAAGACCTCTGCTTGACAAACTTCACTATGTAAACTAACATCTTCTTCTGGGAAGTTGCTAACTGCGCCATTCTTTAATAAATCTAACAAATCTGCCAACTATTGTCTGAGTCTGCTTTTGGGGGTTGTTTCTTGCCAAACCATGACAGAAACATCTGCTAGTATCTTGTTGATTCTGTTGGTTTAATCCACAAAGAGCAGTGAATATACAGATCAAGCCCACAAAACAAGTTATTCTGTGACTAATTTCTAAGTAATTCTTTTCTCCAAATTAGACACCAGAGCTTAGGATACCGAAGCACCTTTTGGCCCCTGGAGGCATGCCAATATGGACCAAAATCTCTGAGAAATGTTTCAAGAAACTCGTTGATTGGACAACACCAAGTCCATATCTAAGCTACAAAACAGGAACCATTCTTGACAGCCTTCACAGCCCAGTCATGCACACTTCCAGCACAGGAGCCCAAAAACCCATTTGAGTAATGCATATTATACAGGAGTCTGTGTATGAAAGTATATTCTAACCATCAAACAAATGCAAGAAGGGCAATTGCAAAGCAAAGAAAGGTGTAGACGGGCAGTGAAAGTGTTTACAGGACTGATAAGGCGTTCGCTGCAGTGTTTTCATTTCGAGATCTCACCTTGGCTCTAGTACCATTCTACAATAATCTCCATGAGTGCATAAGCACCCTCTTGTGAATGTTTAAAATCTTTTAGCCATTATCAGGGCCTGCAAACAGATGCTTTGTTGTGGCCTTTTTTTAAGGAGTGGCAGTAAAAAGATTAGCTCCTGTATGATTCAGCACTTTATTCAGTCGCTGTACAAAAACACATATTTGAGGCACTTGTGCTCGATATGAGTACTACTATTGTATAATTCTACTTTATTACAATTAGAAGAAAGCATAGTTTTTTTAACGGTACAGTTATAAATGAATATTTCACATTTGGAGTACTCAAAGCTTTGTTGGGCTTACAAAACATGACTCTAATTTCACTGGCTAACTATAGCAATACTTTGACCAACCAAAACAGCAACATTTTAGGCTTTTGATGCTATAAGAATCAGAATCAGAATCAGAAACTTTATTGTCATTGTCATGAGAACAACGAAATTAAGAATGGTCCCCGATCATTGCATCATCCCTAGCAATATCAAAATATAAATAAAACAATAAAATTCAATAAATAAAATAGATAGAATACTTAAAATACTAATAAGATATAACAGTAAAACATTCACATACATTCCCACACACATGCTTCAGACCGTGCATAGATTAACACAAGAGTGGCGTGATGGACATTTTTTTGTAGTATTCAGATGTGTTATTGCAGTTGGATAACAGCTGTGTTTGAGTCTATTAGTCCTTGCTCTGATTGCCCTGTACCGTCTGCCTGAGGGCAACAGTTCGAACAGGGAGTGGCCAGGATGTGAGGTGTCTTTTATGATGTTTTGGGCCTTTTTAAAACAGTGGGCGTTGTGTAGAACTTCCAGTGTGGGGAGAGGGCAGCCAGTGATCTTTTGGGCGGTGTTAATGATCCCTTGGAGTGCTTTCCTCTGAGCCCCTGTGCAGCTAGTGTACCAGATGTATATGCAGTAAGTTAGAACACTCTCAATGGAGGCTCTGTAGAAGGACACCAGCAGTCTCTGTGTGATGTTATTCCTCCTGAGAATTCTCAGGAAGTACAGTCTCTGTTGGGCCTTTTTCAGCAGCTCGGAGGTGTTCACACTCCAGGAAAGGTTCTCCTCTATATTGACTCCCAGGAAGCGGAAGCTTGCCACCCTTTCTACACAGTCCCCATTTATGAATAGTGGTTGGATCTCTGCCTTTTTCCTTCTGAAGTCTATTATGAGTTCTTTGGTTTTTGAAGTGTTGAGGAGGAGGTTATTGGCCTTACACCATGACGTCAGCTGCTCCACCTCGTCTCTGTACGTAGACTCGTCTCCCTTGGAAATGAGCCCCACCACTGTGGTGTCATCTGCAAATTTCACAAAGATGTTGCTGTGGTGGCGAGGAGTGCAGTCGTGTGTGTAGAGAGAGTAGAGCAGTGGACTGAGCACACAGCCCTGGGGTGAGCCAGTGCTGAGACTCAGGGCTGAGGATGTGTGATGGCCAACTCTGACTCTCTGTCTACGGCCCGAGAGGAAGCTGTTGATCCACATGCAGGTGCTGTATGGAAGCCCCAGGTCTTGTAGCTTGGCCACCAGTTTGTGTGGAAGGATGGTGTTAAAAGCTGAGCAGTAATCCACGAAGAGCATCCGCACATAGCTACCATGCTCTTCCAGGTGAGTTAATGCAGCATGGAGTGCTGTGGCTACAGCGTCTTCCGTGGATCGGTTTGCTCTGTAGGCAAACTGGTGTGGATCCAGGCTGCGGGGCAGGGCTGCTGTGATGTGTCTGCGGACCAGCTTCTCAAAACATTTCATTACCACTGGGGTGAGTGCCACCGGTCTGTAGTCATTCAGGCCGGTGATGTGGGGCTTCTTAGGCAAGGGGACTATGGTGGAGGACTTCAGGCAGAGTGGGACAGTCGCCTGTGCGAGGGATTTGTTGAAAATCCTGGTGAAGATCCCAGCCAGCTGTCCTGCACAATCCCTCAATATTCGACCTGGCACACCATCAGGACCCGCCGCCTTCCTCGGGTTAACAGCCTGCAGCATGCGCCTCACCTCGTGCTCTTCCAGGGTGAGGGTGGTGCTGCTATGGGTGGCGTGTTGCTGCTGTGGCTCCAATACCGCCGGTACCCTGGTCTCAAAGCAGGCAAAGAAGATATTCAGCTCCTCTGCCAGCTCCAGGTCACCGTCCGCAGCTCCGAGATTGATCTTATAGTTGGTTAGGTGCTGGATGCCTTGCCACACCTGCCGGCTGGTATTACTCTTCAAATGGTCCTCAATCCTCCTCCTATAGTCCCCCTTTGCCTCTCTGATGCCTCTCTTCAGGTTGGATCGGGCTGTGGTGTAGTAATCCCTGTTGCCAGACCTGAACGCAATGTTCCTCTCCTTCAGCAGCTGCCTGACCTCCCGGGTCATCCAGGGCTTTTGGTTGGGATAAGCCCGGATCCGTTTGACTGCTGTAACAGTGTCTATGCAGTGTTTTATATAGCAGAGGACACCGTCTGTGAACATTTCCAAGTCCTGATGTTCAAAGATATCCCAGTTAGTCCTGTCAAAACAGTCCTGCAGCTGCTGAGAGGCACCCTCTGGCCATATGGTAATATTCTTTGTGATGGTAAGAGCAGTTTTCTTGAGGGGGGCATATGCAGGGATTAGAAACAGTGACAAGTGGTCAGACTGACCCAGATGTGGCAAAGGTCTGGCCCTGTAGCCCATTTTGATGTTGGAATAAACTTTGTCCAGAATCTTGTCACCCCTAGTGGCACACTTGACGTGCTGGTGGAATTTGGGGATTGCTCTTTTTAAGTCTGCGTGATTGAAGTCCCCTGCTACGATATGTACAGCGTCAGGGTAAGTGCTCTGTTTATTATTGATGTTTGTATGCAGGAGTGCGATCGCAGAGTTAGCATTAGCATCTGGTGGTATGTAAACAGCTGTTATTATGACAACGGTGAACTCCCTAGGTAGGTAGATGGGCCTGCATTTAACAGTCAGATATTCAATGTCCGGTGAACAGTGACGGTCTATTATCACTGTGTTGGTACACCAGCTGTTGTTCACATACATACAGAGCCCCCCTCCTTTGCGCTTACCGGAGTCCACTGTTCGGTCATGTCGCTGTGTGGTATAGCCTGCTAGCTCAATAGCAGAGTCTGGAATGGATTGATGTAGCCAGGATTCAGTGATAAGAAGGATGCATGAGTCTTTGATGAAGTTATTCGCTGCTATTTGCAATCTCAATTCGTCCAACTTGTTCGCGAGGGATCTGGCATTTGTGATGAATAGGCTGGGGAGCGGTGGTTTGAGTGGCTGCCTCCGTAGCCTGGCTAGCGCGCCGGCCCTGCAGCCTCCTTCTCTCTCGACGCCGCCTGCGCCTCCACCCCGAAGGGATAACAATCCATGGGGAGCCCGGACTCCTCGCTATTTCCACCAGTATCTTGTGTAAGCGGACAAATTTGCTAGTCACGCTCTCGCGGTAGCTTACTCCAATCTTGAGGAGATCATGTCGGCTATAGATGTTATTCGCTTGGCTGGTAGAACACAAAAACAAACATAAGGCGTACAAAATTATCCAAACATAGCATCGATCGGTAGAACACTGAGCTGCTGCAACTACGTGCGCCGCCATCTTGAAATCTTAGACATTTCACTAAACATTTTTGTGCTTTTACTTACATAACATTTTAAAGACTATCAAATAACATATTCAAACCAAACTACAACTTCTGACAAGTCAGTGTGGAATGACCTTAAACATTATTTCTAACGACCTGCAGGGTGCGAGTTCAGAAGAAGCAAGATTTTATACAAGTCGCTGTGAAAACGTCTCTCGGCTCCATTTTCCTGATGAGATCGTTTTTTTTAATTTTCGGCCCCAACTGGAGTCAAAAGGGAGAATAAAGTTGGGTAGGCTTTACGGTGGACCTACTCAGTGATTAATGAGGTGTTACAAAGATCCATCAGTCGCTCATCAAAAAAAATGATGCCAACAGCCAAAAGATTCAGCTTTTATGGACTTCACTAACTAACAGGAGGCCATCTCTTATGCAGAGTATTAGCTATAGAGGTTTGTCATGTGATGTCACGTGCACATTGCTTAAGAATGGTCCATCATATTGGATTTGGTACAACCCCCATTTGGTAGGAAAAACATGTGCTCCCTGACGAGTTGGCAAATGGTCTTTTGCTTCCTGTCACTAGGTGAAACTGGTCACAAAGACACTGCTGTTAAAAAAACAAACCCTTGTAATTGTTATGGTGTTAGAAGATTGACAGCTGCCTGTAGTTTGCATGGAAGATGACAACTTGTCTGCAAACACTCACCAACTAATCACCAAGAGGTAGTAAAACTAGAAAAAGTCAGCACATACCAGAAACGGAGAAAATTTGCCTTCAATCTAAAAGCTGCACCTTTTGAAACATGCTGGATGCAATGCTGAATGACTTTGTTACTTTGAAGGTGAATATACTTTCATAGTTTTACAACTGCTCAGAGACTAGTTAGTAAGTTCTTGCAGACAAATCTGCATGTTCAATGCAAACTACAGGCGACTGCAGAAATCAGCTACTGACTAAAGCAATTCCAAGAAGATTTTTGGCAACCAGTTGTAGAATAAACTTTTTTCCATAACTGCCAGCACAGTCTCTATACTGGTGTGACTGGGGCCTTATTCACTTGTCCCCACACTGTCACACATCCAAAAGTTAACAAGTAAATGCCACATGATTAGCAATCACATTACTATTCAACCTTAATAGTTAGAACATGCTAATTAGTTTAAATAGCAAACAGCATCCATAATTCACTATGAGATTAATGCCAAATCATTAAAATGAATTTATTCAGGAAACAAAAGAGCTGACTTTTTAAATATTCTTTTAGTACAGACAAATGCTGAACAACATAACTTGTCTTTCATCTATAGCAGCCATGGGTTTTTATAATTCACGACTTAATGTCTTAATACAAATGCTATATAACAATATTGCCCCTCTACAGGCCTCATGACGGTAAAAGAAGTCAAAAATCATTTTTTAATACCAGGCTGTCAGCGTGGTTTATAGTGCTGTAAAGCTGGCCACGATAATATGGGAGTCTATGGGGAGTGACTCACGTTTGGAGCCAGCCTCCAGTGGCCACTAGAGAAACTGCAGGTTTTTATTTTGGGGGTTTTTTTTACCCCAAAGGGTCTCCACTTGTAGCCGTATTTTTACAGCATCGTATTTTTACTTTTATCTTAGTCAAGAATGTAAAATACTTCCTCCACTTCATGCATCTTTTTTTATGCTTCCTATGCAGTTAAACCACTGAAACACAGATCACACAACACTCAAACACAATAACACAGAAATGTTTTATGAATTAAAAAGCACCAGCGCATACGTGCACACACACACCATGCAAGCCTGCAGGATTCCACTTGAGATTCATAAGCATTTAATGAGTGTCTAGTGGGTGGCAGTGTGTCTGACCTTGCTCATACCCCTCTCTTATTGCCATACATCACACAGAACCCTGCGGACTTGAGCATGACAGGGAGATGAGTGACAGCTCTTCACATGTGAGCCTGATCACATGTGAAATGAAAAAAAGGGGGTGGGGGGGGCATGTGAATAAGATATGTGGAACCACGTGTAGCGACAGGGATGGTGTGGGTAACATCAACAGTTCCACGCTGGCTCCATGTGTGTCTACATGTGTGTGGTCGTTCCAACATAGTTGTCAAGTGCTTGAGCGGGCCAATCTCTCATCTGCCATACACTCAGATGAACTGACATACAGCCAAACCAAACCGACATAAAGACAGAGCGGAAGGCATCACTATGCAGCTCAGCGGTGCAGTTTGTCCTGACCCTGTCTGGGGCCCTCTCCTCTCCGCTGATTCTAATGAGCTCCCCGGGGATTAGACTTTGGCGGCCAGCGTCCCAATGAGGCACAAGAGGGGGGCGGGTGGTGTGGGGACGGGCAGAGGGACAACATCAATACGCCCACACAAAACAGTACACACACCTCGACACAAAAATACAAACTTGTTTTAGAGGGGGAGTGCTGGAATTTCATGTATCAGCGACATACTGTAAAAATCAATTTTTAGCACATCCATCCAGGTATGCAGGTGATTTTTACAAGTATACCCACATATATACTGTATCAGTGCTTTCTGTGGATGTGATCAGCAATTAATTTAATTATCATTTTAAAATCAATTTAAAATTCCTATTGTTTTGTCTTTGTCAGTGCTGAAAGTCTGACTATCATATACAGTCACACACACATGGTACATACACCCCATGATTCAGTGGCTTTTAGAACCAACTTTAGCAGCAATAGTAATCATTTTCTGTATGATTTTATCATTCTCTTACATCGTTTGTATATCCTATTACCCCTTCGTTGCTTCAGTTCATCCATTTATGCACAGCTCTCTTAAGCTCCTGCAAGAGTAGCTCAATAAGATTGAGGTCCTCACTTTAATTGGTCTATTGTTATTTTTTCAGCCATTCTGTTGTAGATTTACTGCTGTGCTGGGATAACTTTCCTGTTGCATGACCCAATTTGAACCAAGCTTTAGCTGTTAGACAGATGGACTCACATTTGGCTCCAGAATACTTTGGTATACAGAGGAGTTCATGATTGTAAGTTGCCAGGTCCTGGGGCTGCAAAACAAGCTCATTTCATCACCACTCCATCATTGTGCTCGACCATTGGTATTGGGTCCTTGTGCTGATGTGCTGTGTTTGGTTTTCTTCAAAAGTAGTGCTGACCAAACATCTCCACCTTGTTCTTGTTTATCCAAAGGACATTGTTCCAGAAGGTTCAAATTTGCAATTCTAAGTTGTACAGCCATGTTATTCTTAGAGACAAGAGGCTTTCTCCTGCCACTGTCAAACAAGCCACCACTGTTCATTATTTTTTTCTATCTGTACTGTCATGAACTTTAACACTTAAAATGCTAACTGGGGCTTGTACGGTCTGAGATGTAACTCTTATGTTTTTATGTAGTTTTATCTGGCTATTGCACAGTCTGAACTTGAGGTCAGACCAGCAAACTACCAAAACCTCTGGTTTTATAGAACTGCACTTGCTGATGAACATGTAATCAACTGTATTTGACTAGCAGCACCTGGCTCTATGGAAGCAGTAAGGGCTGACTTAGTTATTCCCAGGACTATATCATCATAAGATCTTAAACTCAGAAACACACTTTACCATTAAAAAACACATATCCCCCCCCCCCCCCCCCCCCACACACACACACACTTCTTTAATGAATTTCAAGTTCTAGCAGGTTCTATGAACTCATAAATGTTTTGCTTTAGAGCCAATAGGGGGCAGTGTAGGTACACTAAACATTAGCATTCATTTTGCATCTTGTTTGTCACCAACAGGCAAATGTAGGTCCTGTATATACTTTCTTTAAGACCTGTTTTTTTTTCACCAATGGCTGTCTTTACCAACTGCTGAACATGGTGCTGTATCTTAACCCCGATATCCACTAGCTAAATGATGTTAAAATACACCTAAGAGGTAGCTAATGGCTGTGAGTGTGTCACTTGTGTAATTTTATAATATGTAATGTTGTAACATAAAGTACTTGACATGACATTTATGGTAAACTTGCACTAAGCTGGACTACAAGTGACCTCGAATAAAAGAAAAAAATGTATAAATAGCTATATAATTAGCTAATATAGCTAATTATATAGCTACATTCATTACACGCATATTTAGCTAATACGTGTAATGAATGTGTCAGTGTGGGTTCTATGTTGCCCCACACAGGAAGTTTCTAACAGTGTAAAAGCTCAAAATTCAAGAAGAGCTTGCTAGCAGCATAAAACCTAGTTTCTTTGCTAGCCTGTTAGCTAAGGACTCAAATGCTTCTGGCTGCAATGACACTTCCGCCACTTACCTGAAATCTAAGGAGACACAGTGTAAGAGTTTTTCATAACATGATTAGGTTTGATTTTATACTCTTTCATTTTCTTTGATTTGTCAGATAAGAGTGGTGAGATTGAAAATTGTAAAGATTTGTTTAAAAAGACTTAAAAGAAATGTTAAAGTTTTGAATGCAAGACTATCGTCGTTTTCTCTCCAGACTACCTTTACTGTTGAAGCTGATGTAACTATAATTAAAACAGTTATCCATTGGAGGATAAACCTCACTCACAGCCTGTATATTTGTGCCTAATTAGATTTAAAAAGCAAAAATAAAGTCAGTTGTTTTTACATCATCAAATGTTTTAAGTCCAAGAAAGTTTAACATTCCATTTTCCAGAAGCTTTCAGGCATATTATCTACAAACCGCTATCTAATTCACAGTTTTTAAAGTCATGTTCTGTCTTTGCAAGTGACACAAAAGCCTTATAAGTCTGCAATTTCCCTCACTGGTATCAAAGGTTAAATGGTAAGAGGGCTGATCAGGTATTGTCTGCACTAGACAAGCTCATTAATGTGTCACAATTCATTATCAGAGCCTTGTCCTCACCTTGTCAGGTGGCTAATGGGAATATCAATCATAGGCTTCCCCATCACGACCCTTCTCACATCTTTGCTTCGCATCTTGCCTCTGTTGACTTCTTATCCTCAAATACCACCAGGCCCAAACAGATCTGTCTGGAACAAATGTCAAACACAATTCGGCTCAGGAGTAAACACCCACAAACATGGCTGACATACCGAGTGCGGTTCTTCTTCTTACACCTCAGAGGTGCCCGCTGCTGTTGTTTTACAGATGTTACCCAGCTGTTATGCACAGATACAATGTGTTTGCCATGATGGTTTTGTGGACAAGTGATGAACTTTGGAAGTGCTTACAGACATAAGAAAATAAGTGCTCAGAGTCATACGGAACATGAAGAACAGAATAGGATGAGATAAGAAACATCAGACACAAACGAGGTTCATTTTTAAATGTAATTGATAAAAATATATTAATTAATTTGAATTATTTAAGTTATTTTAAAAAGTTTTGAATATAAGTAATTTTGGAAAACCTTTTTAAAAGGGTATGAAATCAATTTTTATTAAAGCATTTAGTTTAATTTAAATCTTATTCATTTATTTTAATTCAAAAATAATAGTGTCATAAGATTAAAAAAGACACAACAATGTTAAATCTCAGTCACACAGCCCCAGGAATTTGTAGGGAACCCCCAGTTGCTAGAGAAAAATGCACATTCCCTGACCAGCTGAGGAATGCTGAGGATGCTGAACCAAAAACTTCCTTATTTGCTTTGATTGCTTACAAATGACCATGGTTGCCAATGTTTTTCTTGGAAAACACTAAATTGTCTGCAAACGCTTGTAAACTGGTTGGCGAATGGTTGCAGGAGGTTGCTAAGTGAAAATAGTGGAAGTTAGTTGCAAAGAGGTATATGGTGCTGCACCAAAAACCTAGTGATTGTTTTGGTCGCCTATAAGTTGCATGTGTCTGTGAAGGTTCTCAGTCATCCAGGTCATTGTAGTCAAAGGAGCTTGCAAAGAAAAGCATCTGGACTTCTTTGCTTGAAGATGTTTCACCTCTCATCCGAGAAGCTTCTTCAGTTCTAAAATCCCTCTGTGGGGGGATACTCCCACTAGGTTTAAATCTGGGACTCCCCACCATTTGACCTTAGAACTGAAGAAGCTTCTCGGATGAGAGGTGAGACGTCTATAAAAGCAACTTAAAGAAGTCCAGACGCTTTTCTTTGCAAGCTCCTTTGACTATAAGTTGCATGGAAGACACAGACATGTCTCCAAACACTTGCTAACTAGTCGTCAACTGATAGTGAAACTCAATGTAAACCAGAAATGGAGACCATTCACCATCAAAATAAAAGTCTTTTCAATTTTTACTTTGAAGGCAAACACCAAGAGAGTAGGATGTGAATGTTTGCAGACAAATCGCAATCACTCCAACCAGTAGCAGCAGATGGCCGCCCAACCCTGAGCCTGGTTCTGCTGGAGATTTCTTCCTGTTGAAAGGGAGTTTTTCCTTCCCACTGTTGCCAAAGTGCTTGCTCATAGGGAGTCATATGATTGTTGGGTTTTTCTCTTTATGTATTATTGTAGGCTCTACCTTACAACATTAAGTGCCTGGAGGTGACTGTTGTTTTGATTTGGCACTGTATAAATAAAATAAATTGAATTGAATCTGAATACACATTTTTCACTACACAAGGCTGCAAAAGGATCCCTGACCAGTCTCTAAACTAAGCGACTGAAACCTTAATTTTTCACAGCCGATCTGAGACAAACACCACTTAGCACACAGTGAGTGCACTTGTAGAGGAACCAACACTAAGATTTCAGCATCTCTGCTTGGGTAGCTTTGAAGGTGTTTTTCAGGTGTATGTGTGCTTTGAGTTTTAGCCACACCTCAGCTTCACTTTACCTAAAAGGGAAGGCAGAAAAAAACAGCAAATGCAAGCTGAACACTCTGCTCAACAAAGAGTCGAACAACTCTTTCTGTTGCCCCAAAAACACATAGCCTATGTGGAGACTGTATGAGTGACAAATGAGGGTTGTTTCGAGGCCGTTATTAAAAACAAAACAAAACAAAAACTTTTTGAACAAACTTTCAGAAAAAGAGGCCTCGAGCAAAACATTTGTCCAGCTTCTTTTTTATTTCTCACGTGTCATTGCAATGTTATTTGCCAGTGTACCAGGAAGCAGATCTTAGCTTACAAAAAGCTGATTTGTGAGCGAAATTAGTTTTAAAAAAATGCCTGGTGTTTATTCAAATAATGGCTTCCACCACTTAATCACACCTGCGTTCATCTGAATGAAAACATTCATTTAGGAATTAAAAGTGTCTCTTGTGTAATCACTTTAATTGGTTTCTGAAGCAATTAAACAAACATAATAAGAATCAATGGTGAAAGTTAGGGGCTTTTCATGAGAAAGCTTTTTACATGGTTATCCTTTGATTTCTCCCAGTTTAGATGTAATTAGTTATTATAGTAAATGTCATGGAGAAAGCCAGATCATCTAAATGAGTCACAATAATTACTTAATTATTACTGTAAATCTTGCACCGGTAATGTATTAATTCCTTTTTGCATTAATGCAGCAGGTTCAGTTAAACCTGCGTAGCTTTATTCATTTAGCCCTCCTGGCTTATAGCTGAATAGATGCATTTCCATACTGTGATATAATAACTAGTGGCTTGTTTAAGAGAAGCTAAGTAACTGTCAAAGGAGCAAAGAAACCTGGAGCAGAATGGGAAGTATAGTGCTTAAAGAATGCCGTGAATGGCAGGTGGTCAGGAGGCCAACTCTGCATTCCCAGACTATTTCTTCTCTTTGTTCTCCTCCTCTTGTGTTTTCTCTCTCTTTTGTTTCGACTTGATACAGCTCCAAGGCGGAGAGGAGTTCATCGACTTGGACAGCTCGATAGCAAGCGTCGCTTCCAGAGCTCCTGCTCTCAAATTGCCTGTAATTTCATTTTTGTGTTTAAATATGTGTTTCTTGTCAGGTATGTGGCGGCAAGAAGAAAAACAGGCACACAGACAGCTCTGACAAGCAATTACACCACAGCTTGTTTGGGAGGCAGATCGGGATGAGCTCTGGTCTGCTGGCAGGGCAGAGGATTCAATACTCCAGAGGAGAAAATGGCCATAGGGAGAACAGTGGTGAGGAAACCACGAGCACAGCCCTGGCTTTTATTTTATTCTAATTCCCTTTGTTGACTGAACATAGCCGGAGTTGTGGGAGGAGATTGTCTGGGAAAGGGCAAGCAAATAAGCCCTCAGCAGGACGCCTCAATTGGTAGTTTGACTAAACTTCACATAAAATTATATTTCAAAAGGTTTTGTCAATAGTATATTTTGGTGAGAAAAGCACAGCAGCCTTGTGGTAACAGATAGATTCAAATTGTAGATCTAAAGAGTTATGATTATTTTATTTTATTGTTTTGTTTACTAGTTTCTGTGTCTGTCCGTGTACCTGCTTTCATACTGGAGGTTTTATAGTTTTCCAGTTTTCAGGAAATTTACATAATGACTGAGGAGTCAAGTTGTCTTTGGGTGAATATAAACCCACTGGACACTTCATTAGGTACGACTTACTAGTAGATGGTTTGTCTCTATTTTGCCTTAAGAGCTACTTTAATTCTTCATTGCACAGATTCAACAGAGTGCTGGAAACACTCTTTAGAAATTTTGGTCTATGTTGACATGATAGCGTCACACAGTTGCTGCATGTTTGTCGGCTGCACATCCATAATGAGAATCTCCTGTTCCACCACATCCCAAAGGTGCTGTGGAGACTATTTGAGTACAGCAAACACGTTGTTATGTTTGAGAAACTGGTTTGAGATGATCTGAGCTTTTATCAGAACATAGTACACTTTGGTCACAAAGGGATGGACATGATCAGCAACAACACACAGGTAAGCTTTGTTGGGATGGATCCAGGCTAAATAAATACTCATCTGAACAGGCAATGTTATTCCAGTCTTCAGTTTTAGTGAACCCTTGTGAACTATAGCCTCATTTCCTGTTCTTGGCTGACAGGAGTGGCACCAGGTGTGGTCTTCTGCTGCTGTAGCCCATCTGCTTCAAGGTGTGACATGTTTTCTATTCAGAGATGCTCTTCTGCATACCTTAGTTGTAAAGAGTGGTTATTTTATTTACTGTTCATATCATCTCAAAGCAATCTAGCCATTCTCCTCTGAAGGCATTTTGTCCAAGAGGATATTTTCTTTATTTTGGATGATTTTCTGTAAAATTTGGAGATGATTGTGCGGGAAAATCCCAGCAGATCAGCAGGTTCTGAAATACTCAGATCAGCTCCTCTGGCACCAACAATGCTGCTTTGTCACTTAAAAAAGTCACATAAATCTTCTTTCTTCCACATTCTGACGCTCGCTTTGAATTTAAGCTAGGCGTCTTAACCATGTCTACATGCCTAAGTGTGTTGAGTTGCTTCTATGTGATCGGTTGATTTGATTTACACCAACCTGACTCCAAATTCTTGGCTTCTTGGTTGCATTTAGTGACAAATGGCGATAATGGTGAAAAACGCTGACAATCATTTTTTTAATAGTCTTATCTACCTTGACCACTTTGGTGTGAGTTGAGATGTTGCTTTCTCTTGAACATAATGTAACTACGTGACACTCTCTTTATGCAAATATTCAGAAATAATGTTTCTTTCTTTAAATAATTACAGTTACTCAAAAAAGCAGATTTCTCCTTGGAACTTGTTTTTTTTCCTTCAGTCATATCACTCTGCAGAAGAAAACATTGTGTTCATGACAAGAGGTCTACTGTAGCTGCAAACTCTGATTGTTTGGCAGATGTAGGCAGTGAAAAGAAAATAATTCCTCGATGAAACTGCTGGGTCGTGATATCTGGAAGAAACATCGCTGCTGAGTTTTTCAGATTTTTTTTTGTTTAGTGCTTTGAGCTCCTCGAGACAAGAGTAAATCAAATCATCATATTCAAGAGAAGGTAGACATCTGAGCAGCCAAAACAGTCAAACTGAAACATCCACTCACATAAACATGAAACTGTCCCTAACAGAAACGTACGCTTCAGTTCTTTAAACCAGCTAGCACTAACACTGCTGGAGTTTTAGACAGGACTTAGGATTTTACTGGATGTGATGATTAATCGATGACTTTGCTGGAATCTGATATTTTTAGCATATGCCAGCTGGCAGAAATGTCTGCTGTACACAGTCTTACAAAGTGCAGGCTATGTTTAAATTGGACACATCACTGGTGTTCAATAACGAGAAAAAAACCCTGCATCCATTAATTTTCTTAACCATTAAAAAAACAAACCTGAGGGTGGTTTCTCCTTAGGTCACCTTTATGGCATGGCGTCTCGCCAAGGCTACAGCCTTCACAGCCATTCTGTCATCAAAGCTTGTATCACTTTAGTGAACTGTAGGGGTGTGGCAGAGGGTGCTGACAGTGGTCATATATGATGCACAACCTTCCCATTGTGCACACATATGTGGATGTCAGAGCCAGTGGCTCAGGAGGTGGCATGTGACAGATGGGCAGGGCAGCTCAACTGTCCTCGGTCGTGAACCAGGAAGTCTCATCCTCAGAGGGAGTCCCAGGGCAATGTGCGGTGGCTCTGTGGGAAAGAGTACAGTTAGTCCATTCTCAGATGTTCCATTAACTTGATTAATGGCCTAATTACTGCCAGTAAACACCGCCAGAAGATAAAAAGCAGGAAAGGGGAGGAAGGTTGGGGAAGTAGAACCAAGCTGGCTCATGGTCAATCAATTACGGTTGTTCTTTTGTTCCTAAAGAACACAAAACAAACTTAGACAGCTTTTTTAACCTTTTTTTACCTGGGTTTTTTTCACTGAGAGTAGTGCTGCACCAAGTAACATCCTCATGGGATGAAAACTGGAGCCAGTATGCCTAAACCTGCAGTTCCTCTAGTGGCCACCTGAGGTTGGCTACTAAAACAGCTAAAATGCTCTTTAGTGAACTTTTATTAACAACCTATCGAAGAAGCCTGTACATAAAATGTAAAAGAAAAAAAAATGTATGGTCCCATTCGAACATATTTAATCAAATGCTTGATTGGAAGTAAGAGGTTGTGACAGGGTTGATATTTTAGGGAGCAGAACCACTTTAGGAAGCGTATTTAGAGCTGGGGAACAGCCACCCAGCGATAGGATATTTTAAATGTTCAACTTTGAGGTCTGGCAGACACTTACAGCCGCTTTAATCAATTAAACCACCAAACGGCAGATGGTAAAGAGTTTGAAGCTAACTAACCAGTGAATAAATTAGAACATTTGGCAACTACACTGGCAGATATTTACCCCGCAAGTCGGTAGACACAAATGTCAATATTGCAGAGTGTTTAAATGGGAGGTGTTCCTGCGTGGGGTACAGGTGTAGATTCGTATGAAGACCTTGTGTAAATTGGAACTATTGATTTTTTTTTAATGTATTTATTTATGTAAAAGTTTGCCGCAAGAGACAACGTTTACAGTTGGTTTTAAAAGCTTTAAAAGACTAGAAGGCCTGTTCATGCAAAAAGATTCAAATCGTCTTTGCATGTATAATCATCACTGGGAAACAAAACCTTGTTCTTGTTTTTCTGTCTCTCTGAAAATAGTATCTGGCAGGAAAACAAATACCTCCAACAAATGTTTTGGAGTAGCGTGTCTGGTGCCCCCTCTGCCATCCCCGTTCGCCGTGTGGGCGGCTCGCTTCAGCCTCTCTTCCATCTCCCTTCGTCTTCTTCCACAGATGTGGGTTGAGAGTGTTGCAAGGCCTTTGCTCTCTCATAGAGAGAACCAAGGAAGCGAGCCTTCATCCTCCTCCACACTAGTCTGAAACGCAGCCAAGTTCAGCGAGGCAGCCGCGACCCACCCCGTGCAGCACTTACAAGCAGTTCAGAGGCTGCATCCTGCTCCGTGACGTGGAACAGAAGTGTGGGCTTCTCTGGTAGTCGGCAAAATAAGGTGTTGAAATGAGTGGAATTGATTATGTGATTTATGTATTTATGTAAAAACAAGAATTAGTGCTATGATCAATGTGTGGGTAATATACGTGAAAAATTCATTGACTTTGCAGGGGCTACGTCCAATTACTGCGTTGTATATATTTTTCCATAACGTGTGCAAAATCTTTGCAAGGTGTCTCTTTTATTTATGATGTTAATGATTGTAATGTAAAGAGTGTTCCTAATGACTGAACTTCTTTACTAAGTTTTCAATTCTTTAAGTCCATAAATCATTGAGTTGTTACTCTGGGCTTCATTTTGAATGTTGTGAGGGGGATTCACTGTTACTTCCCTCCAAACTGAGGTCTTTGGTTCTTTCTCAGTAACATGCGTATAGAATGGGACTCTTTTATATTGTTTTCATTGATTCTGTCATGGCAACCTTGTAACAGAGCCCTGCTTCATAATTGGATTGCTACATGGGACACAATAAGCTTCAGTTCCTCCAGCTAAAGCTGGTGAGAGACGGCACAAGGTGGAAATGCTTGTAGGGTTTTGATGCAAAGCTGCTTTGAAATGTGTAACAAAAATCACATTTCACAGAAGATGCTGTAGCATAGTGTTGTAATATTCCCGTAAAAGGGTTTGAAATGAAAAGAAGCATTACAGCAAATGAAAAAAAAGTTGATCTGTGTACTCATTTCATGAGGGCTTGTACCTTGTGCCTCAAACAGGGAGTAGACTTAATAATTATATGATTAGAGTTTAATGATGAAGGATAACGCCTATTTTCTTGTATATATCCTCGGGCGCGTTCGACTCTGTGTTATTGAGGAATGCTAAATGCTCTCCTTTCACTGGTTTCGAGTTTTACAGTAATTGGGCGAGAGTCAGAACATGCCTTGAAAGGCTTACCAGAACAAGAAAATGACTGTCAGAGACATAAAACTGGATAATAAGGACACCATCCTGTCAATCCAGAGTGTTTTCATTTTAGTTTTAATGATGGACTCTGTCAGTGGGTTGTCACAGTTTCAGTGGGACCACATCTATTTGTTTTGAGAATTTTCTTTGAGTCATGCGGCACAACAGCAACAGACAGGTCTGCTTCAGTTTAAGCTGTGGTTTGGCGATAACTCTCAAACAAAATGACACAGCCGTGAAAATAAGTGTTCCTGCTGGCTGCCATGTATCCTCCATACAAGAAAATATTAGAATTTCAGTGTTTAGTGAGTTAATTCTTCACTGAAAAATCAGCTTTTTATTTATCAGCAAATGTGTTTTTTATACTCCACTTTGTTTTCAGGCCATTTTTGTAATTTGGAGGGAGTTTTATCAAATACTAGCTTAGCATTAGACTGTATATAAGGTTAGTGTCTTTTTTCATGGTGTAACTAATGGCTTCTGTTTATTTCTGTCTGCATCCATTTATCAATAAATTAAATGATTAAAATAGAATAAACAAATTAAAAGTTATATATCTGTTTGTATGTATGTATTTTATTTATTTGTTATTGCACTTTCAATCACTGGTTTTCCTTACAATAAAACATTTCTATTGGGCAGGCCAGGCAGCACTGCTTGCCCAGTGATTGGGCCCAGTTGATTCCATTGCCTGTTTACATCAACATTATTGCTGTCTCAGGGCAGCAGTTGCGTATTTGGTGGGCTAAAGGGACATTCTAATACCAGTGGATCCTGAAAATTATGCTATACTATACTATTTATAATGTTTTCATTTACTCTGTTAAATCTGAGTCCAGCTTTCAGTGCTGTACATCAGATGATCTTATTAAATAAATGACACCAGGTGGTGGATTTGTTTGAAGCAGCATCAGACTGGTTTAAATCTCATCTCACAAACATCTCCCTGCCTCTTGGACAGATAATTGTCATTTTTATAAAAAAAAAACCCAAAAAAAAACCCCTCGCCATTTGTATGCAGATGAGATCCAGCTGTCCCACTTTTTCAAACTTAATGAGCTTTTCAAAAACCTGTTTGACTGTGTTCTCAAAGTTCCTCTGCAAAATCTAGCCTCTTTGGGATTATTCTGGACAGTTCCCTGTCTTTAGACTGTCACGAATGCTCAAGTTTTTATATTATTAACAGATTCTCTGTTTCCACCAATTTTAAGTTTGTTCAATCTTTAAGGCCCCCGTTATATCCTGGATCTTTTATTGACCTATACTTTCAACTGGTCCTTTTGGTCTTCCGAGCAGAGATTCTTGCTCACTCACTCTTCAATTAAAAGCACTTACATTTAATGACCTGGATGATCTTAAAGTAGTCTGGATTATGTACAGTGCAAGACTTCATACACTGAACCTAAATATGCAAAATTTGTTTCAAGTTAGACAAAGAAACCATCCACTGAGCGGAAACTTTAAGAAGTTTAATAAACCACCTGCAACAACTAATAGTGAATATTACAGTAATACACTCAAGAGAGTAACAATGTGGAACTAGAAAAATTTGCATTTCCTGCGAAAATGCAGTGTGGATGCCTTAACGGCTGAAGATATCTGCTGAAAAAAGCTGAAAAAGTTGAAACAAAAAAAAAAAAAAAAAAAAAGATGCCCTGAGCAGGATTCGAACCTGGCCCTCCTGGTCAAAGGGCAGCTATTTAGCTCACTGAGCCAAACACTTTCTCACAAAGAAAAGGTGGAGAGATTGACAATTGTGCTAGCAGAATTTGGGCAAAAAAAAGGGGGTGAAAATTCTGCTGAAAAGAGTTCAATCAGCAGAATTTCTGCTGAAAAGAGGTGACTGAGCAGAATTCTGCTGAAAAGAGGTTTTTGCTGAAAAAGAGCTGAAAAAGTTTGGATTTGTGCTGAAAAGGGGTTAAAAAAACTGAAAATTTTGCTGAAAAGGGGTGAAAAAAAAGAAATTTGTGTTGAAAAGAGTTTAAAAAAAGTTTAACTGTTAAGTGAAAGAAATGTTGCCATAAGCTGGATTTGAACCCAGGCCTCCCAGTCTGAGAACGGATGCTTATCTCACTGAGGTAAAACACAGCTCAGCCCATCATGCAAAATCAGTGACCACATTGATAATGTGTTCCATTCATTTCAATGGTCAAAAGTCATAACACACATCAGCAGAAATAGCAGAATTTTTTAAAGTTTAAACATAGCATTTCTGCTAAAACTTAGTATTTATGCTAAATAATATTTTTTTCCTGCCAAATCATAGCATTTGTGCTGGAACACAGAAAGTTCCACCAAATCATACAATTTGTACTAAAACATTATTTATGATTTAGCAGAAACATTGGGACTTGGTAGAAATACTATGATTTACATAAAATACTTTGACTTAGCAGAAGTACTACAATCTAGGAAAAAAGTACTAAAGCATAGCAGAAATTCTATCATTGAGCAGAATTACTAGGATTTAGAAGAAATACTAAGATTTGGCACAAACACTGATGTGGCTCAAGAACCTTTATTATGCAGTTATACTATGATTTGGAAGAAATACTATACTTTGGCACAAATACTATGATTTGGAAGAAATACTATGTTTTAGCACAAATACTATGATTTGGCTCAAATACTATAACTATCCTCGGTCAGAAGGAGAGGCTGACATCCAGGGATTAGATTACCACGAGGTGGAGTTTATTGCGGTCAGATGGATGGTACAGGGAGGTATGGCATACAGTAGGAGGATGTGGAGAGGTGATATGGTGTGGTTTCTATGATTAAGAACAGGGTATGCATTACAACATGCATACAGATTAAAGATTAAGAAAACTGGTAACAAATTCCTCCACTACAAATCAGTCTGATGCCACTTTTTACAGGGTTCCCGTTTACTAAGGCACTACCCAAAAGGCGCCACAAGAGGGCACTCCAACACAAGAGATGACCTATTTACACTGATGCACTTAGTAAACAGCCCCTACTTAGCCACTACATAATACAGTGATATTACAGTATACAAATTCACACAAATACTATGATTTGGCAGAAATACTATGACTGAGTAGTAATACTATAACATAACAGATTTCCTAAAAAAAACTATTAAATTGCAGTAATTCTATGACTTGGCAGAGATACTACGTTTTAGCACAAATACTATAACAACGCAGAAATACTATGACTTAGTAGTAATACTATAACATAACAGTTCAATGTTCTTGCACAAATACCACAATATGGCAGAAATACTATGTTTTAGCACAAATACTGTGATTTGGTATAAATACTATGATTTGGCACACATACTATATTCCACAGATACACTATAACATAACAGATATTCTACAACTTAGTAGTAATACTATAACATAACAGAATTATTATTTGGGCACAAATACCACGATTTGGCAAAAATACTATGATTGGGTACAAATACTATGATTTGGCAATAATACTGCATTTTAACACAACTACTGAGATTTAATTGAAATACTATGATTTAGAAGAAATACTATTACTCCATACAAATACGATACTTTGGGACAAATACTATGTTTTGGTTCCAATACTATGATGTGCAACAAATACTATGATTTGGCACAAGTACTATGATTTAGTACAAATACTATGATTTGGCAGAAATACTATGACTTAGTAGTAATACTATAACATAACAGATTTCCTAAAAAAAACTATGAAATTGCATTAATTCTATGACTTGGCAGAGATACTACGTTTTAGCACAAATACTATAACAACGCAGAAATACTATGACTTAGTAGTAATACTATAACATAACAGTTCAATGTTCTTGCACAAATACCACAATATGGCAGAAATACTATGTTTTAGCAAAAATACTGTGATTTGGTGTAAATACTACGATTTGGCACACATACTATATTCCGCAGATACACTATAACATAACAGATATTCTACGACTTAGTAGTAATACTATAACATAACAGAATTATTAATTGGGCACAAATACCACGATTTGGCAAAAATACTATGATTGGGTACAAATACTATGATTTGGCAATAATACTGCATTTTAACACAACTACTGAGATTTGATTGAAATACTATGATTTAGAAGAAATACTATTACTCAATACAAATACGATGCTTTGGGACAAATACTATGTTTTGGTTCCAATACTATGATGTTCAACAAATACTATGATTTGGCACAAGTACTATGATTTAGTACAAATACTATGATTTGGCAGAAATACTATGCCTTAGTAGTAATACTATAACATAAGAGATATACTATGGTTTTGCAGACATACTATGTTTTTGCACAAATACCATGATTTGGCACAAATGCTATGATTTAGCAGAAATACTATGATTGGGTACAAATACTATGATTTGGCAATAATACTGCGTTTTAACAACAACTACTGAGATTTGATTGAAATACTATGATTTAGAAGAAATACTATGACTCCATACAAATACGATGCTTTGGCACAAATACTATGATTTGGCAGAAATACTATGACTTAGTAGTAATACTATAACATAACAGATTTCCTAAAAAAAACTATGAAATTGCAGTAATTCTATGACTTGGCAGAGATACTACGTTTTAGTACAAATACTATAACAATGCAGAAATACTATGACTTAGTAGTAATACTATAACATAACAGTTCAATGTTCTTGCACAAATACCACAATATGGCAGAAATACTATGTTTTACCACAAATACTGTGATTTGGTATAAATACTGCGATTTGGCACACACACTATGATTTGGCAGAAATACTATGCCTTAGTAGTAATACTATAACATAACAGATATACTATGGTTTTGCAGACATACTATGTTTTTGCACAAATACCATGATTTGGCACAAATGCTATGATTTAGCAGAAATACTATGATTGGGTATAAATACTATGATTTGGCACAAGTACTATGATTTAGTACAAATACTATGATTGGGCAGAAGTACCATGTTTCAGTACAAATACTATGATTTGGCAGGAATACTCTGGTTTAGCAGAAATACTGTAATTTGGCATAAATACTATAATTTGGGATAAATACTATGATTTGGCACATATAATATATTCAGCACATATATTATAAAATAACAGAAATGTTTGGCCCCAAAACCATGATTTTGCACAAATACCATGATTTTGCAAAAATACTATGAATTGGCAGAAATACTATGATTTAGCAGAAGTACTAAGATGTAGTAGAAGTACTTTGCTTTAGCAGAAATACTATGATTGAGGAGTAATACCTAAACATAGGAGAAATATTGATACACAGACACACATACACAGACAGTAAAGGGAACAGGAGCTGTTGAGAGTCTGGGCTTGGTATATGTAGGTCAGTTAAATTAGCTGCACCTGCTGTAGTCAGCCCTTACACACGCAGGCACAGAGAGAGGTGTGAGTTTTCTTCAGTGTATTTCTGACATTCAGGATTCCCCTCGAACAAATGGCCATAATTTCCTAACCGTAGAGGCTAGAACGGTCATTCAGGCATCGTTTTATTCAGAAGAGATGGGGGAATCTTCAGGTCTTCATAATTCAGAGATAAAACATAAATTATTAAAGATATATGACTTGTAATACACTGTAACTGAGTAGAGGCGAAGCAAAAACTGCCTTGACTTGCGCTCAAACAACCTTTGGTAACTCTAAATCTATATGGAGCATCAAAATCATTCTTTCACCGTAAGAAACAGCAGGCTTTGGTGAACAGTCATGGAAATTTTCAGGGCTCTGTGGAAATCCATCAAAAAGATATGACGAGAGAAAAAAGTGGTTCATTTCCAGAGATTGAAATCTGATGAAATCTGAGCGAGGGACAAATTTCCTACCCTCAAACAAGTCCAACTCATTTCAGAATGGTAATAGGTGAGAAAGAAATTCTTGAATTGTGAGCGTCAGGAGTGTCTGAACATATACGGGGACAAGCCTCATGTCTTAACTTCGCTTCGTTAAGGAGATATGACAATTTGAAAATGCCTCTCATTAGAGAAATCCAGCGGTGATTTTGAACAAACTCTCCATTGAGTTTATATGGAGAGTTTTCTGACTTTGTGTTACTCTGAGGAGATTTGCAAAATATCTATGAGTCCCACAACAATGATAGTGACATTTTCTGAAAGCCAGCAAAAATACCTACGTTTTGATGTATAATTTGTGGGGCTTGAGTGGAAATTGAGCGAGTAGCAAGAAGTTGTTTGGACATGAAGAGAAAATTCAAACAGTTTCACTGTCCCCTCTGAGTTAATTGCATAGCAACCATAGCAACGCATGTATTTTCTGAAAAATCACAATTTTGCAACTGAAAACTCAAAGAGGGATAAGATTAAAACGGTAGAAGATCTGAAAAAGCTGAATCATACAGGAATAGCCAAATCATTTGAGAACATTTTAAAGTTTGAATGGAGTTTCTAGGTGAAAGTATGAGGCAGTAGTTAAGTTTCAAAGACAAGAAAGTTTTAGCAGAATTGTGGAAGTTTCCCATTCATTTCAATGGGACAAATTAAAGGAAAAAAGTGTAATATTTTAAAAAGTATAATAGTAATAAACACCAAAAGTCATAGCCGGCATTAGCAGAAAGAGCAGAACAGTTTAGAGTTTGAACGGTGAAAATAGCACAAAAATTGTGGAAGTAGATCCACGGCAAAAAGTGTACGGAAACACCCGGAATAATAATAAAGAAGAAAGAGAAACAGGATCTCAATAGTGTGGATGCCTATTAAGGCATCCACACAATAACTACACAGTGGAAATGAAAACCAGTTTATCATTGCTTAATTTCACACAACTATATAAAAATTGTAAAAAATGAACATGAGGATGATTTGACTCGGTAAATATTTAGTTTGCGTTTTTTGTTCATTTTTACATGAAGGGTTAGGTCTTAAACTTCTACTCTTTGGGACAAAAAACATTGATTCACACATGAGTTTGTGCATGTTTGGTAGCATCCTCATTGATGTATTTTGCTTTTGTGTTTTATTTTATTTTAAATAAACTTCCTAACAACTTAGCTGATGCCCCACACTGGTTTTTAAAACATGCAGAGATCGGGCTCAGCTAAAGACAAATATTCAGACAGGCGTTTGGTAATTATGTGTCTGGGTAACTTTGTGTATCTGTTTTATTGGTTTGCACTTTGTGACTTTGTCTGTGGAAAGTGCTTTATAAATGAACTTTACTTGTTTTCATTAGCATACCTGTGTCGCTTTAATAAAGCAGGGCAAGCTGAGACATCTGCAGTTTTGGGGTTGTTTACACGTGCATTATGGATACACCTGTGGTGGTTTGTTCTTCAGATTTATTTTAGGCATTCAACCTTTATTTGATGGGTTAGTAGGGAGAAGACAGTGTGTCAAAAGACAGAGTCTTCCCTGCAATGGTCTTCAGCATGTGAAATGCTTGCTCAACCAGGTGAGCTGTAACAGCGCCCTGAACCCTTGTTAGGGCGCTGGTCTGATGGGAGACTGACGGAACACCAGTGAGCTCGAAAAGCTGCTCCTGGCTCTGGTTTCACTGCTTTCAGATCAGTTACAGTCTGCGTTATTGTGCATATAAAAATTAAATCCAACCATGTTTCACCACGTGAATGCTTTTAATATGTAATGACAACCTAACCCTGAAACAAAAGCCGACGCATGCATCCTGTGAAAGCAATGCCAGAAACTCTTTAAAATGAAAATATACTTAAAACTCTAACACATAATAAATATGCTCAAGCAAATGGACTGGTACTTAATGTTTATTTTGCTTTTGTGCAAGCTTCATCCACGTCGGTACCACGCAGGATTTCACCGAGCTCCTCAGAGCGACCCATCCTTTCACAAATGTTTGCAGGACCAGCCTCCACGCCTAGCTTCTTGGTTTTATACACCTGTGGCCATGAAAGTGACTGGAATGCCTGAATTCAATAATTAGGATGGGTCAGTGAACACTTTTGGTAATTAACTCCTAATTTAACCCTGCTGACCACTGTTGTCTGAATAGATTAATGAAAATAAGTTAGCTCATCCTAACGCAGACTAATGCTTGTTTTAATATAATTAAGAGTCTCTTTATATCTGTCATTTAAAGGAGAAGAAAAAAATTAAAAATGTCACCGAGTTATACGTCTAACGACAGAAGAATAATGAAGATTCCTTGTTCAAAAGATGAAGAATTACCACAAACAAATCAGTGGGGTTAATGTGTATTTTTAAGGAGACTTTAAAAAAGCTGCACATTTCTCCTGGAGGCTTTATAAACAGCAGACATGACAGGCTGAGTTATAACCGGTCTCTATAATTATTGCAAATCACTGGACGTCCACAGCTCATATCGATCCTCTGTAAAAAGAGGTGCAGCAGGAGCGACAGCTGTAATTTGTTATGAAAGTTTTCAGATGTCCTGGCTCCCTTGTGGTTATTGTGCAACTTAGTAACCATCCACAGCCCACAGCCGCCCCCGAACGGATCTTTCATCGTGGTTCTTTTTTCTGTCCTGTTGCATTTGTGCAAAGAGAAATGGAGAGCCCAGCACCACAACAGATTGCATCTCACACCCTCGCTGTCCCCTGAGCCCACTCAGCGACCAGTGCCATGCTGCCACTCTGGACGCAGGCACTGTGTGGCAGAATTCATTAGCAGGCTGGCATAAGGAGGTCCACGCTCGTCGGACGCGGGGCCCAACATTTCCTGTGTCACTTCCTTTTGAAAGATTCTCTGTCAGTCACCCGAGTGCAAGGCCCCCTTCACCAGTGAACGATTATCACTTAGCCTTGTGGTGAAGATCCCTGAAAACGAGTCATTGATTCAGGAAATGAAACTACCTTGAGCTAAACTAACTGTGTGTAAACACACTTTGTCGCTGCACACCAAAACAAATCCATACGGAGCACACAGTCCTTCATGAGGGATTTTCAAACACCTCGCTTTGTCACAGCTCCTGGATTGTAGTGGCGATAAATAGATTGAGGCAACCAATTCACAGTAGAAAAACCTTTGCCGGTGCGCTCTAACCTCGTTGCTGGCCACATCAGGCTCTTATGTTTGGCGTTTTTATTCAAATTACATTACAGTCCATTGGCCTTTTGGAGCAATCTCCAATTCAGAGTCTTGAATTGAAATGAAATAGAAACAGGCACTCCTGCAAAGGCACAGCTGCATCAGCACGGTAAGGTCATTGCGGCTCTTATGTTTTTCAAATCACCTCTCAATAGCTGTCTGAAAAAGACAGAGGATAACATCAAAACTGAAAGTCCAGGCCAATAAATGTTTAGTTCGGGGAGCAATTTTTGGAGGTTGCGGCAGTTCATTGTAATCACATTTGAAATATTCTCGATTCACTTTGTTGTTGCTGCTGCTACACAAAAGCCCGAACAGCCCCCGAATCGCTACGCGCTCAGAAGTAATATTTAGCCGTCTGTTCTGCTCCTACAGTTTTGCTTTCAGTCTGGGAGGAATCAAGGATGTTTTCTCATCTCCACATCTGGTATCATCTGCTGTTTTCATGTCCATCAGCTTTAACTGGCACCGGATGAGCACAGTTGGTCAGCGCTATTTTCATCCAGTCTGCCTGTTTATCTGTGTGTCTACAAGTTAGTCCCCAGAAAGGAGGAGAGGTTGCAGAGATGCTTCTCATTACATATTCTCCCTGAAGAACTCCACACTATGTTCACTGAAAACTCTGGCTCCCGAGACAGACTGGCTGACTCTCGCTCTCTTACAAATAAACATGACTCCTGGTTTTCCAAACCTGAGCTGAATCGCAAGAAGGGAGGAGATCTGAAAGTGAGAACACTGTAGCATACTGTAGTTGGGTGTTTTATGTAACCGCTTTGTCTCATTGCTGCAAACAACCAAGTCTTTAAACTGTCGCATGCTCCTGTAACTATTGGAAAACGTAGTTTGTTTGTTTTTTTGTTTTTTTATTTCTAAAACAAGAAAAATTAATGAGGCACGATCAGATTTCTGACATAAGTCATCAATAGTCGTTACAGCAGCGATTCCAGCCTCCTGCATGACACAAGATCAGCTTGGGCTATATTAATCAAATGCATCATGCCCAAATGGAAGATTTTCTTAAATTACTTCCTTCCCAACACGCCTCAGAGTAAACAGTGATTCCCCCGTGCGCCTCTGTTTGACTCACAGTTAAATCTGTCCTGTCTGAATGTAATGCCATATGCATTATTGAGGAACAGTGTGGATCGTTTGGAAGATCAGGTCCAACAGCACCACCCTCTGATCATCCTGAGGGACTACAGAAGGTCCTTCAGCCTTCATGATTACAAATCATGCAATTGGAAAATGTATCATCTCTGAATACTAGCAAATACAAGCACATCAACAAGATTTATACTATATATATATATATATATATATATATATATATATATATATATATATATATATATATATATATATATATATATATATATATATATATATAATGTAGTGCGAATGGTGTTCAAATCCTTCCCAGCATCTGAGGCGCTTTGACAGCTTTCTGCAGGAGCAAGATGTGAAAAAAAAACAAAAAAACACAAATACACACCGAGTAAGCACTTTCACTAGTTTGTTTCCTTGCCTTGACAACTTCCACCAAGTCGCTGAGCTAATCTGACACTTGTCTCACTTGTCCACCTCTCCCATCAGTCGGTATTCTAAACTCTTCAAACCCGTCTCCCAAGAGCCCACGGACGTTCTGGGACCGGCTGAAAATCCCCAGCAACATCATGTCAAGAGTTCCTTTCCTCCCCATACGCGCTGCAGACAGAGACGCTGGCCCATGCACACTCACATCTACACACTCCTGTCTGTCACCGCTTACCACCGGGGTTGCCGCAGACATGCGCTGACATCACAATTAAACCGAGAACGCCCCGGCACTGCACGGTCATCCATCACACGCACCCACCGGTCCCAAACACACACACAGATCAGAGGGAGAGAGAGAGAGCAGTGGCAGGAGTGTCTTCCTGCATGCTAAGAGGGAGGTTTGCATCTCATGCTCGCAGCTCCACAAAGCATCTTGATTGGGGTGTGAAAATAAATTTTCAGCCTCAATCAGCCCACAATATGCTGCTCGTCTTAAGCGGATTTTCACCCCAAGATAAAAAAGAATAAAACGCTTCACCATTTCTGGCTTCCCCCTTTGAGAGATCGGACGAGACCTTTTGATGCGGTTTTGATGACACGTATACGGTAATATTATCACTACCCTGCAGTTTTCCTGCTAATATCCTCCGAGTGAGCGCTCAGTCATGGCGCAGAGGTGAAGATAATCCCCTGAGTACCAAAGAAGATGCCCTCACAGGAGCCCCTGGCACTCAGCAGACGGGCGGCCCCGTGATTCTGATCTCATCAAGCGAGCACGTCCGCCTCCATTAGTCTCTGGCATTGTGCTCGAAATTGCTCTGACTTGTCGGGTGATTACCTCAAATGAACAATTAGGCGGCTGGCTGTCACAATAACTTGCTAACCCGTCTGCGAATTGGCTCACCGCTTTTAACAGCTTCTGCTGCTGCTGCCATCAAGGTGCTCCAAATAAATGATCCATTCTGGAGGGGAAATGTCAGCTCATAGCCCTCATAATGAATTGGTGCGCAACATCTAGTCGCATATACTGTAATGGGATGATGAAGGAGATAATGCTGTTATTGGACAATGAATAAGTTGGCAGCGAGCTTCTTGAAGACATCAGTTTTTTAGTGGGTACGTTTCTGGTTAGTCATTTCAGGGCAGATTTGAATTATTAATTAGGGCTTCTGTGTGCATGTGCCACGCTGGTTTGTTGCTATTTAAGTGAATGCAAAATGCAGGGGTGAACAAATGCATTGACCTTCATGGCGGCACTCCCCATTTGCAGGAGTCAAGAGAGCTTCACTGATCTCACTGTGGAGAGAGTGAGCCACAGATACTGTCTTTTTCCATTCCCTCCAACCTCCACCTCTTCAGAACCTGCAGCCCACTGTGCATACATTGCAGCTCAATTGCCGACAGGTCAGGGAGTCAGTTGTGATGCGATTGTAGCCCTAAGCCTCTTGCCTCAAGCAAAAATAGGGTGCAGTTATAACAGTTACAAAGATCTTGCCAGTCACTGCTTTGTAATTCCACACCGTCATTCATATATATATAGATAGATAGATAGATAGATAGATAGATAGATAGATAGAAAGACAGTTATTTTTGAAATTGGGGTCTTCATTTCATTTTGTATTTTACAACTAATGTATAATAGTAGAGGATCGTTTCCCAGGTGGGGACGAATCCCAACATAACTCACTGTCTATCGGTCTATCAGTGTGCTGGCAACATGCACTAATTCAAAACATGCTGAACCTTGCTTCAAGGGGAGCCAGTGAACGAAGCCTGTGGCAATGGGCTGTTTGATGAGTACAGATGAGTGAAAACATTCTGAGTGACCCTGCCTCATATACAGCTGGTCTTCACTGTCCACTAAACCGGCCTCGACCAGCAGAGGCACTGACACTGAATGCAAACAATTTAACTTTTTTTTAATAGTGTTTTTTCTTATAATTTACTCACTTTATAATCAAGGAACTGACCCCACAGCCCATTCGTTCATTCAGTGGGCTGGTTTCAGTCATTATGCAAATGTACTGTTTATAAGGTTGGAAACCTGCAGTCAGCTGAGACTGAAGAGGTCACTTGGATGAGTGACGAAAAGTTTCTCCCACTGAAAACGCTACGTCCAGATGAACAGAATCAACCCTTTTGGACTCACTTTATTAACTTATGTGTGGCACAGTGGTGCAGCATTTAGCACTGTACTTTATGTCCTGTGGTAGACTGGAGAAATATCCAGGATGTACACTGCTTTTTGCCCCATGACAGATGGGATAGGCTTCAGCCCCACCTTGCAATCCTGAGTTAGACAACCATAAGAACATGGATGGATAGATGGATAAGAAAGACCTCTGTGATGGAAAATGCAAAACACTTCACATCGTTAATTCAGTTGTGCTCACTTCATTTATGTCTTGTTTGTGCTGTGAGGCTGTGTAATGTTATTGTCGGTGTTTGTGAGGCCAAGAACAGTGTAAAGGTTTAGTTATCAACAGGCCACCATGACTCAGACTCCTGTACCAATTAGTGGCTCCTGTCAGTGTTTTTGTTCCCGGCTATTGTTCAAATGTTAATAAACCCAGTGTTCGTGTAACAGTGCGGTGTATGGGGCACAGGGATGCAACAGTGAGATCACTGTTTCTTAACACGTAACAGAAATATTGTGTAGGTGGACTCTTTGTGGAAAAACAACAAAAAAGAAATCTAGACCCTTTATGAAGGCATTTGTTCTTTAGTTATATTCATCCAAAAATTTGCTTAACTAACCTCTCCTGCTTCTGTGTACTATAATAAAATTCCTTACGTACTGCACACTCTAACAAGGCAGTTGATTTGGAGGTCAACGGAAGTAAAAATCCCATTTATATTCACCACAGGGGTTTTGATTATGAGCCATAATATTGTAAGCCTCAAAAGCAGAGTCACGAGGAGGTACGACAGTGAAACAGTGGTATGTACTTCTCTAGAAAAGTCTGTATAAAAACCTTGTTTTAAGAAAATAATGTGATTTACTGGCAATGCTGTGGAACGGAACCACTTTATCCACCAGGACCACAGATTTTTGTTTTGTTTTGTTTTGTTTTTGTAGCGAACGTTGAGTTTTTTTTTTTCGTTTTTTTTTGTGTCCCGTTTGGATCTTTAGCCATCAGAATTGTTGTCTTAAGGCCAAGAAAGATGCCAAGCGGATTTATTTTACCAAGTGGATCATCATGGCCTTGCCATATTGGTCCATTTGATTGACCTTTATTATAATTATGAATTTATTTTATTTTCGGTTGCTACAAACGGGACAGACATGACTGGGGGATAGGACAGGGAGAAAGAATGAAAGAAAGAGAGGGAGAGAAAGAAAACCAAAGGGGAGAAGAGACGGTTTTGTCTCTTGTGGTTTTGTAGACACGTGACGGTAAGGTTGATGGAAAAATTATTGGTAAAGCACCTGTGGAGAAAAGTGGAGTGTATGGTTACTGTAGAGCTCTATAACTTACCCTCTTAAGTTGACGTCTTTCAAGTTATGCCAACTTGTTGAATTTTACACTGCACCAAACCTATGAAGTTTCCTTATTCTATCGGCATTAGCAGCAGATTCTTTATTTCCTAGAAGCTGTAGTCATCGTAATTTGTATTTGTAATGACACAGCCTTGGTGCAACAGACTGAAAGGCTCTGTCCCCATGTACAGCCATGGTCAGTGTAATTTAAGACCAACAACAGTAACAACATATAGAAAGGTTAAAAAAAAAAAACAACTGTACTTACTGTCATCAGTCACTGTTACAAAAGAAATTAGAATTATTATGCTTTGATAAGAATAGTGTCAACACAATCTTATTAAACACTCTAATATTAGAAACATTCAAAACTGGCATGTGAACTGAAAAAGTGAATACAGCAAATTGTGCGCTCGGAAGTTCACAGAGATGTAGATGTTCAAAAATGATCTGCGTAACCTCACAACTCCCGCTAATGACAGCTACAGCGGCACCACCACTGAGGCATGCTCCCAAATTGACTCCTAAATGAAGATTTCAGTGTAGTTGCTTGGCTACAGAGAGGTTCAACGCAACAAGAACAAACAGGCATTTTCAATCGTGACCTTTCATGTGCACCACTGTTAGAAGATAAACAGCCTTTTAAAAACAAAATCCAGAAGAACTACAAAACATTTGATGGTTCAAGGTTTCACCTGCACAAATTTGTTGCTTTTGTTGTACTTATGTTCTTCTAAATAAGGGTTTTGTAGTGATGGGGATATTTAAAGGTGTTGGGGAAAGTGTAGTGGCTGCTAAATGTCCTCAGTACACTCCTGCCATAGGACACTGACATCTCTTATTGATGTTTCTGCTAATACTTTATTTTTGTGTATTTGTTTCATTTGTAATTGTGTGAAAAGAAACTTTCTCATTGAGTTTTTCATGACACTGTTTCAGACACATCCTAAAATAAACCTTGGTGCAATAACCCAAAGATCTTTTGTTCTGACACCAAAATGACTTTATGTTTTTCAGAAAGAAGTCTTAGCTCTACTTTTTTATTTTATTTTAAAATACATCAAACTATTTCCAAATAAAAATCTACCACAATAAAGTCAAATAAATGGTGGATCTAAGTTTCAGGGCAAGGATACAGCATAAAACCAAAGTATAGGGACATTAATTTGTCATCTGGTGTGATATGTATAATTCTAGGGTGATTTATAGTCATGACGACTCAGGTTATTTGTCTTTTACATTTCCCTTTTCATCACAAGTGCAACACAGGATCACTATTCGTCACTGTGTTGCCCATCGCTCTCCCCAATCCTCCAGCTCTGAACTGGGAGAAAATCTGGTCTGCACCGATTTTCCAGCCACGGTGGGAAAGTCATCAGAAGCCTCAGCCATTGGTTCCGGACACATCTGAATGAGGCGTAGACATCCACTAGAAATGTAATCTCTATGTGTGTGCAGCTATGTGAGTATGTCTGTTTCTACCTCTCAGCCAACTCGAGGAGAGCCCCCGCAAGGAAATCCTGCATCAGTTCAGACCAGATTACCGATCAGAGTGTGACCAATGTCAGAAAGCCGAGAGCATAGTAATGCGGCCTAATGGTGAGACTAGCCCGGGACTCTTTAATGGTAATGAATACACAATGGCGGCCCAAGGCAGGATGAGAGGGAGGGTTGGGTTGAGGGAGTCGTGACCAGACTTGAGAGGAGGGAGAGATAACCACACTGTGTGGGAAAGGAGAAGAAGGTGTAATATTTATTGTGTAGTTCAGGGGAGCTGACAAAATAACAGAAACATGTAACCAATCCCAAGCTTACTGTTTGTTTTTTACCTCTGTATTTCGACCACAGCATATTGCAAATCAAACAATAAAAACTTCATTACCCTCTCCAAATCTGGCATGTTATTTTACCTGTTAACAAGCAGCAGTGGATGTCCCAGATGTTGCAAACTTGTGCTGCGGAGGCAGACGTTTTTACAAAACCGCAGTTGTTTGAGTGGAAAACCAAAAATGTCAGATGTGTGAAGATATTTTCTGGATATTTTTGTAGGAAATTATAATATTTCTGTTTGATGAGCAATGCAGCCATAGAAGCATTAGGTGTTAAGCATTGGGTTGAACACATAGCACGATCCGATATCATTGCATTGCTGTACTTCCTAGATCAACAAAACTAATGTGGGTCTAGGTTCAAGTGACCAGTCACGTTGTAATGATGTCATAGTTTTACAACATGGAAACACTATGAAGCCACACAACAAACCCTAACCCCAACACCTTAACTCTAATTACAGCCCTGTAACCCTAACTCTATCCATGATCACATCCTAACCCCCAACTCTAACCCTGACCCCACACGCCCCCTTTTTTCCTGAGTGGACATCAGCAGGTTTTTCTCAAAGCTATGACACCACAGGAACGTGATTGGTCAGATGCAGTGTTGATACAGGAACAACACAAACAACACAACACAAACACGAGGATATCAGATAGACCTTAACATATATATTACATACTGTAGCTTCAGTGAAGCGTTGGAATCTAAATCGGAAGATTGTATAAATGAAACTGTGAGATAAGAGTGCATTGATACATGCATTTAACAACTTACTGTAGCTAGTGAAGTACAAACATAAAGGGAGGCTGTTTGGCGGGAGGTGGAGCGGGTTAAAGGACATCGTTTCACATATTTTTCACTTTTACAACTGCAGATTCAATGTTAAAGTCTGCCGTCTGCATTCTAATAAACCTTCAGTGCAGCTGCTGGTTTGCATACTCTCGGTGGTATTAAAATCAATTTGCATTGGCACGATGCACTTTAAACAAAGAAATGAAAAGGACACAAATTTGGCTGTGAGCTCCTTCCATACTGTGTGTAAACAAACAGGAACCTGCTGCGCCCACCACAAAGATGCAAAAACAAACTCAAAGGCCTTGGAAAACAGAGTTTTACTTCAGAGCAGATATTTTGAAGGGGAAACATTTACAGCAAAATGTAGTAACACCAAATGTTTCTGTTTTAGTGAAATTAACTATCCTGCTTTCCCCAGAGAGATTCAATAGCATGACACAGCTGCAAGTGCATCTAAAGAATTCAGTGAACAAGTTCAGGAGTTTACAAGAATAATGAATGTTCACCAAGATCTTCTCAGAGTGCCAAACCATAAACTCAGTGTGCAGGAGCTTAGATTCAGGTAAGTCCTTCAACTTTCCCTCCGGGGTGAGCTTTCAGTTCCCAGATCCCAGGGAGTTCTAGATAATGTTCTAGATAATGGGTCAGGCAGGTAGGTTTTCCACGCAGGCCAATGGGAAGACAGACAGGTAGGTGCTACAAGCAGATTAATACATAAGCAGATACATTTCAAAGTAGCAATGAGGCCTGGGCTGTAGTACCAGAGAAGAGCCGTGCCAGTGAGTGGGAATGGAAAACAGGTGCATCTGCTTGAATCCACGCCCACTGCTGGTAAGAGGTAAACACACACATGGACACAGCGATGTACACATGTACTACTTACAGAGAGACAGACAGAGTAATTAGAAGAGCAAAAAGATGGAATTCACACCTGGAGGACGGGGAGGCAATGACACGAGTGTATAAAAATGCCTCAGATTGTGTTTAAAATCTTAATTTGCTGAATGCACAAAGTAACAACAGCAATATTTCTCTCAGGTGCAGAAGCAGAAAATGAAATTAAAATACTGAAGTGCCGCAGTACCTAATTATTACCTTGTAAATACCTAGTAAATACTAAGTACTTACTACGGAAGGAATCTACACGGAACTCAGAACCAAGTCTCAGTGAAACATAAGACCAGCGTCCAACACAAGCTACAATATTAGTTATATGCTAGTTTTTTGTTTGTACGTCTTATCTGTCTCACGAAATACAGTGAAAAGGTTAAATTAAAGAAAAATAGCTGCACAACTTGAATGTTATTCCTGGTATGGACACTACAGAATGGTTGTTACAATTATGAACTGTTTACCCTGGAAATGTATTTTCTTTTGGCAAATTTGGGAAATGTAATTATTTTCATGTACAGATAAATGTGATGTAAGTTTGAGTTCTGTGGACCTGGTGGCCCCCTCCAAAAACCAGATCGAAGATCATCTTTAAAACTTGCTTTTGGGCAACTTTTTGTGATATTTATCTTAAAATGTGCAATATAACGACAGTTTGGAGGCTATTTGTACTCATAAGCAATCAATAAAATGAACAAACAATCAAGAAAACCAGCATCGCGGAGCATGACGTCCGAGCGGCATTGAGGAGAGTGAACACAAGGAAAGCGGCGGGGCCAGACGGCATCACTGGCCGTCTGCTGCGCTGCTGTGCTGACCAGCTAGCAGGTGTGTTCACTTACATCTTCAATGAGTCCCTGGTGAAGTCTGTGGTCCCCACATGCTTCAAAAGATCCACCATCATCCCTGTGCCCAAGAACAGCAAACCCTCATCCCTGAACGATTACCGGCCAGTTGCACTGACCTCGGTAGTAATGAAGGTGTTTGAGAGGCTGCTGAAGAACATCATCTCCTCCTCCATCCCAGACACCACAGATCCGCTGCAGTTCGCCTACAGATCCAACAGATCCACAGAGGATGCCATCGCTCACGTCCTACACACCACTCTCAGCCACGTGGACAAGAAACAGGGTAACAGCGAATGCTGTTTGTTGATTACAGTTCAGCGTTTAACACAATAGTGCCCTGCAGACTGTTCACAAAGCTCAGGGATCTGGGACTTAACAGCCGTCTGTGTGCATGGGTGTTGGACTTCCTCACTGGCAGAACTCAGGTGGTGAGGGTGGGCAGGTGCTTCTCCAACAGCATCACCATCAACACAGAAGCACCTCAGGGATGTGTCCTCTCGCCACTGCTCTACTCCCTCTACACTTCAGACTGTGTGGCCACCCATGGCTCCAACACCATTGTGAAGTTTGCTGACGACACAGTGGTGTTGGGTGCCATCTCCAACAACGATGAGGCGGCCTACATGGATGAAGTGAAGAATCTGGCATCGTGGTGCCAGGACAACCACCTCCAGCTGAACGTCAGCAAGACCAAGGAGCTGGTGGTGGACTTCAGAAGGGGTCAGCACAGAGACTACAAGCCCATCATCATCAATGGAGCTCCAGTGGAGAGGGTGCAGTCCTTCAAGTATCTTGGTGTCCACATCTCCTCAGACCTGACATGGGCTGCCCACATTCAGGTCCAGACCAAAAAGGCCAGGCAGCGCCTGTATCACCTACGACAACTGAGGAAGTTCAGGGTCTCTCCAAAGATCCTCAGGATTTTCTATACAGGCGCTGTGGAGAGCATCCTCACACAGAACATCACATCATGGTTTGGGAACAGCTGTGTGAAGGACCAAAAAGCTCTCCAGAGAGTGATCCGTACAGCAGAACGCTGCTGCAGGATTGCTCTCCCCCCGCTTCAGGACACCTACACCAGGAGATGCCGGACTAAAGCAGCGCAGATACTGAAGGACCCGTCCCATCCTGGCAACAAACTGTTCCAACTTCTGCAATCTGGTAGAAGGTTCCGCATCTTCCGGGCAAGGACAGAGAGACTCAAGAGGAGCTTCTATCCCCAAGCCATCCGTGCCCTAAACACACACACCCGGCCTCTCACATCATCTATAATTGACTGAGACAGGACTCTTCCAGACACTAAACCAAGGCACAATGTACACTTCAATTCCTTTAATTTTAAATATGTTAATATTGTCTATCCTGTAAAATAGTCAGATGTCTATTCATATTAATGTACAGAACTCACCTGCTTGCTGCTACTACTGCACATTCACCCAATGTATATACTATATATATATATATAATGTTCTTCCTCTACCCCCCCCCCCCACACACACACACACACACAATTTTTGCACATGTCGAGGAGCGTGTCAGGCTACATTTCACTATGTGTTATACTTGTATAACTATGCATGTGACAGATAGAGAACCTTGAAGAAAAAAAAATATTTCAATGATTTACAACCGAAATCTGAGTGATTTTCATCACTAGGACCAACTTTATGCTTTCATAATTATAAATATATTAATATTCATTAGAAAATAATGTTATGTCATACCCAGTTAAACCAGTTTTGATCCATTTAGGCTTCACCTCTTGCTCAGATTTGTCAACATTGTCAGTCTAATGAGCCTTTAATGCATCTTGTTTATTGAGACTTTGGATGGTGAGTCAGCAGCTTTCACATATTGTTGTGTTTGTCTTGCATTACATAATGAGAGGAACTGACAAACACCCTTCATAAACTCACAGAGAAACAAATGGAATCTAACGTAAAACCGTATGGAAAGAAATAAAACTAAACTGAGATGAAAACAAAAAATTCCAAAGTAAAAATGAACAGTTTAGGAGCACCACCGCTGTTTACTCTGGAAAAAATGGTCAAAATAGTTGTCCAACATATTCCTCGAGCTAAAACTACAGCCTCAAAAAAAAAAATCTCACAGAGCCCAACCATAAAAATGCCTTTTAAATTTTAAGGCATTGAGGTTTTTCTTTTTTCCTCTCAAATAAAATGCAAATGTGGAAAGTTTTAGTCTGTTTTCTCATTTAAATTGTTTTGCCAGGAGTGGCAAACAAAGATGAAAAAGAGTGGGGAGGACAGAGGGGTTTGCAGCTGAGCTTGTTTTGTAGTATTTCTCATTTAGTGTCCCTGTCTGTTGTGTGCAGAGCCTTACTCTCCCCATGTGATGATTCTCAGCCTGTGTGTAACAAAGGCTTCCTTCAGTACCACGGCCAATAAAAACAGGAATTAAGGATGATCAGAGTGGCTTCTTCGAGCTTCTCTCTACACTGACTTCCGCTGACTTTCTTTGTCTTTATCTTTCTCTCTTTTCACCTATCTTCAAGGCATTTCTGGGTCTGCACCGTTTGTTGCTGGCATTTCTATTAGTGAGCTTGATTCTGATCGGAGTGAGGCTCACAGAGGAAGACGTAGAGATAGGGACACATGTGGAAAGGATACACTAAAGAAACTGCATGTGTGAGATATATATTCTTGAATGGTGCTACAATTACTTTAATTACATTAAAGACCATTTTTCTCCCTTAACCTCCTAGGACCTGGCGTCCACAAATATGGAAATCACATTTTGGGTTATTTAGACTAAAATACTCAATTTTGCTCTACATGGGCTGAAATCCACTTACAAGGACATTATACTGCTACTGTTCTATCAAAATTTTAAACGAATATCCTCATATGTGGCTCTTATTTTTCTTAAAAACAAAAGTAAGGTAAAAAAAAAAAAAGATCTGGTAATTCTTTGTTTTTGGAAGAGTGCTGTGGAAGAGTTCGGGTCTTAGGAGGTTTATATATATATATATATATATATATATATATATATATATATATATATATATATATATATATATATATATATATATATATATATATTAGGGGTGCAACGATACACAAAATTCACGGTTCGGTTCGGTTCGATACTTTGGTGTCACGGTTCGATTTTTTTTTTTTTTTCGATACAAAAAAATGTCCATGCCTTTTTAATTTGTCATTTATTAAAATTATAAATATATATTTTAACTCAAAAGTACAGTTTTTAAATTTAATGTTGCTACAACAACAACGTAATAAAAAAATAAATCTATCTGATCGAGGAATCACTCATCTTTGGAAAAGAGAGTTTATTACAGAGAAATGGCTCTTTCCAAAATAAAAGCTATACTATCCGCTTCTTCTGGGCTATATTCTCAGCAGCATATTAAACATATCAGGTCTCCATAAGGAGAATCATGTGCTAACGGCTGTCTAAATGACTCAGGTAAAGTTTGTAGCATGCGTGCTTGTTGTTTTTGTCTGCTTACACTTGTCTTTGCACTAGGATGATGTCGGCGTAAATGTGCAGTCATATTTGTTGTGTTCCCAGTAGTGCTGTCAGCGTGCGTGGGGCTGGACGGCCAACACATTAACGAGCAAACTGCGCTAACGTAATAGTTCCCACCCATGTAATTGAGCATTGCGTGGCACTTCCGACATACTGTTTTACTTTTGTCCATGACGCGCTTACCATCAGGGTCATACTTCACATGAAAACCAAAATAGTTCCAAAGGCCAGATCTGAATGAGGGTGGGGGAGGTTCAATTTGCCATGTTGCAACGAGAGCTTAACTTCTGTCTCGCTAGCTTGCCCTGCGCTCAGTGGATCTGCACTTGACAATGCAGCCTAGGCGGAGTAGTCGAACGCAGATCCACTGAGCTCTCAACACAGACAGCATCGTCAGAAGAAAAGTTGATAAAATAAATAAAAAAATTTGTATTGTTCGATACATATGCGTACCGAACCGAACGGTTCAATATCGATACGAATATCGTTGCACCCCTAATATATATATATATATATATATATATATATATATATATATATATATATATATATATATATATATATATGGGAGAAAAAAATATATATATAGAAGGAAAAACAGGACTTGCAAAACTAATTGCATTCATTTTAAGCACTTATTTGCCAGAGCTAAAGCTAAATATTTAATAGACAGTGTTTCAACTGCTTCTTGTGTTCCCAAATGATTCAGGCTGCCCTATTTCATACTGACAGTCAAGAAAATGCAACAAAACCAGTGTCACAGTGTTTTTGTGCCGTTTTCCCTCTTTTCACTGTTGCTGCTGCTGCACTTGGGCAATTTTCCGGATTCACCTTTTTTTAATCACTTCTTCAACTTCTCCTATCATCTGTTAAAAAAGCGGATTCTGATAAGATAGTGAAAAAGATGGGATATCATGTGAAAAAAAAGGCAGACTCTAGATAGATTTAAAACATACAGATCTCTTGAAGTCTCTCTTTGCCTTAGGAAATCCATTATTTGGTTGATTACCTCCTCCTCATGAAGCGAACTGCCGCGGCGAGCGCGACTGACGGCAGTCTAAACGGACTCGCATTAAAATGCAGCTCGGTGTCCGCGCAGTCTATTGGATCCAATCAGAAGGTGAAATCTTTCAGCCAATTTGATCTGTTTCAACACACATCCCCACATTACGTTCTACAATAGATTAGACGACGGGAGGGAAAAGGCATCAGCACATGTTCTCTTTTGTCAGCAGAATGGTGTGAGAGTCTGTTTAACTCTGATTTAGAAATAATGAAAAATGTAATCTGTTACACGATCAGGATGAGAAAGTACACACTAGAAATGCCTACTTTTTTAATGTGTGGCCATAAATTTCACATATTCAACATTGAAGCACCACCTGTTCAGAGTCTGAATTAAGCTTTGCACAGTGCACCTCAATATACACTTGTTCAGTTCAGTTCAGTTCAGTTCATTTTTATTTCAAACATTTCAAACATGTGCCTTCACAATCATTACAAAATATCATTCCATTATTTGTTTGAAAAGGAGTAGGCTGAAGTATTTACTTATTTGTCCCTACCCCCTCAAGTTTTACCTCTCATTCATTTAATTTTTTTTTGTCTTAAATTAAACAAACAACATATGAAACATATGAAGTAAAACAAAACATAACATACATAAATCAAAAACAAGAAATTAGCAAGCCCCACCACAGTATAGTTTCTTTCATATGAAAAATACAGAATGTGTATATTTGCAGATACACAAGTTATGGAAAAACAACAAACCAAAACAAAACAAAAAAACAACCAAAAAAGAACCGCAACACCATTACCAGCAACATTACCATCCTGGGTTAACCCCGTTTTCTTCATTCTTATACTTATTTAAAATTAGGTTTTTATATTTTACTTTAAACTGTTTTATGTTTTGACTGTCTTTTATTTCTTCTGTTAGACTGTTCCATAATTTAACTCCTGCAATTGAGATTGACATAGTTCTTAAAGTTGTTCTAGCACTTTGTATTTTTAAATTCCATTTCCCTCTTAAGTTATACCCACCTTCTCTTTCTATGAACAATTTACAGATTTCTTTGGGAAGCAATTTATTTCTGACTTTATACATTATTTGCGCTGTTTTAAGCTTCACCAAGTCTTGGAATTTAATAGCTTGCATTTTGACAAAGAGTGCATTTGTATGGTCCCTGTACCCTACATTATTTATTAATCTAATGGCCCTTTTCTGTATTATAGTTATTGTTTGTGTGTTACTTTTGTATGTGTTTCCCCAGACCTCTACACAGTAGCTCATATATGGCAGTAGTAAAGCACAGTATAAAATGTGCAGTGCTTTCTGATCCAACATATGCTTTGCTTTTCCCAGGACGGCAATGCCCCGTGCCAATTTCCCCCGAACATAAGTAATGTGTGGCTTCCAACAGAGCTTGTGGTCAATGATCACCCCAAGAAATTTTATTTCATTTACTCTTTCTAAATATACATTGTCAACACATATTTCTACTTCGATGTTTTTCTTTTGGTTTCCAAACAACATAAATTTGGTTTTATCGAGATTCAATGATAATTTATTTATATCAAACCACTTCTTTAATATCGTTAATTCCTGTGTGATCATTTCCAAAACCTGTGGCAATTCCCCACCTGCACACAGTATATTTGTGTCATCTGCAAATATTACAAACTTTAAAATCTCCGATACTCTGCAGATATCATTTAAGTACATAATAAACATTTTTGGACCCAGTACTGAACCTTGAGGTACTCCACAAGCTATATCCATCAAATTAGATTTATATTCATTTATTTGTACATATTGTTGCCTATTCCCTACATAGCTTTTTAACCATTCCAAAACCACTCCCCTAAACCCGTACTTTTCCAGTTTTTTTAATAGAATTTCATGATTAACAGTATCAAACGCCTTCTTTAGATCTAAGAAAACTCCGAGCGCATACCTCTTATTATCCATACATTCCGTTATCTTTTCCATTAAATCTATCAGTGCCAAAGCTGTTGATCTGTTGTTTCTGAACCCATACTGACTATCTGTCATTAATTCATATTTTTCCACAAAACTGTCAAATCTTTTTATGAAGAGTTTTTCCAGTATCTTAGAGAACTGGGAGAGTATTGACACTGGTCTATAGTTTGTAAAATGATGTCTTTCACCGGTTTTGTAAATGGGAATAACTTTAGCAACTTTCATTTTTTGTGGAAAAACTCCTTTTTGAAACGACAAGTTGAATATATATTTTAATGGTTTTACGATACCATCAATAACTGTCTTTACCGTTACCATATCAATATCATTCCAGTCTGTACTGGTTTTGTTCTTAAGTCCTCTAACCATGTCATAAATCTCTTTCTCTTCCACTGCTCTTAAAAACATTGAGCTACTATTCCTTTCAATATTTTCACCAGTGTCCCTTTCTATTCCATCAACCTTTATTTCTTCTGCCAGTTTTGGCCCTATGTTTACGAAGAATTCATTAAAGCCATTTACTATCTCCTCCATGTTATTAATACTTCTTGTCCCTTCTATAAAGTATCCAGGGTAATCATTATTCCTTGATTCATTTTTGATTATTCTGTTTAATACATTCCATATATCTCTTGTGTTATCTTTATTGTGTTCTAACCTTTTAATGTAATACTCTCTTTTACAGGATCTCATTATATTAGTTAATTTATTTTTGTAAGTTTTATACTTCATTTCAGTTTCTATTGTTCTCTTTTTTATGAATTCTCGATATAAGGTATTCTTTTTTTTGCTGGCATTTTGTAGTCCTTTTGTCATCCATGGTCTTCCTGCATAGTTGTGTTTCCTATTGATTTCAATTACTGGGCAGTTTTTATCAAGTAATGTGTTAAATGTTCTTAAAAATCCTTCGTAAGCTTTATTAACTTCTGTGATTTAATTCAACTCGATTAAGTTTTATTTATATATAACCAAATAACAACAACAGTTGCCTCAAGGATCTTCGGCTACTTGTAATTGATTGGGGTTTTCACCTTTAAACATGCTCAACAACAATTTCGTGCACCATCATAGTCACAGTGTGCACATGATGACGAGCAGCTATCGTTCAGTTCATGCACTCTAGCGGCCGCTTTCTAAAGATTTTATTCACTTTGGTGGGGCTGTGCAGTACGATCTCCAGGTCAAGAACAATTTGCTGCCGTGAAGGCGTTTAAGTATTTCCAGGGGTTTGTTCACACTGTCACGGATGCTGTATTGTACTGTAAGCAAAGCCAATGATATACTGGCAGTGTTGGGGAGTAACGGAATACATGTACCGCCGTTACGTATTTAAAATACAAAATATGAGTAAGTGTGTTCCGTTACAGTTACCGTTTAAAAAGGTGGTATTCAGAATACAGTTACTTTGTTGAAATAAATGATTACACGGCGGTACTTTCCTGTTTCATTTCGTCGCGGGTCAGGACTGTTTGGGTTTTGTTTGACAGCTATGCTCTGTTGTTCCAGGCGGTAGCGTTACGGTTGCCATGGTTACAGGGTGACGCTCTCTCTCTGCGTGTTTCCTGGGTGAGAGAGCGTCTTTTTGTTGTTGTTGTTATTGTGCTAAACTGAATGCTGACAGAATGCTACAAGCATAGCTCTAAAGAATGTAGCATCATGGGCAGTGTAGTCCGTGTTGCAGGGAGAATGGACTGCCATACTCGTTATGTGTCTGTGAGCGCGAGGAGGGAGAAAAAGGCGAGTGGAAAAGTAGAGTTGTCATTGAGCAGAAACGGGAGCTGGGAGCATGTAAATATAATAATAACCACTGCAGCCAAGAAGAGTGCCTGACGAGCCCAGTTGTAAGTAAGCTATTAAGACTCGACTGTACACCGTGTTCGTGTTTTCCTCCGAAACAATAAGTTCCGTTGGAGCAGCCTTTCAACGCCTCTCCACACAACAAAGTAAAGCTATTTTTCGGCTACAGCCCTACACGGAACCCGACGTATTAGTCAGAGGTCCCTTTACTACGGTTCGGACCTTCAGTAACAGTAATAAATCACAGCAATAGTACATTCACGTAGTTGTAAAAAGCATGATAATATATTAAGTAATCCAAAGTATTCAGAATACGTTACTGTCATTGAGTAGCGTAACGGAATACGTTACAGAATACATTTTGGGGCATGTATTCTGTAATCTGTAGTGGAATACATTTTAAAAGTAACCTTCCCAACACTGTATACTGGTTCCTGTATTGCCACCCTCAACTATGGACATGAAGTTTAGTTTGTGACCAAAAGAAAGAGATTTCTCCAAAGGTGGCTGGGCTCTGAGCCGGTGTACAGTCTCCACTCCTTCACATTGAAATGAGCCAGTTAAGACTGTTGTGGGTATCTGACTTGAATGTCCAACGAGTGCCTCCGACAGGTGAGGGTCTTCTGGCAGACCCAGGATTTGCTAAAAAAGACTGAATATTTATGTGCTACCCCAGAAGAGCTGAGGGAGATGGGGATGGGTTCCTCTGCTTAGACTGGTGTGACCCTGTTACCTGGACTTGGAAAATGGATGCAGCAGAAAAAGGATGAATGCAACTCTAGACCATCGAGAGTATCTCTGTCCATCATGTGCCATTGTCCCATTATTAGTACTGTTAACTTTATATCCTGGTCTGAGAGTAACTTACAGTAGTTGATGTTGATTCATAATGAATTTTGGGTTGGATTTCTGTTAAAATGACTAGGCCCTACCATTTTGGTCATCTCTGCTCTTGTCCTTGTCCACATCTCGTCTATATACAGAACACTCATGGAGGACCCTCATCAAGTCCTCTTTTGGACTCAAATGATAGCATATGATTACTTTAAGGAAGCCTAGATGAACGACAATATAAAATATACAGAACACACATAGTTTCCGTCCATTTGATTTTCAATAGATGCCTTGTAGCTGAAAGACAGCGTCTTTCTTTTGTGTCATTTTCCCCCCCCTTCCATCAATGTGCATGCTCCATTAGCCAGGGTCTTGCTGGCAGTGTGTCTTCCATTTTAGAGCTGTGGTTTACTGCCAGCATGCTTGGTCAGGCTTGTGATTCACAGAAAATGATGAGGTAAAGGTTGAGGCCTCGCCAAAAAAATATATGGCTGTAGAAATGGATGTCCTAAATTTGAGCCACTTTGAAGGGAGCTGTGTGATTTAACCAGCCAGAAAGTTTAACTGCTTTTAAGTTGTTCACGCTTCGAGCCTTCGGTAGCCCCAACATTAAGCATCCTCTTTTGTTTCTGCAAGTAAAATTATATCCAAGCACCGCTGACTTTTTCTTCGTTGTCTTTAAAGCTGTCTTAATTTGTCATCATTGCTTATGGAAAAAGCTAATGGCGTCTCTCCCCTAATTGTGGAGATGAGATAAGTAGAACAGCTGAAATCAATGAAGGGGGGAATTAAGGAGGACCCTGGGGTTTCCAACTCCTTTTTTCCAATCAACACAAAAGGAACAAGTTTCTCTAAATCCCCGAGGACAGGAGGTAGGAAATTCCTCTAGGCTGCACCTCTCTAAAGAGAAGAGTACAATCACAGTGCATAAAACAACCACTCGGTGTCCTCTTTGCATTTTAAAGGTTCACCAGTTTTGGTAATATTTTATTGACAGTTTTTGCCTGGAGCCATCTGCTTTTATGTTTATTGGCAGTTCTCGGTTTAATTGCATCATTATTTGAATTTGAAAGTGCTCTTTCTAATGTGGGAAAATGTAAAAGTGCTGTACATTACAAGAAAACACAGGTGGGACCTTTAAGGCTGACATTTCAGTTTCAATTAATATATGCGGCCTATCATCTGAAGAGTTTGAAAGTGTGCCGTCTCGGAGAAGCTGGGGAATTATGGAAATGCAACTTCAGCAAAGGAATCGACTGCCCTCAGCTAGGAAATTACACTGCCACAAAAATAATTAAAAGCCATGTCTAATTTAAATACATGCTTCTGCGCTCTAAAGTACCCCTCATACCTCTCGGCGCAGGTCTGGAAAATGCCGCTTCCACAGGTTTCGGGGGTGGGGGGATCACCCACGGGCGTCTGCGCCGGAGCAACAGTGATTGGACCTACCTTTAGAAAAGTGTAACAGAGAAGAAAATAAGATGTAACCCTTTCAGCAGAATCAAAATGGTGTGCGTGTGTGGCACAGAACAGTGTGGACTCATGCAGAGAGAGGGAGCAGTAAGGTGAAATAGAGCTGAGATAAAATAGAGGTGACGCAGGAGAAAAATGGGCAATGCAGATGGAGTAAAAGGCAGGGAAAAGCATTTTTTCACACTGTTCTCAATATGTGGCCGTTCCTAAGTCTTCCATATACACTCATCTATGTGGCTTGTATAGGTAACGGCCCTATTATGAAGCAGTGAAGCGCCTCAGGCCCTATCTGCGGTCTTGCTGACAAAACTCTAATGTATAGGGCCCTGTGCTCTCTGTGCTGGGATTCAATTAGACTGCCTAACAGTGGGGCCTGCCCGGAATGGGATGGAGGAGTTAGAGCCCTGTCATATGGGCCCAGTGGGGCGGCAAGCCTCCACTCTGTCTGCCTAATACTGGTGTCACAGCTGTAGGGAGAAGCCCACTGCCTGCGGCTCTGACTGACTGAATTAACTCACTATATTTGTTTTGGTTTTTTTGTGCGTCTCTCCTCTCAGCGGCACTATTTCAGGCTTTTATTTAAAGGTGGTGCTTTTGTCAGCCACGGGTTGTGGATTTATGCTCTTTTCCTAAATTCAATTCCAGTATTTACACTTCTTAGCTCAAGAAGGCTAAGAAGTGTTAAGATGTTTCTTAAACGGCAGAGTGAGCACAAACGCTATAAAATAATTCCATTTATGCTATTGTGTTTCATTTTTATGATTGGGTTTGGGGATTTTTTGGGGGTTTGGATGGTTGTCTTTTAGCGACCCACTTTTTAAAAATGACAAACCACCAAACACAGACAACATCTAAAAACTGTACATAACCTCCAGAAACGTGAAGCCAGCACTTTGAGCTGGCATTCTTTCTTGTGGCCAGCAGGGGGCGAGTGCTGGTTGGTTGCAACTGTGTAGAAATCTATGAGGAAGTGACCAATTCTCACTAATAAGCTGTGTCCCAGTTCGTGGGCTGTTTCCTTCGAAGAACGCAACCTACGCATGCTGCGTCCTTCATAGACCACGAAGGCCAGAATCGACTGCCAATTAAATCCTGTGACGCGCTGCCCCTGTTGCCTAGCAACCATGACAGTAGGTGTTTGACAAAGATGGATTGGCAAATCTTTATTTTACCTAATTTGTTTTACTTTGTATTGTTTGTACTGTCTATGTTCTCGCTTTATTTGCTTGTTGAGATGTTTCATCAACATGTGATATACAGAGATGGGCAGTAATGCATAACGCGTTACTGTAATCCGATTACTTTTTTCAAGTAACGAGTAAAGTAAGGGATTACTATTGCAAAAACGGTAATTAGATTACCTTTACTTTCCCGTAGGAACGCTGCGTTACTGCGTTACTAAAACCGTGATTTTTTTGCCAGAATGTCTCATGACAGTGACGTAAGCAAGTGTGACGTTCGTGACAACAGCTGTGTGCAGATAAACAATGGATAATATATCGAGTGCGGGAGAGAGTATGAGCGTGCAGCGTTTAAAGCGTGGAAGTACTGACCTTACTTTGAGTTTGATTCCATAAAAAGTGACAAAAACATTAGTGTCTGTTGTGGTGGGAAGAAAACTTTTTACAGCGAAAAAAAACCCCTAAACTTCCAAGCAAGCACAGAGAAACTCGCGGATTCTTCCACTGACCGCTGCGGCACACCTGCACCAGGGTAAACCTCCGCCTACCCTACTCCTGCTTTACAGATGAAAATAGAGCAAAAGGACCGCTAGTCTTTGGCTTTATTTATTTTCTGCTGTGTTTTACTTGCATCTATTTGAAAGAGTGAGTGTAAACACAAAAAAAATATTATATGTGCTGGAATGTGCAGAAAATAGGTTTAAATATTAAACAAATTTCTTCCAGTCAGAGAATGCTGCATATAAGTAAATTTTTGCTTGATGCATAAAGTTAAAAGATTAAAACTAATAAAACAAGTTTTAAAAGGAGACTTTTCCATTTGATTACATTTTATATTATGTAGAAAAAGTAGAATTGGGCTGAAAGATCTATCGCTTTATTACCTATTCAGGTTGTAAATCGTGTTTTGGAAAAGTAACTAAGTAACTAAGTAATTAATTACTTTTGAAAATAAGTAATCAGTAAAGTAACGGGATTACTTTTTGGGGGAAGTAATCAGTAATTAGTTACTGATTGTGAGGATGAAAGAGGACTTTGTCCTATGAAGGATACATCCGATGGATCCTATAAATCTTAGCTTACGTAGTTTATGAGTCAGAAAAACATTAAGTTATTATGTAAAGTGACGCACTGTGGAGTCGAGCAGGTGACCGAAAGCTGGGCAGGTAAATATCTCTGCCTCCAGAGGATTTGCCTGGGTGGCTGTAGCTCAGAAGGTAGAGCAGGTCATCTGTTAATTAGAAGGTTGGTGGTTTGCTCCCTGGCTGCTCCAATCTGTATGCCAAATATCCTTGGGCAAGATACTAACCCCAAGTTGCTCTCTGATGCATGCACTGGAGTGTGAATGGTTGAATGAGGCAAGTTGTGTAAAGAGCTTTGAGTGCTCAGAGTAGAAAAGTGCCTTATAAGAACCAGAACATTTACCTCTGTAAACATTTTTATGCTGGGATCATGGGCTCTGTCACTAATTTCAGATCACACTGAATAACAATTTAGAAAATAAAAAAATGTAATTCTTGGTCATACCATGTTTTAACACTGAGGATTACTCATGTTCAGCTCATTGTCTAGTCCTTAGCCAGTCAGACCCATCAATCTTGTTATGCTGGGGGGGGGTTTAAAACCAAAATGAAAGCCAAACGCTGGGTCTTACATTCCCAACTTGTCACATATTGGTGTCGTCTTTAAATACAATGAGAAGATGTCATTTTCTTCAACCACAGTGGAGGCCACAAGCCAGTGTACTCCCAGTTCTGGATAAATTGTGAGGATTGCTTGTTTGGAGGAAGGTGGGACAGACGACGATGCAAGGGATACAACGAGATGGAGGCTGATGATCCACTTTCGCAACTCCTAAAGAAAACAGCTCAAAAAAAGTCTTAAAGCACATCTTTTTAAGTTTCCCTCCTCTCGTTGATTCTAATTTTAAGACTTTTTGACTTTTAACTCTCTGATGTCTTCAACTGTTATTTTATCCATACTGTGATTTTGTTATTTCTTTGCTTATTAGAAGTCCTTGACTGTTTTGAAAGGTCACAGCAGCTAGTTTGAGGACTTCTTTAATACAGCACGCTATTAATGTGGCAGCTATTCTCTTTGGAGTAAACTAGATGACAAAACAGCATGTGCTTTAGTCCATGGAAACTTTGATTAAATAGCTGTTTACATATGAACATGTAGTGTTCTCAGTGTTGGGAAGGTTACTTTTAAAATGTATTCCATTACAGAATACAGAATACATGCCCCAAAATGTATTCTGTAACGTATTCCGTTACGTTACTCAATGACAGTAACGTATTCTGAATACTTTGGATTACTTAATATATTATCATGCTTTTTACAACAACGTGAATGTACTATTGCTGTGTGATTTATTACTGTTACTGAAGGTCCGCGACTCCGAACTGTAGTAAAGGGACCTCTGACTAATACGGCGGGGTCCCTGTCGGCTCGTAGCCGAAAAATAGCTTTACTTTGTTGTGTGGGTCAACTTTTCTTGCGAGAGACAGAGAGAGGCGTTGAAAGACTGCTCCAACGGAACTTATTGTTTTCGGAGGAAAACACGAACACGGTGTACAGTCGAGTCTTAATAGCTTACTTACAATTGGGCTCCTCAGGCACTCTTCTTGGCTGCAGTGGTTATTATTATATTTACATGCTTCCAGCTCCCGTTTTTGCTCGATGACAACTCGTACCTTTCCACTCTCCTTTTTCTCCCTCCTCGCGCTCACAGATCCATAACGTGTATGGCAGTCCATTCTCCCAGCAGCACGGACTACACTGCCCATGATGCTACATTCTTTAGAGCTATGCTTGTAGCATTCTGCCTGTTAGCTTAGCACAACAACAACGAAAAGGCGCTCTCTCACCCAGGAAACACACAGTCGCAGAGAGAGAGAGCGTCACCCTGTAACCATGGCAACCGTAACGCTGCCGCCTGGAACAACAGAACGTAGCTGTCAAACAAAACCCAAACAGTCCTGACCCGCGACGAAATGAAACAGGAAAGTACCGCAGTGTAATCCATTTATTTCAACAAAGTAACTGTATTCTGAATACCACCTTTTTAAACGGTAACTGTAACGGAATACAGTTACTCATATTTTGTATTTTAAATACGTAACGGCGGTACATGAACACTGAGTGTTCTATACAGTCTATAGATGCGCTTTCCAACAGGCCTTATCTACTATAAAAAGTGAGAGGCGTGAACTTTTGCAGAAATTTTTTTTCCCATAAAGCGGTAAAAATGTCTTGAAGGTAGACAAACTATTTCATAAAAATAGATTTCAGCATTCAAAAGTTAAAGTGACATTCACCTTGGTAGAAGTGGCAGGTTTCATTCATGCTCAAATTGGGCAACAATCATTCTGAAGGAGGACGTAACTCTATGAATGTTTCTCAAATAAAATCTTTAGAGAAGATTAAGTAATTTTGTCAAACAGCATTTTCAGCTCCAGAAGATTAGTCTACAAATTTCTAGCAGCAGGGAGATGTATAAACATTCATTATGTGTGTTCATAAGCAGAATGGGAATACATGCACCTGCGTAGCTTATTAATATGTTTTAAAAGCTTGTGCTGATGATCACATTTAAATGAAAGTTGCTGAAACCTAACTGCAGGGGCGATTTTAGCCCATTTTCGGGGGTGCTTCAGCATACAGTACTATACTTGTTTGAGACGTAACATTTTAACACCAAAAGTATAGATACCCCCCTCCCAAAATGGTTTGTTCCAGCTCGCCTCTCCCCTACTCTGGCTCTAGCACCGTTGCTGCCAGAGCGATGGTGGCTGAGACGCAGCAGAGCGGAGGTGTAAGTGGTTGGCTTAAAACAGGACATATTAGCTGCATTTAACCTTCAGTTACTCTTTATATAGTTAGGTAGGAGTCAGACCATGTTTCTTTTTAGCTGAAAAACATTACACCCAGGTAACCTGCAGTGTTGAAAGCGTGTTTTCCGACGATGTTTGCTGCTCTACAATCTGTCCTGCTCTGTAGTAAATTCAGCGACATTTGACCGTCCTGTTGCTCCCATTGAAATGTATATAACCTATTTAAAATCTAAAACTTTAAGTTGTCGGCAGCCTACTGTTGTTACCACTGTCCTGTTTGAAATGGATACTAACTAGCTAACTGACTGAATGCCTATTAACCTTATAACTCCTGTTGTGTGTGTGTGTGTGTGTGTGTGTGTGTGTGTGTACAGAGAGACAGCCAGGTTCATAATGGATATAAGGAATTTTTTTCAAAAAAAGGAGCCACATTCAGGTAAAAGTGTAAAATCAAATGATCCATCAATCAAGAATAATGTTGGATCAGTGTTTCAATATTTATATCTTTTATTAGATTTTCGTGTGGTTTGGTTATTTGCCTTTTGGTTGAAAGTAGACTGAGAGAGGACTTTTTGTTAGTGATCTTAATAGAATTTTTTTCATATTAATGTAATTTTTCATCTAATTGAATACAATCTGTTTGTGTATGATTGTCAGTCTGAAGAGGGAGAGAGGAAAGAGGAGAACATGAGGAGAAAGTACAAGGTCAGGAAGAACCAGGTAAGAAAACAGACAGGGAACAGTGACAGGCACAACAGAAACTGTTAAACTTACAAAGAGAAAAAAAATACTAATTTTACTCATACAATCTGGAGGTTGTGTTCTCCCTATATTAAAGCTGTTATACAGAATCTGCAAAACAAACTGGGTTGAAACATTTTTGACCCTCTTTAACAACATTCCAACATAACATTATAATGGCTTGGGGAGATTAAAATTAATGATATATTTTTATGTGGTTCAGCCACAACTCTAAAGTCTTGCTAAATTTTGGACCGTCCAGTTGTCTGTATGACTGCCACAGTACGTACATCACATTTGCACACTATCAGAAAGTGCCAGACAGCCCTGGTGGAGTGAGGAGCTGTAAAGAGAAGCAGAGTGCTCTGTTTATATTCTAAAAATGTTTTAAGCTTGTTTCAAAGATTCTGTACAGCAGCTTTAAATGTTTTCCAAAAGCACACATACACTTATCAGTGTTTCTCAAACTTCTTACAGTGTGTACCACCTGATAAAAAGGTCAAGCTCTCCTAAGTACCACTATGAAAGCATGAAACTCATAAATCTTGCAACACAAAATTAGTATTATTAAATTAGTAAAATTAGTATCTGTAATAAAGATTTTTTCATACATTGTATACATTCTACCACAGGCAAAGTTGCCTCCATTTTTATAGTTTTTATTAATATTTTGTAATAATTTATTTGTAATAATTTCTTCTGTTTTGGGAGTGTATTTTTATGTATCTGTATTATATTATACATACACATTAAAAGTGAATCTCTGTCCAAAAAATGCACTCAGTTTACTTTTTACTCACTATGAGCATCATTCATTATTCTTGCCCAGTAATTAAGGTTAGGATTTTTTCTATTCCAATCCATTCTTCTTTGGCAGCATTTAAATAATCTTAATCAGATTTGATGATTTTGTTACAGACTTTTCAAAAAAGTGTTTTGCTTTTCTTTCATAAATGTGGGATTAAATTGTGTTAAAATGTACAAAACAGTGATGTCATGTTTTGTGACGAGGACCCAGGCACAGAGAGACTTGATGAATTTAAGAATCTTATGATTTAGTAAAGAAATTTGCAGACTTGCACAGAGATGGTAAAATTATGATGACTGATAACGGAGACGAAGACAACAGACGATGAGGACAGGGAGGAACAGGGGTTTAAATGCACCAAAGAGAACCGAGAGAACTCGGGACAACATTTAAGGATGCAGGGACTGACAGAGACAGGTTTATCTTGCCTGGCTGAGCAACTTTCTGGGTGCTCAGCACCCCAAAAGCTCTGATCCTAGAATCGCCCCTGCCTAACTGCCATTCTTACGTTCACCCTTAAATGACATATTAATCTGGATGAACCCAGTTCATACCTTTAATTATATCCAGTTATTCGAAAACATGGGACTGAAAAATGATCCCAAAAACATTTGTGAGTGAAAAATAAAAGAATTAAGGACATGCTTCCACCATTCTGTTCCTAATAAGAGAATTTTATATTTGTTCCTTATTTTTTGTGGCAGTTTTGAATTACCATAAATAGGGTCCTGCTTAGGACAGTGTTTGAGTTTTGATGAACTGAGAGACTCTTGAGCCTGCAATTTTTCATCTTTAATGTGGAGCCCACTTTAATCTCCTATTTGACATTTTCTTGCAAACTCCAAAAATCACAGCTGTCTCTTATAACCTTCGTCTGATTGGTGCAGCTGCAGAACACCATATTTTTATTTCAGTCTCCCTTCACCTCCCTTGTGAGGCCGTGTCTGCAAGTCCAGCCAAACAACTTTCCCGCCATGGAGGCCAGATCGGAATGTAATCAGCAACAGAGCCTCGGAAGCACACTCAACGTGAGCAGAAAAACGTAACCAGGTAGAGCTATGCCTTGTGCTCTCCTCTCTGTCCGTTGCTGAGGCCGGAGTCAGCGGGACGGTGGCCCCACTGCTGGTGACTCAGTGTGGGATAATCAGTGTGCAGCCAGAGTCGGGATTACATCGGAGCAGGTAACGCGGAACGGTTGGCTGAGGGCGAGCAAGGTGACAGGGTTGAGTAGGGAGTAGGGGGTTCTCTTGCCATCAGCAGACCCAGCGTGAGATGTGATAATCACAGCCCACCGTGAGCCCCATAGCCTGTCCGCAAACCAGCTATTACTGAGTGCAATCACGGAGACGGAGGCCCATCAAAAATAAGGAAACAAAAAGACACAGCGGTACCTGCTTTTCTGTCTGATAGACACACTTCTGTTTGGGAAAGGCATAAATGAAGTTACTGAATAAGCTGGAAGATTCGGGTACTTGAAATCAGCATGAAGGTGTGAATCAGAAGATAATATTTTTTCCACAATAGCAAAATGTTAAAAGCTAAAATTGTTGTTTTGGGTTTTTTTTTCTTTACAATCAACACTTATTAAGCTATTAAGAAAAGAAAACCATATGTTAGCTGCTACAGGCTCCAGCCTCCCAGCAACCCTGAGCTGGGTAAGTGATTACAAGAATGGATGGATGGATAAGTGTCCAATATATGCACCACAAAAAGTGAAGTATTAGCTAATTTACACAGTATATTATGAAATAATTAGACTTACATCTTAAAAGGGTGTATAAATAAATAAATCCAAAAAATTGAAGAAAATGAAATTTTCTCCAAACATTTTAGTTAGTTATTTAAAGGTCAAAACCTAATTAGCATACAAGCCATATAGCTTGTATGTGCAGTGAAGCATCATGAGACAGCGCTTACATTTTGGGGAAATGTTGTCTATGCTGCTGCTGTCATCAATCAGTCACAATGTATAAATTCACAAGGCAAATTAAAAGAAGTCAAACTAGCAGTTAGCATTAGTCTTGCTAACTGTCTGTGTCTCCTCTAATTGTATAAATGTTTCACCGATATTTAAAAATAATCTGCTGCTCCTAGCTAGCTAGCTAGCTACCATTAGCGTTGGCATTCTCATTGGTGCTGGCAAAGTACCTTCCTCACGCTGGCTGAAATTGTCTGGTGGTTCTGAACTTGATACAACATAACCAGAAGGGAAATCACTGAGTATGATTTTAGTCCTCTGCCAGTGGTATATAATGTGATGATTCCTTAAGAGATGTCCGCCATATTGATTCTTTGTTTCTCCCAGCAACCCTCCAACCATTATGGGGGTTGCTGGCTGTCACTAGATTAAAATAGTAGCAAAACGTTTGCTGCACCAAAAACTTCCTGTAGAATGCTGTGGTTGTCTGTACTTTGTGTTTAAGAACCCAACTTGCAAGCACTCGCAAACTACATACCAATTGGTAGTGAAAATCTAAACTCTGAATAGTCAGATTTAAAGTTACTGTTGTGCCTCAGTGCTTCATGCCTCTTACTTTGGAGACAAACAGTCCATATTTCTGGTTTTTGTTACACTTTTCACAGTTTGACTACGGCTCAGAAAGTTGGCATGTCTTTATACATAACTCGGCACTTTCCATGCAACCCAGGGGCAACCGTGTTAGTGACCAAATTATTCACAAGGAGGTTGGTGTAGAATTATATATCTGTTTACAGGCAGATTCACCTTGAGACTGCTATCGACCTCCAGCAACCACTTGCCAACTGGTCATTTTTCCCTCACACTAGGTGATCACTATGTGGTCTCTAGGCCTATGTAACTGGGGCCTTATTCACCGACCATACAGCGTTACCTGTCAACAATGTCGGATAAATTATAGAGGTCACCTGTCACTGGGTTTTCCCTTTGTCGTAGTCTTTAAAACTTTAAACAGCCTCTTTTTTGGATTCTCCGTGGTTCGTGGACAGCAACTGCTGTTACTCAGTACTTTGTGTACTGTAGCCATACTTGCCATAGTGAACATGTTTGGGTGCTCAAAATAGCAAGCATAAGTAGAGAAATACAAATAATGTGTTTGTGTACTCTGTAGCATTAGCAAGATGCTAGATTCAGTTTTTCATTGGGTTATTATTATTGTGCCTATCTTCACTCTTCACTCCTCCTCCTCATTTTTCCCCCAGACAGCAGCATCTCTTTAATCTAAATTTGTTTATGATTAGTCAGCTGAGAGAGTGGCCAAGCTGTTTAGGAAACAGCTGCACTACAATGTTAATAACTGTGTATCTACACTATAGGCAAAACACTTGCACATAAGGAAATGGCAGTACCAGTAGTGGCTCTAGCATTATTCATGTCTGCAGAGAAGACAGAAGATATTACAGGCGAATGATGAGTGAATGTTGAAAACATTTTTATTTTCCTCTTTTCCATTACAAGTTAATCTTGCTCCATTTAACAAAAAATAGAGCTACAGCCCAATGCAACCACGGTCACAATTATTATTATGAGTCCTGCCATAGATGTGCGTGCGGTTCTGCCGGCGATAAACAAATTTTCTATTTGTGTTATTAGTTCCTGCCTGCTTTCTCTGTTCCTGTTACTTTCTCCTGTTATTATACATTTGATAGTTGAGATGCTGTGCACAATGAGTAGTTCTCTCTCTCCAAATGGCACAGGGTATCAGTGATTGGATGAAAGTATTAGATTAATTTAAAAATTGGCATCATGTGAAGAGAAAGTTTTGCGAGAATAAAAGTGATTAAATAATTTTTCTGCAATAAGTTGAGTTTTGATAGTTTGTCTGTATTATAAATATTGTTAAACTCTCTGTTAGGCTCTCATTCCCAGCTACCTGTCCTACTCATCAGATTTGAGATAATTTGCTAATTTGGAGTTTTGCCCATACATAATAAATGTTATTTTACCTCTGAGATGTGCATTGATATCATCAGCACATAAGGTTTTTTTTCATTTAATGTACCTAATTGCATTGCTCTACACGGATGAATGCACACAATGAGAGCGGTTTTGTTATGGTAACTGCCAAACGTACAATTACAAGTCCCATTAACATCCTTTTGAAAAGAACGCTGATGCGCTAAAGCGATGGACTTGGATGCACGAGGCGAAATTACAGGCAGTCGATAGCCCCCTGTTCACTGATTGTCACAGAAACACAATGGAGTCTTTAGTAGCTTCACAGAAGAGATGGAGGAATGGTGTTTCCATCTCAGGGGTGACCAGGCAGGAAAGTGATGGGGTCATTTTAAATTACACTTTAATTACACTTTAATTCAACAGACGATGACAGTCATTGTCGCCGTGCTTTGTATCAAGTTAAGTTCCTGAGAGAAAAAGTTATTTAGTGCCTCGGCATACTCTGGTAGACAAGTGACTGTTTATTTTATTATTATTATTGTTCACTTTATGTGCGATGGTGGAGGGGGGGTGATGGTGTTTATCTTTAGTCTACATCAAGCGTAAGTGTAAATGGAGCCGTATGTTTGTGTCTGTATGAATACTTTAGGTACTTACAGTACATTATATTTATTAATAAATAATTATGAATAGAAGAGTATGGGAACATCTCCCATCAGTTTGTTTCCTATTACCACTGCATGACCACGCACATGTCCTGCTCTACTACATAAATGTCCACTAATAGGCCATTGCTAGGCAGCGTGATGACATCATTATGTAATATTCAACGTTTTTGGATATAAATGAGACAATATGGTCGTGAAATGAAAACAGTAGAATGTTTTTCTAAGGTGTTATAGGTGTATAAATTCAAAAATTGTTTAATTTTAGACCCTTAGGCAAGGCAAGGCAAGGCAAGGCAAGGCAAGTTTATTTGTATAGCACAATTCAACAACAAGGTGATTCAAAGTGCTTTACAGAGACATTAGAAACAAGAACAAATAAAAAGCATGATTTAAAATTGATTAAAACAAGCAAATAAACTAACTAACTAATTAACAAACAAACAAACAAACAACAGTATATAAAATCAAAACAGATTATTCTGCCCTCATTGCTATACTGGATACAGTTATGCAGATAGATAAACTCCTCGAAAACTGACAGGTGTATCGTCCCTTTTATTGACGCTGCCTTCAATTATCAACAGAGTGAAACTACAAACAGAAGAAATAAGCAATATTCAGCCTATATATTCACACGATAATGCAAATCAGTTGGCTAAACTAGCTAACATTGGAAAGAAAGTAAATCTGAATACAGTACACCTTTAACCATAAAAGTGCATAAATAATAGCCAATATAGTTGCATTAACTCTTGTTCAACTTAAATACTCACAAGCGATGCTTTCTGTAAAACAACGAAGAGGATGGATGCAGATGTTTATCTGAACAACATGCTGAGTCAGTCTTTTCTCAAAGTGTGCTGCATTACTAACTCTACAGCTAATAACAAACAAATCTTGGCATGAAAGAACTGTAGCGACTCTTGCTGGTGGGAAGAAGAACTACACCAGCACACTCCCCGTCTGACATCTATTGGATGTCATCACCATCTTTAAGGATCAATGTCTCTATTAGTATTTCGCAGCAGGAGTACAGTCTCTGTCACTGGTCTTAAGAAGGTTTTAGATATTCCTCCAGAAGTGACCTTTACCTCAATCTTTCTGACATGTCCGTCTTGGCTAGGAAAGGTCTCAACAACCACCCCCATGGGCCAGTGGTTTCTTTTAGCTCGACTGTCCTTTAGAAGAACTAGATCTCCCTTTTGAAGGTTTTGACTCACAGATTGCCATTTTCTTCGCTCTTGGAGTGTCGGCAGGTACTGTGTTTTCCAACGGTGCCAGAAGACATTTGAAAGATGTTGCACTTGTCTCCATTGGCGTCCGAACATATCTTTATTGTCAAAGTGTCCGGGTGGTGTAGGTGGTAATCCAGTTTTCTGCGTAAGGAGGGTAGCAGGCGTAAGAAGAAGGGGGCAATCTGGATCTGATGAGACTGGTAGTAGCGGTCGAGAGTTTACAATAGCGGTTACCTCTGCTAGAAGGGTAACGAGAACCTCATGGGTCAACAGGCGAACTGAGTTGACAGTTAGCATAGAGTCCAGTATGCGCTTCACGATGCCGATCATGCGCTCCCAACTTCCTCCCATATGAGAACTATGAGGAGGGTTGAAGATCCATGTGCATTCATTCTTGCATAAAAAGTCTTGAATTTCCTGGTTGCCGCAGTGTTTTGAAGTTATTCCGAGCTCCTTGCACGCTCCCAGAAAGTTGGTCCCACAGTCGGACCTCAGCTGCTTTACTGGTCCTCGGATAGAGATGAATCGTCTCAGAGCATTGATAAAACTAGACGACTCCATCGTCTCGATGACCTCAACATGAATGGCCCTGATGCCCAAGCAGGTGAAGATGACGGCCCAGCGTTTGCTGCTAGCAAGGCCTCCTCTTGTTCTCCGAGAGCTTATTGTCCACGGTCCAAAGACGTCAACTCCGACGTAAGTGAACGGGGGGCAGACTGTCACACGATCGATGGGTAAGTCTAACATTTTTTGCGTTTCTGTGTTCCACCTGAGCTTGCGGCAAATTACACAGTGGTGGATGACTGAACTGATGCTCCGTTTCCCACCAACAATCCAGAAGCCAGCGGATCTCATGGCTCCCTCTGTGAAATGGCGCCCCTGGTGCTGCACCTGTTGGTGGTAGTGTCGGATTAGTAAAGTAGTTAAATGGTGGTTGCCTGGGATGATAATGGGGTGTGCTTCGTCGCTTTCCATGCTGGCTTGTGAAAGGCGACCACCAACCCTGAGACAGTCTGCATTGTCTTTGAAAGGAGAGAGTTTTCTGAGAAGGCTCTGTTTTGGAATGTCTTTTTGGGCTTGAAGACATGTGAAGATGTCAGGGTAAACCTCGTGTTGAAGACCACTCAGAACAACGCTCTTTGCCTTACTGTAATCTTCTGGACTAAGACTTTTGCAGATATGCCAGCCATGACACCCTTTTGGGGGAGTGCTATTCCTGTAACACCTTGCAATATGAATGAGCCTTGCTATTGCTCTCAACAGTGACCCCCAAGTAGAGAAAGACGCAAATCGTCTCGTTTCGAGGAAAGAAGCCACGACATTGGTTGAAAGTGATGTCACTGTTGGACGGATCTCAGGATCTGATTCAGGATTGACTAGTTCAAAGGTATGTTTAGTCACTTCAGGGGTTGATCTCAGTAGGTAATCTGGTCCTTTGAGCCATGTGCTTGATGAGAGTGCACTAGCTGGGATTAATCTTGAAGCTATGTCGGCCGGGTTAAGCTCTGTTGGAACGTAGTTCCACTGCTCTGGGTTGGACGATTTTCGAATCCTCTGTACGCGATTGCATACATAGACATAGAATCGTCTGGATTCATTCTGTATGTATCCAAGTACCACTCTGCTGTCTGTGAAAAATCTTGTAGAATGGAAGGGAACATCAATTTCCTCTGTGATAATGTCAGCAATCTCGACAGCAAGAACAGCTGCACATAGCTCGAGCCTGGGGATTGTTATTTCTTGCTGCGGTGCGAGTTTTGCTTTGCCAAACATGAATCCCAGTTCATTGTTGCCTTCTGAGTCTGTTAGCTTGACATAGGCTACTGCAGCGATAGCTTTTGTAGACGCGTCACAGAATATACAGAGCTCCCTTTTTTCTGCACCATTGAAGGATATAGAGGTGTACATTCTCGGTATTCTGACTTCTTCGAGAAGTTTCAGGGACTCTTTCCATGCACTCCACTCTTGGAGCAACTTTTCTGGGAGTGGATCATCCCATTGACATATGTCTGTGGAAAGTTCTCTAAGGAGAGCTCTGCCTTTGATGCTGACCGGAGCTGCAAACCCGAGAGGGTCAAACAGACTGTTGACAACTGAAAGTACCCCTCTGCGGGTATAGGGCTTCTCAGCAGTGGACACTTGAAACGTGAATTTGTCTGTTGCAATGTCCCAGCTTATTCCAAGGCTTCTTTGCATAGGTGGAATGTCAGCTCCTAAGTCGAGGTCTTTTAGACCTTTGGCTAGATCGTTTTTGTGGAATGCCTTCATTACGTCCACGTCATTGGATGCAATCTTGTGTAGCCTCAGATTAGATGAAGCCATAGTGTCTTGAGCGTTTTGCATAACAACAATGGCATCAGTACTTGATTGGAAGGAGGCAAGACAATCATCTACGTAAAAATGTCGTTCCACCAGATGTTGTGTAGTGATGTCTTGCTTGTCTCGGTCCTCTGATGCCCTTCTGAGTCCGTAAGTTGCAACCGCGGGCGACGGGCTGTTGCCAAAGACATGTACAGTCATTCTGTATTCCACGATCGGTTGATCCATGTCATTGTTTTGGTGCCAGAGGAATCTCAAAAAGTTCCGGTGGTCCTCCCTGACCACGAAGCAATGGAACATTTGTTTGATATCGGCTGTGACTGCCACCTTTTCTTCACGGAGTCGCATCAACACACCCAACAAGCTATTGTTGAGGTTGGGCCCAGTAAGAAGAACATCGTTGAGGGATACTCCATTGTGTTGTGCGCTTGAGTCGAAGACAATGCGTATTTGTTCCGGTTTGCGCGGGTGGTACACGCCGAAGAAGGGGAGGTACCAGCACTCTTCTTCTTTAGTGAGTGGTGGCACTATCTCAGCGTGGCCATTGTCAAACAAAGTTTGCATAAAGTCTGTAAACTGACCTTTTACCTGAGGGCATTTGTTCAGCATGTGGCGTACCGATGTAAGGCGTTGCATAGCCTGCCGCTTATTGTTCGGCAGCTGTGGCCTGGGTGAACGAAAAGGTAGTGGCGCGACCCAACTGTTAGCACTGTCCTGGTAGACTTCCTTATCCATTATCTGTAAAAAGGCCCTTTCCTCCTGTGAGTAGCCGAGGCTCTCGTCCAAACTTGTTTGTTTGAAAACTGTTTCTCCAATCGAAGAGTGCTTTCTTCGCATTGGGGTGTTGACCTTGCTGTAGCCTTGCGAGTTGAAACTTTCCTTTACCTGAATGGCATTTTTGCATGGAAGGAAGTGACTTGGACGACCATTGTCTAAGATGTTCGTTTTGAAAATGTTAGCACGCACGGGTTTGTGAGCTCCACCCAGGCAAACGTTGCCAATGATCACCCATCCAAGAGCTAGCTTCTGTGCAAATGGTGCATTTGGAGGTCCATTGCGCTGGTCGAGAACTTTGTGTGCTTGAATAACGTCCCTTCCAATGAGCAGCAGGATCTGAGCACTCTGGTCGAGAGCCGGGATTTCGGTTGCGATTTCCTGAAGGTGGGTGTGGTTTCGAGCAGCTTCAGCTGTGGGAATCTCACTGCGATTGTCGGGTAGCATATCACACTCGATAAGTGTCTGGAGCTCAAGACGTGACGTGCAATCTGCCGATTCCACAATGAAGTTAAAAGCTCTCCTCCCTGTCACTTCCTCCAATCCAGCACAGGTTCTCAATTTATATGGAAATGAGTTTCTTGTGATGCCAAATGTGTCAAAAACCGATGATTTTGCGAGTGACCTGTTGCTTTGGTCGTCTAGGATGGCATAGGCCTTAAGTTTCTTTTCAGGTGAGTTCTTTGGGTAAATGAACACAAGGCAGATCTTGGCACATGAGTGACTTTCAAATTCACTTCCACATACTTGTGTGCATGTCGAGATAGCTGTGGGCCGTGCTGCATTGCGCTCCCCGCCGTCAACTGTTACCGGCTCTGCAATAGTAGCTGTCGCAGTAGTCGTTGATGCCAGTCCCGGATGAAGAGCTGTAATGTGTAATTTTGAATCACATTCTGTACAATGTATTTCTGACTTACATGTCTTTGCCTGGTGGTTTGTAGAAGCACAGCATCTGAAGCATATCATGTTTTTCTTGAGATAGGCCTTTCGCTCCTCCAGTGGCATTTCCCTGAATGCTCTGCATTTTTTGAGAGCATGAGGTCTTTTGTGGATAGGACATTCCTTATTTGGGTCCTCAATGTTTGTAGGAGTTGATTTCGGCTCCGTACTGACAACTTCGGTTCTGATGACTGAGATAGGTTCTCTTTTAGCGTGTTTTTCGTAAAGTTTATTCGTCTTTGAAAGGGCAGGAGGAGGCGGCACAGACTGCCTAAAGCTGGGGTCGTTGCGCATTTTTGCTTCTCTACTGATGAAGGCCACAAATGCAGAGAATGGTGGAAATGACACGCAATGGTCCTCTTTGTATTTAGAACCATAGTTCATCCATTTTTCTTGCATAGCATAGGGGAGTTTTTCCACCACTGGATTAATGCCTCTCGCTGTATCGAGGTAGAGTAGACCTGGAATGTAACCTTCACTCTTTGCGGCATCTATTTCTAGGAGCAGGTCCTGTAGTTCTCTCAACAGTTGTGGATCTTTGTATGAGATTTTTGGGAAACGGTCCAATCTGTCGAGCAGTGCGTTCTCTATAGCTTCGGGGGAGCCGTAGCACTCATTTAATCTTTCCCACACCTTAGCAAGTCCTTCAGAGGGATTGTTAATATGCACAGCTCTTAAACGATATGCATATTGCACTGATTCTGTGCCAAGCCATTTAATCAGCAAATCCAGTTCCTCACTGGCCGTTAGGTTTAAGTCACAAATTGCATTCTCAAACGAAGATTTCCATCCCCAGTAATCTCCTGCCTTGTCACTGAACCTTCGGAGGCCACCGGTGAGTAAGTCGCGTCTTGCAAGAAACCTGGCTATGTCAGAAATGTTTCCTTGTTGCATGCTCACCTTATGTTCAAATCTCGGTGAAGTACCTGGTGACATTTTCTGCATTAATTTCGGAGACTGGGAAACGTTTTCTCCTTTGTCAGTACTCAGAGGTTGAAGGACATATTCCTTTAAGGTGTCCGACCTGGTTGGCTCTTGTTTTGGCGTGAGGAATGTGACATTTGGTGCAGGCATTGAATTATACTCGGTATGGCCAATTGGGCTTGTGCTGTCTTTGATGATGAGCTGGTCTTTCACATAGTTAAAGGTGCGTTCCAAAGTGTCAACCCTTTGAGGTACACTCACGTGTTCTTCTTCAAGATCATTGACTGCTGTTTCAAAAACTATTGCTTCGGCGTGTGCCGCTTCCGCGTCACGTTCTTGTTGGAGGGCTTGTAATGTGGCCTCTAGACGGGTTTCCTCTACTTTAAGCTCTGCTTTCTTAACTTGCATTTCGATTTCCTTTTTAGCGTATTCAGCTCTTTTGCGTGCTGCTTCAGCTTTGGCTCGAGCGTTTAGGGCGGCCATACTGGCAGATGACCTACTTGTACCTTTTGACCCATATGATTTCTCTGAACGGACAGATGATGCTTTATCGTGTCTTGCTTCAGACATGGTTGATGTAGCTGAGTTGACATAACATCCAAAGGTTGTCTTGTAGAAGGACGCTTTTTCACTATTCTGCCCTCACTGCTACACTGGATACAGTTATGCAGATAGATAAACTCCTCGACAACTGACAGGTGTATCGTCCCTTTTATTGACGCTGCCTTCAATTATCAACAGAGTGAAACTACAAACAGAAGAAATAAGCAATATTCAGCCTATATATTCACACGATAATGCAAATCAGTTGGCTAAACTAGCTAACATTGGAAAGAAAGTAAATCTGAATACAGTACACCTTTAACCATAAAAGTGCATAAATAATAGCCAATATAGTTGCATTAACTCTTGTTCAACTTAAATACTCACAAGCGATGCTTTCTGTAAAACAACGAAGAGGATGGATGCAGATGTTTATCTGAACAACATGCTGAGTCAGTCTTTTCTCAAAGTGTGCTGCATTACTAACTCTACAGCTAATAACAAACAAATCTTGGCATGAAAGAACTGTAGCGACTCTTGCTGGTGGGAAGAAGAACTACACCAGCACACAGATAAAATCAGAACAGTAGATAAAATCAGTAGTTAAATGTAAGTTTTGAAATTTAAGCTTAAAGTGTGGATTTGGTGCTTTATTCAAATGCAGCTGAGAACAGGTGAGTCTTCAACCTGGATTTAAATAAACTGAGTGTTTCAGCTGATCTGAGGCTTTCTGGGAGTTTGTTCCAGATATAAGGAGCATAAAAGCTGAATGCAGCTTCTCCGTGTCTGGTTCTGACTCTGGGAACTGATAAAAGACCGGATCCAGATGACCTGAGGGATCTGGAAGGTTCATACTGGGTCAGGAGGTCATTGATGTATTTTGGTCCTAAACCATTCAGAGCTTTATAGGCCAGCATCAGAACTTTAAAGTCTATCCTCTGACGGACAGGCAGCCAGTGTAAGGACCTCAGAGCTGGACTGATGTGGTCCACTTTTTTGGTCTTAGTGAGGACTTGAGCAGCAGAGTTCTGAATGAGCTGTAGTTGTCTGACTGATTTTTTAGGTAGACCTGTAAAGATGCTGTTACAGTAATCAAGCCTACTAAAGATGAATGCATGGACTAGTTTTTCCAGGTCCTGTTGAGACATCAGATCTTTTATCCTTGATATATTCTTGAGGTGATAGTAAGCTGACTTTGTTATTGTCTTAATGTGTTTTTCTAAGTTTAGGTCTGCATCCATCACTACACCCAAATTTCTCGCCTGGTTTGTGGTTTTTAGATGTATAGATTGAAGTTCTCTGGTGACCTGTAATCGTTTTTCTTTGGCGCCAAAGACTATTACCTCAGTTTTGTTTTTGTTTAGCTGGAGAAAATTGTGGCACAACCAGTCATTGATTTCCTCAATGCATTTACCAAGAGCCTGTACAGGGCCTCGGTCTCCTGGTGACATTGTGATATATATTTGTGTGTAATCTGCATAGCTGTGATAGTTTATTTTGTTGTTGTTTATAATCTGTGCCAGTGGGAGCATGTAGATGTTAAACAGAAGGGGTCCCAAGATGGAACCTTGGGGAACTCCACATGTGATACTTGTCTGCTCAGATGTGAAGTTACCTATTGATACAAAGTATTTCCTGTTTTCTACGTATGTTTTGAACCAGTTTAGTACAGTTCCTGAAAGACCTGTCCAGTTCTCCAGTCGTTTGAGTAATATGTTGTGGTCAACTGTATCAAATGCTGCACTGAGATCCAGTAAAACTAGGACTGACATTTTTCCACTGTCTGTATTCAGACATATGTCATTAAACACTTTGGTCAGAGCGGTTTCAGTGCTGTGGTTCTGTCTAAAACCTGACTGGAAGGCATCGTAGCAATTATTCTGTTTTAAGAAGTAACTGAGCTGTTGAGAAACTGCTTTTTCAATGATCTTACTTAAAAACGGGAGATTTGAGATCGGCCTGTAGTTGTTCATTTGTGTCTTGTCAAGATTGTCCTTTTTCAGTATAGGTTTGATTACAGCAGTTTTTAGTGATTCTGGAAACACACCTGATAATAAAGAAAAGTTGACGATCTGTAACAGGTCTGACTCTAAAGTCTTTGAGACCTTTTTGAAAAAACTTGTTGGCAGGACATCTAAACAGCAGGAGGAGGAGTTCAGTTGACCTAAGATGTCCTCCAGGTCTTTGCTGTTAATAGGTTGAAACTGTTTCATGGTGTTTAAACAGTTTTTTGGTGGACACAGTACATATCCTGGATCTGCTGTTGATGTACCAATTGCTTGTCTAATTTTTTGGATTTTTTCAGTGAAGAATTTGGCAAAGTCATTGAAGGCCATGGTCGAATGAAGTTCAGCTGCCACTGACACAGGAGGGTTTGTTAGCCTGTCAACTGTAGAAAATAAGACCCGAGCATTATGGCTGTTTTTAGTGATGATGTCAGAGAAGTAGGACCTCCTTGCATTCCTCAGTTGTAAATTATAATTGTGAAGTTTCTCTTTATAAATGTCATAATGAACCTGGAGGTTTGTTTTTCTCCATCTGCGCTCAGCTTTCCTACACTCTCTTTTTTCATTTTAAACTAGTGTGGAGTTTCTCCATGGAGACTTTTTCCTTCCAGAGATAACCTTCACCTTAATGGGAGCAATAGTGTCCATTACATTTAACATGTTAGCATTGAAGCTATTGACGAGCTCATTGACTGACCCTCTGGACAGGTCAGGTGTTAATGGGAAGACCTGGTTAAAAATTGCACTACTGTGTTCAGTTATACACCGTTTTGTGATCACTGTTGTTGATATATTTGTGTGGGCTGAGATTTTACTTTCAAAGAAAACACAGTAATGATCAGACAGGCCCACATCAGACACAGTAACCTTTGAAATGCTCAGGCCTTTGGAGATCAGTAGGTCAAGAGTGTGTCCTCTATTATGTGTGGCCTCTGTTACATGCTGAGTCAGCCCAAAGTTGCCCAGAGTGTTACTCAGGTCTTTAGTCCCTTTGTCCTGAGGGTTGTCCACATGAATGTTAAAATCCCCAGCAATAATTACACAGTCAAAATCAACACAGATCACAGACAGCAGTTCACTGAGGTCATTAAAAAAGTCTGTGCAGTATTTGGGAGGCCTGTAAACATTAAGAAACACAACTTTGGATGGGGCCTTCAGCTGTAAAGCCACATATTCAAAAGACTGAAAACTTCCAGGAGATAGCTGCTTACATTGAAATGATTCATTAAATAAGACAGCAACCCCTCCTCCTCTCCTGCTCGCCCTGACCTCACTGATAAAACTGTAGTTAGGAGGGGTCGTCTCGATGAGAACAGCTCCACTGTTACTTTGGTCCAACCAAGTTTCAGTTAAAAACATAAAATCAAGGCTGTGCTCAGTGATTAAATCATTAATTAAAAATGTTTTCCCAGCTAGAGATCTAATGTTTAATAAAGCCAACTTAAGTGTTTTAGAGGTATTACTTGTCCCCTCGTGTTTGGGAGCAGTCTGTGGCACACAAGGTATGTTTACTATGTTTAAAGATCTTTTAGAGTGCAGCTCTCTGTGTTTTGACCAGGCCACATGTCTCCTGTCACCTAAAAGTACAGAAATTTTAAAACCTTCTAGTAAACAGGGTCCCAGCTTCTCCTGGGAAAAGTCACCACTGCCATAATCCTCGCAGCCCGGACCCTTCACACATCACGCATCAGACTGCGGAGACAGGGCATGAAGAGGAACTAAGGGGGGCGAGGCTGGGCAATGTGACTTCGATTGCTCTGTTGAGGGTGGGGCTCGATGGCGAACCTTTGGCCGCTCTGGTGGGGGGTTTATGGGGGACAAAAAGGGATTGGGACGGGGGGTAGATCTGAGCCCAGCATTGACCCGCTCCATCATCTCCTCAGTGAATTTCAGGTGTGGGGAGGAGGGAGAAAGGGAGGGGGAGGAGGGTTATGGCCTGTCAGGGGTTTGGGGGACTGGGGAAGGTCGTGGTCCCTTGTCCTGGTCGTTGGTGTTGTTGAGAGAGTTGGAGGCAAATAGGGACCCCTCTTCTTGCCTTAGATGTCTCTCCTTTCTGAGGCTCTTCCTCAGATGCCATGGATGTCTCTCCTTTCTGAGGCTCTTCCCGGGTGGGGGCAAATGGAGCTCCTCCTCAAGGTTTCTGCTGGGCTTTGTCTGTTCTTGGAGTACTGTTTGTTCCTCTTTATGAGATAACTCCTCGTTTATCTCAGCCTTGGCACCAAGCACGGATGGATGACGTATGGAATAAAACAAGTTGGAGGTGAACAGTTTCACCCCTGACTTGTTAAAATTAAATCCATTTGCTTTGAACAGATGCCTGCGTTCCCAAAAAATATTAAAGTTGTCGATAAAATGCACTGAGTGGTCAGCACATGCTGATATAAGCCATTTATTCAGTGTAAACAACCTGCTGAATCTCTCGTCTCCTCCTCTGACCGGCGGTACAGGTCCACTGATGAATACAGCTGCATTCAGAGAGTTTACAGTATTTAATAATCCAGTAAAGTCCCGTTTCAGAACCTCCGACTGTTGTTTGGACACATCGTTTGACCCTGTATGCAGAACAATGTTTGTCACAGTTGGATATTCATCTGCAATTTGAAGAATTCTCTCCTTCAGGTTGTTGACCATATCGTTAGGAAAGCAGAGGACTTTAGTGTTCTTACCGCACATCTTTTGTACATCCTTTACGGCAGAGTCACCCACAATCAGAGTTTCAGGCCTAGCCTTTAGCTTTCCCTGTGGCCTTTCACTTTTCAACAGATTTTCAGACCTTATTTCGCTGCTTTTAGATGGATGGTTGTCCGATATAGATCCAGGGTCCTTTGATAGTGGAGCAAATCTGTTCTGCAGTTTCACATTCAGTTGTTTTGGAGGTTTGTTGTTAACCTTCCTATTCACGGTTGTCCAGTCCTGTTTCCTCCCGTATACAGGGGTAGAAGAGCTTCTCTGTCTCGTAGGAAGTGAAGGCCAGTCGGTTTCAGAGATTTCAGCTCGTTGTGCCCTGCCTGTGATACGTCCTCCCCCTTCCAGGAGACATGATTTATGTCTTGGTTTTGCACCAAGACAGTCTAAGGGGGGATTATCACTTGAGGATTTATAATAATGCACAGAGTCTACTTTCTTGGTCATGTTATCTGTGCTCCTTAGCTGTGTACTAGCTTGCTCATCGCCATTGTTTTGAATCAAAGGCAAGGTTGTTTCATTTCCACACAGTCCATTTACCTCCACGTTTACTTCTAAGCGATGAATTTTTGTCTCCAGTACTGCAATCTTCTGCAGGAGGCTGTGGTAGTCATCTGTGGAGAGGGAAGGCATCTTGTTGCTAGTTAGCCTAGCGGTTAGCACCTTTCCAGGCTATTGAGGCTGCTCGGTGCCCAGACGCTGTAATCAGGCTTCAGCTGTGTCTAGGCCACAGACACACGGAGCGCTGAGGACAAGGTAACCATAAAATGTTGCTGTTTCTGTTAAGAACACTCTAGTCCTAATGATCTACAAGTGTCCAGAAGTTATCGCAGGTAAGCTCACACAGAAAAAAGGGAAAAAATCAGCATAAAAATCAATAAAAATCAATATAAGAAGCAAAGCATTCAAGAGCAAAGAGATGAAGCGTCCACACTCACAAAGGGGAGGAGCAAAGTTAGTCATAAGTGATAAAAATAAGCACAATAAAATTCACATTTAGTGGAAATAAATTAGATGTTATTGTCGTGAACTGAAAATGACACAGTTCTTTTACAGGGTTATATAGGTGGGTCATTTTAGTCCATTGGTAGGTGGTTGCTAAGTAACCCAGTGACATCACAATTTCTGATCTAGACAAAAAGCTAAGATGTCTCTGTGGGCTAAATTTTGCTGCTCAGTTCCTGATCGTGTAGGGGGAGTATGCGGACAAACAAACGTAAAGACAGCCAGAGAATTAGTGAATGTGTATATTGTTAAAACTGTTTTTGTTTTTATTACGTATTCAAGTCATGGGGGGGACGACAGAAGCATCATTTTACAAAACATTGAGGTAATGCTGCCTGTCCTTGAACACACACAAGTAGACCCCTCGGTCATCCTGAGACATCCTGTCTTAATGACAAAAATAAAAAACTTACAACATTTTAAATGTTTTTTATTTTTCAGGAATACTGCATTTTGGGGCTACATGGATCAATAAAGTATTCTGATTCTGATTCTGAATACCCTGCAAGCACCTCGTACTTATAAATTCTCCGGTGCTCTATATTTGTTAGTCACCATCACACATCTAAATTTGTTTTGAAATGAATTACCTTGAAAATATAATTTTCGGCTGCAGCTGCTGATGTTCCTGATTAAATTGAAAGATATCTGAAAACACCTGTAGGACTCATGGTGCAGCGATGTGAGCCGAAATTTAATTGAGCATCAGGTCTGAGCGAAAATATACAGAAGGGTATTTCTATTGTGATGGATTTTATTGTTGAGCTCTAAAAGCATTGCGGGTTTAAGTCAGTGAAGCGTCTGTGCAGCCCAACTGACAGAATTACTGGGAGGAGAGGTAAAGTCTTTGAGAGGGGTGAAAAATATTTTAGAGTGTCCTCAATTAGATAAGCAGGGACAATCACAGCTGACGGAGTCAGAGTACACTGGACCACGGCTCTCCAAAGGCAGATTATAGCTTGAGTGAGATAGTTTGTGGGGGGCTGTTATTCTTTAGACATTTGTTATTTTGAGTTTTCTGTTTGTGTGCACACTTTTGTGATTTCCCATTGAGGTTTACACCTTAGAAGAGATTATATTCAGAATCAGGGTTAGGGTTAAACACTATTATCTATCTATCTATAAACTTGCTTTCTCTGCAGCAACAAGGTTTTTGTCCCATTCTTTTCTGGCAAATCAGTTTTAACTTAACACAGAACTGGATTATTATCCTGTCTGGCAGCATCAATACGTCTGAAATGAAAAACAGATCATCAGAATTCATGAAGTGTCTGCAAAGGCTTTTCCCCCTCCCATCAGTTTATGGATGCGAGGACTTTAAACAGGTCCAAATTTAAATACTAATTCATTGCTTTATTTAGTGCCTCTGTGTATACATTTTAACTTTTTTTTAGCACCATTCATGGATTTTCTTATTGCTTATTCCTGAAAAATACATTTTTAAAAACCGATAAGTACGATTAAGAAAGAAGTGGTCTATGAATAATCCAAGATCTATCCCAATCCCATTTCAGAAGCTTCTATCCAAAAGCAAGCTGTGGTTCGGTGCAACTTTTCTTGCAATATGATTATCATTATGGGAGGAAAAGAATAGCTTGCAGAGGCTTGTGATGGACACGCACATCTGTGGACAATGGCTCCCTCTGAGAGAAGGAACGAGGCTTCTCGAGGTCGAGAGGCTTTTGTATCAACATGCCTCGCTTTCATTGGCACTTCGTTGTCTGTGTCCCCACGTGGGAGACGGGATGTCAGCTGCCGTGCTTTGACAAAAGAGTCGAGGAGGGACAAGAGCATGAGCTACAGTCTCCTCAGCTCTTGTATTCTTTCTGTATATTTAGTCACGTTTTTCCGACAGTAAAGTCTTTATATTTTAAAAGGTAAATATAGTATCAGGTTTTATCAGAAAAACAAGTTAAACCAACTGGAGAAAAATTATTCTTTCAGTGCCCTGTCACTGTTTTTAGGGTGGGTTTCAGGTAGATACTCATAATAATAAGAAACACTATAAGACAATAAGAAACACACATTTATTTAGTAATCGATTTTCAATTATTAGATTAATATTAATAATCTTAATTATTATTTAATTGTCATCTTCAATCATCTTCAGGGAACATATATTTGTAAAAGAAACATAAACAAAGTCTTCAATGAGCTCAGAAAAATAGAACAACAAAAATAGAACATGTTTCCATTTCCCTGAGCCTGGTTCTGATGCAGGTTTCTTCCTCTTAAAAGGGAGGTTTTTCTTCCCACTGTCACCAAAGTGCTTACTCATGTTTGTATGATTGTTGGGGTTTTCTCTGTATTACTGTAGTGTCTTTACCTCACAATATTAAGTGCCTTGAGGTGACTGTTGTGATTTGGTGTTACATAAAGTATATTGGATTGAATTGTATATTAAAATGTATTAATAGAGGAAAACACAGTTAAATAAAAAGGCTTTAATTTGTGATGTGGTTCCCTTTCAGTATCTACAGGGATATTAAAAGTGTGGTTTGCCAGCAAAACTGCTGGTTGAACCTCATGATTTCTCATAGATGCTACTCTGAAGGTGGTGGTTCTGAATGTTCACTTTGCTAGCATCCTAAAGGAGTTATGACAGGTGTCCTTCATCCTACATGTTGGCCAACATAGTTGAGAACGTCTGTTAGGATGATAAATCAAAGAGTGTTCGTTTACTTGCTGTTTCCACACAAAACTCAGATCCTAACTGATCTAAGACCAGTGAAAGCAGAACTATAAACTGCTTATCTCCCATCAGTTTCCCACCAGAGACGAGCGGTTAATCCACAGACACAATAATATTAATCACACTCAGACTTAAACCTGCGTCCGACCAACTGTGACCACAAGATGGCAGTCATTCAAACAGCAAGAAGCCAATACATTATAATATAGCAATATAACATAGAGCCACTGATCTATATTATACCGTTGTGCAGCTAATTATAATAAAATCCACCGCCATGCTACTTTCTAAACATTCATTCTTTACGTTATAATTATCTACATGAGATTCAAAGTCCGAATTATAGCAACCTTGTTAAAATTATTATGACATGGGTAACATGTAGCACACACAAATGAGGGGTTATTTCATTTAACTCTTAGCAAAAAAACAAAGCCCCTCTCTTTTTCCACCTGTTACCCTGGATTATGTTCTTTTACACAATTGCGAGGCTCTTCAAAAGGCTTTGTGAAATGCAAGGCTCTTTCTGCCTCTTTGAAATATTTCTTCTCCTGTTTGCTAATCCCTTCCTCTAATGATGCTGGACCCTCACTCTCTGCTCGAGTCCGTAGACATCCTCAGGACCCATTTCTGCATTTCAAGCGAGCAGTCGGCAGCACGCACACACATACATGCCGACAGCCAGGAGCGCTTGGCAGGACCGCACCCCATTCTTGCTCATTATTAATGAAGGGGTCAGGTTGGACTCAGCACTAAGCTGGAAACATGAGGTGATTTAAAAAAAAATGAAAGAAAGAAAGAAAACAGAGTGGACAAAGCAGGCTGCGCTGAGACACAATGACTAATGAGTAGATCTGTGTTGCTGTAACATCACCGTTTCCCATGCTGTGATGTGCGTTTGGTCAGCTTGCATGAAAAAGGCATAATTGGGTGAGCTGGTGCTTGTGACGAAAGGAGCTCCCACAGAGCCGAGCTGTGAGAGCTGCTACTCCTCAGCAACTGAGGATGTTATTCAGCAGGTAAATGCAAGTTATTACCTAATGCGACACCTGTGTTTTAATATTTATTTGTGAAGGGGGATCGCTGCGGGTTCAGACTCCACATAAACACAACTATAAACATGCTTGTTAAATTCTTTCTTTATAACAAGCCGCATTGGGAGACTTGAGATAAATTTAGAAGCCTTTTGCAGTTTGTCTGCGCTCTGTGGGAAAACATCTCAGTTCTGGCAGGTTGCTATTTACTCAGGAAAATGAATGACAGTTTACCTGTCACATAGCTCACCCTCTTCTGCCAAATTAACCGACATGATGAGTACAGTGCAAAACCCCAAGCCACTTATTCCTATTAATACATCTCGAAAATCTGTGTTAAATCATTGTTGGCATTCAAAGCGTCTGTGGTACGTGATATATGTGTTCATGCTCTCCTGGAAAGCAGATATTTACGTGTACCTTTTTCCTAAAGGTGCTACTGGGAGTAAATTGGTAGTAGCAGCAAGGAAAACAGTAATCTTCATTTTATATATCCTTTATTTGTTGCATAGGAGTAGACAACGTTTCCCTTTTTCACCACTGACTCACTTTATATATGTTTTTCAATGTATTAGTGTTAACTACAGCATAGTACAGAATATTTTAGGACATAATTTCCAAATATGAAAAATGATGAATGCTTCTGCTGGTCATCGAGAATATCACCATCTCATGTCAGTGCCTCCCACTGACACTAGGCAAAAAAAGTCTTGGGGGTCTCTGGTGTTATTGCTGGTTTTAAGCCCTGACACACAGTCAAGGGTTAAAGGAGGGTTAAAGGAATTGGAGGCCCAAGATCAGGTGTTACAGCATAGCACAGGGAAAATTAGATTCAGTTTACTTTTATTTATATAGCACCAAAACTGTTGGTTTTATTGTAAGGTAAAGACTCAACAATAACAGAGTGAAACCTTAACAATCAAACGATATCCTGTGAGCAAGCAGTTGGCGAAAGTGGGAAAGAAAAACTCCCTTTTGAAAAGAAAAAACTTCCAGCAGAACCAGACTCAGGGAGGGGCGGCCATCTGCTGTGACCGGCTGGGGTTAGGTGAAGAAAGCGTGACTAAGGGAGGATTCCCGGTCACCTGAATCAGCCCTAACTATATTCTTTATCAAAAAGGAACGTTTTGAGCCGAAGCTTAAAAGTAGAGACGGTATCTTTCTCCTGAATCCAAACTGGGAGCTGGTTCCATGAGCCACAATAGATTTTCCTTTGCGTACATGCTGTGATAAGCTACTGCTGCTCTGATATTCATGGCTCTTTGTGGATTTAGCCAAATGAATCCAACAACTTACAGGAAGATGTTGCACAATCCGTGTGACCCCTTAACACTATGAAGTGAATCAGTATCACTTAAATATAAACTGATGTCTGCTGCCCTTTATGTAATCAAACACTGGCCAGGAACAACACAGCCAAGAATTAGTATCCTTCAGCTTCTCTTGCAAAACATCAGGAAAACATAATTCAACTAGATCTGACACCTGATATATATAATCTGATCTGAAACGCTAAACAACGATTCAAAAGTTGCATTTGAAATTACCTGCCACTTAAAAAAAACCTCCAGGAACACTGGCTTTTTTCTTGTAGTACAAGCCAGATTTTGACTATCAAGAACAAAACGCTATTGACATCTGCACCTTGAACGCATTGTATTGAGGACTTTAAAACATTATAAGAAAGTCTGGCTCCTTGTAAGCAAAATGAAAAGAAACGAGGGTGGCTCAAGACTTTTGCACCGTTCTGTACAATAAATTCTGTCATTAGCAGTATCTTCTCCCACACATTTTCATTGCTACATCTCTCTCTCTCTCTGTGTGTGTGCCTGCAGGTCTCTCCAGAGGTTAACGGTCAAACGCAGCATTGATTTTAAAGCCATTTCTCCGAGGTCCTTCAAACCTCTCCGATCTTTTAATCTCCACCCCTTCTTCGTCTCCAGTCAAAGTCCAGAAGTGATTGAGCTTTTTTTTACTGTTGATTTAATAATTCAAGCTTGTTGTGTTCTCTGCGAAAAAGTATAAAAACACTTTTAAACATATTGAAGATCCACAAAAAATGAAAGAGGTACTATCTTCCCACCTGAAAATGTAGGCCAGTACACATTTGCCATAAACTGCAGTACCTTAAAAACTGGGTTCAAAAGTGACTCAACCCCCATAGGATTCCCTGTTAAAGTACGGAGCTTTGCAGAAGAAATAACCACATTTACAGCATGCTATGTGCTACAAAGAAAAGTGTTGGTAGCATGATAATTTCATTTTTTAGAACAACTGGGGTGAATCTTTTTCAGAACTATTTTGATTGCCAGGGCTTAAAGACACAGGTGACTATAGCCAAATCCTGACCATGACTGCTTTGAGTCACTAGACTGGACATTTGTTGTCTTGCTACCTTTTTGTAGCACTTTTTAATTAGTCAACAAATAATTTGGGAAATTAGTGCAACTGTGAGTTTGTGCACAGTAATTACCCACCATGTGTGTCTGTGACCTATAAAGTCTATAGATTACCTAGCACACCACAGTCCCATCTAAATATGGTTCCTTATGCTGCTGGCGACATCCATCTTTTATACGCAGTCTGTGTAAAAAAGGTCACATTTTTAGCAAACTTGATTGCATTTAATGTGGAAAAAAAACACAACAACACAACAGCATTATTTTGATTTAACAACCTATACCGATCACACTTCTTCCTCTACTGTTCCTTTCGACCTAATCTGGGAGAAAAGCAACAGCAGGAGTAAATTATGTGAGAAAAACGGGCAGACTTCAGGACAATGTGTAGATGAAGCACCTCTGGCTGGGGGCTGGACTGCTAGCGGGGATCCCTCTCTCTGCAGGTGGGAGGTTGTGTGGAGCCTAGGCAAAGAGCGAACCGCCAGCCTTATGATTCCCTCCACGTCGCTCTGATTCCCAGCCACTAGCAGATCAATAGCAGTCTTTGAGCAAAGCAGAGGCCCTATTGTGGATGCGCTCACCGGGGCCAAGCTATCGCCACCATTGGTGCAGCTAAACCATGACGGATTCATCCCGGCCTCGTTCTCCCATTAGTCAGCCACCACGGGTGAAAACACAGAGCTAAGGTCCCCTAATGGGAATTTAATGCACTTCAATGTACCTGCAGCCAAATAGAAAGAAAACGGTTGCTGTTTTTCCCTCCACAGATGATGACTCGCAGTGGATATTAGATCTCCACAGTCGGAGAGGCCGACATGTATCATAAGTAGTGTCTCTTTGTGTGCCGAAGCGGCTCCAAATTGGAATCAGGGACATTGAGTGCACTTATGTGCCCTGGCTGGGTTTGGGGCTCAGTGGATGGATCGTTTCTTTTACTGGGAAGGAATTGTCTGCTTAATATGGAGCAGGAAGTGTGTACATGTGTGTGTGTTTGTGAATATTTTCACCATTGAAAAGTAAAAATTTTCTCTTGCAGTGTCAAAAGTGAGTGCCTACATCAGACTGCATTTTCATGTGGACAGATGTGGAAAAAGATTCCACAAGCATCAGGATGCTGCGTAGAGTGTAAAGAAAAGCAGAAGGCAATGATTTACGTACTTCATTTTATGGAAAACACATCTGATATAAGATTCCAGCTGCACAACGGTCCTGGGTCTTCTTTGTTGCAGTTTTCATTTCACGATGCTCCGAACGTTTTCAGGTGGTGGAAGGTCTGAACGACAAGCAAGACAGTTCAGCATCCGGACTTTTCTACTCTGAAGCCAAGCTGCTAATAGATGCAGGATGCACTTTAGCATTGTCTTGCTGAAACATGCAAGGCCTTCAGTGAAAAAGCTGCAAATTCCATAGTCACAAATGCACCCCAAAGCATCAGAGGTGTGAATAGAGTCATGGTGTCCATGACTCTATTCACACCTCTGAATAGAGTCATGGGGAGTGTTGAATAGAGTCATGGGGAGTGTTGAATAGAGTCATGGTGTCCATGTTTCAAATTTACATTTTTCAGAGCACATAACAGTTTTCCACCTTGCTTCAGTCCGTTTTGAATGAGCTCGCACCCAACACTGATTTTTGCCCTTTTCGTTTTTCGCACAGAGGTTTCTACACAATTTTAGGATGTTTTAATTTTTGTTTACTGTAGATGATGAAAAAAAAAGCTGAGAAATACTTTTATGAAATTGTTCTACAGTGTGTAGACTATGTGTAGTTTTCTGTAGAACGTCTGCCCATTGTCAGCTTTGTTAAATGCTGCCTGTCTAAGATGCTCTTTTTATACCAAATCATGTTAGTGATCTGCAGCCAGTTCCTCATTAGCTGCCAGATGTTCCTCCAGCTCTTTCCTTTTAGGTACCACTTTTCCAGCCTTTTTGCTGCCACTGTTCTAAGTTTTTAAGACATGTTGCTGTCTTTTAATTCTAAATGAGTTAGTATTTTTCTCAAAATGATACACTTTAACAAGAAAACAACATAACATAATACCAAATAAACAAGCTCCAGCTTCCATTTATGCCTATTTGAAGTTGAGAAAAGCATGATATTTTAGTCCTTCACATAATATTGTCAGGTAAAGACCTTGAAGTATTAAAGAGAAAATACCAGAAATTAGACAATTCTATGTGAGCCAGCACCTGGTGATGGTGGGGTGGAAGAACGCCCTTTAAGAAGGAAAAGATCTCCAGGAGAATGATGTTCAGACAGGGGGGAACCATGTCAGAGAGTGAAATTAAAGAAAAGAGAAAAAAGAAGAGCACAGCGAGTCATTGCATAGAATATAGACAAGAAATATTCATCGATTTTTCCAAACCATTGTGTATCCACTTCTTTTTGCTGCTTTAGTTCCACTTGACTGAGGTCTTAATTGATCTAATTACTCGCTCAATTTGGTTTTCCACTCCAAAGTTCCCTTCCAAAATCCTCATTTTTTAGCTTTTGCAGCACATGTAAACATTTTAATGGTGTCCATGTTTAAGCACAGAGCAGAAAGTAAACACTGTTTGTAATGCTAAATGCTTTGCTGAACAGATCAGCTTAGAAAGTATTTCATACACAGTTGTATTTCTGTCTACGAGTCGAGGAAATGCTCATTTGTGAGTTGCAGCCTGTTGTGGCCAGCTGGGATTTGCAGAGCCTCAACAGGCCTGCTTAAACAGCATTAGACCTCCAAGCCTTTAATTTTGTAGTGTGTTTTAAACAAAATTAAAGCATTCAGCCGGTAAGCTGTGCTGTTAACTTTCTTGTATAATGGCCCTTCCCTTGCTTTATCAGCACTTCCAGAAAGTGTTTACTATTAAGATTCTCTGTGATTTTGAATGTTCAGTCAGCCAAAAGATCATTGGGTAGCACAGAAGGCTGTGCTCTCTATGCATTACTACTTTGCCCCTTTTGTGTTGTTTACGCCAAGGGCTCTGACGCTGACCCTCCAGCTTTGGAGAGGGCAATGTGCTGGGAATGGCTATAGCTGGTGGCTGTAACCCCGTGAAACCTCCCCTGGACAGACAAGGCTTCGTGAGCACACAAACCCCAAGTGTGTGGGGTTGTGGGAGGGATGAGTATAAAACATGACAGTATTGGCAGGTCCCGGGATGGCCAGGTCTCGAACGCCCCGCCAAGGTGTTGGGATTCATAATGACCCTGTACTGCTTCTATCCAATGTGTATTGAGCGCTTGTGACACATAAAACTGTCGTGGCGTGATAAGAAATAACCACTGTCAGCCCACATCTGCGCTTCAAAAGATTTAAGCACGGTTGGGAGGAGAGGGGAGGCGGGAGAGGGTGGTGGGGATGCAGAGAGAGATGGACCAGAGATGAGAGGAGGCACAGAAGAGAGGGGGGGAGGCAAAGGGCAGTCTGCATGGCAGCTCAGCATGAGTCATGCAGCTACGACAAGACACAGGCTTTTTCAGAAAACACGCTTCGGTTACTATGGCCTTGTCGCTGGTTTGCTGACAAATATCAAAATAGGGATTCGAGGCACAGAGCTCTATGTCCACTTTCAAATCATTTTTCCTAGTCTTCACATCTGTTTCTAGTCGAGAAATCGGCCGTCCCGGTTGGATTGGATATAGGCCACAATACAAGAAATGTGCAAAAGAAAAAAGAGTTCACACATGAGCACATCAACACTATCACATAAGAACGTATAAGCAAGCTGTAGCTTCTGTTCATGCTTACAGGAAGTTGAGAAAAACACAGGATGTTAGTCCTTCAAATGATTGATGCATTTGACAACTTTTCCCCACCAGTGACTCAATCGCGCTGAAAGCTGTTAACATCCCTGGTCCAGCTGAAGCCTTAAGACAGACAGCTTTCACAATACTGTCTGCTGAATTGGTTTGTTTTGTTTTTATCTCTTTTCTTTGGGTGCCGGATCATCTGTAGTGATGTTCAGTTGCGGCTTGTTCCCCACAAGCTGGTTATCTGTTTTCCACATCAAAAATTTTGCTGTCTTCTCCACAGTTAATCCGGATTTTTTTTTCTTTTTTTTCTTTGATGTGTCACATTCTCAAACCTTCTGCATTCACCAACTGTGAAGATGACCTGTTACTAGTCACATTCACAGCACCTGGAGTATTTAGTCCCACAAACATTTTTCAAAGTCAAGGAAGTAGAAGGTTCCTTCAGAGGTTTCTGCCAAAGTCTCCAATCAGCTGTTTTTACTCTATTCTACATTTTTATTGTCAATCTGTGGCATGCAGTACTCACATTGCTCAAAAATAATGCTTTTACAGTTAAATATTATGAGGTGTTGGCTGAAATGAAAAGCTGCGAATACTCAAAGAATTAGGCATCTGGCATAGTGTTGGAAGTCCAAAACCCCAGGAGATCAGCAGTTTCTGACGTCAGCTATGTAACATTCAAAGTCACTTAAGTCACCATGCTTCCCCATTCTGATGCTCAGTTTGAACGTTTCCATATACCAAAATGCATTAAGTTGCTGCCATGTGATTGGTTGATATTTGTGTTAACAAGTGGTTTAACCTGATATAGTAGCTGGTATATTGGGTGGTTAAAGGGATGGCTGGTATTTTCCTCCTTGTACATCCCAAGAGACTGGCCAATAAATATGCACATTTGCCTTACAGTGATACAGTTATCCTGTCTCTAGTCTGTCTGTTAAACAATGTTTCTAGCTTGTGCACAACCTACTGTATGTTAAAGTTCCTCATTTAACATAAAAACTGTTTCCCCATAGGTTGTGCATCTAAATTAACTCAGAGAATAAGAAAGGTAAACAGCCTTTGATGTTTTCTCCCCCCCTTCTTTTGCTGTGATGCTTTCAGGCGCAGTGGACTAATGTGATTTTGAGTGATGAGACGAGCTCAGCGTGTCTTCTAACTCTCTGAGGGGGTTCCGGGTAGTTCTACCTGTTAACCGACGGTTAGCCTGAGCGTCTGAGCCTGCCACCCTGCAGAGAAGCAAGAACTTCTCTGCAGGGGGACGAAAGAGAAGGGAGGTGGAGAACGATGAGAATCGTGTGCCGCTTCCCAATCATGTCATTGCTCTCATAAGTTTTGTAAGTGGGTGACTCTGCAAAAGTCGGCAAAACTACAGTATCTGCATGCCTGAAATGAACACAACTGAAATTAAAACCTTCATCAGTTTCTTTGGATATTTTATCCAAAGAAACTGCAACATTTTCTGCTAAAGGTGGAGTTTTGATTGTATTCTCAGGTATCTCTCTGATCTTTGTAGTGACTTGAAGTCAGTGGGTCATAGGTGGAACAAGCTTATAGGCATTCGTCATTATTTAAACTAGTGTCATGAAGTAATAGAGTTTGTATTGAACATGAAAGTGGCCACCGGAATCACCTATTAGTCTCAGGTCTTTTGGAGCCTTAACTGACCATATTTGGTCAAAGGGCTGAATGCCGTTATCAAGTACCTCTGGCTTTATTAGCATGGTGCTTTCATTAGTTGTACAGTTGCATTTTATTAACATACAAAATAAAAAACCTGAATTGAAGCACAACTAAGGTTTGCAAAGTTACATCTCAACAAACCACAAGACTTCAGGAACAATGTATTTTGGATAGACGAGGCCAAAGTGGAGCTGTGTGGCCATAATGCACCAAAACCAAACACAACATATTAGCACAAACACCTCATACCAGCACGGTAGTGGAAGAGTGATGATTAGAGTTTGTTTAGCAGCCACAGGACCTGGGTGGAAATCCTTGAATTGACCATAATCTCCTCTGTATACTAGAATCAAGTGTGAGGCCATCTGTTTAACAGATAAAGCGTGGACCAAACTTAGTCATCCAGCAGGACAATGATCCCAAGCACAGCAGCAAAACTCTAAACAAATAGCTGGAAAAGAAAAGAAGTGCAATGGCCCAGTCAAACTCCTCAACCTGACAGATGCAGTGGGACCTTAAGAGAGCTTTGCATGAACGAATGCCTGCAAATCTCAATAAACTGAAGAAACACTGTATAAAAGAGTGGTCTAAAACATTTCCACAACAGTGTGTTACACTGATTAAGTCATTCACAGTCAAGTTATTTCAGCTTACAGTGGCCACTTGCGGCATTGCAATTTTCCGATTTTGACTTCATTGTTTAGTTCCAGATTTTGCTGCCTATTATGAAGCCATAATAAATTTCATGTGACTTCTAGCACTGTCATCAAACCAGAATCTGATAATTATACCTGCAGAGCTAACGGCAGGTGCATGGTGGTGGTGCATACAATAGATAAACATGCTACGTGCTGAACATCAGTGTGGATAACTCAAAAGCAGCGCTGTGCCTAACTGCTCACAGAGCAGCAAGAGGTAGATGAATATTGTTAATTTTATCATAAGTTCACATTTAATGTCACCTGTAAATACGCTGAAATTACATCCAAGCCTTCAGTGGTTTCAAGTGCATACTGTTTGTCTCTTTTGCAAGTACAATGATGCATTCACCTGTATAACAAAAACACATCAAACACTCATTTTAAATCTGGTGACTCATCAGCTGCTTTTGTCAGAATCTGCTGTTGCTTTCCTCTTCAACCTGTTTCACTCACTTGTACTTTTTCTACAGCTATTGTGTAACGGCTTTTATCACTCCAGCTCTGAGCTACCAACAGGTTGTCCACAAATCAAGAATCGAAACCCTTCTTTACCCTCCCCCCACCCATTACTTGTCCTGTATGTAACCAAAGAAAAAGAAGTATAGAGAGCACGGGTGGATGTGGGTGGTATGGCAATGGTGCGATGGATGTTGTTCAGGATGCCCTCGTCTTTTTGTGCATCAGTGTGGTGCCTTTTAATGAGGATCCTGTTTATTAAGTCCACTCAGGGAGGCTGTGCAAGTGCTTAGCATTTGCTCTCTAATTAGGAAAGCTAAACAGTCCCAGTTGCTGAGGATCAACCATCAGGGGGGAGGGAGGGCACTCGGCATGGCTGTACATGGGGTTTAGCCTGCACAGCCAAATACTGAAGAAGGAGGAGGGCAAAAGAAACAATCAAATACAGAGTTAATGTCACTGCAGACAATAGGCTCAAATTTTCTTTAAAGGAAGGAAATTGATATCCATGGTCATAGCAATGATGAAGTAAGCAATCACACACTAAGCACCAGCAGGGACTACAGTATATGAGGGTAAATACATCAAAGAAGGCCAAATCGCTGCAAGGACTCCACCTAGTGGTGTAAATTGTTGATGAAACACTGTTTGTTTGTTTGTTTGTTTGTTTGTTTGTTTGTTTGTTTGTTTGTTTGTTTGTTTGTTTGTTTGTTTGTTTGTTTGTTTGTTTGTTTGTTTGTTTGTTTGTTTGTTTGTGGGGTGGTATCACTGTGGACACTGACCACAAGCTGTCCGTGTCCCCAACTATCAACCAAAGACAGCTGCACCTTTTATGAGCGTGTAAAAGAGCAAGCTGAGGTGGGAAACATGCTTTCCACGTGCAACACTGGCAGAGCCACGATGAGGATGTTGACAGGGAAAACAGCAGCATTCTGCCACAGCTCCTTTTCATCCACACATTAAATGCCTCTCTGATTAGCCTGTTCCCTCATCACGCAGGCTGCCGTTAAAGTGCAAGCAGAGACAAGCGCTGTTTAGATTAAGACCCTGATCAAATTTTCATAACTCACTTTCAGAGGGGGCAGGGAGGGGTGGATGTAAAACTGTGTGCGTGGACTGTAATCAGCTTTCTTTGTCTGCATTCATTTCATTTTGATTAAAACTGTGTCACTGATGATAATGTTTGTATTAGTTGAAAAGAGCTGAAGCTGATAGTTTCGCTTGGTTGTTGCATTAAAGTTGCTGCTTTTTAATTTGCAAAACCTTTTCAGTTAGCAAGCAAACTTCATAAAGTTTTATTCTCCTCTTACGTTTAAGTGGAAGTAAACATTGAAGCTGCTTCAGTTGGAGGCACTATACTCAACAAACTGTGTGATAGTACCATTTCTGAATTTCTGTTTCTACATCATAGGCTATTGGTGATGCAATGGTCAGACTTCAACTCTTCAACTCTTGCCTTCTGGGTTCATGCCAATCTGCTGGGGCTTTTCTCTGTGGATATGTGTCTCTGTGTGGGTTTTCCATGTCCGTGGTGCATGGTGGCTGGGCTAGATTTTAGCCCAACAACCCTGGCTGGCTATGTAAATAATAAGTAAGTTAGGCCCCAGTCAAACAGGACTAGAGACCATTTGGTAACTCGCTGGTCTTTAGGGATTCCCTGACCAGTAGGCAAGTGGTTGCTTGCTGTTACAAGAAGAAATTAGTCACAAAGATGTCGACAGTGCTACACTGAAATCCTTGCGATTTCTTTGGTCGCTCTCATTTGGATCTTGAAGTATTTGGAGTAAAAGAGGAAGACTTGTCTGCAAAAACGTACCAAGTGCAGCAAAAGCCAGAACTAGAGGAATTTTGTCTTCAAAGTAGAAGTCTTGTAAATCATGTTGGTTGCAAAGGTAAGGCACAACTTTTACTCTGAAGGCGATTGTTCTTGGTTTCCAGTTTGTGTCATGTTTGCAAATTCTTCAATGTCAAAGATTTGCAGACTCTTTGCGACCGATTTCACCCAGCAACAGCTTACAGCAACCTCCAGGAACCACTCATCAAGCGGTTGAGGACCACACACTACCTAGCAACCAGAGTTTGCCAGGTAGGTCTTGTTGGTTTGTTGGTTTGTGTAACTGTTAACGGGTACATCCAATAAGAAAGATCTGCAGTCACTCCTTTTCCTTTACATCAATTCCACTTTGCAGTGCTTTCAAATTCAGTTCTGCAATCATCACCCTGTCCACCGGGAAAAATCTTCATTCCCTAACCAACTGGCGAGCGGCTGCTGGAGGCTGTTGCTGAGTGAAATCAGTTGCAAAGAGTCTGCAAATCTGAAAAACCTGTGTACATTACATCAGCTGCCTTTTGCTTGAATGTAGCAATGGTAATATGTGTCGTCCTTGTATAAATAAAATACAGATACTTTTTTTTAAGAACATGCTGCACAAAAACTCTCCTCATGTTTCCTTTAGTTGATAGCATAGTTTTTACCAAATTCTCCTAGCGACTGCAAGCAACCACTCATCAACTGGTCGATTTGACCTTTGGTTGCCAATCAGTCTCCAATTGGTCTCTAGACTTGTGTGGGGCCTAACTGAGAATGCCAGTTGCCCAGATGTAGTGACTTGTGACACCAAAAGACAAAAAGACACCGAAGCTTCAAAATGAGTAATCCAGAAACCAGTGAGTGACATCACATTACTACATCTATCATTTAAATCAAGTTTATGATGATAAATTTTGGTCATAGACATATCTTGACCATATATTTCTGCACACACATTCACAATTTATCTAATTATGTCTTGTGCCTCGGTGCTCTGCGACCTGCACAGTCGTTCTATATTACATATTTCTTCAAATGGGATCAAATCCACAGAGTTTCATATCTGCCTGTTCGCCGCTCTGTGTTTGCTTGTCATGTACTGGATGAGCCCAGGAGGTTTAGCACTGTGGTATAACTCGTGTACACTGCTCATGTCTCTTTCCTGAGATAGCAATATTACAGTGAGCACACAGCACCCTCCTCGCTCTCCTTTGTGCTCCCTTATCTATTTCTTCTCTATTGCTTTCATTAATCCTCTCTATCTTTCTCTCGCTCGTTTCAGTCGTTCCTCTTTTCCCTCTGCTCCATCTCAAATGATTCGACTTGTATCTGTCTGCACCTCTCTTTCTCTCAGTTCTTTCCTCCCCCCTTTACCTCCTTCCCTCTCCTAGACAGTTGACTGGTATGGCGACACCAGACTGCGTGTATTTTTAGCGCCGCCACAGATGGGGCCATGGCAGCATGTCAGAGACCAGAATGTTCTTTATCTCAGCTGTCAGGCCGTTCTCCGGGATCGAAATGGATCCCGACCACTTAGAGAGGGAAAAAGGGAGAAAGGAGGACTACTAGCTTTCCCTCCTCTGTTTGTACCACTCCTCAAATTGAGGGTTTTAGTCATGTCTTTTGCTATGGTTAAATAACTTCTGCTGCATGAGGAAGGTGCGAATGGAAGGTGGTGAAAGGAAATACTCTCAGGTGCTGTGTCAGCCCCTTTGTGGGAGCTGTATCTAAACCTATGATCGAGAGGAGGTGAAATTGCGGGTCAAAAAAAGATTTATCACAAAGGCGGGCTCACTGAAAGGACCGAGTGCAGCAGATATCGCCGCCAGGCTTTGTGATAAAAAGATGTTTTCCAACAGACTGAGTGGAAAGAAGATCCAGCTTTGCTAGTGTCCTATAATCACACAGCTGTGTTTGTTACTGTGACCAAACCTGCTCTTAAAAGGCAAAATAAATGTCTAAAGCAAGCTTTGTGCATCTCTGCATTAACACAATACACCCCCTGGCATAGCAGTGATTGTGAATAGTAGAATTTAATTCACCCACAACCTCTAGCCGCAGTGCTGGACAACAGAGAACAGAAAGCGCCTCTTTGTGTCTCTGAAGATCTTTGTTTTTTCCTCTCTTTTGGAGAGCGAGTAGAGGAATACGCTGCAGGCTACAGCCGGGGGTCAAGTGGTTGACTTTGTGCATCACAGTTTGGAGTCTGCAGAGACTCTCCTCTGGCAGCGTTCACTCACTGTAGCAGCAGGCCGGCCGTCCACGTGAATATAAAGGAGTGGCGGGAAACCGAGAGAGGCAGTGAGAGAGGGAGGTGATGGGTGACTGGGTAAATCAATCAGAAATTATCCAAAGTTCAGTTTGTCGGGCTGTCACGTTGTGTCGAGGTCACTTGGATTGTATTCAGCAGCTGTGAACAAAGAGCTAAGGTATTACTTCTAGTGTGTCTCAGTAAAATAGACATACTAGATAAAAAAAACACACTATTTAAAAGTGTTTTGCCTCCAAGTCCTAGACAAATAGCAATAAGTGTATACTGCTTGTCTTGTCAAGTATATGTAAAGCAAAACATTAAATGCACTACACTACCAAAAGTATTCAGTCACTCATCCAAGTCATTTATTTCAGGTGTTCCAATCACTTCCATGGCCATGGGTGTATAAAAGCACCTCGGCATGTAGACTGCTTCTACAAACATTTATGAAAGAATGGGTCGCTCTCAAGATCTCAGTGAATTCCAGCATGGTCCATGAAAGGATGCCACCTGTGCAACAAGTCCAGTTCCAACATGAATGCAAACCTGTGCACAAAACACAGTCCATAAAGACATGGATGAGTGAGGTTTGGGTGGGAGAACTTGACAGGCCTGCACAGAATCCCAAACTCAACCCAAGAGAAAACCTTTGGTATGAATTAGAGTGCAGACTGCCAGGCTTTCTCATTAACATTCATGTTTGGGATGAGCCCTCATGAGTGATGTGTCTCCTTGCAATAGGGAACTTGACTCAAGTTGTTGTATTCTGGCTATATTCCTGTACTAAAGCAAGGTTCCTGAGTGTCAGTGTCATTTTGCAGTAAAATTGTTGCCCTGCAGCATTGACCTAAAAAAAAAGGCCTAAATTTTACCTTTTAATTTGCTGTTAAAGTTTTTTACCAACATTTACAGTATTCTCTATTTATGAAAACTGTTATTTGTTAAAAATAGGTTTTTTATATAAAACAGCAGTTTGTTATTTGCTCCTCATTTAGCTCCTCTCTACTTTATGCTAATTTAGCTAATGTTAGCATGCTAATTCACTAAACTTATTTGGTAAATAAGTACTTAATGCACCAACTAGCCAATATAGGAATCTAAGAAGAATGCCCAAATTTCCTGTATAAAAAGTATAGTCTGTTTACCTGCATGAAGCTAAATCCTGCTCAAACAAGCCTCAGCCTACAAGCAGAAAAAAACAGCTTCTGCTACTAAAATCCTGTCCCTTAGTTAAAGATGCTGCATTACTCATATACAGCTATCTGTTTACAGGGATCAAAATCACAGTGAGCATCCTACAAAGCTGATGTTGGCAATGACAGTGTTGACGAGTTGCTTGCTGAACACTGAAGTCTTTGGCAAGGAGATAACAGCTTTGACTACACATACAAATACACAATAATCAACATATTGCTGGTTTTGTTCTTTTTTAAATGACATTTTCCGCCAATGAGAACTAATATACAGTTCCATCATCTTTATCCTTGAAAAATCTTGCTCACAGCAATAATGTTAGCATTATGATACAGTAAAATTAGGTTTAAGTGCCTGATTTGGTGTCAGCTCGAATGTTATTCTGGCCTAGAAACACAAACAAATGATCAATCTCACATCTATTTAATGTTTTCCTCCATGAAGCCATTTCTCCTGGCAGCACAGTGGGAGGGAGACTCGGTTCAATAATGTGTCTTTCATCGCGAAGCTCTAATCAAGCCCCAAGGTCTCCTTCTGAATCTTGTCGCATTTCGGAACCTCATTTCCATTCCTTGTCCCCGAAGGCAAGGTAAAACAGTCCCGAGGTATATGGGCAAAGGCTCTGTACTTTGTACTGCATGAGTAGCCTTCACCTGCAGCCCGGTCAATTGATATGGAAATGACTGGGAGAGCCAAGTTTCTCTAACTGAAAGGAAATAATGGAGCATACACAGACATAAAAAGCAGAGCGGTAAACAGAAAAACAAAAGAATGACAGTGATGACTGAAGCAAATCGGGCGCTAATCTAATCGTCAGCTTCATTTGCACTTTTCAAAGACAAGGTCACATGAGTCATCAAGATGGGGGGTGGGGAAGGACAACAAACAATCCTGCTGATAAGCGATTCGGGGAAAAAAATGTTACATCAAGTTAAGATGAGTGCTAAAAACTCTGCAATTCAAGGCTTGCAAAACTTTGATGTTATCTTAAAAGCATTTGCATCATAATCAAAAAACATCAAATAGGCTGAAAATTTAGTCACAAAGGACTGTTGGTACGAACATTCGCCTGTACTCTTGCGGGAACCTATTGAAGTAAGACTAGCATAGCTGGTTTATAGTTTAATTAGGATTCAGTTTTGATGTATTTTAAAGTCTTAAACCCGAGAACGATCAAAGCCCTTCAGAGGATGCATCCCATTGCAATCTCTAATATCGCCGTGCCATAACAATGTCCTCTTCTCACAAAAAGAAGACTGCAGATCTGGGGGCAACTTCTATCTCTGCAATAAGTCAGAATATGCTAGGAAGCTCAGCAGAATGCCAATCAATATCACTTCCCTGTGACTACAGTAATTATCATCACCATCCACAGGAATAATACCATGTGGTTTGAGCTCTGCAGAAGGTCAAGAGCAGATTGGTGGCACATGATGTTTCCATGGTAGCAGTTTGTGTGACCTGCGCTACACCTCGTGCCCATGCATTTAGGCCTTTCTATTTATATTGGAAGTCATTAGACTCACCAGTGTGGAGTCTTTAATCATAAAATTACAAAAAAGGTGACAAGATTAGCTGAGGCGGGTTCACTGACGTAGGCGACTGTGACTGAGCAATTACCATAAAGATCTGATGATGGGCTGAAATGCCTGGGATTAGACACCTGTGTGACAGTCACTCTAAACTCCTAAATAAGGTTGTTGGTGCAGTTTTCTGACTGCGGATGTTTATCAGGCCATAAATCACCACTTAATTCATGGTGAAGTTAAACTATCTAATGGCACTGGGACACAGCTTAGCAGAGGTAATTAAAACTAAAAGCGAGGAGTGGAAGTAGGCTGCACAACTCACTGTATCATTTTCCTTTAATAAACGCACCATGGCATGTTAGATCCTCCTAGGATTATGGTACATTTAAACTGCACAAGAACTCCAGGGATCTCAGTGTGTCCAGTTAGGAAGTGCACAGTGTTGTGAACCAATTTCAGCAGCTTTGGTGAAAATGAATCTGACAGCTGGTGCACTGGACAGGCAACAACACAACCCCCAGAAGGGTAATGGTGTTACAGGAAGAGACCATTTCTCCCTCCTTATTCCTCCTGATTCATCTTTTTCTAGTTCTGCTTATTGCTAGTGTCCTTGTTAGTGTTGGTAGTCCTGTTTTAGACTGTTTAAAAAGTAGGACATTTTCAATGAATCAACAAAAATATTTTTATATTTACAGGACAGTCTAGGCAATGAGCAACCAGAGGCTTTCTTCTTCTTCTTTTTGTAATTTTACAAATTTCTTTCATACAATTTAAGCCCAAAGAGTCATGCTGATAGAGTAGATCAGCTTTATCAGTTGAAAAACTGAGAAACTGAGTTGAAACTGCACTTCTTTTTCGTATATTAAGATATCTCCGGGATTATATGTGTACTTAACCTCATGTACACTGACAGAAAGGGGAGTTTCTGGCACACTTCAGATCAAACTGCGCTGTGTAGGTGGCTCACGCCACGATACAAAATGAGTTTGACGTCCCTGAGTTTCTGAGCTGCAGTACCACTCCTGCCGCAGGAGGTGTCAGTAGTGAGCAAAGCAGTGCGGATGTACCGTCAGCTAAAAGTGAAGACAAAGAAGAGTAAACACCAACAGTGCAGCGCTTGCAAAGGTACCAAGGTGCAAATTTCTATTTTATTTTCTCACCCTGTCATAATTTGAAGGTATAAAGTCGTTCATTACTTTATAACAACATAACCTTGCAGCTAGCGGCTAATGTTAGCAGCTAGCTTCAGCTGCGTAATCAGAAGCAGCGTAGTTGAGCTTAGCTGTCATGAGTTGGTGTGTGGGGGTGTGGAGCTCTGCCTAGCAGGCTCGATGCTCCGTGTTGTTTTATATTCTATGTTACAGGATCGATAATTTGCTATTTTTAGTCTTGCTTCTATTACACGATCTTCGTCTGTGCTTCTTGCGGCTTTTACATTGCCTCTTTTCCCTGCAGATTATTTTCTGACCCAGATAAAATAAAAAACAGCGCAGCAGCAGTAACAAGGCTCTGAAAATGGACACAAGAGCCTTGAAGAATCCCTACCCCGACTATGATGGGAGCCTCGCATCCACACAGGCGTTTTTTGACTTTCAGGGAAAGGTAATGCATTAAAAAGAAGTGTGCGAGCATGTCTTTCATGTCCACCATGATATTTACAGTTTTTGTTTTGTATTTTTTTAAACCCTTAGCTCACACCAGAGTTTGCCCAGCGGCTGAGCAGCAAGATCAGCGAGCTGTTAGGTGTCATGGAGAATGGGCTTAGGTCTGCTGATCCCAGAGACTGCACTGCTTACACTGGCTGGGCAGGTGATGATAGCATTACACAGCTGGGATAAATAAGTCAAGTAGCAGGGAAATGCACGTAACTGTGCACATGCTGTGAGACTGTTCTGCCGTTTACCTGTATGCAGCTTTACTTCAGTGAGACCTTCTTTTTTTTATGTGGACTACTAATGAACATGAATTATTGTGTAATTATGTCTTCCAACAGACTGATACCTTCTTCTAAACGTAATTAATTAATTAATTAATAATACATATGAGCGAGTGCCGTGGTGCCATTTAGCATAACCTTTAACCTCCACTAACTTAACTCCACTAACTGCATGTCTTTGGACTGTGGGCAGTCTTGTCTTTTGACCACGCATACACAGAGAGAACATCCAAACTCCACACAGAAAGTCTCCGGCCAGATGGTGGATTCAAACCCTGGACCTTCTTGCTAAGCCAACATTAAGCCAGCTAATGTTAGGCTTGAGTGTCCTAAAAATCATACTTTGTCTCCAATAAACAGTAGTTTTATAAGAGTTGTTTAAGTGTCCAGGTACAACAATGTTAGAGCTGCTTCAAAGAACATTTTGGTAAGGCTTGCTAACAGCAGCTAGCAGAGGCTAACAGCAGCAAAAACAGCAGTGCTTGGAAAAGTTCAGGATATCCTCAACAACTCACCTCAGTATCACTGTCATTAGACAGAAGGGGGCTTAATGGACTCATGGACTCATATTAGACTTTTACAGCCTCTCAGAGTAAATAAAGGTGGACACTTGTTCTTCGTCTTGAATAGCATTGACAGCTGAGGTAAACAGTACAAATACATTCAGTACAAATAAATGGCAGCCAGAGTTGTTTGTCCTAAAGCAGCGATGGTAGCTAGGATTATGCAATTGAAATGGGAGGGCTAAGAAAACAAAACTCAGTTGACTGAAATCTACTAGCATCTAATTGCAAGATACAGTATACCTTTAAATTAAGAAAAAATTTTGGGGCGCTTTCCAAACTTTCAACATTGTGTCTTAAAAGGCATCGCCCTGCTCTATCTGCACCTCCATGATGTGTTCAGGGAGCCCTCGTTCCTTCACAAAGCTCTCGAGCATGTCACCCAGAGCCTCAAGTGCCTGACCCGGCGCCATGACGTCACCTTCCTGTGTGGGGATGCGGGGCCGCTGGCCGTGGCTGCTGTCGTCTTCTATCGCCTTCAGAGAGTGCAAGAGAGCGACGAGTGCATCAACAGGTCAGCCTCATATAAGTCGGTATAAGTAATGAATTTAGGTGTACATTAAAGTGTACTACGTAACCACCACTGTGTCTGCAGCAGTTTTCTCCTTTCTTGGGAGGTTTCTCTTTAGGAAAATGTGTTTTGATGCCAGATTTCTTCTCCTGTTTGACAGGCGATAGTTTTCCTGGCCCAAAAAATGTCAAATGCACTAAAGAAAATACTGAAAAAGGCTTTTTATTTTATGGATTTGCTGTGTAACGTCACTCCACTGTTACTGAAACGCTCTTTAGCACTCACATTTGCAGCATTGTTTCCCTGCAAAACCTCACCTCCTGTGAAAGACTTCTCCTTGAGAGTCTTCTGTTACAGGTTAGAGGCACGTCTGCCTCTGTGGGGATCTCCTCCATGATGTTGTGAAACACATAGAGCACCAGTCTGAGCCTGTGAGCTGCAAAAAGAAACATTTTGTCCCTGTTAATAATTTAGACCCCCCCCCCCCCCCCCCCCCTCCGTAGCCATTAAAATATGCAGTTTGTATAGCCTACATCATTGTGTTGCGTGCCAGCATGTTTTCTTCAATACAACTGCACTTAGTATTATTGAGGCTATTACAGCTTTATTAAGTATCTGCAGTATGAATCAAATGCACTCGAATGGAGCTGATTGGACCAGTTTAATTTCCAGCTTAATGGTCCGGATCTAGTTCATTTAACTGCCGGAGCAGGAATCGCATTTATGATATAATTAATTGTACGCGCTTATAGGTCGTCATAAATAGAAGGTCTATTTTAAGATGTGGTTCAGTGGTGCAAAAAATCTGTCACAAACTTCCTGTGCCTCTCCACCAGGCTGATGCAGTACCACCAGACGGTGGTGAAGGGTTCGGGCGGGCTGCCAGACGAGCTGCTGTATGGGCGGGTGGGCTACCTCTACTCACTGGTCTTCATCAACCAGCAGCTTGGAAAAGACAGGATTCCAGATGGATACATCCAACAGGTGATTCAGAAACAGTGCGCTCAGTCCAAAGTTTTTTATTTTGTTGTATTTTCTTTGTGAGAGCGACAGTTGCCATAGAAACCTCTAGGTTTAAACCATTTTCTCTCATTTATCTCCACTAATTTATATTTTTGCTTCTTTCCGCAGATCACCCAGGCTGTGCTGGAATCGGGTGAGCACCTCAGTAGGAAGTTCCGGGTCCAGAACCAGAGCCCCCTGATGTACGAGTGGTACCAGGAGCAGTATGTGGGGGCCGCCCACGGCCTGGCTGGCATCTACTACTTCCTCATGCAGGTGGAACAGGATCCTGGTTTTAGATGCAAGTGGAGTAGTCTTGTGCTTGTGCAGGCCGTATGGGAAATAATTTTCTGTGGTTTTGCAGTAATTCGGTGTATGCACTTTCATTCGAAGGGATCTATGGCTGCACCAAGAACTCTGAAAGCTGAAGTTATTAAATTTTCAGTTCTAAGAATCAAAGAAAACATACAAATCCCTCTCCTCGTTTAAGAAGCCAAGCCTGCAAATATTTGTTATGCCATCTAAAAAGTTAATTATGCTAGCTCCAAAGTTAACTTTCTAATAAGTGCTCTTGTGCAGAAGCTAATCTGTCTGTTTCCAGGGTACCTCACGCTCTACCAAAGTTGCCACCTGTCACCTTTTTTTCCCTCCGCTGAACTTGATCTTACCCCTCCTTCACAGCCTGGCTTTGTGTTCTCGGAGGAGCTCGTGCACAGGCTGGTGAAACCCAGCGTCGACCACGTCTGCCGTCTTAAGTTCCCCTCGGGAAACTACCCTCCCTGCATGGGGGACGATCGAGACCTGCTGGTGCACTGGTGCCACGGATCTCCGGGGGTCGTGTACATGCTCCTGCAGGCCTACAAGGTAAAGACTGAGAGCTTGAAAATTTGATTACTCATTTGCAGAAAGAAACAGTGAGTCTGTTCAGTCTGTTTGTGTACCAGGTCCTACATGAAACTGCATTTAGTTAGTCTGTTCACCGGAACAGTGTTAAGCAGAAAAGTCAGCAGTTGGCTAAAAGTAATGCATAAAAGTGCAGTTGTATGGATGTTGTTAGGGTTCAAATATTGAGGAGGGATACAGGAGGAATTCCAAAATAACAACACTGATCCAGCCGGGTGGAGTCAAACGATGATTTTACTGAACACGCGTGGAGACATGAACACTGTTACACAATCAGCATCGATCTCTCTCGAACAATACACAATCAGTTGTTTTTATACCATCAGGGAAATTTATAACGCCCCCTCATGCGTTAAGCAGATACAATATATGCATACGTCAAATCAAAACCACAATGACTTTTAACACAGTTTGCAAAACAACATCGCCTTGTCTCCATCCCAGGTGTCTTCCTGTCGCTGCCGGACGCTCGCTTATCGTCTGGAACATCAGGCACACATTCTGCAACAAACTGTTCTTTTGCAGGCACAATTTTGCAGTTGCAAGCTTTTACAAAATATTATTTGAACCTTCACCTACCCCTGAGTCTAACTGCTGTGTAAGTGTGTGTATGTGTACGTGTGTGTGTGTGTGTGTGCGTGTGTGGCTCGACCTCACACGAACTTTGTCTTATGAGAAGAGAGGCCAATTCTCATGTGCATAATAACCTAACTGAAACTATATTTGTAATATGTTGAATAAATGTTTTAATCAAGAACTTCTACTAAAAGCTTAATCAAAAGATATAAATGTATAAAAGACAATAATGAATAACCTGGTTATTCAAATAGCATCCTCCCAACAGCTCCTCAAAGTAACTTACACTTAGACTCTGCTTTAGTTCCACTTTCACAAGCACACTCTGCAAAAGCCTGCGCTTCCTGTCTACTTTGGCACAGAGTGTACTCAGAGTTAGGCCTTTCTTTTATAACCCAACAGAATCAGCACATACACATTTAAGATTATAACAAGCATTCAAAAGCATTTAAGATTATTGATTTAACTCAACAGTTTAAAGTGGTTATAGCTGCACCTGTAATAAAGGCTAATTGGGTACCAATATGTTTAAACATCTGAATACAATATCAATATTAATTATTAATGCAATGGTAATGATGATGATTATTAACAATAGCAGCAAAAATATTTCTCTAATCCCCACAATGTGTTAGCTGTAAGTATGAATTTAAAGATTAAACTGCATTAATATTTTTGTTAACTGTCCATAAAATTAAATAGTTAAAATGCATAACTGTGCAAAAGTTTTGAGCCATCTTTCAGCTCATTATATTTTGCTCCTTGTCGGCACCTATTTCCAGATTTCCTAGCAACATATAATGAAATGAGGGGTGGCTCAAGACTTTTGCACAGTACTTTAGCTAGGTGAACTGGTGGATAAGCAGTTCACCTGTCATACTGTCATTATATTAATGCTGCTATCCTGTATATATTGTACATACTATTGTTTGAGTACTTACGATTGTTTTTTTGTACTTTTTATATTTTACATTTATATTTATTATTGAAACTTGCACCAAGGGAGTGGCACTCCAATTTCGTTGTACTCTGTACAATGACAATAAAGGCTATTCTATTCTATTCTATTCAAACCAGTCACTAAACATTGTGGGCAGCTGTTAACTGGAATAGTCACTAAAAGCTGCGGGTAAAGGGTTGAAATAAGTTGTTACTTATGGATGGTTATAAACAGTTAGCTAAGCCTAACTGACAAATTAAAGGGGTTCTGTGGGGTACTTTGTTAAAAACCACTGTCTGAGAAACACAGGGGTCATCGAAAGACTCATAGTGCCATCTTGTGGTGAAGTAGAGTCATGTTTTAATCTCATAAAATTCTCCCTTTTCTGTCTAAATTGAATAATATTGCCAATGAATGACATTTAAAGGACAAACAGTCCTCACAGAACATATCCACAGAACAGTTTATTTGTAGTATTTCTTAACTTATCGTGCTACATGAGACAGAGGGTATCGTTTATACAGTACCGCTGAGGTTCTCTTTTTAACTTGGAGGTTTTTTTTAATTCAGATCTCACAGAAATCAAGATCTGCTTTATGCTTATCACAGTTAAGATGATGACATGTCCCTCATTCCAGGCTTTCAGAGTTCCTCAGTACCTGGGCGACGCTCTGCAGTGCGGGGAGGTGGTGTGGTGGTACGGCCTGCTGAAAAAGGGCTACGGCCTGTGCCACGGCGCGGCTGGTAACGCCTACACTTTCTTGGCGTTGTACCGGCATACGCAGGATCCGAAGCACCTGTACAGAGCCTGCATGGTGAGAGGACATAAAAGCTCTTTAATAATGTAATCACTCCTGGGCTGCAGCGGCCAGTCGTCTGATCAAATAACCGCAAATATTAATTGCGTCGCACCAGCAGTGCATCCATCATAATTAGTGTCCAAAGGCTTGATTAATGCCTCCACTGTCTGACGCTGTAGAGTTATGACTAGGGGTTCCTCATAAGAGCAGGACGTTTTTTATCCCTGAAATTTTAATGTGTTTGTAGAAAGCCACGAGAAGTCCTTTGATAATTCCATTTTTGAGTCTCTGTCGCGTCCTCCCTCGACGCTCAACGACTTTGATGTGAGACGCAAAAGTCATATTGAACTTCAGTTCAAAGCTTAACCAATCAGAACGTAGTTGGTCACTCGCCAGCCCTAAAATTGAAAATTATTCCAGAAACGATGGGCATGTGAGAGGCAGGGCCTTTTATGTTTATTGACAGCAGGTCGGTCGCTGTCTGTGCGAGTTGGCGTCAAAGCGTGGCTCGCTAGCCGCTAGCGAGCTGGTCTTGGATGCACTCCAGATGGTGAGAGTTCCACATGTGCTTTCATTAATATGAATCTATTCATAGATGGAAATAGACTCTTCAGATGTGTTGCCTGCCTCCAAGCACAACATTGTGGTCGTAATCCGATACATCGACAGATGCTCGGATTTCACAGAGAAGGGCCCGATTTTTAGGACTTGTTGACATTTGCTCGCTGTTCTCCGGAGACGGATCAGCGGTCCAGTGTCATTACTGTTGTAACATTACTTTCTCTTTCGCTGCAGTTTGCAGACTGGTGTATGAACTACGGCAAACATGGATGTCGGACACCAGACACTCCCTTCTCTCTCTTTGAAGGTAATGCATAATGGCAGATCCAACCTTCCAAAAATATCATGTTATGCACAAAAGGGCATTTTTTAAGTTTTTGTTACATGTGTCACAGATTACAAGGTAAACTAAGCACTACATTTTTAGTGATGCCATTTTTCTGGGTTTGGTACATTGTTAGATATTTAAGACTTGCTGTTGCCAGGTTGCAGGCATGGCTTACATTGTAGTAAGAATTACAAGTGCAAATAAATGAGTCATGCTGTGAGATTACAGGAGTAGTGCAGTGGAAATTGAATAAGATTATTTTGAAAGGAGCTAAATTGGCTTCTGTGGTAAGAAATATGAACTTGTAATCACAGCCAGCTGCTTCACACATGTTCATCTGTCCCTCACACATAAATGCACAATGTACTGCCAGAAGTATTCACTCGTCTGCCTTCACAAACACATGAACTTGAGCGACATCCCATTCTTAACCCATCGGGTTTAATATGATGTCAGATCATGCTTTCGCAGCTATAACAGTTTCAACTCTTCCTGGAAGTCTTTCCACAGGTTTAGGAGTGTTTATGGGAATTACTGACCGTTCTTCCAGAAGCACATTTGTGAGGTCAGACACTGATGTTGGACTAGAAGGCCTGGCTCACAGTCTCCGCTCTAATTCATCCCAAAGCTGTTCTGTCGGGTTAAGGTCAGCACTCTGTGAAGGCCAGTCAACTTCTTCCACACCAAACGTGCACATCCATGTCTTTATGGACCTTGCTTTGTTCACTGGTGTGCAGTCACGTTGGAACAGGAAGGGTCCATCCCCAAATTGTTCCCACAAAGTTAGGAGCATGACATGGTCAAAATGTCTTTGTAGTCTGAAGCATTAAGATTTCTTTTTATGGGAACCAAGGGGCCAAGCTCAACTTCTGAAAGACAAGCCCACACCTTGGCCCCCCCTCCACCAAACTTTACACTTGGCACAGTGAAGTTCATGGAGTACCATTCCCCTGGCAACCGCCCAACCAAGAGTGGATGGAGAAGTGTGATTCGTCACTCCAGAGAACACGTCTCAGCGTGGAAACCAATTCCATAAAGCTCTCTCCATACTGTTCTTGAACTAATCAGAAGCCACATGAAGTTTGGAGGTCTGTAGCGATTGACTGTGCAAAACGTTGGTGACCTCTGCGCACCATCCACTTCAACGCACTCTACCATCTACCACTCGATGTCTGAGTTGTTAGCATTCCCAATTGCTTCCATTTTGCTATAATCCCACTAACAGCTGACTGTGGAATATTTAGTAGTGAGGAACTTTCACGACTGGACTTGTTGCACACATGCCATCTTATCACAGTACCACTCTGGAAGTCACTGAGCTGCTAGAAGCAGTCTGCAGGCCTAGGTGTTTGATTTTATACACCTGTTGCCATGGAAACTTTTGGAACACCTGATTTTGAATGGGTGAGTGAATACTTTCTGCAGTGCAGTGTTAAAGCAGCCAGGGTTGCAGGTTTAACAAAAAGGGTACAAATATCAGCTTTCTAATAATTACATCAACCAAACTGATTCTCTGTTACTAAGTGAATGTAGAAAACTGATAAGCTGCCTTACCAAGGTCAGTTTTCAGTGGTAGTGGATGTATCCACTGCAATATTAAATTATGAGATAATGCTATAGTTATATTTGTGTACAACACACAGACGAATGTGTTTTTATTAGAGAAACATATAAATAAAATACCAGAATCTTCAGTCTTTGGATTTCTGCCCCAACAGCAGAAACGTGGTGGAGAGGTTCAGTTCAGTCTCTAGCAACAGCAGTCAGCTCCAGCTGTCTGGGTAGTCTGTTTTAGAGACGATTCAAAGTCCTGCTTTGGTAATCATTCAAATATAACTGTATAAAAAAACCCATAATGACTCATAAGTAAAGTATATAATTCATCTGATAGGAATAAGTGATACATGCATGAGACCACAGCTAGCTGACTGGGGAGGCCATATTATTGGTCGTGTATCTACGGAAACTAAACTAACTAAACAGTGTCCCTTCTTCTTATCAGGCATGGCAGGAACCATCTACTTCCTGGCTGACCTTCTGCATCCAATGAGCGCCCGCTTCCCGGCCTTTGAGGTGTAGAAAGTGTCTGCGGGTAATGATCCCAGACCCACACTGGAAATCATTGAATAAGAAGACCCACACCGCTCTGCTCTTTGTCACACATGGGCACCGCAGTCATGACGGCTGGCTTTTAATTCAACATTCAGACATTGTGCCATGTTTTTCCTGCTTTTCCCACCTGGAAACGTCATGTGTTATTAACAATACAATACATTTTAATGTTTTGGAAACGTGTCAAGGTTGTGAGCTTCCCTAGCATGCCCCAGCAACTCCTGCTCTGTGAACTAAAAGGAAGGGAACTAATTTTAAAATGAAAACATGGGAAAGCTGACTGTAATTTTTTTTTAGCACTTAGCTGTATATATCTGTCTGCTCTCTGTAAGTTTAAATGCTTTTGTTTTCTGTTGTCTTTTTTGGGTGTAGAAATGTCTGGTGCAATGCTCCGTTGCGTTGCACCAGACGTAACGCAGCTGCCTAGTTTGTCGATGTTGTGCAGCGGTGAAGAAAAAGCACAGAGGGGCAGCAGAGAGCCACAAAGTTCACTCAGTGGTGACTTCATTAGCAGTGTATTTATATCTCATCAGATGTTTTTTTTTTTTTTTCATTATCATTTGGTGTATGCAAGCAAAGTTTGGGTTTAAACTGGCTTTAAGTGATAAATATTGTATTGCAATGAGTTGAATTTTCTCTTTTTCTTCCTCTGTGGGACCATTAGCTCATCTAATCCAGTCTTTTCCATATAAGGCTCATGTACCAAGCAGCAACACAATGCCATCTCTCTTTTTTAAGCTCCCTGCCAGAGCTTCTTTATGACCCACGGCCAGCTTGGTAGGAGGAGGTGGTGAAGGGGGAGGTGGCTACTGTACCAGGGAGTCTTGAGACCTCAGTCTTCGCAGAGCAAACGCAGCGTAGGAGAAACTCAATACCACCAGTGGGAATGAGAGTAAAAATAGAGCTCATCTGTCCAGGAGGGGAGTGGTCTCCAAAGGCATGTGCTTCACTGTGGTTCACGCGCTCCTACAAGTATCTTCCAACGTGTCCGTTCTGATGCTCAGCAGCTGATTGCTTTGTGTTACATAGACGATGACAACTTAGGCAGCCTAGCAGCACTATAAGTGTCTTTCCTTCCTTTTGGACCTACTTTAGAGAAAACATTTATTCTATTTTAACAATCGTGTGTATATATATATATATATATACTTGTCCAAAAGGCCAAAAAATGTTTATGGAAATCTGCTGTATTCTTACAACTGGTTGTACTTAAGGAAGATCATAAGCATGTAGTAATGTGCAAAAGTCTTGTTCCATCCCTCAATTCCCGGTGTTTAAGGCAAAAACAGAGTTTGTACAATTCTATCGAGCTTGAAAGTCAATATTTGGTGTGACCACCTTTATTCTTCAGTACAGTCTGAACTATTTTAGGCAGGCTTTCTTGTTATTTCTTTAAGTCGTCTTCAGGAATAGTTCTCCAGGCTTCTTGAAGGACATTCAAAGCTCTTCTTTGGATGTTTAAGGACATGACTTTTAAATCTTGTCCATCTGTAGTTGATTTTTCAGGCCTGACACTTCTGCTTTGGTCCTCGACTCCAGTTTCCTCAAATCTTTTAAGGATATCCTGCACACCATATGCACTGGAGACCTATTGCTCAACACCAACTGACAGCAAGAAAGTCTCGCTCCTTGGAAGCAAAGTATTATAAATGACTTTTGCACAGTACTGTAGCTGGTATTTATACATAATTGGCATATTTTTCATTAATAAGTTTATATTAATGAAACACGCAGGCATATATAGTCTCCCTCACCTAAACCAATCTGCCCTGAGCCTTCTACAACACTCAGTGTTAACACACAGGGATCACTGCTTCTAGGCTGTTACCCACGTGGAGTCACATGTATGTGACAGCAGAGATGAGCATAAATTTAACCTAAAAAAAAACAAAACTGATTTCTTCTATGAAATTCACAGCTTTCTAAATTTTCAGAACATTTTATATTTGAAATAATAGTTTGTATCAATGGTACTGTCAAGTTGACAAGTAGACTTTCATAAGAACAATACTATACCAGAAAGACTGTACTGACAATACAGGCCCTGAGGCAGAAACCAAACCAGCAATAAGCACACCAGTTATCACTGACATAATTTGAACCAATGAACATGACTATAAAATGACCTGTGAACACCAGAGCCTCCTTGTTGTTTGGACCTATGTGTTGTTCCAAATAGAAAAAGAACTGCCAGAGGAACTGAACAATCTAAATTAAGGATGGAAAAAGGATACAAGAAGACTGGGCACCGACAGAAAGTCAGTCAAAGCACAGCTGCAGCAATAATCGTGCTAACCAGCAACTGACCTCCTAAAATGACACCATGGGCAGTGCATTACTTGCACAGTCTAGCTCTAAGAAAGCTAGCGCTTCAGATTTGGCACAGGGTTTATAAATGGAAATGGCTCACAACACATAGCATAATGCCATCCTCTATGGACGGCACCCTAAGCGAAAAAACACTGCTGGCTCTTTAAAGGAAAACTACAAGATTGAATTTTGCTAAAGAATTCCAAAAGAAGACTTCTGAAAGTTGGGCGCACGCGGTCCACAGACGATTACCATGTGAAAGGTTTTGGGAAGACTGGTAGATTGTGTATATACCAAAATGCTGGTTGACAGGATGGCTCCCAGTCTGCAGATGCCTAACAGAACAATGAGGAAACTGCCAGAATCACACTACAACCTGTCCTAGTATGTTGTCAGACTTGAATCCAATAATCGCCTTTTTAAAGAGAAAAGCAGAGCAGCTGAAATCAACGAATATCAGGACTCTGTCAATACTGGCGTCCCTCTAAACAGACAATGAACAAATTATTTTAAAAAATGAAAGATTCGTATGAATCTGACAGCCTCTAACCAATCAAAGACTCCTGTTATCTCTATTTTCCCTGTCTTGTCTCTATTTCTGCCTCCTTTTCTCAATTGGTTTTTTTTTTTGTTGCCTTCTTTGTGCCTGTTTCATGTAGCTGCTATGATGCTATATTACCTACTATCCAACTGTTTACTTTTAGGGTCTGGTCACTATCTCCTACCTTCATTTGTGGTTCTGCCCTGTGATACCAAACTAATTATCTAATTCGAACCAAGAGTCAAATTCTACCCAAACTGAACTGATTGGATTGGATGGATGGATGGACGGACGGACGGATGGACGGACAGATGGACGGACAGATGTCAGCACAACTTAGAGTTGGGAGGATGGATGGATTGATTCAATTAGATTTATTATTTATCCTTTCAGAAATTTGTGCTTCGGGGCGACTGTCAGACAAATAACCACAACAACAATATCACAGTTACAGACATTAAAGACATCTATGTCATCCCACATCATAACAAATATCACCTGGATGTGTTCAGCAGAGTTGTACAAGGTATAAACGACCTCGGGGCGCGAGGTCCTCACAAAGCTGGTGTACTGCTGTCTTGACTATGATGACTGTGTGTTACGTCTCTGTGAATGTCTCGCCCCGTCCCATCACTCATGACTCCCAAAGTTGGCACATACTATGCTGTTGCTGACCTCTTACTGCCCATGTTTACAAAGCCAACCGAGTTTGGTCTTATAAACTACAGAGAGTGGAAACACCAGACAATAAAAGAAAATTTTAAAATGCTTTCTACAGATAAACGATTAAAAAGAATCTCTATGCATCTATGAATCTAAACTGTTGGGTAATAATTGTATATGAGGATTAGTTACTATTACTTACATAAAGTAAGGATAACCTTGATGCTTTGAAATTGTGATTTGTAATAGGTGGGCTATAAATAACTTGAAAAATGAAACTGCACTTCGCAGAATCGCAGGTAATGATTTTAGATTTTTTTCCAGTTTTTTAAATTAAGTTTGTTACATCAAAAAATGCATCAAGAAATTCATTTATTAAGATTAATCTTATTGGTTCTTTCTGTTCCGCTGTCAGCACCATGGAGAGCTCTGCTGAAGATGGAAATGAAATTGACTTTTAAAAACGTCATTTATTGTGCTATGAATGTAGTTCTTAATAACATAACCTACATTATGTAAGCTTAACTTTGCTCCAGTGTATTTGCCTATTTATTAATGGACAAACTGATCAATTTTTAGTTAGTTGAAGCCAGCAAATCTGCACATTATGAATTTATTTGTTACTTGTCCTATTCTGAGGGTAGCGCTGTGAGAGCAGATCTTTTTAAGGTCTTTAGAATTGTTATAAAACCTGTTGTTTTCAGGTTATCTGCCACTCAGTGTCAATGTTTTTAACACATGCCTGAATGGAGTGAACTTTTCAAACGATTTTTTGCCCGGTTCTGTTATTTAACCATAAGAGGAGGAGCAGTGGGGCTGTTTAAAAATACCACCCTGTAAATGAGCTCCTCACACCTGGAGCCCTCCTCAAGTGAGCCTCAAGGAAGCTGAGTTTTCTGCATTTTCACTCACCAGCTGTACATCTCTTTCCAGAGGAGAGAAGTCTTAAGTGTCAATGCTGCCAAAAGCATTTCGGTTGAAATTGTAATGCATTCACAGACTCTTTGAAATCTTGCAACCGTTCTTTCAGCCTTCTAAAAATAGCCCTGTCCCCTTCTAAAGGCCTACTCCCACTGCTCCGAGGGCGTACAGCTCTCCTTTCCGTTTGCCCTAAGAAAGTTAAAGATGTTCCAATGTGTCATCTGATCTGCCCATTAGCATACGTGACATCACATGCCCGGAATAAATAAGAGGGGTGCTTTGACCATGGCTAAGGACCACACTGTCTTGGGACTTCAGCTTCTCATCTCCTCCAGCTCCTGCTCTCCAAAATGGTGTGTACGAACTTCTGTTTTGGACCTTTTGGGTGGGGCATTGCTGATGGAGTTACCTTTTTTTCCTTTTAATTGGTTTGGATATGAGCTCGATAATGACCCCAAAACTGAGACTTTTGCTAGTGAGGCAAAATGAAGACTGGCACCCAGGACTAGAGTCTTGGAATGCATTCACATGTCTATGTTTAATGTCTAAAAAGGCTAATATTCTAATGCAAAGAGGCCGTTTTAGAGTTTCAGCATCCATCATGTGTTCAGAATCCTTTGGACAGTTACATAAGCTGGATATACTCATTTTGTTTTTCTTTATTTCTCTGTATTCTGTGTGTTTGTGTATTTGTTAATGTGCCTTTTCAAATGTGACAGACTGAGTTCACACCGGACCAGATTGAGGGTAAGTGAAGAAAAAGAAAAAGAGAAATTTTGCCTCATATATGAAGGCACCAACCTCTCAATCAATGTGCTGGTAGGTATTTACGTCTAGCTTTTGCAATTGTCACACGAACCAAACTCTCAGAGTAGCTCCAGGCTTACTTAGATGAACTTTTAATCTGATTAAAGTGCTAGAAAAGTGGAAGCAGAGGATGAAGAGCGCCATGCCATTCTACCAACTTCTCCAGCTGTCGGGAAAGATTTCAGACATGTCTATTCTCAGCCTTGTCTTGCAAGTCGCCATTGTCCTTATTCAGGAGGGGCGTTAATCCTTAGGTCAGGGTTTAAGATGCAGTGCTGGTGGCATCAGCTTACACAAGAATCTGAATCACCCCATACCTTTTTTGTTTAACTGCCGAAAGACATGTCCTCTATAAACATGCCCTATGGGATATATTGGGGTCCCCATTTGGACATGGATACTTTTGTGTAGTTAAAACTCTTCCAGTTGTGTATCCTAGACTTGCAGGCAAACCTTTAACACGTTTTCAATCAGGCTTATTTGTTTAGTGCTGCTTCTGCACATTCTGGTACAGCTATACTATATGTCTAACATTAAGTTCCTTTCCAAGTTACGGTGTTAATTACGGCCCAGTCAGCATTCTTGGCTTTGACTGCACGGGGGGCCATGTCGCTATGTCTCTAAATGGCCTGCGTTTCTCTGTCAGGGTGTATCAGTTTGCACGCAATGTTGCTGTAAATGCAAGTGGAGGCAGGAATGTAGAAGGACGGGGTGGGTCGAGTGTGGTGGAAGGGTACAACTGCTGTTCAGAAGCCACACGAACACATTAATCTGTCAAAAAGGTCACTTTGAGTTCCTGGTGGGATTCACAGACATAGCCAACCATTGTCTGGGCCCCCAGTTGGTGCCTTCCTCTTCACAGCTGTCCCTCTCAATTAGCTGAGAACAATGACAGAATTATGTGGCTTTTACTGTCTTTAATCTTCCTCTACGTTGTGGCACTGTGCAACTGACATAGATGACTAGTAGTAACACTGTAATAGATAGAGTAGGAAATCCAAAGGGGATGGATCTAACACAGCAAAGAAAACATGGATGTCATGCCATAAAAATAATATCAATTATACCATTTGGATGGAACAAGAAAAAAGACTCTGGCAGACTTTTTTGTTTTAATTCTTCCTTATTGTTGAAGTCTTAACTATAAGTCCTGAAGAACTTGTACTCAACTTTGTTTCTCTCCTCCTGGCCAGACTTCAAGGAGGCTTTTGGTCTCTTTGACAGAGTTGGTGACAGCCAGGTGGCCTACAACCAGGTGGCTGACATCATGCGTGCTCTGGGCCAGAATCCCACCAACGGGTCCGTTAATAAGATTCTGGGCAACCCAACTGCTGACGGTGAGACATAAACTGTTTTTTCTAACACAAAAGAGCAGTCTGTGTCATGGTATGTGTAATAATTTGGTGTGCTATCAACAGACTTGGCCAACAAGAGGCTCAACTTCGACGCTTTCTTGCCTATGCTGAAGGAGGTCGACGCTCAACCCAAGGGAACCTATGATGACTACGTTGAGGGTCTGCGCGTCTTCGACAAGGAGGGCAATGGCACAGTTATGGGTGCTGAGCTGCGTATTGTGCTGTCCACTCTGGGTGAGCCTCCTAAATTTAGAAGCACACACATATAGTTTGCTTAGCATGCAATAGTGAGTGAAATGGGAAACATATCCCTGACATGGATCGTTGTGCATCCACAGGAGAGAAGATGAGCGAGCCAGAGATTGATGCCCTTATGGCCGGCCAGGAGGACGAGAACGGCAGTGTGCACTATGAGGGTAAGACCGGACTTCAAACCATTCCACTTCCTTTTTTTTTTTTTTTTTGAATTTCCAGGAAGCTAAATATTTGAACTTCTTCCTGCAGCTTTCGTCAAGCACATCATGTCTGTGTAAGAGGCCAGCAGCGAGAGTGCTGAAGAAACTGTAGCTCGCCTACAGACAGCCCCACAGTGTTCGTGACATCTACACTGTTTCAAAGACCAACCACGGAAAGACAAGGACTATGTACAAGGGATGTTGAAGCACGCCCATTTTTTCATTTTGTTTATTTTGTTTTCTTTTCCATTTCGTCTCTCACCCTCCTCTCTTGGGACATCGCCATCACCTCTCCATTGTAGACCTCCATCACCCGGCCTCTACTTCCCCCCACTGGGGCGCGTCTCCACTCACCACATGGGGTGAGGAACGGGGGAAAAGGGGTGACCACTCATCAAGTGAGGGTAGATCCCTCCATTCCCACCGCCACCTCATTCAGTCACGCCATCACTGGCCCAGCAATGCCAAAGGTGCTGGAGAATGGTTGTGGTCAGAGCGCCAGAGCTCCCTCCTTCCCTGAAAAGTTGTATTTATTTTCACTCTCTTCATTTGAGAATAAACTTTTCCAACGTACATCCCATCTGGGTTGATTCTTGATCTTTCATTGCCCACATGCTTTTGTAGACTGCAGGTCTCAGATTGAAGAAATTTATGTAAAAAAGTTGATGCTTAACAAAAGGCTATGAATAAGATAGAGCCAAAAAAGAAAGCATAGATTATTAAATACATTTAAAAAGGAAAAGGGTCAGAAAGTGAATTAAGAACTGAAGAATTAGCTTTAAGTATAGCCAAGTAACTATAAACAATAAAATTGTTAAATATACATAATGAAACAATAATGGACACCGATGTGTAGCTAAAATAATCAGTTTGTAAATAATTCTGCAAAAATGTATATTAGCTAAAATTATGGAATAACAATACAACAGTCTAATTGTTCAACTGTTCAATTTTTTAACAATTAGGGTACAGTGAGCAAAGAATGATTAAACAGCTAAAAATCTATCCTAGATATACTGGGGTGATCGCTGTAATATGGTAGCTAGCTAAAATTATGAAAAAGCTATGGGATACTTCCATGTAGCTAGCAGTTCTATTGTTAGCTAACATTATAGTGGAAACACATAACAGTTTGGACACAGTTAAAAAAAAAATTAGCTAAATAAATTGGATTTCAATAGTAGTTATACTATAGCAGCTAGCTACTGAATTGGAAACAAAAACTAGAATTTACATTATTAGCTAACAGTACAAGCAAAATTGTTAGCAATATATAATAAAACATAATTTTAGTCCATTAAAACAATAAAGTCAATAAGACAGAATGAAGAATAATAAAATAGTGTCTATCAGCTATTTAAAAAAAAACAAAAATTCTAATTTTATTGGCACTCATTTAAGGTTAATTTGGTTAATCTAACTGTAGATTACTTACCAAACACACATACAATATATGAGATTTTAAATTGAAATTTTACAAAAATATATTTCTGTCATATTGGTTCTCTCTAAAAATAAGATATTCCTAGATATCTACATATTGAAAGATATTCATACAATTTATTTAATATTCAAATGAATGTTACACAGAAAGTAACGGTTATGGACTGTAACAGTTAAAACTGAGACTTCAGCTGGATTTGATCCAAAGTGGTTCCTTCATTTGTTTTTACGTTCAAAGGATCCAGCCAGCACGAAAAATCATAGAGAGTCCATGTAGATCCAACACTAAAAGTGGACATAAAACATTAAAAATCATACAAAGGGAGAGAAAAAAACAAAGTGGGGGGAAAAAAATGAACCATAAGATTGTGTGTGTGTGTGTGTGTGTGTGTGTGTGTGTGTGTGTGTGTGTGTGTGTGTGTGTGTGTGTGTAAAACTGAATAAATTACTCACAAAAGAACAGAAACACCAAATGCTCCCCCAAAAGAGATCAACCAAATTTTGATATATTAAAGTTAAAGTGCTCTGTTTTTGCCGATGCATTTTAAAGATCGCTACATATAATTTGCAGTATTTAAATAAGAAGCCATTCAGCCATTGTTGACTTTTGCCCCACTAAAAATATTTTTTTCTTTATTAGAGTAAAAATTATTGTTGATTTATTTTTCAATATTCATGCTATAACAGAATGATCATTAATATTTGTTTGTATGTGCCTATGACATCAGCCTAATTTGAGTCAAAGAGTAAATGTTCTTTTCTATCTCTCTATATTGCACCATGTGACAGGAAAAATGGAACAATTTACATTGTAAACTTGTCCTAATATGTAGTTGTTGTACATTCACTGAAAGATCTTTCCAGTGACTGTAAAATGAAACTTCATGAGAGCTGAATGAGATTTTCTCCACTTTTTAAGAGGAAGGTATACCTGAGTCGTTTTGAAACAGTAACAATTTTGTCTGTGAAGGTTCTCAGTCATCCAGCAACAATTTTCCTTTTTAATGTCAAAGAGCATACTGAGAACATACTGGTACTGCAGAAGATCAATAAAGCTCAATAAACCACCAGATTTCACTTGTTTGTTTTTGGTTTCTTAAACCAGCCCACTTGTCTGGACCATTTTCTGTTGGGCAAAAAAGTGTGAATCATCTAGTTAAACTGAAATAACATAAAAAAGTGTGTGATTATTGAATGAAACATCTCCATTCTGGACTGTGCATTAGATGTTTCCTAATGTTAACAATCCCTCAGGATGTACAGTGCCTCTGGTGCTTGTGTTTCAGTGCAGTAAGACAAGTTTTAACCTGTGTAAGTCCTGCCCCCGTGTGGTGTGATGTAGTAGTAAAGGTGCATACATGAAGCTGCTGATAGTGTTTTTGGTTTTTTGCATTTGGGTTTAATTAAAAAACATTAAAAAAAAAAAAAAAAAAAAGCTTCCATACTGTGTTATGACTGGCAGGAGCCTTTTTTATGCTTTATGTTTTCTCAGACAAAAGACATACATCAACACTTTTTTGGCCTATAATTTTTTACTAAACTTTATGCTTAAAATTGCCTTTAAGATGATAAATTCTGCAGGTAGTGTTTTGTAACTCCAACCAATAGGTGGAAATGCTGTGCAAACACACTTGCTTACACTTCAATAGAAGAAGAAAACTACCCATAAATGATGAGTTGGAGGTCTCACTCTGCTACTGTTTTAATGGACGAAACTGTTGATTTGTATTTGTTAGTAATTCACTGACTAATTGATTCGAAGATGTTGGCAAACAGAATAATCTGATCTTCTGTTTTCGGACTAAGAAATATGTTTGCATGTCTCTGCGGTTACTGCGAGGTAAAAATGCACTGTTAAAGTTGTTTCTAGTCAGCTGGAGACGCATCTGTCCATATCAGTGTGAAGAAATGCATTCAGAGCTGTGAGCGGAACATTTACGCAGTTTTGGGAAATAGTTTTACTTTGTATGATTATATTTATATCTATCTATATATTTAAGGTGTCGCGGATAAATACAACAAAAATAAAATGATACGTCCAAGACAAAAACTGTGGTATTTTGTAAATATAATAATACACGCGAATAACGCGAATTCACTGTGTAATTGTGTAACTTTATTAGCAGCGTCCTCCTGTCCATCTCTGCCCAGGTTTTGCGCTGCACTCTGACATCGTCATTCCCTACATCGTCAACTACGGCAGCAAGGAACAGATCAAACACTTCATCCCAAAGATGACCGCTGGGAAATGTATCGCTGCCATCGCCATGACTGAGCCAGGAGCAGGCAGGTCAGGACTAAAGCACAAATATAACATCAAGAAATCAGCACACATAATGTCAGGTAGCTTCAGCAACTGAGCTCCTCTATTTCATGGCCTCCTCCAAAGGGCTTTCACAAAGGGCGGAAGCTGGAGAAGATTGGCCTGAAAGCCCAGGTCCTCATCTGCATCTCTGAATGGTTTTCTTGGCATCTTTTTTTATTTATCAGGGATAGAATAAGGTCGTGGTAATGACTAGTTTACTAGGTTTACTAGTTTACTACGTTTTGACTAGTTTACTGCTTAATAGTGTTCGTTTCGTGCTCATTTCATTACATCCTCTCACTTGTGTTTCTGGTTCTTTCAAAGGACACAGCTGAGTTATTCTTCGAGGATGTGCGCCTCCCAGCTGATGCCCTCTTTGGAGAACTCAACAAAGATTTCTATTACCTGATGAATGAACTCCCTTAGGTGAACACAATATCTATGGCATGTTCATATCAGCAACACTTAATGCCTCCTCTGCAGAAGGACCAGCTCTCTGTACCTTTGACTTGTGTAGAGATCCAGCCTGATTTCACCCAGATGCAACAAAAATTAGCAGAAACAGCTCTTCCTTACTTTTATTTTTCTTTGGTGTCTTATCACTCATATATGCAACTTCCCAGTCCCCCCAGGTCCTCAGCTTCTGGATTGCTGTCTGCTCCCCTGGCTGGCTCGCCAATTATATTCTGGCAAAAACAGGACTACTTTTAGTCCCTGATAATAAGAGTTAGTTATTGATGTAAACGGAGGAATAAACACATGTGGGGCATCAGCTTTCACAGGAATACACACACCAACATGACTTTATTAAACTCTCACAGATGCACTGCAAAATGACACGACATGTCCTTTCAAAATAAAATCCCAACAGATGACAATGAGGGCATACCCATTAACTAGTCCAACAATACGACCAAGACCAAGATAAATAAAAATGACGAGTGCTGGCTCTGCATAGTTTGTTTACCTGACAGCATTGTTTGGTATGTTTGTCACAAAGATCAACCAGCTGAACTGGTTAGAGAATAAATGAGAAAATAAGTAACCACACAAGAAATGTTAAAGTAATCTGGTTTATGTTTTGTGTGTCTGAAAGATGAAAAAGGAGAGAAAAATAGCTTTAAGCAGCTATAAACATAAAATTAAGAAATTTTTAAAAAAATATATTATTCTGCTCAAATAATATTTGTTAAAATTATGGAATAATGTTTCAAAACAGATGATTAGGGTCCAGTGAAAAAAGACTGATTGAACAATTAAATGTAGCTAGCTATATAGCTAGCCAAATTATGTTAAAGCTCTATCATTGGAAAACTATATGCATTTTATTATCAGTTACTGTGGGACTGTTTGAACTAGGTCAACCAAATTTTGATATATTAAACTTAAACTGATCTATTTTTGCCTGTGTGCTTTACAGATCACTCCATATCTTTCACAGTGTTTAAATGAGAAGCTGGTGTTAGAGATGCTATTTTATCTCTTTATTATATTTCACCATGTGACAGGAAGAATGCAATAAACAAATAAAGACAAATAAACCACCAGATTTCCATCATTTGGTTTGTCTTTGGTTTCTTAAAGCAGCTGATGCGCTTGCCTGGAACATTTTTGTTGGGCACAAAGTGTGAATCGCCTTGTTACTCTGAAATAACACAAAAAATCGTGCAATTATTTAATTAAAACCCATCTGCTGTTGGCGTGCTTTTTTTGGCCCATAAATGTCAGAAAATTGCCTTAAACTCTAAATTACTGCAATGAGTGTGTTCGCAATAGGATAACCCCCAGCAATAGGTGGAAATGCTGAGCAACAAATCAACAGAAGACAATAGTGATGGGATTTCCGGCTCTTTTTAGAGAACCGGCTCTTTCAGTTCGGCTCACTAAAAAGAACCGGCTCTTCAGGTTGTTTTGTTGCTTTAATTAATTTATTATTAACAACAATATAAAATTATGCACAAAAGGAATTACTAATGTAAAAAAAAAAGTGGTTTTATTTATATATGTTTATATATAAATATATGCGGTGGCCCCTAGAGAGAAAACACGTATAAACTCCAAAAGGCACATACATACTCCAAAACACATTTCTAGCAAGTACTGAACTTCCAAAACAGAGCTACCTAGATCACTTAAATTACACAATTGAAAGCATGAAAGCATATGTGTATTGTTTGTGTATTTATACACAAGCATTCATATATAGTCAAATAATTAAAAAAAAAAAAAGTTCATTTACCTGTTACTACCACACACCAAATCCGGTCGTTGGTACTTGCTGGCTTGTGTAGCGACTACGTAACAAAAGCTCAACACTGCCCATCCTGGAGCACTTCTGTTGTCTTTTGTACGTGTTTTGAGTTTTTATGTGCTTCGGAGTTTGTACGTGTTTACGTGTTTTGGAGTTTGTACGTGCTTCAGGGTTCGTACGTGATTTGAAGTTTGTATGTGCTTTGTCTGTAGAGGCCACCGTAAATATACTTTTATTTATTCACTCCACATAAAATGTAATAAATAAATCATATAATACAAAAATCAACTATTCACATTTCAACTTTTAACTATTTAAATTTTCAGCTTTTTCCTTTTACAAATTTAAAGTGAAACAACACAAAACACTGCAAACCACAACACAATTAAATATAAATTAAAATATGAAAACAAAAAGAAGATGCATATTCTCTGTCATATGGACCTGCATGAATAAACTTTCTGAATCCTTTATCATCTGCAACTGAAAATAGTTGTGGATGATTACTATACCTTTCTAATGTGACCTTGTTGTCCCTGGCTCTCTTTCTCTCCCTCCTGCTCTGTTCCTGTGCTACTGAGTGTAACTACCGTCCCTCCCCCCCTCTTCCCAGCATAAAGCACAAGGCTCACATGCTGAATGAAGCGGAAAAAAGTGCGAGAGAGAGGGTGAGAGAAAAACAAAAACAAAAAAACACAGCTGGCGATTAGTGATGTGCGATGCCACTGATTTCCTTTCCGATCCAATACCAAGTAATATTCAGGGTGGTATCGACGATACTGATCCAATACGATACTTTGTACAAAAACGTATTTTATTTATTGTATCTCAAATTATAGCGTCATAATGATTACAGGACATCAGATTACTTGTTCTTATCACTTAATAATGCAGAGTTCATCATATAGAAATAAAAAACCTCAAGTCTATTTGAACACCTTGCCTGCCTGCAGCACTAAAGGACTCCATGACAAACGTCTGTCTCGCCCTAGCAGCACCTGTCCCTCTCCTCCTCTTCAGTTCATCTCAACATACGCGCCTCATATTCTGTGATATGATTTACTCTGAGGTGTTTGACAAGGTTAGTGATGTTGCCACAACCATACATGCCAACCCTGCTGATTTTTCCGGGAGAATCCCGGAGCCACCATTCTCCCGAATTTCCACCTGGACAACAAAATTGAAAAACCATATCTCAGAATTCATAGCCGAGCCAATTCCAGTTTCCAACAATGGCGGCAGCTACTTAGTTTTAATATTACTCTTATTTCTCTTTCTGGGTCTTTCCACTGTGTTGCTGTTAATGATAAACTACAAATTAACCCTAAATTACTAAAAATATCGATATTTTAATGTGAGGATCAATTCTAGAACATAAATGACTGGTATCGGAGGAATTGATATTTCAGGATCGATCCACACATCACTACTGGCGATAAGGAGCCGGCTCGCGTCGTTCATGTCAAAGAGTCGGCTCTAAGAGCCATTTCGTTCGCGACCGACCCATCACTAGAAGACAAAAGTTAGCGGTCTCATTCTGCTGGTGTTTTTATGGTAGGGTGACCATATTTTGATTTCCAAAAAAGAGGACACTTGGCCCAGTCATGAATAATTTTAATAATACCGTTTGCTTAAAGAAAACGTGAACATATTTAAATGATGTCTTCTCGGTGCGGTTAATGAATGGTGAAATAAAAAATGTCATACAGGCTTTTACAAGTCAACAAGTGCAAAAAGAAGAGGACAGTTGGTAAGCCCTATTTTATGGACTAAACAAATCGTTTGTATTTGTGATATTAACGTAGTTTAAAGCAAATTCCCGCTTTATTTGGACTCAATCATAAGCGAGACCCACCTCACATAACAACCATACTTCTCAGGCGTTCACATTTAAAGGCACCCGTGAAACGAACCGAGTGATGCTGGATCTTATTGATTTATTGCAAAAGGAATCTGGAAGTAAAAGTTATCAGACCTTGTTTCAGTTTTTAAAAGAGGGGAAATTGTTTGAAAGTATTTGGGGGGTTGTTTGTTTTGAGCGACGTTCCAGCCCACACTCCATACCAGTTGGTGGCGGTAATGCACCTTTCAGTTGTTTGCCAACCGCCAATAAAAATGTAGAAGAAGAAGACGACGCGGTGACGCATCTAGTGTCGCTCAAACGATCTTTTCTCTTTTCGTCTTTTTCCTGTGAAGTTGTACTTTGATTCGAATATGTTGGCGAACAGAATAATCGGAACTTGTGTTTTCGGACTGAGAAATGTGTCTGGAAGAGGACGGCCGCTCGCTGCAGTTTCTGCGAGGTAAAAATGCGCAGTTAAAGCTGTTTCTGGTGAGCTGGAGCCGCATCTGTCGATATCAGCGCAAAGAAATGCATTCAAAGCTGTGAGCGGAACATTTACGCTTTTTTAGGAAATAGTTTTACTTTGCATGATATTAGTAATATTTTTTATATTTCACTGTAGAAGTCGCGGAGCATTTTTATAGTACAGAAGAAGGTCGGACTGTATGATGTGTGTGTGCGGTTACCTTTGACACACTTTATTGTGACCTATTGTTTACATGGAGACCTTTAATGTGAAAATCGAAACCAGAATCTCAAAATTTAGTGAACGTTTTAAAATTACAGCAGTCTAAAAATGAAGATACACGAGTTTGGCCATTTTTATCTAAATAAAACATGTTATGGTTGAGAGTTGTTGTTGTTTAAATCGTATTGAAGTCTCCACACATTGAAGTGTGCCTAAAGGTAGTTTGAAAGCTTCCCATATTAAATAAACTGTCTGTGTGCTGAAGAGATGTCAACTGAAGCTGATCTGACAAGGCTGTACATCCATGTAATTCCATGTAAAGTTGGTGTAACCTTTATTTAAGGCGTCATTAAGAAATCATTCTTATTTACAGTGGCAACGAGGGAAGAAAAGCAAAGCAGAGGTAGTTAAAGTGGGTTGTAGATTGTAGTCAACGGAGTTTGTTTTCTTACCTCTTCCAATTCAAGTCACTATAAGACAATAGGGGTGGGTGGGGGGGGATCGATACTGTGTAGTATCGTGATATTTTGTTTGCTAATAATGTATCAATACAGGGACAGCAGAAATCGATATTTTGTTACAAAAAAAGTTTTTGTGGACTGGAACTCTGACTTCAGAGCATGTTGATCAGCTCCTTTTTCTGAGCAAGAATCCTGACACTGTCCAAATGTGTTTAACTTTTTTTTTGGCAGCAATAAACATGACAGTTTACTTATTTTAATTTAAGACATGTTTTATTTTAATTAAGTTTAAAACTTTTTTATTTAATGTAAAATTATATTTTGTTTTAATTTACTTTCAAATTCTTCAGTTGCTGAATGGGCTGCATAGTTTTTATAAATAGCTATACTTGTACCAGATGGTTGCATTCAGTTCAGTTGGACTAGACTGTAATACAAACCGTTCAGTTTGTCAACAATAAAACTGACTGAAATGAGAGAAAGACTGAGTGCGAGACTTTGATATTAGATAAAATGAATATTGATAAAGTTTACCTTTATGTACAGAATCTGAATATCGCAAAATATTTTAAAAAATTGCAATAATATCATATCGTGCGTTAAGTATCGTGATAATATCGTATCGTGGGATGTATGGTGATTCCCACCTCTATAAGACAACCATATTGTAGTAAGCTAAGCGCTCATTTTTGTGCACTCTATATTTTTAAATATTTGAATAATGTTAACACTTAGCAATTGATTTGCATCAATTAATTATTTTGCAGGATTTCACATTTTTTACCCACGAGTCACCTCAAAAACTGACCGCTGAGTGAGTTAATTTGTCATGGAGCTCCCAGGTCAGGCACTTGCTGGCTGTATAGTGACGGATGGTTGAATTTCTGTCCCCACAGATTTCAGCACAATAAGTCTGAGGAGTTCAGGCAGCCCGCATCCTCAGGCCGACCTGAGACCTCTAGCGCCAAATCCCTGATGGACATCGGGACCCGTCGGATCTTCAATGAGGACCATGACCTCTTCAGACAAAATGTGCGGCGCTTCTTCCAAGAGGAAGTAGTGCCTTACCACAAAGAGTAGGTGGAAGTTTGATGACCTACCAAGAATTATTAAAATAAGCCTTTAATAGCTTTACTTCAACTGTTTTTTGTTGCAGGTGGGAGAAGGCAGGTCAGGTGAGCAGGGAGGTGTGGGAAAAGGCTGGTGAGCAAGGTCTGCTGGGAGTAATGACAGCAGAAGAGCATGGTGGCATAGGAGGAGACCTGTTTTCTGCAGCTGTCACATGGGAGGAGCAGTGAGTTGTCCTTCAAACCACCGTTCTATATCTGAAGCTATTCACCGACATTCAGAGAGACTGAAATATTTTAGCAATGAGTTCCAGCTGAGATGTGATTTTAAAAACACAAGAAAGAGAATTAAGCTTTTTCCAAGTGAGGACATGTGATCGATCCATTGCTGCAGTTGTTTTTTTTTTTTTATCCAGGTATGATTTTACCACTTCAGAAAGCTTGGAGAACTGTTGCTCAATACCATTTTAAAAAAACAATCACAAGAAAGTAGCTTTAGTGATGATGACCAGTGTATTTGCCAGATCTTATAGTCAGCTATCTCTTCATCCTTCATCTCATCTCTGCTGTCTGCACCACTACAGAATGTATTGCAACTGCACAGGCCCAGGTTTTGCGCTGCACTCTGACATCGTCATGCCCTACATCGTCAACTACGGCAGCAAGGAACAGATCAAACACTTCATCCCAAAGATGACCGCTGGGAAATGTATCGCTGCCATCGCCATGACTGAGCCAGGAGCAGGCAGGTCAGGACTCAATCACAGATTGTAACATCAAGAAATCAGCACACATAATGTCAGGTAGCTTCAGCGACTCAGCTCCTCTATTTTTTTCCAGTGACCTTCAGGGTGTGAGGACGTATGCCAAGAAGGATGGCAGTGACTGGATCCTCAACGGCAACAAGGTACTGAGTCAAGACTTCAAAAGTATCCACTCAATTACATTTAAATTCCAGTATAGATATTACTCCATCTGACCTCTTCAGGTATTTATTACAAATGGTTGGATGGCAGATCTGGTGGTGGTAGTGACCGTGACCAACCGAGAGGCGAAGACGGCAGCACACGGGATCAGTCTGTTCCTGGTGGAGGAGGGCATGAAGGGCTTTCACAAAGGGCGGAAGCTGGAGAAGATTGGCCTGAAAGCCCAGGTACCAGGGTCATGGAAATATATGAAGTGCCCCTACATCATTTTTTGTGGTCTACAAGTGTAGGTTTAACTGGTTCAGTGTTTCAAAATCAAAAAGAAGTATCTGTCTGAAACAGCTTTTGTGTCTGTGGGACGATCAGACTGCTCTGATTGTTCAGCTGAAGAAACAAAGGCAATTTTGATTGCACATATAACTCTCTTAGCACTTTAAATTTCAAACCTTTACTGTAAATTACAGTTTATACAAATGCATGAGGCTAAAAAGTGACAACAGAACTTTGTCATTTGTGCTACTAAGGATTTATACTTCATTACATCCTCTCACTTGTGTTTCTGCTTCTTTCAAAGGACACAGCTGAGTTATTCTTCGAGGATGTGCGCCTCCCAGCTGATGCCCTCTTAGGAGAACTCAACAAAGGTTTCTATTACCTGATGAATGAACTCCCTCAGGTGAACACAACATTTATGGCATGTTCATATCAGAAACATTTAATGCCTCCACTGAAGGAGTAACTCTCCGTACCTTGAACCTGGGTGGAGATCCAGTCTGGCTGCACCCATATTTTTACAAAATGAAATGCCTAAAACATCTTTATATTCATAACTTGAACCTACAGACATGTATCTTTGGATTTTTAGCCTCATCGTCTTTGTACTTTGGCACTCCTAAATATGTTTTATCACGTGCTTGTACACATCATCTGCATATAACGTCTCACATGGGTTCATTTGACGTCAAACAACCTTTTCCCTTCTCTAGGAGCGTCTGCTGATTGCTGACATGGCCATAGCGAGCTGTGAGTTCATGTTTGAGGAAACCAGAAATTATGTAATGCAGCGGAAGGCTTTCAGCAAAACAGTCGCTCACCTTCAGGTCTTTATAGTAATTCTTTTGGTGAATATTTTTAGGATATTTCATGTAAGGATATAGTCTGTCCTGATGAGTTCCTATTAAAAGAGGACCAGTTTATCAAATCATCCTCCCAGTCATCATACTATCTGTTTTTTGTCTTTGCGCTCCACAGACTGTGCAGCACAAGCTAGCAGAGCTAAAGACCGAGATCTGTGTGGTTCGAGCCTTCCTGGATAGCTGCCTTCAGCTCCATGCTGAGAAAAGCCTGGATCCTGCCACGGCCTCCATGGCCAAGTATTGGTGAGTTTTTGGAGTTTACCACCTCATGATCTAAAGGCTAAGCTGTGTTGTTGTCACGCGCTGATGTACTTCATCTTATCTGAAGGGCGTCTGACCTCCAGAACAGAGTGGCCACTCAGTGCCTGCAGCTCCACGGAGGCTGGGGGTACATGTGGGAATACCCCATCGCCAAGTTAGTATCACGTAAACATTGCAACAGAGAGCTTTGATTGTTTTGGTTTTTTTTCCAGCTCATCAACATGTTTGCGTTTTCAGGGCATTTGTGGACTCACGAGTTCAGCCTATCTACGGAGGAACCAACGAGATCATGAAGGAGCTCATCGCCCGTACCATCGTCAGCCAGAAGTGAAACTGGGTTGTCGTTTTTTGTAACCTTTTTTTTTTTTTTTTTTTTTTAAAAAACAAAACCCACAAAACTGTCAATAAAGATCTCCAGTTTAGTTTTTTTTTCTGTAGGTATTACACTCATATCGTTACGTGAATTATTTCGGCTGTGATAGCCGTGCAGTGGAAGTGTGAATGTGAACACCAGTACGTCCACTGGTTTAATTATACTTGAAATTTTCAGATCGATAAAGGGAATAAAAGAACACTGTTTGCTCTTTGCTCTAATTCTGTAAATGTTCAACCACTGTATTCCCCTTTATGCCCCTTTTAAAGAGAAGTTTTGAGCAGCAGGTGGGCGGAGCTTCTGCACTCACACGACTGTATATGTAATATTAAGGATGGACATACACTGACCTCATGAGTTGAATCTTTGGACATAATAATAATAATTTTAGCATTCAGCATTGCTACAGTACACATATGACAGGAAATACAGAGAATTTTCTTTAAGTTTGTCAGCAATGCCTTGTTTTAGCATTGATAATGTGGCCAGTCTGCATCAGATTAAAGATATCTGACATAATTTCCCTTATAGGAGGTTTTCTTTTTCAAAATCAGTGTTTTTTAATATGCACTTAAATGCCTGCTTTCATAATCTGCCACTCTTAGTTAATTTACAAGCGGCATGAACAATGTTTAACACTAGACACTTGTTGTAAATTGATTTATTTGCCATTCAAAGTGCATGAAGCACTAACTTTGTGCCAGTGGTTCTCAGCTCTTGTTTGTGAGTGTCATGAATGTAATTAAATAAATGACATGGAGTGTGACTGAGAAGGGAGACTCCTCTAAATGCCAATTTTAGATTCTGTACATGGAAAATCCCCCAGATTTTTGGAAAAAGTCCTAGCTTTTTTAACATTTTTGAGCCCTCGTAACTTCTTAAAAATAGGATATATCTTTTTGAAATTTTCAGGCCTGAAAATATATTTCAGGTCTTAAAAGCTACAATCAAGACAAAATTTTCACATGTTCCAAGTTTAAGAATTCAAGACTGGCAGGTCAGGTAAGCAGGGAGGTGTTTTACCTCTCGAAGATCCTCTGAAGTTTCAGAAACATCTTTCGGATACGGTTCCCTGATGTGTTAGCTTCAGGGAACATCTAGTGACAGCTTATTGAAAGTTATGTCACTCTGCAAGTCTCTCTACATACAGCACAGACTGTAGCAGGTTTAAGATCAATGGGGTGGAACTGTCTGCATCATTACATAAACATGAATTATGAATTACTGGCAAGTGTTAATTATAATTAACTCAGATTTGTGCATACTTGCATTCTTAATTCATCAGTTATGGGTTGTTTTAGTTAAACATCAAAATAAAGATGTCTGCTTTAAGTGCCACACTGATTTATGCTGCATATACTATGCTTAATAATATGGCAGCGTCAGCATCTTCAGTGCATTGACTTACTTCCATCAGTAGGTGGCAGTAAAGGACTGCTCAAACCTGGAGGAGCCCATGACAGTGCAGTGGAAAAAAGCAGGCTGTTGAATTAGACCTGATGATTCAAAGCATCCCTTCAAAGTTTGAAGCTCGGTTTTTTTGCACCTTAGGCTTGCTGGTGACCACGTTTTCTGCACATTTATTCAGAATTTTGGAGCATCAGTGTTTCAGAGCTTGTGTATATTTGTAAATATGGAGTCATGTCATTGTCTGTGACCATCACGCCTCACCTCGAGGGCACTGTGAGAGTATCTGCTGTTGACTAGAGGTGGCTCAAATTGATTCAAATATATGGGTAATGCTGTACCAATAATTGGTATCGCTGGATACTTTGTTTCTGTCCTCCAAGTTCAATATGTATCCTGCTTAATTGTTCTAAATAAGTTATTGTTTTTGAAAACTAAAAAATAGACCTCAAACATTCATTATGAAAGATGTCCCCACCTTTTTGTGTTAACTGTCAGTCAGTCTGTTTTTTTTACTGTTTCGTTTAAAGCCTCTAACGCATTTAAACAGTAGAGGTTGACCCAAAGTTCTTTATAGCCAGGCACATTTAGGTTCCAGGTCTAAAATAGATGTTTCGATTACGTTAAACGCTGATTATTCGTCAGATAAATCGTGGGCTTTATGAGATCAACATAAGCTGCCTTTGTAAGTTGAGCCTATTGGTATCTGTATTAGTATAGCAATACTACTGCACAGCTCTCGTGTTCACTGGTCCATCTCCTCTGCCTCCTTCCCATTTCCCCCCATAGCCCCACTCGTCTAACCCCCGCCTCTCCTTTTTCTTCTCCATCTTCCCTCAGCAACAGCCACACCCCGGTGCTTCAGCTCCGCGCTCACATCCACTGCAGACAGAGAGCTGACCCCTTTGCATCAAATCACTCAAAGCCCTTTAGCAATGACCTGACATCAAACCTTTATACCTATATGTGCGTGTGTCAGTATTTACAGGAGCTGCGTTGTGTTTTCTTTATTTTTGTGTTTTTACACTACAAAGATGTTGCACAGATTCTACATCATCGCATACTGAAGCCACATAATCCTCCTTGCGCGCAGACTTCTGCATTTACGGTAGCTTCATTTGCAACGGGGAGGGGCCACAGGGCCCCATACCGCTCTCATTGTCACCACAGCTCTCTTCCTATCCAAGGGCATTAGTGCCGCTCAGCAGCCTGAACCTCCAGGTAAGACCCAAATCGCTTTGCTTCGTCATGTGCGGGGAAATTAGACTTTACGATGGCGCAAAGCAGCGCGGATGCGCAAATTTAAGATGTAGGATTGCGACACCGGCTGCTGGGAAAGTTTGACAAAAAGTCAGAGTCTGCACATCAATGTCGCTGTCCACTAATCCTCTGCTGCTGTGTGTGGTTATGGTGTTAATTATGGTTATGTGCGTGATTCTTAGAGAGAATGGGGGATATCTGCGAGTGTGGCGGATTGAAATGCGTGCCTTTTAAAGTCGCTTTTCAGTGGAGACTTGTATTTAAAATGCTGTTAGGCAGATGTGTTAACCTGGGTATTAATTTGCGGCATTTGTCACCGTCTCGCTGCGTCCCTGCGAGGCTCTCTGCGCTGCTGCATCCTGCGCCTTTTGTTCTGGTCCACGCCTGCATGGTGCTGAAACCGGCGCCGCTCGCAGCCATCCACTGCAGGAAAGGATCCCCCTATTTCTGCAGTGGATATTTAAAAGGAAAACTGTAAATATAAGTGCAATATAATTGTGGATTATTATAGTTATCCCCATCTCTTCCCCCCCCCCCCCCCTTTTCGGGCTATTACCGATTTGTCAATGCGTTATGATGGGAGTAGCCCAGCGTCTACTTGGCATTATAGGCACCACCACCACCTCTCACCAGCAAAATGTAGTTTGAAGGAAGCCTTTTATGTGACTCAAATTAATAACAATGTCCTTGTTATGACAGCTGAAAGCCAAAACCATATTCTGGGATCTTCCCTGACGGACTCTAATATCGTTTTACAGCCTTAAATATATGTGCTCAGTCACAGATAGTGATCTGAAAATCTGCAGGCTAAAAGGGTCTGTTTCAGTTCTGCATCCTTTCAGCATCTCCCGAGCCTCAGTGCAGTGAGGAGAAGCAGGAACTCTGTAGAATTTTAAGTGTGAAAACAGTCTTTTATGGAAAGGAATTCAAGAGTTTGTGTGTTTGGACATTCCAGTTCCTGCCTCAGAAGATCCTGGCTGTAGACGAGATGTAGAGGGAAATCAGTGCCTTGGCATGTTGGGGATGTCCAAGCTTGGTAACCTGAGATCCCCCCAAAGTTCAGCTTAATGCATTGTGGTTGCTTGTTCAGTCAGATTCGATTTGATCACGAAAAGTGGAATTTGTTTTACCAGCAGTAATGAGCCAGAGGAACGTAGTAGAAATGGACTGATTGTTTTCACGAGAGTTTTTCCTAAAGCCCCGTGTAATTCAGGTTCACATTAATGGCAGATTCAGATAAACATGCAAAACATATTTGCCTGTTTGACACAGAATAGGTGTTTCTTGGCTCAGGCCGAATGAAGGTTGACAAAGTGCATTAGCACAGCAGGTGAGATGTGAATCAAGTTTCGCCTGCTTCTCCTGTAAGGACAAGCCTCTGTCAGACCAGATTGGGCTGAGTCTAATCGCTGACAGAAATGACCTTAATCAGGGCACGACAGGTTGGGGTTTTGTGTGTGTGCTCACTCTTAACGTCTTTAAATTTCAGTTGTAGTGTGTGTGTGTGTGTGTGTGTGTGTGTGTGTGTGTGTGTGTGTGTGTGTGTGTGTGTGTGTGTGTAAGCCATATCTAGCCATTTCTTGCTCATATAACCACCAGGAAACCTGAGCCGCCTCCCTGCACCACTTTGGGTGACCTTAAGTAAATCTCCCATCGTTGATTCTGGTTAGGTCCTGGAACCACAGACCTGTCATCCACTCCACTGGAATTTAGACACATCATCTTCGTTGGCCCTTCCTGATGACAAGCGATTGCATTAGAGTTGTGTCTGGAATCACGATCAGTCTCTGATATTGCTCATTATTCAAGAATTTATGTGCATTCTAGCTTGTTGGTGAAGTAGATTACTGCAGTACACCTCAGTGCCTCAGACACAGGTGTTTAAGGTCTCAGGACATATCTGTTGCTCCCATCTGAGGCTCCTTTTGTTCCACAGGTGTCTAATGGGAGATGGCTGAGCTGTGCTTTAGTACGTGATTAAGTCTCAACTGTGAGAGGGACCTAATCTAATTCGCCTACGTCAGAAGAACCAAACGGCCCACTGACCTGCATATCAAGTGCACACACACTTGATATGCAGCTTCTTGACTAGGGATGGGTATCGAAAACCGGTTCTTGTTGAGAACCGGTTCCCACTGTTTCAATTCCTTGGAATCGTTTGCCATTTTTGCAAACGATTCCCTTATCGATTCCAGTCGCCCCGAATGACGTCACCACGTTGCGGAGCGTCATTTACCTGGCAGGAAACATGGCGCCTAAGCGGCTCAAACGCTCAAAAGTTTGATTATACTTTATGAGAACCGATGACAACAGGGCAACTTGCAAAGTAGATATTTCATTTAAGGGAGGAAACACTACGAATATGCAAAAGCATTTGCTCACAAAACACGCGATGACACGCGTTTTTAATTCCGCTCCGGACTCGTGACTCTCAACCCAGCAGCAGCGCTAACGTTTGCACGTCCTCTCCCGTTAATGCGGCAGGTAAATAATCAACTAACAGTGCATATTATGTTAGCGCAATCTGCCTTATTACAAGACCTGCCATTACTGTACATGTAGGTGACCATGATGAGAGAGACAGACAGAGTCTGGCTGGCGCTCGCTGGCAGTTCTCGCTGCAGTCTACCGGTAGCGTCTCCTTTCAGGCCAGGATAGACTAATGTCACCGAGCAGTGTCTAAGTTTGTGGTCAAAGGCTTGCACCCATGTACCACAGCAGATGCCCCCGATTTTTGGTAAGTGAATGTGTTTAATTGTAGGCAGGGACATTACTGGATATTCTTGTGTAATTGCCACAGAACAATTTATGTTATACTTTGTTATTGCTACAGAAGAATGTTGCAGCTTTAAGGCAGGGATGACTCCTGGAGTTGCTTTCTCACTGCATATGCTTTATTTCACAATCAGATCGATTCGATAACAAAAACATACAGCAGCTCCTCTCCTACTCCTAGCCCTTCGCTGCGGTGGAAAAAAGAACGACTTCAATCCCCTTCAAGGAACATACGTACAAAATAGTTTTCCTGATACACCAATGGGGCGTTCAATGCCATCTTGTAAATATGAGTACTCTGGCAGAGTAACAGTTCAAATGAAAAATACACCAGAACAAACAAGCAAACAAAAAAAGAAGTGTGGGGTACCTTTGAACCAATGAACAAAGTATAACAATTTATACTTTTTAACATAACCCGACCCCGTCAATATGTGATATGTCTCACAAGAATATTTATTTTATTATTTTACATTTACAATTTTTTTTTCCTGGGGACCCTGTGACACCCCATTGAAGAGCCGTAGGCTGGATCTCTCAAGATCTCACTGTTGGGTTTGTAAGGCCATGTTACTCCTAAATTTCTATCTTGTTCAAAGAGAAGATATAAAACAAAGCTCTGAGCTAATTGACCTTAGTGTTCTCCTTTTTAAAAAAAAAAAAAAAGAATCGATAAGAGAATCGATAAAGAATCGAATCGTTAAACAGAATCGAAAATGGAATCGGAATCGTTAAAATCTTATCAATACCCATCCCTATTCTTGACATACTCAAGTGATAGAAAAGATCATAGAAATGAGACAAAAATATTTAATTTATTCCCCATATCTGGGAATTTATTTTTTACAGCAAGTGGAAAAATGGTAATAATAATAATAGTATTGTATACTTTAATATAATGTAAATGATTATAGTAAAGTGTAAGTTCAGCCACATTTCCATGAAGTTTATAGTATTATTAAATCAAATCAAATTCAAATTCAAATTTTATTTGTCACTTACACAGTCATACACAGTACGATATGTAGTGAAATGCTTGGACAACTGCTCGTGACCTAAAGAAAACAAAAAAGGAAAAGGCTATGAATAAGATAGGAAATAAATATGAAAAATTAAAAAGGTTAAATTTAACTAGGAAGGAATAAAATATAAATTAAGGTTAAAAATGAAATAACTGTACAACACAAATTAGAATGAAGGGTAAATTTAACTGGGAAAGAATAAGATAACATATATAAATTAAAGTTGAAAATAAAATAACTGTACAACAAAATACACAATATAGAACTATATAAGAATGTATGAAGAAATATAAATAAATATATAGTCAAGTCAAGTCAAGTCAAGTTTATTTATAGAGCACATTTAAAAACAACCAAGGCTGACCAAAGTGCTGTACAGTAAATACAGATAAAAATACAATAGAACACAATTTCGTAAAACACCTCGCTGATCAAATAAAAAATAAATAAACAAATAAATTAAACCTTTCTAAAAGCCAATGAAAAGAGGTGAGTTTTAAGAGCAGTTTTAAAAGTTTCTAGGCTTTTGGAGAATCTGACGTGAGGAGGTAAACTGTTCCACAGTCTGGGTGCAGCCACAGCAAACGCCCTCTCTCCCTTTGTCTTTAATTTATACCTGGGAACATCTAAAAGCATCAGATCGGCTGACCTCAAAGATCTCCTGGGGCGATAAGTACTAAGGAGTTCTGACAGGTAAGAAGGTGCAGTGCCATTTAAAACACAATACACAATACCAGCAGCTGTACAAGTATTAACTGGAAATGAAGAATATAATGTCCAGTGATGTGCAATCCACATTATGTCTTCTGCAGTGCAAATATGCTTAAAGTGATTTAAGTGATGAAGTGAAAACAATGTCCAGAAAGTCCAGTGTGTGTGTAAGAACCATATGTGTGGGTCAGTACTGTGTGGTGGTGTGATTGAGAGACCGTATCGCCTGCGGGAAGAAGCTCCTCCTCAGTCTCTCTGTGTTGGTCTTCAGGGAGCGGAATCGCTTTCCCGACCTCAACAGAGAGAACAGTCTGTTGTTGGGATGGCTGAGGTCCTTCACGATCTTCCTGGCCTTGGTCCAGCACCGCCTGCTGTAGATTGAGTGCAGGTCAGGGAGCTCGGAGCGGATGGTGCGCTCAGCTGACCGCACAACCCTCTGTAGAGCTCGTCTGTCCTGCATGGTGCTGTTCCCGAACCAGGTTAAGATGTTTCCCGTCAGGATGCTCTCTATGGTGCACGAGTAAAAGTTCCTGAGCACCTTGGAGCGCAGTTGGAAGCCTCTCAAGCGTCTGAGGTGGTAGAGACGCTGACGGGCCTTTTTCACCACGGTGTTGATGTGACAGGACCATGACAGGTCCTGCGTGATGTGAACTCTGAGGTATTTGAAGCTGTCCACTCTCTCCACTGGGCACTCGTTGATGACGGGGGTCTGGTAGTTCCTCTCCTGCTTAGTGCTGAAGTCCACTATCAGCTCCTTTGTCTTACTGACATTTAGAAGGAGGTTGTTCCTCTGGCACCAGTTCTCCAGATTCCTAATCTCCTTCAGGTAGGCCGTCTCGTTGTTATCAGAGATCAGGCCCACCACGACGGTGTCGTCAGCAAACTTGATGATGGTGGTGGAGCTGGTAGTGGCCACACAGTCATATGTGTACAAAGAGTACAGCAGGGGGCTCAGAACACACCCCTGGGGGGCTCCAGTGCTGAGAGTGGTGGAGGCTGAGACATGTCCGCCCATCCTTACTGCCTGTGGTCTGCCAGTTAGGAAGTTGGAGATCCACTGACACATAGATGAGCTGAGTCCCAGATGCTCCAGCTTGGTGGTGAGTGTGGAGGGAATTATGGTATTAAATGCAGAGCTGTAGTCTATGAAGAGCATTTTAACATAATTCCCCCTTCTAGTGTCCAAGTGAGTGAGTGATGTGTGGAGGAGATGAGAGATGGCATCGTCTGTGGAACGATTTGGACGGTAAGCGAACTGTAGTGGGTCCAGTGTGTCTGGTAGTGAAGAAATGATGAAGTCTCTGACCAGGCGTTCAAAGCACTTCATCACTACTGAGGTGAGGGCTACAGGGCGATAGTCATTGAGAGAAGCAGGGTGGGGTTTCTTCGGGACAGGAACAATGATGGACTCTTTGAAGCATGTGGGGATCACCAACTGAGATAAAGAGATGTTGAATATCTCAGTGAACACAGGAGCTAGCTGGTATGCGCAGTCTCTGAGGATACGACCTGGGATGCCGTCTGGTCCTGCTGCTTTCCTGGTGTTCACTCTTTTGAAGGCTCTCCTTACTTCATGCTCGGAGATGAAGAGAACGTTTCCGGTATTACTATTCATCATCACTGTGAACTCCATCTTTTTTCACTATACAAAGTCTTCCTGTCCAACGATACTTTGAATAGGCTGGGAGTCAATTGACTTTGCAACTTGTAGCCTTAAACTCCACATGATGATAGCTTCAGCTCTGCAGCCCTGTTGCTTCTTCTCTAGCATTAGCATCACGCATGTACTCAGTGCTGTCAACTGGCACAGCTGGCAAATATAAATTGTTTAAAAATCCAAAAGCAAGAAAAAAAGATTTGTAAAGTAGTAAAGTAATTAGTAATTAAGAATAATTGAGTAAGTGATTAAGGAAATGCTGAAAAAAGCAAGAAAAACACACGAAAGCTTCAACAGGCTGCCACTCAGCAGTGTGCCATGTTAATTAGGACCTACAAGTCTTTTGTTAGGCATGGATGAAGAGCATTGTGAACGTCATTCTTTTTTCAGTAATGAATGAACTTATCATTGACGTAGGCACTTGTCCACCAAGGCCGTTTCTAGTATCCCGCTCTTTAAAAGAAGATACAGCTGTCAGAGACACTTTGTATGCACAGGAAGCATGCTGTAACAACAGAGGACAGATGGATGTAGCGGGTACCTAGGCTGTGGGATAGGAGCAGAGGTGATCAGTCCTAGAAAAAGGCCTACAGCTTTTTGGATTCAACAATAATGCAGAATCTGCTGTCTAGTTGTAGTAGGAAGAGCTGGTAAAGTCTAAACTAGTGTGTGTTAATTGAGCTTAACCACACAGATTCTTCATCTTGTGACCTCCTTGTTACAAGATAGTCTCTCTAATCACTCATCCACCCTGTTCGCCCTTCTACCCGGAGCTCCAACCATGGCTGGCTCACCGCTAGTTTCCCAAACGAGCCCTGACAGCCAGTGTCATATTTCATTCCTCACGGACGTTGCCCCTCAACAGAGAGGACACTCATGCAGGGCATTCTTACAGTCAGGGGCTGCTCCCCCAGATATTGGCATCTCTAATATTTGCTGCCGCTCTACCCTCTGATCTTGTGTTAGCTAATCTGTGAGGAGGACATAAGGACTGGGTAAAGAAAACAGAAAAAAACATTCTTCAGAATTTTTGAAAGACGAAGTATACAACCTGCCTACCAGGCCTGATCCTTGGTCATCCACTGTAAAAATGTCTTTTTTTGAGCAGTTTCTGTAGACAACAACACATTCCAGGCAAAAACTTGTTGCATGTTCCCAAAAAGCCGTCAAGGGACGTTTCTGTGTTTCTGTGTTAACAGGGTTATGACATTTAACCTGCTGTTTGTGGTTTTACACCCTTAATTGGCAAACAAAATTGCACACAACTGGCCTGCTGACATATTCTGGATGATGTTAGGTCAGCTATATGTAACCAGCTGAGTCCTGCCACTGTATTTTAGTAAAGTGCTAATATTTGGCTGGATTTTTATGGGTTTTGCAGTTTAAAAACAATATAATGTACTACTGTAATGAATTACATTTTTTATTGAAGCACAACAAAGAGCAAATGAGGAAAGTGATGCAAAACATTAATGAAGCTACATTGTACAACCCTTTAGATTAAACCTGGAGAATTCTACACGCAAATATTAGCCTTCAGATTGTAGTGGACTACAGTATTGCTGGAGAGATCGAAAAGCTGCTCGAGTCTTTGCTGGTTTCTTACATGTTTGAAGGTCTTGAAAAAGCATTGGCGGGATTTTGCCTTTCAATGTGAGGTTATTTTATGTCACTTCAAAACCAGAACTTATTTTAGGACTTAATGGTAGTCTGAACGATGCAGCTGGAGCAGCAGTGCTTACATGTGAGGCTGGTCTGATTTTTCGGACTGGGAACAAACCACTAATGAGCCTTAGCTTTTTACCGAATAGGCTGGGGACCTCTTGTTAGCCTAGCGTAGTAGCTAAGCTACTTAGTGCTGAGCCTTTATGATTTCCAGATGTGCAAGCTAAACAGCTCAATTGTTTTCTCCTCATCCTTTTGCAAACAGCCAACTGACTGCAGTTGGAGGCTAATACACTGAGTGAAGTGTGCTAGAGGACTGAATGAAGCTCATTGTTAGAGTATTGTTAGAACATACCAACTCTATTGGGTTTCTCGAGGTTTTTTGAACATGTTTTCTCTTTTGTGTTTTTTTTTCTTCTTTTTTAGTTCATCCATTAAGGGAAAAGATTAGATGGTAATGTAGTGGAAATAAAGTCCCCAAGGATTCGGGGTAAATTGCTTCTCTGGGTTTGAAGCTTCTTAAGTAAACCAGAACATCTCTTCACTGTGTTAGCGTGCACACGCTTGAGTGCGTCTGCTTGTCAGGGTCGTATTTTGGATGAATGGAAACCCCCTAGTTCATAGAAGCATCACACAGAGGAGCTCTGTGAAGCCAGTGTGAAACATAAAAACAGATGGAAGACATTATTACGGCGATAGCACATTTCGTTCCTTGTGAGTCTTGTTTTTAACTAGTCTGCTGGAACAAGGGGCAGCTGACTGCGTGTAGTGGACGTCCTGGCCAGCATCCAGGAAGGGGTTTTACTGTGACCGCTGCCGAATGTGTCTGAAGAGAGGCTTAAAAGCATATCTAACATCCTCTCTCTCACACATGCCACAGAGAGACGATGGAAAAATATGCAGGATGAAATCATCAGACTCTGCAAACCCACTTTGGCTTCACATAACTCAGTTTTACCCTAGAAGCAGGTATTTGAATTAATTAATTAATCAGCAATTTTAATAATTTGTTAATTGCTTTCACGCCAAATCAAAAGGACCCTCTGGTTCTTGTTCTTGAATATGAAGATTTGTTACTTTACTACATAATTTATGCCATTGGCAAGACAAAACAACTGGTTTTGTCTTTTTTATGTCTCATTTTAACGTCTTCTTTCACTGTTTTGACATTTTGGAGTACATAATTTAATGAATAATGCCTTACATGTCCGCCTCAGGATGCCTGGTAGCTACTTTGTAATTCTAATCACATTTTCCTTCTCTGTGTGTCAATTAATGCATTACAATAATACCTGAAAAGCTGATAATGCCAAAGAAATTGCACCATTATGGTCATTGGCTTTGTTAGATTTCCTATGTTTTCACATCTTTCATACATTTAAATGTCTGTGAAATGACAGCTCAACTCTAATGATTCAGAATAATAAGACACTCAAGTCAACCAAATATAATTTGACAAAACGTTTACTGGAACTGACGTTTTGTTTGTCGCTTGCAGCTGTTTGTAGGTGTCTCTAATCTCAGTTTATTGCATTCTTGGAATATCAGGTAGCAGCAGAAACCAAGAGTTTTGTTATTTTACACATTTAGCACAACATCATCAATGAATCATAACTGTTATTGTTATAATTCCCAACACAGAGACAGAATTCATAACAGGAACATTGTGCACATTTTTTAACGTTTCAGAAAAGTGAGGGGTCTTGAGTCGCAGTTTAGAGTTGCAGCTGTAATCGCAGCTGTAGCATTTTTAGTTAGTAAACATGTGATTGGTTTCCTCAGGTCAGAAATATTTTGGGGGGGTCTTTCACTATAGCTTATTTGGTTGAGCAGGTGAACCATATGCTGTAAGACCATTTCAGAAGTCCAGGTTTGGATCTGCCCAAGGCTTTTTGTTCTGTCTCTCCCTAACCTGCTCTCTCTCCAAGCTTTCTTAACCACTCCTTAGTGTCCTATCATAATAAAGGCTAAAAAGTGTTATGTACAGCAGCGGTCCCCAACCCCCGGGCCTCGGACCGGTGCCGGTCCGTGAGTCGTTTGGTACCGGGCTGCGAGAGTTGAGGCTCAGGTGTGAAATGTATGGTTTTCAGGGTTTTTATCAGTTTTCAGCGTTATTTTGTTATCGTTTTTATCGTTAACTCGGTTTTCCTGGGTCTTTTCACGTGTGTTATGAATAAATCTTCTTTGTTTTCGGTACCGGTACTAGTTTTATTTTGTTGTATTTATCCGCGATACCTTACAGGCTGGTCCGTGAAAATATTGTCGGGCATAAACCAGTCCGTGGCGCAATAACGGTTGGGGACCGCTGATGTACAGTTCATTATTGTCCTGGAAGTCTTGTACTACCTTAAGTCTTTCCCCCATAATGGCATTTGACAATCTCTCCTGTACCCTTAATGGCAAGTTTTGAGACCTCAGTAAAAATTAAAAGACGGGGTTTGACAACCATTAGATTCGTTTCCAAGGTAACTCCATAGGGAGAGACCGGCCTCAATAACTTCCTAGTCATTTTGTCCTATAAGCAGCCCTGAAATATGACAGATATTGGTCAGATCAGAAAAGTTGTTCAAGGTTACATGACTCCTGGAAGGCTTTAAAGGGGTATAGAGTTAATGCAGCCTTAGTTGTGTTTATTTGTTCTCCCCACCAAAGACAGGAATAACCTATTAGGAGGTCATGTAGGGGATCACTTAGGAAATGTCTCCAATAGCAGTCATTTACATATATTGTTTTTCCAATTGTAGACAAAGTCAAAATCAGTAACAGATAATGAAAGCATTAGAGCCACAATGACTAAATAAAGTAAAAATTTTCTGATGTTTGTAGGCAAGAAATTGACTATATATGACATGACAGATCAATTAATAGTGAAGCTGTAGGCTCTAGTGCAACACTTAGGCTACGTTCACACCCCAGGCGAAAGCGCATCAAATCTGACTTTTTTGACCCTATGCGACCCATATCCGATCATGGTATGACAGTGTGAACGGCACAAATCCGATATTTTCAAATCCGATCTGGGTCACTTTCGTATGTGGTACTGAATCCGATACATATCCGATGTTTTAGAAAGCGACTGCTGTTTGAACGGTCATGTCGCATTAAATCTGTCTTTTACGTCACTGACACAAGACAGAAGCCAATTATCAGCTCCGGAGAAGCGCCCGATACGACATCGCGAACGCTTCCTGGCCATCGGTGAAACTGCTGGGAAGACAACGTTGGAGAAACGTTAACATTTTATTTGTACTGCATAATCTGCAGATTCTGACAGAAATCTGTAACTATCCTTTGAAGCACCGCTCCTCTCTAAAACAGCAATAAGGATCATTATTAGGTTATCTACATTATTATGTAAATAACAAAATAACTTAAAGAAAAAATTGGGAAACGTAAAGTTTGAAGTCTTTATATTAAGGGCCATCAGTCAAACAATATTGTTTGCTCTGGGTCTAAACAGAGCGCGTTGTGTGTGAAGTCTTCTTTTGCGCATGCGGGCCGCTTTGAGCGTTCACACTAGAGCGTGTTTGCTGTCGCATTTTAGTTGTAGTGTGAACAAGCAGACGAAAAAATCGGATTTGATCAAAAAATCGGAATTGAGCATTAAGACCTGCAGTGTGAACGTAGCCTTATTCACATGTATCCTCCAACCTGGACTCTCTCTATTGATTTGAATTGTTGACAGGGGCCTATTGCTCCACTGGGACCATCAAGGCCCTTCCCACTCACCAGGGCAACCCCTGCCATGGAAACCAGCCCCTCAAAGGAATGACCCTCTTTGAGTGTGTAGCCCCTCTGTGCGTCTCTGCCTCGACTTGTAAAAAAAAAAGATACAGACAGAAGCCTAGAAAAAAGCCTTTCTGTCCTTTTTATCACAGCATAATGTTCCCTTTCCTCGCTGTTCCTTTCTTTTCCTCCACACACCTTCAACTGGATCTGGGAATCCGCTGATTGGTCTACAAGCAGTACCATCAATAAAATTAAGAATATCTGCTTGTTTGTTTGTTTTTTTGTATTGTAATTCCTCATAATTCCAGCTAATCTTGAACTTTGAATGGCCCAGCTGCATTGAGTTGTCCCCAAGGTGCCGTCTACTGAAGGTGGGATGGGGAGACTTCACTACTTCGGGTCACCTCATTAAATCAAACAACATAAATCTCTACAGAAAAAGGAGACTTAAGCTTTATTTAGGAGCGTCAACAGATGTTTGCGAATGCCCCCCCCTCGCGGGAAGGAGACTGTTGTTTTCCACCACAATGAGCTGGGTGACATTTTTTTTTCTTAAGGAGAGATTTGTATTCCTGGGTGCCATTGACTCAGTGTGCCTGCTGACAGTATCTGGTGATAAACGGGCAATAAACTGGAGAATCGGAGCCGCATGGTTTCACATGGCACGTCTGCAGTGCTTGAAACTTGTAGCTAAGAACATAGAAAAAGAAGAAGGCAGAAGGTTTTGGGGAAATTCAGCATTTGTACATGATGCAACTGGCTGCAAAGGTTTTCCATATTTCCAATCCTTTTATTTATTATTTGAGTCATACTTATATAGTTTGCCTTCTACATCATATATAGCCCCTGTTTTCTTGTAAAACTTACATTCACTGTGTTTTTTTAAGGTTTTATAGCAAATCCATTCAGGTTCTGGGTCTATTGGGAGCAGCAAACCTGTCTTCTGTGTTTTACCTCTGCATCTAAACTGCCTGCCATTTTTTCAGGCAGAGGCCTGAGAGGTAGTATTTTACTATGTTACTGAAGCTTAGGGGGGAAATCCCGCTGTGCATGGAGTCGGTATAGATTGCACAATGTTTTTAGACATATCTGCTTTTCTTCTACCATTTCTTTTTGTTTCTGTTGTGCCAAAATGACTTTCAGTAGGCTTACCTTGCCGTGAAGCTTAAACGCTTTATTACAAATAGAGCTCATTGATGATACCAGCATGTTTTCCCTCAGACCAAGTCCAAACAGCACAGGCGTGAACTTCAAAAGCAGCTTTACGTGGGATGTGTCCTGATGTTATCTCTTTTTTTACCATGTCTACGGCAGCTTTGAGCTCGATCGCCATCTCTGGCTTTGTTTTTGTATTGCGCATCCTTCTGATTCTGCACCCAGAAATTGTTATAGGAAGCCCGCAGTAAAAATATTCTGAGGAAGACAACGTAATTAGCTGCTTCTCTGTGTAAATCCACCAGCTTTCCATCGGTTCCTTTGTCTGCGCACCACGGGTCTCCAATTATTGATTTTGTCCTTCCAGAGCTCGTCTTTTTCTCAGCTCACCTATCCCCTGCGGGGATGCAGGAGGAGGAGGAGTAGCGGTGTGGGTGGGGGACCCCTGTGGATCTTCATGCCCACATTCAGATGCTAATCCTCCGCCATCTGCTTTCTACCATGATGATGCCTTACTGTCCAAGAGAAAAACCACAAGCTTGATGTGTCCTCAGGGGCTGCCAGGCTGATTGCCTCCCTTTCACCCTAATCTAGGCGCAGCATTATAAACCCCCCACCCCCCACCCCGTTTCTCCCCACATGGGGATCATCTATAGAGATCCCTGTGTGCAGATTCTGTGCAGGGCCATTGGACCCTAGGATAAAAGACCTCATTTTCTGCGTTACCCCTGGTAAGTTCAATCAAAGAGCCTTCCAGCCTGATGAGTTAATCACCACCGGTGCGCCGTCGCGGCCCGCTTAGAGCTGCTGGTCTTTTAGCCGATCAAATGAAGCAGATGTGATTTACACGTAAGTTTAGAGCGCCTCAAGTTTAGCTCCCACTTGTTTGAGTGGGAACAGTTCTCCGGCTTGGTGCTGTGTGTGGGACTGTGCTTGGATTTTGCATCTCCAGGATGACATAATAGAGTGTATTTTGGCACTCGCGGCTGGAAGTTCCTCCTTGTGATTGTAGCCTGTGTTTAGAAGGCAATTCTGTGTTCAACATTATATGGCCATCTATTTTTGCATGAACCAACTCCCCATCCGGAACTAAGCCAAAACGCATTTGCTCAGAAGGCAGATAGTGAAACGACTTAGCCATGTTGTCCCACTGTAATGCACACTAACAATGGGTGGTGCAGTTCAATAAAAGCCGTTGAACCCCAGATAAAAATAAAAAATGTAAATAAGCGATGATTGAAAGCATTGCTGCCCTGATAACTGCTGTGATAAACGCCTCTGAAAGTACACACAGAGTACCCTGCCCCTCTCATGCCTCCCCCAGCCTGAGATCAGATGAAAACTGAACTAGCCAATACAAACAGGAAAGTAAACCCTTCAGATCGTTGACGCACAACGTCCTGGTTCCACCAGCCTTTATCTGTCGTATTCCCACCACAAATTCAGCACAGCTCTGTGCTTTTCAAACTGGGGGAGACGCGGAGTGCATTTTTACTTTATTTTAGCTCGTATGTTCTCAGGCCCAGCTATTTCCTGTGCTGGGTGGCATCCCATCAAAAGACATGTGAACCAGTTGTGCTGGGAACCACAAAGCTGGAGATACAAGACGCTTTAATCTGCATCCACATCTGTGTAATGAAAACACAACACCCGGTCTGGCTAATGCTGCCCTGCATCATTCTGTCTGCACGTGGCAGTGCTGATTGTGTGTGTGTGAATTCCAGCCACTCTGGGTGTGGGTATGCATATGTGTGTGTCTAGCTGTGCAAAGCCAAAGTGACACTCAGTCAGCTGAATTGGAGACGATGTCACTCTGCTGCAGAGCCGGTGATTGCGGCGCTCTGAATGCTGATGATGCACTGACACGAGTGCTCGGTGTCTCTTTCTGACAGATGGACTCACCTGCAGAAGATTGTATCATCACTTTTGTTGCAAATAAATAATAAATTAACTCAGCTGTTGCACAGCATTGTGTGCGACTCAGGAGTTCAAGCTTAGCGTGTGATTTCTGTCATGGTGTTACTGTTTCTTGTTGTTCTTATTCTTTATTTGGTACATACACTTAAATTGAAACTCATTTAGATCATTTTTAAACAAAAAATAGGAAATCACCATTTTGAATGAAAATATTTGATGATGAAATATTTTAAATATAACTATAGACTATTGGCTTAATAATTCTAGTCTTCAGTTGGGAGACCTATATGCATGTACAGATATCACCTATATGCATATTTAGGGGGGGGTTCACACCTGTGACATTTAGTCAGTTTAAATTGTGTGCGGTTCAAGTCCAACCCAACACCTGGTGTAAGTTGCAAGTTTGAGCTAACGTATCCTTTGCATTCTGGGATCCAACAAGGCACCATAGATGTTCAAGGGTAAGCATGGGTTAGCAACTATCTGAGAAATCTAAATTCTCCATGTTCTCAAAATATTTATATAAAAGTATTTAATTGTGCTCCTTCCTCAAACATCTGGTCAGTAAACAGACAGAACATACTGTTTCGATTGGAGTTCGCTTGGATTTTACTGTGTGAAAAGAAACAAAACAGCAGGAAAGTCTACAAGTTTGCAAACTTGTCAACTGACTTCAACCGAAGTAAACGAACAATAGGTGTGGTAAATAAATTGTATTGTTACTGTAGTTTGTGTTCAGTTGTGTTTAAAACAGAAGCATCGTTGACAACTGGTAAATCTTTACCTCGCAGTTGTTTTCATGATATTTTCATTTCTTTTTTGTTATCGGATTTCTTGGGAATGACTCAGGCCTTTTCATTATGACCTTGGCTATAAGCGAGAATTCAAAAGTACTGGGTTAATAGTATCAGCTTCCTTCAAAAAGATAAAGCACCATCATTTTAACACCGTCTGTAAGTTCATAGAGTACCAAGCTTTTATTTCCCAACACATCACCTCTCTGTCAATAAGAGCACCACCGCCGTCCTTGGGTCTTCCTTATTCATTTGACTTTGTTCCCCAATGGAGCCGTAGCCATAGTGACTCATCTCAGTGTCATGGAAACAAAGTACTATCTTTGCAGTAATAACGGCAGCCTCCTGAACCCCACACAAACACGGAGCCCACACAGCGTCCCCAGCTGTGCACTAGAATAATGTCTAGATTAAACTGTGGAGCCTTTGCTTGAATCAAATTTAGTACCATAACCTATTGTCTGATCAATGTAAGAGACCGGTCAACTCAATTTTCAGTATTTTTGAAGGGTCATTCAGAACTCTTGATTGAGTCTTGGATTTGACTTCAGATGTAACCCTGACAGATACACCCTCACTGGGCATGAACTAGACCACTTTTCACGTTCTGTTATTCGACACTTTCGCAAATCAGAGTCTACAGAGACCGCAGAAGTAATCAGAGAGACATATCCTGAGCCACGGCCGGCTCCAAGCATGCAAATGTCAAGTAAAGTTAATGGTGAATGACCTCAGCCTTGAGCCCCTTAAGTGCAGGAAGTCATTATTGGCTTCCCACCCTGCTGGTGTATTATACCTGTGCTCTTTTATCTTAATAACTCTATCTTCAGTATTCACTCCATCCTATTTTGTTAATGGAAACTCATAACTGATTCCCATTCAACAACATCCCCACCCCCCAACTCATCTGGCTGCTTCTCCAGCCTCAAGGGGCTGAACATGTTACCACCTCCCCCTGCTTCTCCTCTCACTCTAACCACAATATTGCTTGTATCACTTACACTAATAGTGTGCACTTAGAGGACCTCAAGGTGAAAGGCTTTGCTGCGATGCTTCCCGATGACAGGAAATGCGCACGGGGAGCACAAATTTGACTACTCATGTTTGCTATTAAAATGCAGTTTTAAAGAGAACCCGTTTGAGTTGGTTGTCATCCAGTCCATGTCAACATCGATGCCGTTGATGTTGACAGAGTGGAAGTGCCTGCAGTGTAAGGTTAAGCTCCCTGGCTGCTTTTACTTTACATGCTGCACAGTTTCAGGTGTACTACATCAATCAATCACAATATTAAAACCAGGTGAAGGCTTGCTCGTGTTTTCAGTTTCACCGCAACTGTGACTGTCGCCGAGTCCTGAGCACAGAGTGGAAGTGAAGCATAGGAAAGCTCACTGCTATGAGTTAGACATCAATGTTATGCACTTTGTTGCTGTCGATAAAACGTGCCAACATTGATGAAATGATTCGATAATCCTGCAGGCATACGATTCTGGAACCTCTTTTCGAATCACACCCCAACTAAACCCTTGCATATCTTCTCATTTAATAGCACACGCTTTTCCAGACTTTCTCATATGAATACACTGGCATTGGTGCTTACATTGGTGGGGGACTCTAAGGGCTGATCATCTTTAAACTACAGCAGCGACATTGTGCAAAGTTTGCAAAGTCAGTTGGAGAGACGTGACCTCCCTGCCCGACTCCATGTACTCCCACTGCAAGTGGCATGCGTGACTCTGTTTAAATGACAACAATAAGGACTCGTCTCATGAAAACAAAGACGTGTTATCCTTTTGGGAGTGACAAAAAAAAAGGAAAAAAGAGAAAGAGGAGTGTTATAAAAAAAAGGAAAGTTTGTGGTGAGTGGAGTAGATAAAAATGATTAAATAAAATGCTCAATAATTAAATGCTGCGCATACCGGCTTAAATATAGGGGAAGAGATATTTGAATAGCTTCCACAAGTTTTCTGTCTGCAGGCTGTGACATGACAGTCGAGTGTGGAGTTAGTAAATTGGGATATGAGGGGACAATTTCTTAGCAGAGCTAGCAGGCTTCAAAGAGCATAGAAGCTAGCAGTTAACACTTTGGACAGTATTACATAAGTGGGCGTGTTGTTGATGTCACATTATTTATGATTTAATGGTGATATATGCTGGTTGCAGAGGTTTTGCTCAGCGTCCTAGCAGACTAGAATTGCCACAGCCCAGAGAGCCAAAGGTTCAGGCTTCAGACTACTAGAAACGCTCAGTTTTGGGCCTTTTTTTTCTTACTCTTAGCTCTTTGTGATGTCATAGAGACCAGACAGCCTTTATGTGGTCATCCCAGGCACATAAGCCCCAACCAGCTGCTGTTTAGGAGGAGCAGACAATCACAAGACAGTGTTCCTAAAGGGGCAGAAGCTAAGTTGGATTTTTTTCTTTTTATTTATTATTTTTAATGCGCAAAAAGAAAAAAACTGCCAAACAAATCTATCGGGTACATCATATATCATTAATGTTATTTAGTGTATACGGGTTTCTTCTGGATCTCAGACTAAAGGCCAACTTTTCCATTTCATAGATGACATGAACACTGTCCATCTGTTATTTTTTGTTTTTTGTAACTGTATTTTTGCTAATATTATTACTCTTTTGGCTATTAACAGTATTTAATACTAATACCAGTCCTCTGTTTTTAACCACGTCTTCTTTATAAAAGCAGAAATAAAAAGCTTCAGTGGGACTTGGAATTTTGGATCTTGATATTTTACTCAGTTTCAGACAAATTCTTTCCCAGAATAACTTTATTTTGGAACATGACCAAAATATATATCAGCTTCCAGGTTTCCGCACTGGTTCCAACATGTTTCCAACCAGCTTGTTCAACTCAGGGTGCACTGAGTGGTTGCACCAAAGTCCAATAAATGATTATTTTGAACCGTAAATCATACAAAACCACTCTATTAGAGTACCAGAATAAAAATATGGAGCTGTAAATAAGCATAGTGCTTTTTAAGCAAAAGAAGCACAAAAGAACCATCAGTAATGTGGATGCTAATTTGTAGTAAAATATGAGTTTTAGGGTTTTTTTGATGCAAAAATAAATTCAGAATTACATTCACTTGAAATAGTAACCAGTTTTCATACCATACAGATATACATAAAAACAACTAGCTGCTGGGAACAATGGGAAAGCTGCATCCGCAACACTAAAATGGAACAGAGTGGTTTTCAAAATGGTCTGTTTTATAGTAAATGGGTTAAAACATGCAAAACCACATGTATGGCCCCACGGCAGACGCCAGGATTTACTCTCAATAAAAATAGATGTCGAAACATAACACATTGTTATTCATTTATCATGAGGGTGTTGCTTGCATTTCCCCCCCATACAGTACAGCCAAAAAATCAACATCATCTCAATTCCTGAGTCGCCTACCATGACTCATTCTTGTTGCGGGGGATGGGAGGAGGGAGGCTTGGACGCTTTACTGACAGGGCGGTTTCCCTGCGCACGGCCTGAATGACAGAGTTGCCCCATAAGACGTGACAGCTGTTGACACCAACTCTGAGATGTGTTTCCACGTGTTTGTCATTTATTGGTGTTAACCATGGCTGCGTGTTTGCATGTCAGGCGGCTGACCTGCCAGCCCAGGATATGGGCTGTGTTTTTTCTCTCGCCCAGAACGTATTTTTATGTTTTTCAGCAAGTAGTATTTTGCACGTGTGAGTGTTCATTTGCTATATTTGAATGCACACGGTATATCATTGGACCTTGCGTCCATGCTAAGTGTGTGGATGTTTTTGTGCTGTGACATCCTCCTCCACTGCAGTAAAAGCCCTGTGCAGCTGGCCCCCTCCGCCCTGCCTGATGACTTCCAGAAACTTCCGCTCTTCACTCAGTCTCAGTGACACATGTGTCCTCTCTCCTCCAAGCCTGGACGCCACAGCAGCTCTGCAGGGCTTATCGTCTCTCCCTCATACTTCTCTCTGAAGAAACAAGCCAACATCTGGACTTAAATATAATTCAGTCCACCAAAAGCCTTGCTAATAGTCATTCCTGAATCGATTATTGGTGTACTTAATTTTATGTGTTTGTGCTTAATCTGCCTTATTATTCTTGCTCAGCACTCAACTGCAACTTGTTCAGGAAGTCATTTGGTACGTTGTCCAAACAACTGTGCGACCTCTGCTGCTCATTTGCTCTTGCTTATTTGCATATAAACCATGAAAAAAGAAGAGCTCACTCTTTCTCTGCCAGTAGCTTAGTGCTGTCCTGTGCTGTTGGAGCTTCAGGACTCTAAACCTCAGCGTCTGACCACTGGTGCCCAGATCTGAGCGCTCCCTGCGTAGGTGCTAATTTAGAACAGATGGCATGTGGAAGCCAAGGTTTAGATCTCCCCTGAGCAGTAAAAGGCTCTGAAATGGGGACATCCCTGCTACAAATTACCTCTGTCTACTTTTCTTTGCTACTAATCTGCCCCTGAAATGATCCACAGAGAGTTTGCATTATTAGTAAAAGACTCAAGGCATATGCAGAGCAACAAAGGGAAGCAACAGTGGAAGTTACTTTTCCCTCTTTTGGCACGTTTGATTCATTGTGCCACCCTCATTTCCATTTAGTTTGCCTTTGCTGTGCGCACTTTAAGTCTTGTGCAAAATCTCTGACCTTTGTTCTGTTTGCTTGATTATTTGCTTGCTTTGCTGCATTCAGACACCCTGCAGGTAAAGCAGAAGAGAGAGACGGCTTCAGTTGGAAAATGAGCACCTGAGGCCGATGTTCTCCAAGAGACGTTTGGAGCTTTGAGGTAGCATGGTTGCTGTGACAGGCAGTTTAGTTCTTTAAGGTGCAGTTTGTAGCATTTCTCCGAGCGCTTTTTAATTGCCAATGTGCCAAACCCAAAAAAGATTAGACTTTCACGGATCGACTGATTTCTGTGAGGCATGTCACTCAAGTGGAATTTGTTGCAAAATCAAAAAGATGTGACATTTATGCTTGCTCGTAAGCATTTTGCCTAAATGCCATTCTTCCCCTACAGCATTGCTAATAACAGCATGCAGCACTATTGGCTCGATACAAGATGGCTCTAGCCAGTGTGATATCAATTATTTGTCAGTCGAGTCCTGAAGTCAGTTATCTCAGGGTTTAGAAACAGGACGGCAAACCAAAGCATAGATAAACAATGTTGTATGAATGTGTGTGTGTGTGACTGGAAGAATGAAACTTGCAGTAAGAAAGCCTTTTGAGTGCTCAACAGTCATCTGTCCAATATGAGTAGCAGTGGATTCACTTTTTTCTAATCAAAAGAAGGGCCATCATTTATCAAATTAACTCCTGAAACTGACCTCAAACTAGCGACTGATCCCCCAAAGTCATCAGCAAAGGGTTGGGAAAGCAGTGAAGCTTCCCCGTCATTAGCTTAAAATGCAGGTTTAAGGCACTTCCACATTGGCTAATGCTAATGTTAGCAAACAACCAGCTCCTACCACATCACAGAAAGACGAAAAACGAAAACTGATCTGGTTTCTGACAGGATTGGCTAGAAAGCCAGCCAAGGTTAGCCAGCTGCTTCTACATTCCATAGTCACTTATTTGCCTGTGTTTCCAGATAAGCTATGGGCTCAGTCAAACAGACATAGAAAACTGTTGGTGACCATCTGGCAACCACCGTTTGCAAGGAGACCAAACAGATGGCGAGTAGTCACTGGAGGTTGTGGCCTTCCGCTACAAGTGGTCACAAAGCAGCATACGATTCTGCACTAAAAATTTTGGGATTGCTTTCCAGGTCGAACAGTCACCAGTAGTTTCATGGAAGATGCCAGTTTGTCTCTAAATAATTACAAACTAATGATATTGAAACCATGAAAAGTGCAACGCAAACTAGAAACAAAGAACATTCTCTTTCAAATCAATCTGTTGCAACATCAAGGCACAGCTTTTAATTTAAAGATGAACATTCATGCTACTACTGCACATTCACCCAATGTATATACTATATATATATATAATGTTCTTCCTCTACACCCCCCCCCCCCCCCCCCCACCCCCATTTTTTTGCACATGTCGAGGAGCGTGTCAGGCTACATTTCACTGTGTGTTATACTTGTATAACTATGCATGTGACAAATAAAGAACCTTGAACCTTGAACCTTCATCGTTTTCGGGCTACAGCACATGTTTTCAAGTTTCACTTCAGCTTGGATGATGAATAGCATCAAAGAAGTTGCCTTTATACAATACAGGAAACTGCGACAATGTGCAATCAAAGATATTCTGAGAATGTTCTCGGTGTAACACTGAATACCTCTTTGTGACAAGTTTCACGGTAGCTACTAACTGTAACCTCAAGAAATCACTTGCCAGCCAGTCGGGTAATACGCACAAAGGTTGCTGGGTGTCGCTGGCCAGGCTCCATACCTAATACTCACCAGAAGAAGAAGAATTCCTATAATTTCTAATCTTTATAATCTCTTCTGCTATTTGCACATTCTTTACTGTAAATTCCTAAGTTAATTTGTAAATTTTGTAGTAAACTAACTTGTAAATATTGTAAAACTTTTCTTCTGTCATTTAATGGTCGGGCATTGTACAGCTACAAGCATTTCACCCCCATGTCATACTGTGTATGGTTGTGTGTGTGTGACAAATAAAATTTGAATTTGAATTTGAAGAAATCCAGATTTACCTCCTGAAGCCATTCTGGCTATTGTTAGCATGCACAAGGTTTACTCTCTTTATAACAGTGTATGATTTATATAAAGTCAATTAAATATCTTTGGGTTCGGCTGTTCTGGTCAGACAAAAAATTAATTGGTAAAGTCAAACCCTGCCTCCTTCAGTCCTCACGCTGAAGCATCCTTGGGCAAGATATTGAATCCGGACTTGCCCCTGATGCCTCCATCAGAGTGTGAGAGAGTGTGTGACTTAGGCTGAGAGCTTAGGCATAGATCAAAGCACTATACAATTAAGGTGAATGAGACTTGTAGTATAAAGTGCTTTAAGTTTTCAGCTGAGTAGAAAGGAGCTACAGTCCATAACAGTCCATTTACCATCTCAAGCTTGGAAATAAATGTGATTGGCTCTTCTTTTAAAAATGCACAGTTTTCCTATACTTTATTTTTTGCCCTTTTTTCAGCCTTTTCTGCCTAGTGAAGTTTTACAAGGGGAATATAGAGAGCATGTTGTGATTTTTCCATGGGGTAATACAGGATCTTGTACAGTAGCCTGTGTTAGAGTTCAGCCCACGGTGTAGGAACTACTTCAAAGCCTTCGGCTACACCCTGTGGTTAGTGTAAAGCCAGGCACATGCAAGCTAGAGTGTTCGCACAAACCTTGCAGACAGTTAATATATACAGCATTTATTGTAAGGCAGGCACACGCCCTCAGACAGGCACAAATTTATTTAAGTCCATAAAAACACTTGACTGCGTGTAACCCCTAAATTCCCCCCACAGTCTTAGCATCAGCCTCCTTCACCCACCCCTCCACTTCCTCTCTTTTCTTTCTCCTCAAATCACGTCTCTGTTTTAAACTGGCCTCTCTGAGGCATATTTCACATTTGAGGCATTTCCTGTGCTCTGCTCATATCTGAGAGGAATGACAGTCCGAGAGTAGCGCACTCAGGCCATCTTTAGCCTGCCAGTGTGTGTGTGTGCATGTATTATGTGAATGATGGAACAATATATACCCCCCTGAGGCCTTCCTGCTGGGTGGTAAAGGGAAAAATCCATCACACTCGATATGTTATCCTGTGGTGGTCCAACTGTTGCACAGGACTGGACATTCCCACGCACTCACTGTAAGTTACAGGACACATTTTGAGGTTTTTGTTATGAATGGCAAGCCAGTCATTGAGATGGTCTGACGCTCTCTTTTGGCAAATGGACCGCCTGCTATTTACTCTTGGCAGCGGCAAACAAGTACGGCTGCACTTTGACAAGCCACTCAGGCTTTTATGCTCTCAAGAGCTTTTCACCAACCTTCTTGCAATTGTGCCTTTTGAATAATGATAGGGTGACTGTGTCAATATAATAAACAGTTTCCTAAGACATTAATGGATCACAGTTCATCTGGTGTGTGGATGTAAAAGGAGTATGGCACCCTCTTTGTGGAGGAAGATACGTTCTACTGTTTGTCAAGGGGAAAAATAATCTGCTTTCATGCCAACCATTAAAGCATTTAGCTTGTTAGACTGAATAACTGATGTTGCAGAGCATGAAACAGGCATTCAGGAAGTAACCATCCATTAGACAGGTCCTCTGGGAACGACATGCCTTCGTTTATTCATGTTTTGTTCCTCCTAGCTTTCACATTATATTAGCAACTCTGGGACGATAGTCAGTCTTTGGTTCATAATGATTTTTATAATTGGCTCTGACAAGTCAATATGTTTTATTTTCACCCTCATATTGGCTCAATAAGGCCTGGTCTTCACTGTTGGTCATTTTTTATGTTTTATTTTATTATTTAAGGCAGATGTGAAAGGGGATTGATTTTGCTTATCACCAGCTCTTTCTATTTTTGGACCCTAATAGAGTCGCAATTCAAAAGAATCCTTATTTATCTTATTCCTTGATGCTTCGGGTCACATTTTAACTCCCTGCCACCTTCCTTAAACAATTCGGTCACAACAGAGTAAAAATAGGACGCCAACCTCCTCACGACTTGGAAAAAAATCAGTGATGGCTGGGTGATTGGATGTGACTTTTTTGCATTTGGCAGCCAACTGCAAGTAGTTGCAGCCACCAACTGGTTGGTCAGAGAGTGAACATTCAACACCCTCAACCTCTGGGGTATCACTTTCACAGGGCGAATGCATAGATCACCTGGCGAGAGGCAACCAGTGTCCAGACAGCTGTGGTCTGAATTGGACTGGTCTAATTTATAAATGCAGACAAATTGCCAGCATGCTGCAATTAATCTGAGTCAGTCAGTTCAGATGAGTACAGCTTGTCTGTGACCCATCTCTTTGGAATAAAGAAACAAGACTCCCAAGCCCCTTTTTGAATTTGCAGATAAATTGGCATCCTGCAGCAACTATGTCACTATTTATAGTCACTATTTTTAGTATTTCTGGTTAAAATCTATGAGTTTGTGGCTGGACTCTGAATGTAAGAAGTTAATGTGAATATCTTTGCATATAAACAACAACAGACTTTTGTTTTTCACTGTTTCATCACAGTTCATCACTGTAATATCACAAACAGATTGCATGTAACTGCCACTGTGACTACATCCAATCACAAACCGATTAGCAGACTGTGTCCATCCTATTTATCACCGTCTCCATACAATAATGCATGAAGACACTGGTTTCCCTTTGTGTCACAGATTCAAAGTAGAAAACACTGTCTGCATCCTGAGCTTTTGACTCACAGAGATTAATTTGTTTTATTAATTAATTCATTGTCTTAAAAACTCATGTGGTTATTTGGGTATTTAATATGAGTATCCGCTATCTGCAGTATATAAGGAAAAGCAAACATTTGTTTGACTGTGATAGTTTCTTGTATTTATGTGCTTGACTCTTCTCATGATAATAAAGTATCTACTTTATAGTAGCAGCTAAAAAAGACCACAAAAGAACAGTTTTCTGAGACATTCTGCTCCTACAGCGAGTTGAGACCGTACTAGAGCTATTAAAATCACTGAAACTACGAAAATGTTCCTGCAGGTCAGAAAGCAATATATGACTACATAGAAGCATAGATGGTGACAGAAGTAGCTTTTAGGCAGTCAAGGCTTAAATTCAACAGAAGGACAAGATTTTTTTTCTTTTTTTCCCTTAAAGTGTTGACTGGTGTCTGGTGTACTTCACTGCAGAGTTTAGACTAAGCGAATAAGGTGGGGAGCAAACGTCAAGCTCCTCAAGGAGACCTGAACAGGGCATTGGAATTTGAGATTGAAGTTTTAAAGGTTTAAACAGCTGAATTGAACATTTTGCTGACAGAATCTGTGGCTTTTAAGTGTAGAGTTACCTTTGCTGATGACTGAAGCTGTCATTGTAAGCTTAACCATGTTATTATGTTTCCTAGGCTGACTGGAAAGTCCACAAAGCATGCTGATAGAGACCTGAATTTGTGCTGAATTTTAGAAAACCCCTTTTTTAAGTTTAATTTTTTACTCATACTGTACTTTCCTACTCTCACTAACTGGTAAGAGTTGTGATGGAAATGATCTGCGTCTCAAGGGACTCCAGGCTTACCCTTAGATACAGCAAAAGAAGGCCACCCAGGAAAGGTAGTTTGGTATCTGACTAGGCTGGGTCCTCAACACTTTCCGAGTGATTTTTTTCAATGTATGTCCAAACACTAAGAGAATGGGGAAGACCAAGGACATGCTATGATTATGTCTCTCGACTGGCTAGGGAGCTTGGTGGAAAACTATTGCTGGGAAGAGGGAAGTCTTAGCATTTGTACTAACACTGATGCCCCTCCATATCAGGCCCAGAGAAATGGCAGAACATGGATGGATGGTGTGAACCAGCAACAGAGTAACCTAAAAATCTTAACTGAAGTGCAGATAGTTGGAATCTGAAATTAGGATGTTACCAGACATGAATATAAAGCAAGGAACATTTGTGAGCTATAGGATTGTGCAGAATAATTGTCTTTGTGGTAAATCAGTGGATGTCTAATGACTTCTTATGCTGTCTGCAGCGCACACGGCTCGGATAAGATGTCACGCAGTGGTGTTTGTGTGAGTCACGCTGTTGTGTCTATATACAGAAGGCTCTTAAGGGATGGAGCGGATCAGCTCATATGTTTGGTCTGAACAGAGTCACCTTTGACCTCTTAACATCAAAGCGTCCTAGAGCAAACATCAATAAGTGAATGCCTTGGCAGAAACATAGGAGAGAAAATTTTTGTCCAATAGGCAAATTTGAAGCAGAGTGAGACTCAAAACCAGAGAAACCTTTGAGCAAGTTAATCAAATTGATATTGTACTAAAAGGAGAGACTTTAATGTAATAATCATAATTATCCTCAGTGGACGAAGTTACTGGTGATCTCTGGGACGGATGACTTCCTGCTAACCATTAAACAGTTAAATCAGCAGGGATTTGAGTAATTAGATTTCCACGGTCTTAAATCAAATTTACTACTTGTTTAAAGCAAACAACAAAACAAGCAGATGCCGATGTGTTTCCCTCTATTTCGAGCTAAATGGAGCAGTTGTTGTTGTTTGAATTGGACGTCAGCCTCATGCTGGAAAGAGATTGCTCCCGCCGTCCTGCTGATGCTAGCGGTGATCCAATCCTCAGCCATTACTGTGCCAGCACAGGCGATTATTAGGTCCACGTCTGGGTGAAAGTATTAGCGTGGAGTTAACATGGTAAGAGGAAACAAGGAAACATATGAATGCAACCTTTATGTTTTTTTATAAAGCAGGCCAAAATACTAAAAAAGACTTGGACTCTTAGATTGGGCTTGAGGGTTTTAGCATTGTTGTGTCTGCTATGATTAGTTATTGACTGAAGACTTACCTGATCATCTTCCAGAGCCAGGCAGGCTATAAAAGAGTCTCTAAATCATTATCACTGCTCTCTTATTGAAATAAATTCTTTCACTGTGAAGTTCCCCTCCTGATTGAGGAATTTGCACTCTTTTACCCAGTGTGACTCTCTTTGTGATAAGAGTTCGTCTCTACTGGGATTTTACTTAAGTATTTCCACTATTTCATTTTTAACTCTTCTATTCCCATTCATTCTAGAGGAAATTTTTATCAATGAATAAATAATGCTGTTTGTATAAATTTTGTAAGAACAAATAACAGAACAAGTGTCAACTGCCTCCATAGACCTTATAAAACATATTGTAGATGTAGATTCATTTTATCTCAAGGCCACCAGATGGCGATAGCTGTGGCTGTAAAAAAGATAAATTAATAAAAATGGTCAAACGACTTTTTGTCTTGACCTCTCTAAACACTATCCTGCTGAGTTTATAGGTGCACTCCCTCATTTTGGATCATATTCAGTAATTTACATCTTTATCGTACTAGTTTATACGTTTCAAAATAGAGGATTAACTGTAGTATCAAACCATATGCTCACTTGCTAATAAAGCGTCAGTCATTAGTCAGTGAACGTGCAGGTTTGTGTTGAAGCAAAGCTGAAAAGCCTTTACAAATACCTTGGAGTGTGTGGGTTTGTTACATTTTTTTGTAAGTAATGTTGATGACTTTGAGGTTTGAGCTCTTGCTTGGACAAAGAGCTTTGAGACTGTTGTTTGATTTTTTTTTTTTTTACAAACCAGTCCTTACAGTAGATGCTTGTTGGAACCACTTGCAATTTCATGGGTGTAAAATCGCAGTTTCAGGACTCCTGATTAATAAAATAACATTTTCCAAACTGACCCATGTAGCTGCTATGCCACCTCTTTCCAACGTTTCCGGACAGTGAAACAACCAATCACAGGAGATTATAGCCTCGCCTTGATGGATGTAATCTGTCTGACCAAGTTGCATCAGACATCTTAGCTGTTGCATTACACAGCTTTATAGATGTGCCGTAATAAAAAATTTCTCTGCCTCTTTAAGCTGCCATTTGTTATCCTGATTCATCTCATAACCTTTAAAATGTCAGAAAACATCGATGGAACATCTAAACCTAAGATTAGCTTTCCACATTCCCTTTATCTCACACTTGTTTGACCTTATTTTCCCAAAGCACTCGCTGTAATCTTTAATCGATATCTGCATTCATATTAACTCCTCTCAGCACTCTCATAAGCTACAGCAGTCCGAGTTATACAAAATAAAATGGAGCCGCAATCACAGCCCTAATGACACTGAAGCACCGAGGCTGCCATCGCTGCTGTTTTGTCCTCGAAGCACCTGCAGTAAATTTGCTCGCTCAGCCAAACGTAATTTGTGCTAGTGCTGCATTTTGTTTTTCCTCATACTTTCAGAAGATGAGTTGTCATCTTTTGGGTATCTTATGATGGTACTCAGGCAAGTCTGTATATATATCAGTTCCAGTAATAGTCAGCAGCTGGTTGCTATCCTGGAGAAGCAGATGATGCTGAATTAGTTCACACTGCAGTGATTTGCTTTAGAACCTCCCTCAAGTGCTAATCCATCCCTGTCTGTGTATGTGTGCGTTCAGCTTCCAATCTGGCAGGTGTTTGCTTTAAAGGCAAGAGTTAGAGACTCGATCAGAGGAGGTACATCTTGAAATTACATTATTTAAAAGACTTTTCTTCCAGCCTTATTCTTGTGATGATTTGGGTGTTGTCCAGGGATATCCAGCAGCTCTTCATACAGGACCAAATCATCCACGTCTAGCTGAAGGAGCCCGGGGTGATTGCACAGAAGTCACGGTGATCAGTTCGGCCAAGCCAGATCATGATGACTTGGCTCTGTCCCAGTCTTACAGAAGAAGAAGAAGGTGTACTTTATTGGTCCCCGTGGGGAAAATCCCTCTCTGCATTTAACCCATTCACTCAGTGAAGCAGTGGGCAGCCACTGGGCACCCGGGGAGCAGTGTGTAGGGACGGTACCTTGCTCAGGGGTACCTCAGGGTAGCCGTTCAGGGGAATCGAACCCCCGACCTTCCGATCATGGGGCCACCACTCTACCTACTGAGCTATCCCTGCCCTTACAGAAGCCAAACACAACCTTCATTGACCAACCTGTGCTTCCAACAGTGCAGTGAGATCGACATAATGTTGGATCAGTCTGCAGATTTGAGGTCTGTTTGCACTGATTTGTTTTACCAACCACGTGTGCGGCTTAAACACAGGGTGAACAACATGACGAGTGATCTGCCTGTCGCTGTGTCTTGTTGACAGTTCGGCTGTGGCATATTGGCGTTAGCGCAACCGACATCTGCTTTCTGGGAGATTAGATGTTACCGGACTGTGCTAGCTGGCTCTGCAGCTTCGGTCCAGGCTTGGTCTCTAATCGGTGCTGGCACGACCTCCTTAAAGGCTGGAGGCGTTGACAGGGACGTCTGAGCCTCCCTCCCCCAATCTTTCATTCCTTCTGTTCGTCTCTCCATCCATCCAGTTTTCTCCTTATCTCTTCCGTCTCTCTGGACTTCAGACTCTGACGGATCTGCTTTGTTGCTCGGCTCATGATGAGCACCGAACCCTCCCGAAGAGGTGAAATCTGAATATGAGCTCATATTTTAATTTGACACTGAGATTATTTTTCAGCTGTCATTTTAAATGTCTCATTTGTTTTCTTTAAACTTGATCCAGACCTCGATGCTGACAGGTTGATTATAGCCTCATGCTGATGGCTCTTTCTGCTTGTGGTCGACCGATATTGGTTTTTCAATTACCAATAGAAAATCTTCAGAGAGCAGGGTGGCCAGTATGTATTGCTGATATCATAATTTTTCACATTGGAGACTAAGAGAGGATGTGGAAGGAGCACAGCCTCTAACTTCTAAAGTGGTTTTGGAAACCGTAATGACTCTGTCCTTTGTGATTCAGCTTCACATCAACCTCACTGGCCTCCAAGGTTTGGCGATCATGTCAGGGAGTGTCTCTTGACATCAATGTGGTTGTACTGGTTTTACTTTAATGGCTTAATTTATTGGCTCCTTAAAGGGCAGGTCCTTTAAAAATGCTTATGTTCAGAATAAAGACCATCAACTTTTTATAGCATTTTTTTTTTGGTCATCTTATAGAAACTGTAAACTTGTACATTTTAGATTTTATATTGCAAAGTCAAGACCCTGTATCAAAGATTGACTGTTTACTGTTTACTGTAAGCTTAGCTCAGGCTTGGTCTCCACAAACTCCAGATCATTAGACAGTAAATGCTCCTATATTTGCTAGCAAGTTGCTAACGTTATCGTCTGCGATTAGAAGCAATGGATGTGCGGTTGGATATTATGAGAACAAGTCTTTAGTCTTTGAATGCGCTCCCATGATTACTAGCTAAAGACTCGGTCACGCTATAGTAAAAATGGGGCAGCAACCTCCTTGCAACTGGTGGCTACCTCGTTATTAAACTGAATATTTTGCTATCAGAAACCAGCAACCGCCTGGCTGCCCAGAGTTAAACCACTCTTGGCCTCTGGGCAACCACTTTGGATGGATGGTGATTGCACAGATTACCTTGAGGAAGGCAACAATCACAGTCTGATTCAAAGTGACTGCAGTCGCTCTCACACTGATGAAGGTTCACACATAATTGCCACGTAATTTATGAACACAGGCTGTCACGTTGTTGCAGTCAGTGTGAGTTTGTCTACGCAGGTGAGCGTTACTCGTCTTTGACACTCAATTCAACTGGTTGGCAACTGGTTGTATTTGGGTTATGTTCCTTTATTAAAGGCTGAATAGCAAGGCTGTCATTTTGTACTTAAACTGCTGCACTGCAGCAAGTCTGTAACTATTTGTCTGTCACAGCGAGTGAGAAGAGCCATGTGGAAAAGGAAAAAGAGGATCCAAGCGCAGGCAGTCGTGAAGGTGTGAAGGTGATTTATTGAACACAAAAATATGGAGAGGCAAACGGCAAAATGGAGAACTAAACTATACTGGGACAACTAAACTACAGAGCAAGAACAAGAACACGAACCTGAACATAAAGGAAGGAAGGAAGGAAGGAAGGAAGGAAGGAAGACGATGGTACATGATGATGACAACAGGGAACACACGGATGAAACATGGTGGATACGCAGACGGACCAGCAACTACAAAGACAGAGGACACAAACTTAAATACACACAGAGAAACACAGGGGAATTACACACAGGTGGTGGACACAGCTGGGAATAATCAACAAGACGAGACAGAGGTAAAACTGAACACACTCACATGAGGCGCAGACCTTCACAATAAAACAGGAAACGAGAACACTACACCAAGACGCAGACCTGACACTGAGAGACAGACAGAGAATGACACATGGAACCTGAACTAAACTAAACGTGAGATACAACCGAGAACAAATCCTTAACACAAATAAACAGAAACATGAAACTCTAATAATAAACATCATAATCATTAACACAAGAGAACAATCCCTGATGCAAAATTAAACCAAAACATAAACTCAAAATACTGGGTCAAACTGACCCAGAACCGTGACATTGTCAAGGAATTCCTAAATTTCTGTTTCAAATCTACGAGGTTCTGGCTGCACTCAGGTCAGGGAATAAGCATCACTCCCTAGCAACCAGGGGTTGTCCAGGGGTTGCCAACCAGTCTCTAGGTGTGTGTGGTTGAGGCTAATTCCTAATTATGACGCATATCAGAGTCACGTTATAAATGGGAAGTCATTGGTTCTTTTTGCGGTGACCTGAGTGAGACAAATTCTGACCAAGAAAAAAATCTGAACCTGTCGTTTGTTTCATTAAATCCACTCACCCTTCCAATTATTCAAATTTGCACTCACTCAGGCTTTTAGCCACTCCAGCGCTCGGCTCATAATCCCTGTATTTATTAACATCTTTGACATCTCTAGTAGCTCACGTGATGGATTACTGGCCCGAGACCATTGTTAGCCTCTGCACTCTAAATATATTTCATTTCATGTGGTTTGAGGTCGGAGGCCTGGTGAAACCGGGCTGTGTGTGCTTCTGCTCTGCTGGTCCGGCCTCTGCAGTCTACAGACATCCCCCCCCTCACCCTCCAGTTCCCCTTCGCTGTCTTTGTTTCGGTGCTGCTGCTGCTGCACTTGGCCATGCCTGCAAATGAGCACCAGGACAGAGCAATTATTCACCACAGGGGCAAACCCTGCACCCCTCCTTTGTACATACGATACACACACACACACACACACACACACACACACACACACACACACACACACACACACACACACACACACACACAGATACTGTCATGTTAAAATGTTTCATGCATTTGTAATGTGTAGGGCTGAGATAAACAGGGAAGAGAATGAAACGCACTTCTGGAAATTTCTTGGATGGAGATGGTCTTTTATGTTGGAACTTAATTCCCTCTGGGGGTTTGATGAGCTTCATATCCCTTTCAAAGATGAATTAATGTAGCCCTGACACACACACATTTCTTGTGTACATCTCCACCCTCCCCTTTTCTCCACCCAACCCCAATGTAATGCAGACACTGGCTTGTCTGCAGCACTATCTGTATGTGTGTGTGTGTGCGTGCTGGTGAAGGGGAGATCTTTGTGAGGCAGTGTGCCGGTCCTCTGTGTGTGTGGATGAGAGGGAGTGCGTAATCTGCAGCGGCGTGCTCGCCAGCTCCGCTTGCTGACAAAAAGGCATCTCTTCGTCTGCGTGGCGCTGCCCCTCTGACTCCTGCTCTCTCCTCTTCTCACCTCTTCATCTCTTTTCTTTTTCCTCTCTCTTTCTCTGCAGAAGCCGCTGCCTTGCCCCCTCCCCCTTGTGTCCTCTTTGCAGACAAAAAGCTGGAATAACTGCCCCACCAGGTAAGATGCTGTGTATTATATTATATAGTCCCTTTCTAGCTGCTTTTACAGCTACAAATATGATGTGCATGCTCAGTATTATACAGGCTGGGGGAAAAAAGGAAAATTCTCAAGAGAAAAAGAGCCGGCTTTCTTTCTTTCTTCTTCTCCTCTTCCTTGTCTGATTGTGTGTATGATCTCTAATCAGCATCTCCCTGGGTATCATTCTCTTTTGTTTGGCACAGATTGAGAATATTTGCTGCTGACATATTCGAAGGACGGCGAATATGAAAAAAGTGATGCTGTGATAAGCCAGGGGCTGTTGTTCCTCTGGTTTGATGACCTTTAGTCTTTGTGACGTGCTCCGTCTAGACACCCCTGATTATTCAGCCACCACGGTTCACTCAGGGTGAGCTGCTGCTGCTGCTGTGTGCCTGTGTGTGCGAAACCGAGATAAAAGCCTGATCTTCTGATTTTTTTATACTTTATTTCACTTGGAAACAATGCTGATTGGGTTCTATTTAGAGGCTGTAGCTGTGATGGCATGCGGCCGTTGGCGGTTAGCGACTCATAGCCAACAGATTGTTGGTGGTTTCTCAGTGGGAGCGACACCAAGCCGAGCGAGACCGCGGGATGCATTACGCTGCCTGTCAGCGCCGGCTGAGCTGGCTGTCACAAGTTTGCTGACGGCTCGATCGACTTTTGGAGCAGGTGGCGATGTAGCGCCCTTTTTTTTCTCCCACTCTATCTTTTCTGTTTCTTTTTCCTTTCTTTTTGTCCTTTCTACTATTTATTCCTCCGCCTCCTGCTTTTATCTGTTTTGTTCTTTCGTGTTGTGGCACCATCCGAGGGGACAATAAACCACTCCATATTCACTTAGTAGTTAAACAAACTTCTAATAGTCTTAATCTCACCGTAATGCACCAAATCTCTGTTTCTCTGTGTGTTGGTTTGTTTCTTTGTCCACAAACTCCTCCCATATCATTAAGAGTTGAGCAACCGATCTTGGCACACAGGTTCATCTTAAGACCAAGAAGGTTCTTATCTATATCAGATAAAATGAAGCCATCCTGTCGTTGAGCAACAGTCTGTTGTTTTTAGCATTTATGCACCTGTGAAAACATATTAAAGCATCCTATCCTTTTAAATTCACAACAATAACATTTGAATTATACCCACAAAAACTGCATTATGCATGAGAAATTATGACGCCTCCAAAGCAACTGACAAAAATGAGCTGGTATTTTTTAAAACTAAACAACATCTGCTATGCATTTCTTGCCAGCAGCACCAACAGGGCAGACAGTACTGTAACATGGGCGTGTAACGGCATGCACTGGTGTTTATATGTAAGAAGCCTTTTCCTCCCTTACTTTTTATAGTGGACAGTTGGCCTCGGGCAGGTTGCAGTATTCACTGTAAATGAAAGATGGACGTAGGCCTGTGACTCACATATTTATGTATATATATTTATATGTATATAGTCCTTGGACAGGTCTCCAGTCCATCACAGGGCAAACACACAGCAACTCAGAACCTTCTCGCTGTGAGGCAACGCTGCTAACCACCACATCGCTGTGCCACCCTCCTACTTTTGTTTCTGCCGTCTCGCCAACGTTACGCATGTATAACTGCGTGCTAGAAGTCACCGCAATGTCTGTCATATCTATAGTGGCATGACGCCCCCTCGCTCCCCTCCCTGAATCCCCTTTTCTCTCCGCCTATCTCTGTCTCCGTCTGCTCGCACGGTTGCTGGGCAGCTCTCAGGCGAGCTGTCTGCTTTCTGGGACCAACTTGGGATGACAAGCCAGGGCTGAGGCGGGCAGGACGAGGGGGGCGGATGCGCCCTCTTTCTGTCCTTGTTGTTGGGGTCACAGCTTGTCCCCCAATCACCCAGCACCTCCTCTCCTCTCTTTCCCTTTTTTTCCCCTCCTCCCTCCTCCTGCATCCCTCTTCCGGTTCTGCCAAGCCCGTGCCTTCGGAATAGGGCACAGCAGGCAGTTAACCAACTGTTGCCATGCTTGAAGGGCAAAATGAGTGGGAGAGAGAAAGAGTCAACACCACCCTGCTTCTCGCTGCTGTTAGTCAGCGGAGATAAATGTAGGTGCCACAGCGAAGTCAAGCGCAGAAAAGAAAGGCACTGTTTTCTCTTCATGACATCTTCAACTGCAAAAAAAATATGCCTAAACTGTAGATTTAATCCGAAATTGCAGGGATATTGAGCCCGGGTATTTAACAATACAAAATGCAACTTTTTCCGAACTTCTTAATCAGGTTCTTAATCATTAGGGGGGGAGATAAATTCTAGGCTGATTATCCAGCTGGCACAGGAGCTGCTGTAGTCGCCCAGCGTTTCTCAACATCTGCCTCTCAGGCTGCAGTGTTTTTATACCTCCCTGTCAGAGATTAATGCGTGCTGTGGATAATTTGAAGAGGCAAAGTGTTGGAGACAGGAACACGGGAGTCCCTTGACTTTGACAGGAAGCCCTGAAGTGAGTGTTGACAAGTGATACTTGATGTGCATGACGCTAGATGCCAAAGCTGTAAGAGGAGGTGAGCCACAGGAGACAGTTTGTCATTTCAGGGGCGGGAGGGGGGAAGACTGCAGCAGAGCCGGTGAACTGACTGGTAGTGTATTTGAGGAATGCGGGATGATGCTGCATAGTGGAAAACACCCAGAGGAGGCCAATGACATGAGGTAGCATCCCGTCAGTTTGGGTGTTGAGTGGACGATTTAAAGAAAACAGAACTTGATGTATTTGCAAAATTCATCTCAGTTCGCATGAGGTTAAAGGCTAAAAATAACAGAAGCTTCAAGAGGTGCAGTTTTTAATCAGCTTTAGTTGAAGTTTTAGGGCAATCAGATTGACCAGAAGTGTTATTCCCAACAATAACCACCTCCGACAGTTTCATCTTCTCCTCATGAGATGATTACAGGAGAAAAGGACGTCTCATTTGAAAGCCTGAGACAGTCGAGACAGCACAGGACATATAGGTTTTTCTGACACGTGTCTGGGTGCAGATAAAAAGGAGCAAGGTGAGGTAGCTGCTTAGTAACAACAGGTAATAAAACCCAGAGACTAAATGTGTACAGCATTGAGCTTCAAACGGTGTTAGGTGTGCGTGTGCTTTGTAATTTCTGACCATTTCAGTGACTTGAGCAGAATCTTACTTAGATTAAAGTTTCCTTTTAACCTCAGATGCGCTCAGATTTAGAAAGCAGCGTAAGTCATTAGTTTAAAGTTTAATAGTTTTGTAATGTAACTCTTTACATGACCATTTTCAGTTTTATTCAGTTTCTGTTAACTTTTAGATTGTGTTTGCTCATTTCACTTTTTATTTGTTATTTTAGTTTTAGTTTATACTTATAAATTCACTTTATATTCTTTATATTTTGCTATAAAAGTGTGATTTACCCAAACAAGTGCAAGAAAATATAAAGACATTAGGTGTCGCTCAAGACTTTTGCACAGTAATGTAGATATATATTTGTCATGGGCGACATTTAAGACATTTAAGATGTTCAGAGTAGCTTTTATAACACAAACTAAGAACTAAATAGTTCCTGTATATTATCATCGCAGAGGTTCACATTGGCGGCTAGCTTATGTCTCAGCTGCATATTTCCATCAAGGAAACTTTAAAAAGCTTCAAGGATTAACCAGAAATGTCTGCGTAACAACTGCAGTCTTCTTCCTAAATGTTTTTCACTCTCTTTGCATTCCTCAGGGTGAAAGTAATGAAATCGCAGCCTCCGGGCACCATTTCGGGTGGCGCTGTGCTAACGTGTTGATTGATGAATGTGCTTGTAATGCTCCAAAGCCACTAAAAACCTCCATATATACATACTGTGAATGCATATAGATCAGTTCAGCCACCTGTCCTCGCTGTTAACTGCAGCTGTCGTCTTGGAGACACGAAGACCCGCACCTGGTCCTTCCTGCTTTACAGAGGAGAAAGTGCTACGAGCACATGTTTAAGCTTTTAGGTCATGTGAAGGGCAGAGAGCATTACACGTAGGAAGCATGTGTGTTTATGCTCTTCTCTGCTGTACTTCAACAGTGAGTAAAAGAGCCAATCCATTATAAAGCTCATGTTACTGTGCGGTTACTTGTTGTAGTCAGTCTAAACATGGGAAATTTTCTTGCTTCTTTTTCATGCTAATAGCATGCTATTGCAGCAACTAAATCCAATAATCAAAACCACATTTCCTGTTGTTTCTTGTCATAAACAGGATATTACTTTTCTCTGGGGCTCCTGACTCAAGGATCAGACTTAATGGATGCATTTAAAGAGCTGGATTCCACGATGCCCTATTTTTCCAGTGAAATTTGCTCCGAAGCATCTTCTCTTGGGTCCACTGAGTCCTCTTCTGGCTGACTCCTGCACACACTGTACAGTGATACCTCCCTGTGTGACTTTTTAACATTTCAAATTATGACAAAGAGAGATTTGCATGGATTTTACAGGTCTACACTTTCCTACTGGTTTCCTGTAAAACAAGTCTGTTGTTTAGCCACAGGGAAAGTGGAGAGAACAGAGTTTTGGCTGTGTTGCCGTCTTAAGATAAATGTTTCAGTCAGGAACTGTCAAAAGTAGATCGGTATTTCCTTCTGCAATTTTTATTTAGCAGCTTGGCTCTGTGCAGGAAGCAACACAAACATCCCGGGTACAACACAAAACAGGCATCAGTGACGTAAGACAGAACACTGAGTCATGCAGCGTAAAAGGAGGAACTGGGGTGAAGGTGGGTTGCAGAGTGGTTTGCAGATATACCACAACTGTAGGGGAAGTCAAAGGAAATTGATAAGTTAATTAAGTGTGAGCTAAAGCAAATTTTACATTTCAGCCTACCTGCTGTGGATTTCAGGTTTCACTGGGTTACATTAGCAGCTAACTGAGATCAAATAACTGTAAGTTTTGCTGTCAGATGATAACTAACGTCACATTATGCAATTCATTCCAGGAAAACAACCAAACAATACACAAATTTGACTGGGATACTCATCTAAGACCTCCCTTTAAGTTTCGTTCTCACTCACTGTTTACTTTTTACCATTTCCCACAAAAATCTACCCAAAGTTAAAAGTGTGGATAAAAATACACCTTATTGCACCTTTAGACATGACTGTGTGACTGTGTTTATGACCATTTGAAAGCACTAAAAAGCACGTAATAAACTACTTTGTTAATGTATGTGGCTCTTAATAAAAATAACTTTAAGTACTCATTTAGAGTAAAAAAAACACTACTGGGAATAATGGGAATTCAGAGTCTCAGGATAAATAATTAATTTCTGATGAAATTGTGAACTAGAAAAAGAAAGGCCTTTCTAAATTATAGTATGACCCACAAATTTATCTGTGACACCCCCTATGCTAAAATTAGAGCCAAACTAATGCTGTATTTTCACACCTCATAATTCACAGTCATGTGAAACTTGTAATGAAGCTTTGGTCCAATCGTCATAAGCTAAAACAAGTTTGCAGACTTATGTAGAAGACAGATACCATCTACAGTTGTTTGGTTTATTCCCTGTCATCTCCTATGTTTCTTTTCTCTCTGATATTAATAAAGTTAAGACAGCAGTAATGTGCTCTTCATATTTTGTGAACATGTGCAAACATACATGCAAATACAATATATAAGGCAAAAAACAGAGTTTGTACAACTCTAATGTGCCTGAAAGTCAATATTTGGTGGGACCACCTTTATTCTTCAGCACAGTCTGAACTCTCTTAGGCAGCTTTCTTGTCATTTCTTTAAGTCGTCTTCAGGAATAGTTCTCCAGGCTTCTTGAAGGACATTCAAAGCTCTTCTTTGGATGTTTCTGCCTTTTGTTCTGTTCTCTGTCAACAAGATCCCACACTGCTTCAATAATGTTGAGATTTGGGCTCTGGGGAGGCCGATCCATTATAGTGTTCCATGCTTTTACTGTATTTGTGTGTTTGCAATCATTGTCATGCTGAAAAGTTGAGCTGCTGACAATCAGATGATTTTCAGATTGTATTTAACAGTGGATCAAAAAGTGATGGTACTTTTCTGTGTTCATAATTCCACCAATTTTGACAAGATCTCCAACACCGCTGGCTGAAATGCACATCAAACCATGACAGCCCCTCCAACATGTTTTACAGATGGCTGTAGACGCTCACTGTTGTACCGCTCTCCTGTCCTCCTCTGTACATACTGCCAATGATTTGAACCAAAAAATGTGGATTCATCACTCCATCAGACCTGGAAGTCCAGATGCATCTCTCAGGTCCTGTGTCAGGTCATTGTTGGATTTTTTTTCCTGTTTCACCAGGGTATAACTTTTAGCTACTGATCATCTGCTATAGATAGTTTATTAGGTCCAATACTTATTTCATCCAGTTTACTCAAATATTTTTAAGGACACACTGCACACCATGCTGAGATATGTCAGGTTTTCAACTAATAGCTCTTTGGGAATCATCTTGTTGGTGCAAAAATACTATTTTACCTGTCAAACTGTGTAATCTTTGACATTTTTTTTTCATAAATTCAACAAAAGAAATGGTTTCTTTAACAAAAGGGGCTTTTTATGCTTGGACGATTCACAGGTCAGTGTTAAGTGGCTTAACAAAGAAAAAACATTCAGGTACACCTTTTCATCTCCAAACTGGTGCTACAGTCATTAATAGTTTTCACAGGGATCACTGATGCTCACCTCTTCTGTAGTTTCGAAAACTGCCACCTTCCTTCTCTCTCTTTACCACTGTGTGATTGCACTGATTACAAGTCTCCTGCAGAATAAAAGAGTTCAGGACTAGATGGAGAGTCGTGATTGGAATAAGGCGAAATGAATCACTGAGGTAATTACACAGCGGCGATGGAAAGATAATGAGAAGTCGTAAGCGTTTAATGCCAAATGTGAAATGGTTATCGACACCAACATGATGTAGAGGAACGTTAAAGAAGTGCAAAGCCTAATCTCATAGTTTGCAGTACTTATTGGGGATTAACCCTTTAAGACCTACCATAGAGCCAAGGCCGCCAGAGCTTATATTATATTTTTACATGCTGTGGAGCCATTTTTGGGAGCATTTCAAGTTGCTATACACCAATACAACCATTATAGCCCAGATTTTAATAATATGTATTCATTAAGTGCATAGTAATTACATAAATTGCAAAAAAGTGCAATAAACTACAAAAAAATTGAAAATCGTTTTTGCTTTTTTAACATATATTTGTAGTTAGAGAAATTTAGGAGGCTTATCCCTCAAAACTGTAAATACAAAAAAGTTGCACAAAATAGTTTCCCACCACAGGAAATTTATTTTGAGCGTCTTCATAGTTTTATTTTTGAAATACACCAATTTTTATACACTGCAGGAAAAACGAAAATAAATATTATAATGCAAATTTGCAAAAAAGCAGCATATGCATCAAAATAAACTATTTCCAGCAGTGCAATATGAGTCCTAAGCATCCCAGAAACGACACAGAAAGTCATAAAGTCAAAGATAACTTTTAAAAAGACCAGTATAGGCCCTGAGGGTAAAAAAGACTACATTTCCGCTAAAATGACGTCACTTCCGGTTTCGGGCAGGTAATGGCGGAAATGCAAAAGTTCGCGCCGACGTCTATTCCAACGCAGGAAGTATTATGAACAGCTGATCGGATCGGCAAAGCGTGTTTCTGGAATATTATGTTTTTGTTCCTGCAAGCGCTTTTTATGCAGTTTTTGCAAAGCTTTATGTGGAAGGAAACCGTGACCTAGGACAAGCTGATGGCATAAGATGTAAGTACAACTCCTCCGGTTTCATATGCAAAAAAAATTTTTGCGCTAGCTTACGTGGTTGCAGTGCTACTGGGATTTAAAAATAGTTACGCAAAACAGAGCGTGCCCGCTCCGATCGGCTCTAAAGGGTTAAAGACTCCCTGTAAAGTTGTCTTGAATTATTTCTTTGTGCAGTATCCGCGCATATTACAGAATGGATTTCACCTTGAACTCCTATAGCGACTTTGATGCATTAAACATACCCGTGTTTGCGTGTGGCCTGAGGGATTGTGTATGAACAGGTTTGTGTGTGTGGGGGGGAGGGAGGTAGGTTGCCTGTGTGAATTATAGATGAGGAAGCGGGGGTGATGGCCAAGTTAAAAGGGAGGAAGCAAAAACCTTGGAGGAGAGTCTCTGTCAAATTATCTGTCTGGATCATCAGCTTGAACCAAAACACGCCACAAACACAGACCGCAGCTTCAGCGCTCACGTTGTTACCATAGAGCAACACGTTTCCTGCAGCATGTTTTCATTATTATTTCAGGAAAATCTTTGTGTGGGTTTTGAAAATAAAACCGGAGAATCGAGTGGCACTTTAGTGATTTAAAGTACAGCAGCATTGCTAAGCAACACGAACGTGCAGTCTTTATTTAGCCTTTAGCACTTGCTCGAGGAGGTAGGAGTCTGTTTAGCAGAAGCTACTAAGTCATCAGGTGGCAGCCATACTCATTATCCTCAGTAACCTTGGCACTAAATACAGGCCTGTAGGTGCTTTATGGATGCTTTGCATAAAAAAACTGTCTGAGATTGTTCTTAAAACTAGAGTGAAAATGATTAGAGGTGGTTTCAAAATAGAAGTAATCCTTGTCAGTGTTTCTTCTAAAGACACCTCTGTGGATGTTGTGAGATCATCTACTCATCACAGGACTGACAATTCTGCCCTTTCACCTACTAAGTGATGTGTTCACATCTGCCAGTGCTGAAGTTCCAAGAACTTCAGTTCCGCCAATGGCCACTAGGGGCCAGCTCCGAAAGTGAGTCAATCCCCATGGACGTCAGTGTGAAAATGTCCAACTCTGAAGCAGAAATTATAGTAAACATCTTGCTGCAGTGGATGGTACTTTTCAAACACAAGGGATTAGAAATAAAAACCTGCCTCTAAAACAACCCTGCTTCAAAAATAAAGAGTTTGCTACCCAGTCATTATACAAGTGCTTTTTTCTATACATAATAGGGGTGGGGGGGGGAAATCGATACTGTGTAGTATCGTGATATTTTGTTTGCTAATAATGTATCGATACAGGGACAGCAGAAATCGATATTTTGTTGCAAACAAGGTTTTTGGGGACTAGAACTCTGTCTTCAGAGCATGTTGATCCTTTTTCTGAGCAAGAATCCTGACATTCCTTCACTGTCCAAATGTGTTTAACTTTTTTTTGGCAGCAATAAACATGACAGTTTACTTATTTTAATTTAAGACATGTTTTATTTTAATTAAGTTTAAAACTTTTTTATTTAATGTAAAATTATATTTTGTTTTAATTTACTTTCAAATTATTCAGTTGCTGAATGGGCTGCATAGTTTTCATAAGTTGCATAGTTCAGAATAGCTATAATTGTACCAGATGGTTGCATTCAGTTAAGTTGGACTAGACTATAATACAAGCCGTTCAGTTTGTCAACAATAAAACTGACTGAAATGAGAGAAAGACTGAGTGTGAGACTTTGATATTAGATAAAATGAATATTGATAAAGTTTACCTTTATGTACAGAATCTGAATATCGCAAAATATTTAAAAAAAATTGCAATAATATCGTATCGTGCGTTAAGTATTGTGATAATATCGTATCATGGGATGTATGGTGATTCCCACCTCTAATGCACTTTTAATCTAATGTTCACATACGAATGCATCAGGGGCAACTCAGGGTGCCCAAAGATACATAACTTAGAGGGGCCAAGGATCGACCCTCCAACCTTCTGATTGGTGGATAGCCTGCTTTACCTTCTGAGCCACAGCCAAACCTTTAAACTTAATCATAATCTGTGACATTGTTGAGAAAGCAAAAAATGTATGAGTTCTATGAAGGCCACTTTAGTTTTGGATGGTCGTGCCAGCTGCAGTAATTTATATGGGGCAGAAATGCTGTTCTTGGACCACCTGGTGGTGGGTAAAGCATTACTGACAAGCTACATCAGCAAATACAATAGACATCTTCAAAAGTAAAAGAACTGAAGTGACAGTGGGTTGCAAAGAAGCTTGCAGAGTCAGCAGCAACTGTTTGCACAGTGATGCAATTTAAGCAGCCTATCTGAGATTTGCAAATGACGAAGTGTACAGGCTGAGCCATGGTTTCGTGTTGAGGGGTTGGAGCTAATGTTGTGCTCAGGGGGGAACGCTGTGATGGGGAAAACTGCTTATTTATGAGTTTTCTTGGCATCCAAAGGATAGGATAAGAGTATGGCTCATTGTGAGCTTTCTCTCAGGGTTTCAGCATTAAGATCAGTTAATTGCCTTTGAAGAAATGTCGAAATTGACCTGATCAAGTGAGACAGATCAAGTGTCTTCTCCACTGATTTTTAGTTAATGTATGTTTGTAAAGGCTTCAGTGTGAAATTCGGATTTGGATCTCCAAGACTCTGCAGGTCATTTGCCAGAGTTAGAAACTGCCAATAATGCAGAGAGGCTGCTCAATTAAAACACAACCAGATAATTCTGGAAGTGTCTTTCTGCCATTTTTTTTGCCTCTTCTCATTTCAGAGAAGTTGAGCGAGGTTTTGTCGGGGCCTTTCACACGACACTAAGATGAGTATTAATTTCCTGTTTGCCTCATTTCTGATGAAGAGGGAAAATCTGTGGATTATGTCGCCCTCTGACCTCCATCTCCGCCTTCCTCCATCCTTCCTCCGTCTTCTCTCAGTTTGCCCCCTGTTTGACCCACTTGGAATCCCTCCTCCAGGGAGGCGTATGCGGGTCAAGTTGGATGTCAGGATGCACAAAAAGTATCTAGTCATCTGTGTTCGACCTTTCCAGGGGCTGATGAGTAATGACGTGTTTGTTCCACCTTGCACTTTGTTCTTTTGTTTGTTTTTAAACCGATGAAGATGATGCGCTGGTGGGTTGACAGTCGCTTTGGATGACTGATAAGATTGTGAAGATGTCAAATTATCATCCTGTAAAAGCTTGAATTAATGAGTTTGGTGATAAGATAAGAAACTCTTTAGATATATCGTTTTTGTTAAAAAGCAGTCTGGGGAAATCAGTGGGTGTTTGCTGATTCTGGTGCTTTGCAGAGACAAAGAGACAGTCATGAGAAGGCCAAAAACATACTTTTTTACTCAGTTAAGCAACTCCTGTTAATTGGTTTCATCCTACAGTGAGGAAAAGTTGCACTTAATAATGAATTACTCATGAGTAATGAAGATGGATGCACTTTTGAAAATAAAAGAATGACGAACTGTGCTGAGGAACATTTGGGTTTCATAAACAGGGCAGCTGCTGTGTGAGAGACAGGATCATTTACTGTAACCATTAAAAACATGTGGTGCTCAGTCCAGCGGTTCTATTCCTGTCACGCTCCCGATATTTTTGGACGGAGCTGTAACTATACGTCTCTCAGTTTCTTTCTTTCCCTTCATCCCTTTCTCTTTCTGGCTAAGCCTCCCTGGCTGGGCAGCTCTCCTCTGTAAGAGACATTACTTCCTGTATGATCTTAGTTTTTTTTTTTCTTTCTCTGCCTTTCTTCAGAGAGCCTGCCTGCCTTTTATCTGGTTCTGTCTGTATGCAGATGGATAACTAATTAAAGAAAAATAGAACTGAAGCAAAATAAGCGAAAATATTTAAAATTTTAATGTTCATTGTACCAGAGGGTAGTTTTGGAAGCCGGGGATTGTAGCCCAAGGATTTCCGCCTGATTTATAGCTGAGTTGCTGCCCAAAGTGGAGGAGTTTAAACATCTCTGGGTCTGACTGGAGCAGAATTGAAAGCTGAGGGTGAATTTATGAATTTATGATGTTATGGTGAATTTACTGAAATGTCCACTCCTGGGAATATTGTGGCATTGTGTTAGCACACACCTGAATGCTACTGACCTGCAAACTGCCAAAACTAATGCTTTTATAGAGATGCTCAGACTTATCAATCATCAGTACGCTTAACCTCTTAATTCTTAACCTCTGATGTTAGTAAGGGTGTATCCAGGAGGTTCCTATAGAGCAGGGGTGGGCAACTTCAGGCCTCGAGGGCCGGTGTCCTGCAGGTTTTAGATATCACCCTGGGTCAACAGACCAGGCCTGTGGAGAATGAAAGACATGTTGAGGAGGTAATTTAGCCATTTGAATCAGCTGTGTTGGATCAAGGACACATCTAAAACCTGCAGGACACCGGCCCTTGAGGCCTGGAGTTGCCCACCCCTGCTATAGAGGAAGGACAAAGAGTCGTGTGAAAACTGTTTTCTGCTAGTTCCAGGTTCTTGGAAAGCAGCTGAATAATAAAGAGGACAGCCACAACAGGAACCTGTCCAGCAAGCAGACTGGTGGGATATCACAAGGGCTGGGTTTTCAAAATAAGGGCCAGGAGATTATCCACTAGTAATCTGATTGCATATGGTGATGAACCATTAAAGACATATAAACAAACATACAGAAATGAGTTTCCATATAATTGAAAGTATAAAGTCTTTGCGTGGGAAATACTGAAAGTTCACCTGTAACTCAGAAACTTTAAACATTCATAATAAAAATCTGCTTTCTGTACAATTTACATGTGGTTATAACCTTAAACTGCTAAAATAGTAGTATAGTTTTCAGCAAGCATTAGCGGCATTAGTAAATACATTTCCTACTCTGTGCATCAACTGAGTAGACGAATGAAAATGTCTTAAATTACAAGAGACCTTGTGGTTTAATTTAATAGCTAAAGGCTAAAGCTGATAAGTTAAGCATGACCACATGGGTTAATAGCATAAGCACAAAAAATTACTGTCGAGCAAGACAACATTAATAACAGTGGCATTGTTCTGTCACTTGCAGAGATGTTCATTCTTTTAAAAAAAAAAAAAGAAGGAAATATTTGACTTTCCTCCTCTGTGAGTTATCTTTTCCCCACTTTTTCCCCTCTTATTCTTTCTACTCTAATAACTCCCCCCCCCCCTTTCCTGTTTGGAAAATCTCTTCTCCCCTCCTCTCTCTCCTTCATTCAGCCCTCTGTTGCATTCGGTGTCTCTCTCCGAATGCCTGTTTTTGGCTCCAGAACTCCCCCACGGTCCTTTCACACTGTTTTAATGTTAACAGGATGCTCTGTGTTCTGCCTCCTTACAGTCCCAAAGCAGAGCAAACGTGCAAATCTGTGTTTCTTCATGGCCGACTTAAGCTTTAACTCATCCCCTGGCTCAGCCCCAGCGGTCCGATCCAAGAATTTGATAAATCTTAAAAGCAGCTCGCCATGGAGTGCGTCTGTTTGGCATGCACACTCTTGTAATCACTTGTTTGTGGAAGATAATTATTTTTGATTTATTCTTTAGAATATTATCATCCCTACAATTGAATTGGAAGCTATCCTAATGACTTCTGTTTCTATTTTTTTTTTTTTTTGGCCACATAAAAACTGCGACCACGTTGTAGAACTTTACATAGTGAAAATTTATCAAAGTACTTGGGGAAATTCGTAGTAGATACCAAAAGAGTTTTTCATGTCAGTCTCCAAACATGTTTGTTTCTGCTGTAAAGTTTTAACATGGGCGTCAATGGATATTGATCGCCTTTGGGGGCACCCTCAAGTGGCCATTAGAGGAACTGCAGTTTTGGTGCTTTTGATCCACATCTGCTTCTCTCAAGAAATGAGAGTTGTGCTTTAGAAGTGCTGATAGTTGGTTTTTGTCAACTTTTACCAGAGCCAAGCTAGCTAAAATTTCCCCATTATCACTTTTAACGTATGCTAACCTACACCTTAACCCACTTACCCTACAAAGTCAGTTACAGATTAAAAGGAAATCTTGCTTTTTTGAAGGAAAACCAAACAGTACGATCTTGTTAGAGAACAAAACCATTTGTTTCATATGGTTTTGCAAAAGAAAGCATGTGCAATAACAACAACAATAAAACAATGCTTGCAATGACACTCAAGCCCATAATGAGAAAATAAAACACCCAGACAGGCAAAAAATATTCACACGTGCTGACACTGTAAATAGATTAGATCATCTCTGGCTTTGTTGTTGTGCATCAGCGGCAGCTTAAAAGAGAGGAAAGGCCACGCTGACGATCGGATTAACGCTGCCGGCAGACTCCAGGTGACAGAGCTAAGCTGCTGCGCGCACGCATGTCTCCCGCCCGGCTGCTTCAAGCACAGTCCAAAATGAAAGCTGTCATGTAGAAAACGCCCCTCATTTGATTCAGGACTAGCTAGACATGATTCAGAGGTTTAAATGTAAAGATGTTGGTGAATTAAAGCAGCTTAGGCTTGTTTCTGACCCAGTGACACACAGCTCCTCTTTTAGAGAGAAGGATGTTACAAGTTAAACATTTTTTTCCACAGTTTAATGATGTCCTAACATGTATTCTTTTTTTCCCTCACAGAGAAGACGCCTCAGCTCGTCGCTTTCCTATCTCATTGATCACCGACGACAGCTTTTCAACTTCGGTAAGCCAACACAGTTTTAACATGAATTCTTCTCAGTATTTTAGTTAAAAACACAGCTTCAAAGGTGTTACAGTAACAACATTGAATAAATTCATGAATGGCTGATGAGTTATTTCACTCCAGAACAAAGAACATAGACACAGTGACTCATGCTCTGAAAAGCATGGCATAGGGGAACAGTCGGCTACAAACATAACATTTTTCCATACAGGACACAGCTAGGGCCCTTGTGAACATAATAATGTTACCCACAGCTGGCTCAATGATATAAATACCATGCTAATACAACCTGAACTACAGCAACAACAAAAAAAACTTTACTTAAAAAGAACTTTATCCACTTATTTAAAAAGTGGATATTTAAATTTATAAGTGGCAATGCAATTTAGAAGTAGGTGTAGACCCTACAATATTACAGAAATAATGTTCAGCAACTTATATGAAACTCATTTTTGCATGTCACGCTGCAGCTAAGCATGTTTCAGTTTGACAAGGATGCAGTTTCATGCAAAACAAAGTCAGCGGAGAGCGATGAGTTGTTTTCTACTCTGGTCTTGAACAACTTAATAAATGTGCTCCATCCGATTTTACCTCCATGAGATAAAATGACGCACCATCGCTGCCATCTGCAGAGCCACCTTATATACATATAAACCTAGGCAAGGCAAGGCAAGGCAAGTTTATTTGTATAGCACAATTCAACAACAAGGTGATTCAAAGTGCTTTACAGAGACATTAGAAACAAGAACAAATAAAAAGCATGATTTAAAATTGAATAAAACAAGCAAATAAACTAACTAACTAATTAACAAACAAACAAACAAACAAACAACAGTATATAAAATCAAAACAGATAAAATCAGAACAGTAGATAAAATCAGTAGTTAAATGTAAGTTTTGAAATTTAAGCTTAAAGTGTGGATTTGGTGCTTTATTCAAATGCAGCTGAGAACAGGTGAGTCTTCAACCTGGATTTAAATAAACTGAGTGTTTCAGCTGATCTGAGGCTTTCTGGGAGTTTGTTCCAGATATAAGGAGCATAAAAGCTGAATGCAGCTTCTCCGTGTCTGGTTCTGACTCTGGGAACTGATAAAAGACCGGATCCAGATGACCTGAGGGATCTGGAAGGTTCATACTGGGTCAGGAGGTCATTGATGTATTTTGGTCCTAAACCATTCAGAGCTTTATAGGCCAGCATCAGAACTTTAAAGTCTATCCTCTGACGGACAGGCAGCCAGTGTAAGGACCTCAGAGCTGGACTGATGTGGTCCACTTTTTTGGTCTTAGTGAGGACTCGAGCAGCAGAGTTCTGAATGAGCTGTAGTTGTCTGACTGATTTTTTAGGTAGACCTGTAAAGATGCTGTTACAGTAATCAAGCCTACTAAAGATGAATGCATGGACTAGTTTTTCCAGGTCCTGTTGAGACATCAGATCTTTTATCCTTGATATATTCTTGAGGTGATAGTAAGCTGACTTTGTTATTGTCTTAATGTGTTTTTCTAAGTTTAGGTCTGCATCCATCACTACACCCAAATTTCTCGCCTGGTTTGTGGTTTTTAGATGTATAGATTGAAGTTCTCTGGTGACCTGTAATCGTTTTTCTTTGGCGCCAAAGACTATTACCTCAGTTTTGTTTTTGTTTAGCTGGAGAAAATTGTGGCACAACCAGTCATTGATTTCCTCAATGCATTTACCAAGAGCCTGTACAGGGCCTCGGTCTCCTGGTGACATTGTGATATATATTTGTGTGTCATCTGCATAGCTGTCATAGTTTATTTTGTTGTTGTTTATAATCTGTGCCAGTGGGAGCATGTAGATGTTAAACAGAAGGGGTCCCAAGATGGAACCTTGGGGAACTCCACATGTGATACTTGTCTGCTCAGATGTGAAGTTACCTATTGATACAAAGTATTTCCTGTTTTCTACGTATGTTTTGAACCAGTTTAGTACAGTTCCTGAAAGACCTGTCCAGTTCTCCAGTCGTTTGAGTAATATGTTGTGGTCAACTGTATCAAATGCTGCACTGAGATCCAGTAAAACTAGGACTGACATTTTTCCACTGTCTGTATTCAGACATATGTCATTAAACACTTTGGTCAGAGCGGTTTCAGTGCTGTGATTCTGTCTAAAACCTGACTGGAAGGCATCGTAGCAATTATTCTGTTTTAAGAAGTAACTGAGCTGTTGAGAAACTGCTTTTTCAATGATCTTACTTAAAAACGGGAGATTTGAGATCGGCCTGTAGTTGTTCATTTGTGTCTTGTCAAGATTGTCCTTTTTCAGTATAGGTTTGATTACAGCAGTTTTTAGTGATTCTGGAAACACACCTGATAATAAAGAAAAGTTGACGATCTGTAACAGGTCTGACTCTAAAGTCTTTGAGACCTTTTTGAAAAAACTTGTTGGCAGGACATCTAAACAGCAGGAGGAGGAGTTCAGTTGACCTAAGATGTCCTCCAGGTCTTTGCTGTTAATAGGTTGAAACTGTTTCATGGTGTTTAAACAGTTTTTTGGTGGACACAGTACATATCCTGGATCTGCTGTTGATGTACCAATTGCTTGTCTAATTTTTTGGATTTTTTCAGTGAAGAATTTGGCAAAGTCATTGCAGGCCATGGTCGAATGAAGTTCAGCTGCCACTGACACAGGAGGGTTTGTTAGCCTGTCAACTGTAGAAAATAAGACCCGAGCATTATGGCTGTTTTTAGTGATGATGTCAGAGAAGTAGGACCTCCTTGCATTCCTCAGTTGTAAATTATAATTGTGAAGTTTCTCTTTATAAATGTCATAATGAACCTGGAGGTTTGTTTTTCTCCATCTGCGCTCAGCTTTCCTACACTCTCTTTTTTCATTTTTCACCAGTGTGGAGTTTCTCCATGGAGACTTTTTCCTTCCAGAGATAACCTTCACCTTAATGGGAGCAATAGTGTCCATTACATTTAACATGTTAGCATTGAAGCTATTGACGAGCTCATTGACTGACCCTCTGGGCAGGTCAGGTGTTAATGGGAAGACCTGGTTAAAAATTGCACTACTGTGTTCAGTTATACACCGTTTTGTGATCACTGTTGTTGATATATTTGTGTGGGCTGAGATTTTACTTTCAAAGAAAACACAGTAATGATCAGACAGGCCCACATCAGACACAGTAACCTACTAGAGACATCGCTGATAAACTCTGGCTTAATGAGAGCTTTTAAAGTGACATAAAGAAAAGAAAAAGCAAAAGCAGGAAACCTGCTGCCAGATTCACTACTTCTGCTCAAATGCCCCCATGACATTTCACACTCAGTTTTCCCATGACTCATGGGGCCCAGGGAGCCAGCTCTAAGTAACTGCACTCAGCCAGAGGATCAGCTTGACTATTGTCAAATATATATATATATATATATTTAAATATAATAGAGGGGGAATTATGCTCACAAAGAAGAGAAATGATTGTTTGCGTTGGTGTCATGACGGATATTTTTGTATGCCAAAAAGGAGTCATTAAGCTGAAAGTCTAATCTTGTGTTTTCCCGCTGATATGTGTTTGAGTGGCGTCACAGAGAGAGAAATGACAGAGCGAGCGGCAGGACGGAGATTTCACAACCATCTGTTTCTATATCTAGCTTGTGTTAACAACGCGCTCGCTCCTAAGCAACGACTTCTGGATGCATTTGAGCTGTGTTTGTTTGCGTGAGCCGGTGGGTGTTTGTGTACGTGTCAGTTGATTTCTAGCAGATTGTGTGCGTAGGTGTAGGTGTATACAAGTGCGGTAGTGCAGTAATTGGCATCAAAATTCACTTCAGTTTGGGTAATAAAGAGAGGGCTTGGGCTGACAGACAGGAAGTTTTGAGAAACACGGCGGCGAGCTCGTGCTGTGTAAACATGTCACAGTTGTCCTGTTTGTCCTGGCAGCCGTTTGTTTGATGTGTCAATAATAGAAAGTTATTCAGTTCACAAGTGTAATTCCAGCTCTTCATGATCATGAATGGTCCACTGTCTACTTGGTGGGCACGGTAGGCTGGTAGAGATTTGCCTCCACTCTTTAATACCATAATAAAAACGAAATAATAAGCTAAAAAAACCCGAAATTATTAGCACTGAGCCTTCAGGAGATACATCCAAAATGAGCTTTGATGTATTTCACAGCTATAGGGCTTCGTTACGCTGTCTTTAATTCACATAGTTTTCTTTTCTTTAACTGTCTGTCGATATGTGCGTATCTGAGGATCCTGGCAAAGCTGTACCTCAGCCTCCAAGTGTTGTAAGTAATTAAGTAAGTTTATTTATTTATTAAATACTTTTCACATACAAACAGTCAAAAAGTAGTGTAAAAAAAACAAGTAAAAGAACTAAAAAATGAAGTGGCATAAAAACAAGAAAAAAAAACACCTGTATGGTGTTCAGACGCTGAATTCATTTCTTTTACACCATCTTTACTGTAGACCCCGTCTACATGTCTCTGAGCAGTAACTTCATTTCAGTTGACGTCAGGTCAGCGATTCCTCTCTGATATCCCAGTTTGACTCGGCGCAGAGCAAACCATCTCCAGCCGAGATGAACTGAGTCATCTCTTGGGTTTGAAAGCCTCACCTTTACTCCTCCAAACATACCTCTGGTCATTGTGACCAAGCATCTCAGTCTTTGTCTCATCTCTCCATAAAACCTTTCTCCAGAAGGCATCTGGCTTGTCCATTTGGGCAGCTGCAAATTTTAGTTGAACATACAGTATAGGTGTCGATTTTGGAACAGGGGCTCCACCAGGGGAGCAGTGATTCTGCCAATTACGCTGACACCATTGAATGCACAGGTTCACCTGACACAGATGTGCCGGGGAAGATACTGCAGAAGCAAACAGTTTTTGATCATGCAGTTTATTATGCTTGACTGTGTTGTTTTTCTTTCGATGTGTGTTCCTTATGTATCTAAACAATCTGGCTGTAACCTTTTTTGAAAAGCAAAAGGTGTGGGAAACGACAATAGGAGCCAAGACTAAACTGGAAGGGTTGCAAGATGATTAACAAAATTAGGAGTTTTCTCAAGTTTTCTTTTTCTTTTATTGATTATTTTTGTAATCAAAGCATGAAAGGCATACATTCTTGATTTATTTCTCTTTTAAATCCTGCTGTGTGGTATTTTTCTTACTGTCATAGCAACTAAAGAGTCTACATGCAAAAATATATAATTAATACCGCCTGTCATGAACCAAGCAGCCAGGAACACACAGGCACAAATGTAAACTTCAAAAAATGGGTTTTATTATACCCCCAAAAAGGACAAGATGATTACAAAAATTCAAAATAACAAAAAATAAAGTCTTTAAGAACCAAGTGGGCCCATAAAAGAGGTTAACTTAACAGACCGCTACTCAAAAATCACTTAACAAAAACATAACTCAACAAACTGACCTGCCCAAATGAGAAACAGCTCCAGTTATATAGCAAATGAATAAACCATTATATACACCAAAGGTGAAAACTAAAGAGATAACAGATAACCATCATTCAAGAAGAACCCCATTCCCCCTGCATGATCACAATAGATGGTCCATTCCACTTTATTGGCTTCTGCATTTAAACCAGCTCCACCCTCAGCCTCCTCTTTCAGCCAAACCAGGAAGGACTGGAGCGGAGGTCAGGTAACTCAGAAAGAGCAGAAATATAATCAATATAACATACCTGTATAAAATAACAAACAATGCAAAGGAAAGTCTATGCCACCATTTGGGCTATAGCTTAGTGCTGTCATGCATTACAGGTAAACTCAAAATATCAAATTAATTAACTTATGATCACAGAAACTTTAGAGCATAACGTAAACATAAGACAAAAGACCAAATGAATATTACCTAAGTATCTCAGTTGTGTGGTTGCATGCATCCATCACACACTCCCCCCCTTCAGCAGTGAGCTGGAACAGCGAGAGAGATAGTCCGCTGTGCAGTTGTTCTTGCCTGCGATATGCTGAATGGTAAAACGGAATGGCTGCATCGCAAGGTACCATCTGGTGATTCGTCCATTCGTATCCTTCATTTTCTCCAACCACTGGAACGCCTTGTGGTCAGTTTCCAGTGTAAATTCCCGGCCTAGGAGGTAATACTTGAGGGAATCAAGTGCCCACTTGATTGCTAAAGCCTCTTTTTCCACCGTTGAGTATCTCATCTCTCTTGGGAACATTTTACGGCTAATGAAAGCCACCGGGTGTCGCTCATTGGGTGGTCCCTGTAGAAGAACAGCCCCCAGACCCCTGTCAGAAGCATCAGTTTGAAGAATAAAAGGTTTCTCAAAATCTGGGGTATACAAGACTGGAGTCTTACTGAGGGATTGCCTGATGTCCTGGAAAGCTGCCTCAGCCTCCTCCGTCCACTGAATCTGGTTAGGGCACCTAGAACCTGTTAGATCAGTGAGGGGAGACGCCCTGGCAGAGAAATGAGGGATAAATCTGTGGTAGAACCCTGCCATGCCAAGAAATGATCTAAGTTGTTTCCTTGTCTGTGGCAAACTGCAGGATTCAATGGCGCTGATTTTGCTCACTTGTGGTTTTATTCATGAAATGAAATGAAATGAAATGAAATGAAATCACCCCATTACCTATGACAAATCCCAGATATTCAGTTTCAGCCTTGGCAAAAACACATTTTGCCGAATTAGCAGTCAGCCCAGCTTCTCTGAGACGCTCTAGTACCTTTTCTAGATGTTGGAGGTGTTCCTCCCAGGTTTGGCTGTAAATCACAATATCATCCAGATATGCTGCCGTGAACTCTGACAAACCACACAGTACCCGATCCATCAGCCTCTGAAATGTTGCAGGGGCTCCATGCAAACCAAAAGGCAGGACTGTGAATTGGAATAGCCCCCATGGTGTCCGGAAGGCAGTCAGTTCCCTTGAGCGCTGAGTAAGTGGCACCTGCCAATAGCCTTTGCAGAGATCCAGAGTCGTCAGGTACTGGGCTTTCCCAAGTCGCTCAATCAGATCATCAACCCTAGGTGTAGGGTATGAATCGAACTTTGAGATGGCATTCAAGTACCTGAAATCAATACAAAACCGCAGGCTACTATCCTTCTTTGGGACCAAAACCACTGGGTTGCACCACTCGCTCTTAGATGGTTCAATGATCCCTAGAGACAACATTAAATCCACCTCCTTCCTCAATGATGTTAACAGCCGCTCTGGAATCCTATAACTCATACGTCTCACAGATGCTCCATCCTTTAATATAATGTCATGTTCAATAACATCCGTCCTCCCAGGATTCTCCTGAAACACCCCAGAGCTGCATAACTCTTTCACCTGAAGCTGTTTTTCTTCTGAAAGGTGATTAAGGTCCAAATGCTGGAGCACCCCTGAAGGAAGATACTGCTCCTCTACCTCTTCCTCCTCATGAATCTCCCTTATCAAAAGAACTTCTGCTCTCTTCGGCCTCTCCACCCACTCCTTCAGGAGATTTACATGCAAAACTCTACTGGAGCGAGAGTGACCTGGAGTTGCCAGCTGATAGGTGGTAGCTCCCAGTTTCTGCTGAATCTGAAAAGGTCCTTGCCATTTAGCTAACAGCTTACGGTCATCACTTGGAAGGAGTACAAGTACCTTTTGTCCAGGTTCAAATGACCTCTCCCGAGCTGACCGATCATACCAGACCTTCTGATGTTGCTGGGCAGCTACCATATGAGCTTGGGCTAGCTCAGTCATCTTCTCAAGTCGCTCCCTCATCTGTATAACATATGAGATGACATTAGTAGCCCCTGCCTCACTCCGGTCACCCTCCCACATTTCTTTCAGCAAAGAGAGGGGCCCCCTTACTTCATGACCATATAACAGTTCAAAAGGTGAAAAGCCAGTAGAAACTTGGGGTACTTCTCTATACGCAAAGAGCAGGTAAGGCAGCCACTGATCCCAGTCAGTACCAGTGTCATTCACAAACTTGCGCAACATCTGCTTCAGGGTCTGGTTAAAGCGCTCCGTCAGGCCATCTGTTTGAGGATGGTATGGAGTAGTCCTTAGCCCTTTAATGCCAAGAAGCTGGTAGACCTGTTTTAATAAAGTTGACATAAAATTAGTCCCACGGTCTGTCAGGATCTCACGAGGGAATCCCACCCTTGAGAAAAATTGCACCAGACAAAAAGCCACAGACTTGGCCTTTACAGATTTAAGAGGAAAAACTTCAGGGTACTTTGTGGCATAATCAGTTATTACCAGCATGTAACGGTTCCCTGCCCTGCTTTTCTCAACAGGTCCGACAACATCCATCCCCAACCGTTCAAATGGGGTGCTAATAACTGGCAAAGGCTGAAGTGGAGCTCTGGAGGGGGTTTTGATGGAAGTCTTTTGGCACTGAGGGCAGCTTTTACAAAATTGGGCCACATCAGCACGCAGGCCCGGCCAGTGGAAATGCTTCCTAATGCGAGCCATGGTTTTATGCTTCCCTAAATGTCCTGCCCACGGCACAGAGTGCCCCAAATTCAGTACCACCTCCCTGACTCCACTAGGAACCATCAGCTGTACCTGTGATCTTTGCCGGCGATAAAGAATGCCATCTTTCAGAAAAAAATCCTCACTGCTGTTAATATCTGGTTCCATCTCATGTCCTTGTTTTTTGGCTTTCTGAAGAAAGGGTGCTAATACTGGATCATTGTGTTGCATCTCAGTGATATTAGCTGGGACTTTAAAGTCCAAAGACATTTCAGGTTCACAGACGGGAGATGCTTTCACAATAGTATGATGAAATTTCTCTCGCCTCCTCTCCATGCGGGACTTGCGCAACTTCCCGGGTGCCGTCTCTAATTCTGCCTCATAAAATGGCAGAGCACTAAGGGTCTGAGTGGCATCTGCTGGCTTCATAGCTTGAGCCCTAGTTACTGCAACATTGCATGTGTGGCTATAATCCAAAAGGTCAAACAGCACAGGTAGATCTCGGCCTAATATAACAGGGAATGGCAAATTATCTGCAACCCCAATATTCAGGAGATAAACCTGTCCTTGCACCTTGATGTATAGGTCCGCTGTTGGATAAGGCTTTTCATCTCCATGAACACAACAAACAGGAATCGTTTCAGTCATATTAATACTATTTAAGGGGACAAACTGTCTATGTACAAGAGTCTGTGTGCTACCTGTATCAATTAGTGCCTTTAATGTATCACCATTAATCTCAACTGATGTCATCTTTAACCCTCTGTCTAATTTTATCTCAGAGTTATCATGGTTTCGAGGCACAAAGCACATTTGGGTTAATTTAGCTGAGTTTTCAGGGCACATGGGCTTTGTATGACCTTCCATTCCACAAAGATAGCATACCAAGGGTTTGGCCGGGGACTTCAAAGACCCATTGGGTGAGTGGCTATATGAAGCCCTACTCACATTGGCAGCTGGTCTTTGCGGGAGTGATTTCCGGCTGTCCTTCGTTTTCCAAGCCATGAAGCTCCAAGGCTGTCCCTTTTTCCGTGCCGCCACAAAAACGTCAGCCAGCTTTGCAGCCTCAGCAGCAGAAGGCGGATTATGCTCTTTTATCCACACCTGCAACTTGGGAGATAGCATTCGTAAATATTGCTCAAGAATGATGATTTCCCCAATGTCCTGAATGGTTTTATCTTCAGGGTGGACCCATTTTACATAAAGCTCCTTCAGCCGTGCATACAACTCTTTAGGGCTTTCTGCAGGGTTTACATCAAGAGATCGAAATCTCTGCCTATAGGTCTCAGGATTGATATATTATATTTATAAAGAATAGCTGCCTTAACCTTGTCATAATCCAAAAAATCATCAACATCCATATGTACATATGCACCTCTTGCTTTGCCCGTAAGCAGCGGTACAAGGTGAAAAACCCAATCATGTCTCTGCCACCGACAGGCCATTGCAATGCGTTCGAAGGTAATCAAAAAATGTTCAATATCATCCTCGTTGGTGAGTTTTTGCAACTTAGGCTCCAGAAAATGGGACTGACCTGATGAACCAGTAACTGATATACTGGGACCAGCTTGAGGAAGAATGTCATCATCTAGAGATGCTGGATCAGGTGATTCAGCTGCCTGACCTTCAGGCACTGGAGAAGTGCGGGCTTGTACTTCTACCTGTAACAACTGAAACTGGTGTTGAAGTGCTTTAAAACGTTGTTCTTGCTTTGCACTCTCCTCCTTCTGTTTAGCCTCTCTGGCCTCCTGCTGGCCCATATGTGAACAGAGAAGAGAGATCAGATCCGATATCGTTGGCTCCCTACCTTGGCCCTCAGTGCTGTCTACCCCTCCAGAAGCTCCATTCTCCTCCTGTTCTCCATCGACTTGTCCTTCTGAGCCCATTTGCTGGCTTGGTACATCTCCTCGGACTACTCTCGCACTCCTTGCTCCTCTCTGCATGGTTCGATAAGGAGTGGAAAAAAAAAAAAAAAAGTGCCTTTTTTGTGTGTGTGTATTTTTTTTTTAAACTGGCTGTATCCCACTGCTGCCACCAATTGTCATGAACCAAGCAGCCAGGAACACACAGGCACAAATGTAAACTTCAAAAAATGGGTTTTATTATACCCCCAAAAAGGACAAGATGATTACAAAAATTCAAAATAACAAAAAATAAAGTCTTTAAGAACCAAGTGGGCCCATAAAAGAGGTTAACTTAACAGACCGCTACTCAAAAATCACTTAACAAAAACATAACTCAACAAACTGACCTGCCCAAATGAGAAACAGCTCCAGTTATATAGCAAATGAATAAACCATTATATACACCAAAGGTGAAAACTAAAGAGATAACAGATAACCATCATTCAAGAAGAACCCCATTCCCCCTGCATGATCACAATAGATGGTCCATTCCACTTTATTGGCTTCTGCATTTAAACCAGCTCCACCCTCAGCCTCCTCTTTCAGCCAAACCAGGAAGGACTGGAGCGGAGGTCAGGTAACTCAGAAAGAGCAGAAATATAATCAATATAACATACCTGTATAAAATAACAAACAATGCAAAGGAAAGTCTATGCCACCATTTGGGCTATAGCTTAGTGCTGTCATGCATTACAGGTAAACTCAAAATATCAAATTAATTAACTTATGATCACAGAAACTTTAGAGCATAACGTAAACATAAGACAAAAGACCAAATGAATATTACCTAAGTATCTCAGTTGTGTGGTTGCATGCATCCATCACACCGCCCCCATTAGCACCACCAGCAGCATAAAAGCCTAAAATGACATCTAGAGCCCAACCTGTAACCAGCTATCAGGATATTGATGAGTTAAACGGCTCCGCTCCCATTTGTGACCCCCCCCCCCCCCCCCGGATCCTGCTGGCTCTGCTGACCTCTTTGTGGATCCATAACGTGGTCAAAGTCACACTCCTCTACTGGTTGCACTGGCTGTTATATCACCATGGAAACAATGACATCACTGCAGGATGGGGCTGATGCATGCCAGGGAACATCTACTGCTGTGATGAGGTTGGGGGCTGAAAATAAAGGGTGCAGAAAGCCAGCAGTTGCTTTCAGTTAAACTCAACCCTGAATTGCCTTAAAAGGGGGAACATCAGTTTGCAGGTGTGGGTTACTTAAAATGAACTGCATAGCACACATTAATGAACTTACTGTTGTCATTGTTTTCGAGTGAGGAGCATTTAGATTACATAAAGTGAATATATTGTCATGGTTACTATGATGATGACTAAGCACCTGTATGGGTTTGTTTGTGTGATGAACACATATCAGTTCAGGCTACATCGTGTTTTGGTGACAGCTGCAGCAGGCAATGTGTTTAACTAATGCACATATGTACAAATTTAAAGGATTTTTTTCAAGCTTGGAGAAATTTTGGAAGGGTCAAGGAAATTAGCTCAGAAATTACTAACAGTAATAATAAGTTAAAGTTAAGTTAAAACCTACCAAGTATAACTTACATACACCAGTTAGACATCACATTATGACCATTACGACAAGCATAAGGATTTGAGCAAGTTTGACAAACTGGCCAGATTGTGATAGCTAGATGAATCGTTCCGAGCATCTCCGAACCTGCAGCTCCTCTGGGTGTTCCCAGTCTGCAGTGATCAGTTTCTGTTGAAAGTGATACAAGGAAGGAACAGCACTGAACCAGAGACAGGGTCATGGGTGGCCACAGGTCAATGATGCACATGGGCAGCTAAGGCTGGCCCGTATGGTCTGATCCAGCACACAAGCTACTGCATATCAAATTGTTCATCACAGCTTGTTGCAGAAGAACGTGCATAGCCACAGATCAGTCAGAGTGCCCATGCTAACCTCTATCCACAAGTTCCCACAATGGGTACATGAGCAGCAGAACCGGACCATGAACGATGGAAGAAGATGGCCTCGTCTGATGAATCAGGTTTTCTTTTACATCATGTGGATAGTTGGGTTCATGTGCATTGCTCACATGACCGGCAAGTGTCATGGTTTGAAAACAAACTATGTATCTAAGCACTGAAGACCATGTGCACCAGTTCATGGAAAAAGTACTCCCTGCTGGCTGTGGACTCTTTCTGCAGGATAATGCACCCTGCCACAAAGTAAAAATGGTTCAGGAATGGCCTCAAAATTCCCCAGATCGCAATCTAATCCAGCATCTATGACGTGCTGGACAAAAGTCTGATCCATGGAGCCTCCACCTCAAAACTTACAGGACTTATCAGTCAAATCAGTCATCCAGTGTTGTTATATTGTCCTCTTTAGGGACATGTATGTGGACATGTTGAAAAGTTTATTAGTAAAACTGTATATATGAACCCCAATCATTACTGACAAATTAAAGAGGTTTAAGGAGGTTATATTCCACAGTCCCACAATTTTACGATCCCTTTTGAGGAACAACTTATCAGCGGTGGGGAGGAAGAACTCCCTTTTAACAGGTAAGAGTCCTTCATGAAACCCAAGAGCTCGGGGAGAGGCAGCCATCCACCATGACTGGAAGAGTGTGATGGAGAAGAGAAGAGAAAAAATAGAGCACCGAGACACGAGGCAGCAACATAAAAGACATTTTAAAAAACTAAGTAATCATCAATCGTCAAGTTTTATGAGTCGATAAAAATCTTATTTTACCATGTATGAGTCTAGCTCATCTTCTTGGCAGGAGATACATGGACAGATCTGGACTGTGACCAAAGAAAGGGAAGGAGACCCGGATACAGTCACTTAGATCTCTTGAAGCAGTTATTTGATAGGAATGCAGATACATAGTGATGTAAACACAGCAAAAAGAAAGGCTGGTGACATTAGTTTTTGATACTCAGGTTATTGTTTAAAGTATTAATAAATAAAAAGTAGGACACAAACAACCTTGAGCTTTTTTACAGTTTTATTATCACGTGATTTAAAATATTTAATGTATTTTTACTGAGTAATATCAACATTATCTAGAAAACAGTGCTTTTGAAAGAGGTGCTAATATAATCTCAGGGCACCTCTACCCCAGTTATTACGGCACTTAATCTGTAAGGAGTGGATATCACCCCTGCCTCGTGTTCACGGCTGTGAGTTTGTGTGTGCGCGTGCCTCGCTCATCGTGCTGCTCTCCAGCATTTACACAGTTCATTCACACTTCGCTGAAGGCACTCATTACGCTTCATACCCCCCCAGCCCCCCGCCACATGTTCTGCTGAGTCAGCAAAACATAATCTGTCCATCTGCTGCCAGAGGAGGAAGCCACTGGATTCTGGGTTGATTACAGGTCACGGGAAACTTTTTTGTCCTTTAGTACTTCACAGTTCTTCTGTTCAGTGTGACAGTCAGCCATCATTCAGTGCACCAATGCGCGTGTAACAAGCTGATTTGCTTGAAAAAAGACACGAACAATAAATAAAATATCTATATCTCTATAACACGTTCATTTCATACAGATATTCAGTAGATACTATCGTGAGATTAGTCTGCTCAAAAGCAAATAGAAGAGATTAAATGATACTGTTAATCTGTAGTGTGGTGTAGAAAATCTTACCTAGTGACCGTGCTGATCCTAGCTGCAAACACAAAGGTTCTCCAACACACACACACATTCAAACACACACTCGGCCTCTCCCACAGAGGATTAAGGCCAGGTTGGCCTACTGAGACAGGCTGCCAGAGATTCCATCCTCCATCCTAAATGGATGGTGACATTCCGATGTGAGTGGCGCTCTACGGAGGCATGATGGGTGACCCAGATTGGGGTGGGGTTGGAAGGGGGGATGAGGTGCAGACAGGGAGGGAAATGTGGTGGGATTAGAGCTTGGGTGGTGCGATGAAATGCTGGGGGTGGAAGGTAGAGAGGAGCGCAGCAGGGGGTCATGAGAGCGCGAGACGATGACAGTAAAAGAGGAAAGAAAGACGAAGAAGAGAAACCCACTCATGTCCGATTAGCCTCAGGCTTGCTGCCACACCTTCTCTTCTTCTTCTCTGCGAGCGATCACGCTGGAACGTTTCATTTAAGGCATCAAACTCGAGATGTGATGGAATTTGACGGATCACTTTTGACTCCTAGTGCTGTTGAGCTAACCCTCTAAGCATTAGAAAAATGTGATGGTCCTCATGCTGTGCTATTGCTGTTAGGATTGTATCTAAAAAATGCCTAAAAATATAAAGATCAAACTTCATTTTGTTGCACTTTGTCTGTTCAACCCTGCAGAGTGTATTTCTTAAAGTATCTTGTGTCTTAAAAGAGAGGGATTGCTGTGGGAAACATGAGAGGAAAACCGTTATAGGGCTTTTCATCACTGCAGAATACGCCTCATTTAATCTTCTAATTTTTTGGTGTTGTGGTTGGAAAATAGCCACTGCAGACTTTATCCCTTTCTAACACACTAAGACTGGTAAACAACCAAGGGGAACCGGTGCGAGAGGGCAATGTCGAATCATGTTAAGTGTGCGAGGATGACAGGGTGTGCCTGGAAAGCAAGGTCTGGAGAGTTGGCAAAGCCAAACAACAGAAAAAAATAGACAATTTGGTGTGACTTCAGTATAAAGTGTTACTTAAGTCCAAAGGTCACAGAATAAATTAAGTATAATTCTAATCTGGGGATTTAAAAAAATCAGAATTTGCTTGTTTATACACTCACCAAACACCATATTAAGACCATATTAAAGTAATAGCATCACAGAGTTGTTATTTCCAACTACTCATCCATGATGAGAATCTCCATCTCCACCACATCCCAAAGGTGCTCTACCAGACTGAGATCTGCTGACTGCAGAGGCCATTTGAGTACAGTGAACTCGGTGAACTTTCTGACACCTGATGGGTGTGTTATGGGTACACTGTGGACATAAATGGATGGACATAGTCAGCAACAATACTCAGGTAGGGTGTGGTAATTAAAGGATGCTCAGTTGGTACTAAGGAGGCCATAAGGAGGCCAAAAGGTGCCAAGAAAATATCCACCACATCATTACACCACCAGCCTGAATCGTGATAAGGCAAGATGGATCCATGCTTTTATGTTGTTTAAATCAAGTTACATCTGAATGTCACAAAAATTGAGACTCACCAGACCAGGCAACAATTTTCCAATTTTCTGTTGTGTAGTTTTGGCAAATCTGTGTGAACTGTAGCCTCAGTTTCCTGCTTAGCTGACAGGAGTGGCACTCAGTGTGGTCTTCTTGAGATTACTTGAGTTACTGTTACCATCCTATCCGTTGAAAGGAGTCTGGCTATTCTCCTCAGGATATTTGCTCTTTCATATCATTCTCTGTATACTGATCACTGTTGAATGGAGGATGCAGAATGGAGAACAAATCACCTTTCTTCCTCATTTTGATGTTCAGTTTAAACTTCAGCAGGTCGTCCTGATCATGTCTGGATGCTGTTTAGAAGCACACCAATCCACACGCGTTTCTTGAATGTCTTTGCTTTAATTTTATTTATCAGTATCCTTAAGAAGTATGGAAAAAATACATGTTCTGCTCCTAAGGTCAATGTGTAATTTAATAGTACTGTAAACAGGCAGTACTCTTTAATTGAAGATTTTAATTGGCCCAAAACTCTGTAAATTAACCTGTTTTTTTACTCAACGTCTTTATTTAAACAGCCAGGGTTTATGACATCCTTTGCAGGGACAATGTGTGAATGCCAAGTGTGGCACAATATTGCTGAAAAAGAAGCTAAAAGCAGGTCAGAGCGGTTCTGAACCACCATGAGCACCATGTGGCTGTCAGCGCACCAGTTTTCTTCCTTAGCAACAGCTGGGACTAGACTGAGCCCTGGGCTGAGATTTTTAGTCTCAGACAGTTTGGCCTAGTATCTTTGAGTGTCAGTAGGTCTTCCTTCTACTCCTTCTTCATCTCTCTCTCTCCCTCTCTGTCTGAGCCTCACACTGCAGCAGACATTAGCCCCGATCACTGCGGGCCTGTCATCATGCGACGCTGCAGGGTGGGAAAGGAGACAGGAAAGGAGTGTAAGGATGAGGCGACACAATCGCTGGCGTGATGGTTATTTTTATTCCATAGTTTGGGGGTATAATAGATGTATTAACATTCTGCTGAAAGTCTGACTGACCGGCCCCTGCCTGCATGAAGGTTGTGCCTCAGAAGGGAGAGGAAGAAGAAAGGAGTCTTCTTGATGGTTTGTTATGATGAAATAATTTGCAGCTGCTTGTTTATAATGATCCTGTTTAGGGAGAATGGCAGACACGGGAGGCAACATTATGTGTTTGCTCTGGAGGGTAAAACATAGCTTTAAGTGAGGCTTGATTAAAACGTAGATACTTCAGCAGCACGTACTTGAATGCAACAAAGCTTTTTGTTATTGTAATTGGTGGAAATGTGGTCGCTGTGTTATATTCCGAGATTTGTGTGCATATTGAGCACTTGTTTGCTACTGAAAGGGTGAGCCTGTCAAACCCATCTGCCGGACGCCCCCCCCCCCCTCCCCACTACCCTTAAGGCCCGTTGTGGTTGCCATGGTAACAGCCTCCTTATGGGATATCAAGGGTGTGTTCAACCACGGTGTCATAGCCTCTCTACAGCAGAGTGTCACATATTTTGGATTAAAAATTGAGAGAATTTGTTTGTTTTTTACTAATCACCTGCTTTTTTTCCATCCCTGCACTCTGTGGGGGAGGCAGGGGGGGTTAATCCAAATAATCGTACAATGAAGGCATGTATTTTATCAGGCGGTGTTGCCATATACACCTTTATGATAAAAGCAAGACCAAACAAAGAAACTAATGAATCATGACAAATGAGATGCACATATTCTCCCTCCTGTCTCAGCACGTGGATGCTGAGACAAAGGCCGGCCGGTAAAGCATCAGCGTAGCACAGTGCTCCCCCTAGTGGCCAATTCTGTAACCTTCACCACGCAGGGGGTTTTCTCCCTCTTATTGTTGCAGCAAAGACTCATCTCTGCCAAGACTCATCTGTTTATTATTATTATTGTTATATAATACGTTGTCTTTTCTCCCGCCCCCCACCCTTAGACACAACAGGTGACCCTTCCCCTCCCCGGATTCCCAGCAGGCAGGTATGGCAGACGGTCAGCAGCCAGAGGGGCACTGGGCCTCCAACGGCCAGGAGAATGGCGAGAATGGCTACTCCGCCTACAGCTCGGCCTATAGAGAGAATGGATACCACGGGGGCGGGGCGGCTGCGCATCCTGGGACGTCAGGTAGGCGTGCGGTGTGTTTGCGAGTGTGTGCAAAAGCATGTGCATGCAAAGTTGTATCAATGGCATTGATTGGAGTGCCTGCACACACCACCAGATGGGTCTACAGCTGTGAGGATTGTGATTGGCTCCATCATGCTGGGCAAGAGCAGTCAATCCCATGAAGGCACTTGAACAAATGAAAGTGTTTTGATTGAATGAGTGCTGAACATGGACAGTCTGCTGTAGCTGTGTTAACAAAGGCAGAAGGACATTGGGGAAGGTACAGTGATGGCTCTTTGGTGGGTGTAAAATTGGTGATTCCCAAACGGTGTTAAGTGGAAGGATCAGCTCAACTCGTCTGACAAAGTAGAATTACAATAAGATTTAAGAGCGCAGTGGACCGGATTGAAATTGAGCACAAAAGTTAACAAATAGCAAAAAATGAAAGTAGCCAAAAAGGGGAAAAAAGTTATCAAAAAAGTTATGATTATAAACCTACTAGGCTATAGATAAACTGTCTCGAACAGTTATAATCATCATCAGCAATCAGCAAATGCACAAAACTGGAGGGTTAAATTATTATATAATTGCAGTATATTATTATACTGTGAAAAAGTCTTGAGCCAGCCTCTTTTCTTTATATTTTACTAGGAGAATGGGAAATAGGTGCAGTGATTATTGAAATGTCCAAACATCCATGGAAATGCAGTAAAGTTTCTAATGAGCTTGAAAGTCGATATTGGTGTGACCAGCTTTATTCTTCAGCTTTATTCTTTTCTAACATTTATGATTTTGGCAGTGAGTTTAAGATCATTGTCATGCTGAAAATGAAGCTCTTGCCAATCGACTGCTTCAATGATGTTAAGTTCCAGGCTGTGGAGAGGCCAGTCAATCAAACGATGAAGCTGCTGCCAATCAGATCGTTTCCAGATTGTATTGCACAGTCAAAATCTGATGCTACTTTTCTGTGTCTACATTTTGACAAGACTTCCAACACCACTGGCTGACATGCAGCTCAAACTGTGACAGAGCCTCCACCGTGTTTCACAGATGGCTGTAGACGGCTGTCACTCTCGTTCCTCTCTACTGACCTCCTCCAAACATAGTCAATATTTTAGGGTTTGGGTTTTTTTAAGCCTGATACTTCTTGTTTTGCCCAGTTTCTTCAATTATTTTTAAGGACACACTGCACACCATGATGAGATATGCAAATTTTTCAAAATCTCTTTGGAAATCACATTGTTGGTGCAAAAATACTATTTTATGTGAAACTGTGTTATCTTTGGTATTTTTCAGAGTTTCAACTAAAGAAATGAGAACAAATTATGTGTTTTTATGACAGGCTGCTAGTAACAAAGTGTCTAAAGATACAATTTAAAATTGGCTCTTTGCCAAGTTGTCTGTTATATGTAGACACAATACAACTGGTTCATTCCTTGAGTGTTTTATACTTGAATGATTCACAGGTCAGTGTAAGTGGCTAGCAAACAAAAACATTCCTCTTAAAATGGTCAGGTACAACGGCTGGACTGAAAATGCCAATGTCCAACTAATCACTTGAAAGTCCTTCAGAAAACCTGGAGAACTATTGTTCAAGAGCCCTTTAAAAATAAAAATTAAGTCTGGCTCCATTCGAGCAAAATATAAAGAAACAAGGGGTGGCTTTAAGACTTTTGCAAAGCACTATACATTGTTTAAAGTCTATTCTCAACCAAATTAGTTGCCTGCAAAAAAAAAAAAGACAACATTAAACAGACAGCATTACATCTACATGGAAACAGCATCAAGATCCACTTCTCTGCGGTCCAGCGCCTGCATGATATAAGGGTTCCAGCAATGTTTGCTGCCAATAAACAATTAAATTGTTTACTAAAAGCATTCATAAAAAGTTGAGCTGAATAAATAAATACCAAGAAAACTGAATGAATAAACCCTTAAAACAGACAGAGAAAAACTAGGCAAGAAATAAGCTTGTAATTTAGATAATGCAGTGCTACAACACCATGTTAGAATTTAAATGAGAACCACTGATATTTGTGCCACCGTCTAACAAGTACATTTGGAAAGTTTATGATGTGTTGATCTTGGGTGTATTCTGCCTTATAAAGCTTAATAAAATGTTTTTAAAAAAAAGAGTTTCTCTGCATCATTTGGGTAAGTTAGTGAGTCTGTTTGCATTTATCCTCAACGGGCAGCAAACAAAAGGCCCAACTTATTAAATCTCAGAGAAAGCGTCCAGTCCTGTGCTGAGCACTTACCATTCATGAAGCACACACAACCTGCCAAGCTCTGAATTCAAAGGGAGACCTCACAAAGAGATAAGGTCAGCAGAGTGAATCGTCTTCATTTCCTTCCTCCCATCCATGTCTTGTCTTCCCGGTGTGTGTGTGTGTCTCTCTCTCTCTCTCTCCTTCGCAGTGGATGACTCAGCCAATTTGCCTCCCTCCCCTCCCCCCTCTCCATCCGCTGAGCAGATTGGGCCCGTGGCACAAGGTACACCTATACACACTTAAAGCCAATCCAGGCTATCCAGGTTGACGGTGTGAATGGCTGTGAGAGTGGCACAAAAGTCTCTAAAAGACACCCAAGCACACTTGTCCCTAGGATTTAAAGATGGGGCACCCTCTTCCTCCTCTCTCTCTTTCCTTTTCCCCCTACCGTTTAATTTCACGGTGCTCTGTCTGCATGCCAGCTGATCGTCATATCACCTTTAAGGAGTTTGGAGCATGCATAGCATGCCGCCCTGTCCTGTCCACACTCCTGCATTGGTTTAAAACACATAACAGTTAGTTGAGTCGTGAACCCTGCACACAAGGACTAGGCAACACAAACACTCTTCCTCCATTCAGGCAATGGTACATTACCAGCCACTGGAGTCCTTCATTTCATTAGTCTGCTTTCCACCCCTCAGCATCTCCTCTGTTGTTCCCTATCTCACTCTGTGTATTGATTTTTTCCAAGTCTGACTTTCAGCTATTTAACATATCTGCGTGTTTCTTCTTGACATGTGGCATGCAATTACAAAAGTGTAGCGTTGTATAGTCTCACTGCATGGTTTAGGGTTAGTTTCTTTACTCAGTGTCTGAAATTTAGATCTGTGGGATAATGAGATATGCTCATAGACCGTATTAAAAAGATTGAAATAGCTACTTTGACAGCTGGTTTGTGAAGTAATGCTTTTTTTTCAGTCATTGCCATCTTAGCTTTTTGAAACCTGAGGTGGGAGAGAATGAATCTGACTCTGAGGTCGCGCGCTTAATCATACACTGATTTCGTGTAATGTTGACTTTAAATGCCTTTTCTACTCAATAAGAATTGAAGCTAGTACATGAGACGCCACACTCTTCAGGAAAATGTCTGTTGGGGTTGTAAAAGACGTGACAAATAAGGTTGTTATTGTTCCATCTGCTAGACGAGTCGCCCCGTTCTGGCCAACAGGTTTAAAGTTATACTATCTAAACTTTGTACCGCTAGATCTCAGTAAATTGTAGATTGCAATCAAGGATTGATATAGGACAAACATGTTTTAGTCATCAAAGACAGATAAAAAATATTAAAATTAGACTGTACCCCATAACCGACGAGGCTGGTCGATATGTTTCTGCTTCTGTGTGTGTAAGAAGTGCAATGTTGTACACACTATATTTTAAGATACTTGAATAATATCAACACTTAGCAATAAATAAGGAAAAAGAAGGAAATCTAATACAGTCAATTAACAATCAGTTTAATATTTTGTAGTCACCTCAAAAGCTTTGGGCACTATTCACCTGTAGTAAGTGCTCTCACACGGCAAAAGCAACTCCGGACCAGATCGCCCGATGGTGTAGGCAGTTAGGCCACTGTTTACCTCAGCTGTCAATGCTGGGTGAGAGGCATCGTGCTTTATTTACTTTGAAGGAGGCTGTGAAACTTTGTGAAAGGAGGTCAATACAGGTCAGTGAATCAAGGAAGCTCATTTCTCTCCAATGACAGTGATACTGAGGTCAGTTATTGAGGCTATCCTGAAATTTTATGTTAGTGAGTGCTGCTGTTAGCCTCACTTAGCTGCTATTAGCCTCTGTTACCTGCTGTTAGTGAAACTTTCTTTGAAGTGAATGTAACATTGTTGGACTCAGACATTTAGTGAATAAACTCTCATACCATGTAAGAACCTAATCAAACTGTTAATCAGAAGTAAAGTGTGAGTTTTATTAGCCTATAACCAGCTGTTGTTATTTTTAGCCAGCTCATTGTCAGTTATGGGCAAATATATAAACCGTTCTTCCTAGCAACTGCATTCAAGATGGCAGGGTGACATGGCAGCTTCCACAAACCAGCACCCACTCATATGTACTTTTAATAGCTTAATAATAACTTATCTATGCATATTTATAAGTACAATATCCCTTTTTTTATATTAAATAACCTCAAAATACAAATACCGACTTAACTTTAAGGCACTTTTCCGACACAGAGGCTATGCCCATCTTTTACGTACAGTCTATGAATAAAAAGACAGATGGCTTAGAGCAGGGGTCCCAGTCCACGAGGGCCGGTGTCCCTGCAGGTTTTAGATCTCACCCTGGGTCAACATGAATCACATGATTAGTTCATTACCAGGCCTCTGGAGAACTTCAAGACATGTTGAGGAGGTCATTTATCCATTTAAATCAGCTGTGCTGGATCAAGGACACATCTAAAACCTGCAGGGACACCGGCCCTCGTGGACTGGGATTGGGGACCCCTGTTATATACTGTTATATACTATTGTAGTAAGATGCTGTAACTGCTTCTACATCTAGTATGCAAACCATTAAATATTATGTATTTAATTATAAAGACCAAGCTAGAAGTCTTGTCGATTGCATCCCATGCATCTCCATCAGAGCTGAAAGTATCTTGTAAACCATGTAATCCCAGTTTTGTCATCCTCCATGTCTCATCTATGCGTCTTCCTTCCCCGCCCAAAGATGATAAAGTAGAGGTTGTCAGTCAACAGCAGGATGAGAAGGAGGAGGCTCCAGAGGAGCTCAACAGTCACCAAGAGGATGTGACATATGAGCAGCCAAGAGATTTGCTCTTAGAACAAACAAATTATTTAACAGAGCCCCAGGCTTTGGGCTTCCAGCAAGCCCAAACCCCTGAGGCCCTCAATGGAGGAAGTCATCAAGGTGATCACAACCCATCACAAAAAGGTGTGTGTGGTTTTCTGTGTGTGCATACAGTTTGTGTGAGGGTACAGCGTGAGTGTACGTCTGCCCGTAACCTATTTTGCATGCTCCTCTTGTGTTCTGTAGCGGGTTCAAAAACTCTTAATGAACTGTAATGCAACTGAGGCTTTGCTGCCAGCCTTCCTGCAGCTTTGTTGCTCTGAAATCCTTAAGCTTCCGCTTCAATACCTGAAGTTGCAAAATGACGTGGCAGCATTTTGAGTTTGTGCTTTTTCATCCAAAACATTACCATTTGCTTTCCATCGGAGCGACATCAGAACGCCCGATCAACCACATTACAGTCAATCCATTTCTGCACCTTTGTATTGCCAGCTACATTGCAAATGCAAATATCATTGTCTAAACTGTAAAGCCTTGTAGATGTAATTGTTGCTAGAATTATCGCTCTTTATATTTTTTATGTGGGTTTTGCTGGAATAATTGTGTGTGAAGCAGCTGTTTCTGAGAGTACCCACATGTATGGGTGCCTCACAAATCAGTCCTGAATGTATTTTGAGTCTGTTGTATCACTGCTTTCAGTTTCACTGTTGTTTTCATTTCATCCCAGAGCAAAAGTTAATTTCCTATTGTTGCTAAAAACACACTTAGGATAATAAGATTCACCCTCATTGCTCATCACTATTGTGAAACTTAATAAAGATTATATTGCAAATATTAGTTTTATAATTTGTGCACTGTAACAATTCATTCATATCCACAGTATGCCAATGTTTGCAGTAGAAATTGCAGTAACACCATTTATACATCAAATAAAAGTAACTTATTTTGATCACCATGTTGATGACCATATTTTATAAATCCTCCTGTATTGCAATAGGAATTCAGTGTGTTCGGGTATCATTTTCTTCTTGTCATCTAACATCATGCAACTCATTCCTTCATTCCAGTTCTGCACGCTATATTAGGTGCTGTGATCCCCCCTCTGTGCTGTTGTGGCCTGCCACAAAATACACTGTGCTGTGTGTATTGCTTGATGGAGAGCTACTGTATCTATGTGCAGACGGCGCCGGCTTGACTGTATTGGCTAGCTTTTGTGGATGCTGCAAGCAAAGCTTTTAGCTAACATGACCCGACACAAAGTTGTACAGTATCCTTCAAACTCGCAGCCCAGCCAGAAGAGAGAGTCAGTAAACCATCTTGTGAGTCCACTATGAAGGAAGATGAACCATCGCCACCTGAGAAACAAAGAGCAAAGGCAGAAGGAGAAGAACCTGCCTCGACTGGCCCTCCCCTTCTTTCTGATAGAGAGAAACCTCTCCCCTGCACTTCCTCAACAGAGCAGGGTAATCAAGACAGAGAGGGTGGGAAGGAAGAGGTCACTGACAGAAGATTACTTTCAGAGTCTAAAGAAAAAGAAGCAAAAGAAGTTGTTGTGACAGAGGCCTCATCAGAACTTATGGCAGAAGAAAAAGAAGAAGCAGGAATTATCTTACCAAGTGAGTCAGGGTCAAATATGAATGAAAGCAAAGAAAAAACTGATGTTTTTGAGGCGGTTAATAAGGAGGACCAGCATGGTGCAAATGACTGTAGATTGCATGACACACCACTGCTCACTGATATTCAAAAAACAGACCTTTCGCAAGAAACTCTGACGTCAACTCCAGAACTTGACAGATCGGATGTTTTTGTAGAACACGTGTCAGGATCAAAAACCTACTTTGACACATCCATGGAGGGTCGAGAAGAAGAGTTGCCACAAACCCAGAGCTATTATGAGCTCAGCACAACGGCAGAGACAAAATTAAGTGGAGATGATGAAAACATTGTGCAGAATATGGAGAAACAACAAAAGCAAAATGTCAACACATCTTCTGGTAAACTGGGACTGGAACAAAGAAGTCTTTCCTTGAACATTACTGTTGGGTCTTCAGCCGGACAGACGGTGAAGGAAGAGAAATCAAGGATCTTCATGGGAAGCTTGTATTCAATCAGTGGAAGCTATGATGAATCAGAGGTTTATCCGTCAACTCCATCTGTGGTGAGCCATCCACCTACATTTCCACCAGCTGTCTCCATTACCCCAACTAACACTGAAACACCTGAAAATATCCCCACCGTGGCAGATGAGCCCTTACCTTATGATAAGCACACAGATAGTTCTAAACAATCAGGAAGCCTCTCTGAGATGTTGGACCTGGCTGGTGCCCTACCTCGTCCATCCCTGGAGAGGATGGAGGTTGACTACATGAGAAGAAAGTCAGTGCCCGCCAATGTATCTGCCCTTGTGGGAAGTTCTTTAGCCAAGCTTGCCTTGACAGATCAAGCCCCAAGTGTTTTCTCACAAGAAAACCAGCTGGAGGAGGTGGGCTACTGTGTCTTCAGTGAGTATTCAGGGCCCATGCCTTCTCCCGCTGATGTACCCAGTCCCGGGGATTCTCCACACCAGCGTTTCCCTTCTGTAGAGGGGGAAGTAGAGGAGGATCTAGGGGATTTGAAAGCAAAAGATGTTTCAAAAGGAATACAACAACAAGATTACAAAGAGGTTACCCCTGTGATCTCTCAAATACCAGTGGTAGAAAAGAAAGGCTCACCAGTAAAGTCTAACCTGATCCTTGAAAAAGCTGTAACCAGTGGAATAAAACCGGATCGGCTAAGAATCCCAATGACTACTTCAAAAGACAGACTGAGTGAATTTCGTTTGGAGACTGGGTTGCCAGGGAACATAAAGATTCAAGCTATCCCTGAGGTAGATGTTGAAAAAGACCCATCAAGAGAAGCTTCACCTATCCCACCAGACAGTTCGTTCACTTTCGCGCCTACAGAAACTGGAACCAAGGTTCCTCCAACTCCAACAACCCCCAAGTCCCCAGATGACACATCATCAGAAACCCAAACTGCAGGAGAGAAAGCACAGAAAGATGACCCATCAGAGCTAAAAGCATCTGAAAACGTTGATAATAAACAGTCAGAGTTAGACAAAGAAAATCTGAAGCCTGAGCAGAAAGAATCTGAAGAAAGAAGTGATGAACCAGAAATGCCAAACAAAGACTTGGCTTCAGGATTATCTCAGTCTTTAGAAGAGAGCACAGACAAAGCTAAGACAATCCAAAGTGGGCAACAGACCTCAAACACTGCTCAGGATTTAATTACTACAAAGCACACAGATGAGAAAAATGACCAAAACCAGCAGCAAAAAAGCAGTCTGGTGAAAGGCTCACCGAAGCTCCAAATATCTTCTCCGATCATCATTATCCCTCAAGCACAAATAGATGAAGAAGCAGAGGAGGAAGATGATATTGAGATTGCAGAGGAGCCTCAAGAGATAATGGAAGAAGCCCAAGAGCCGGATGAAACAAGGAAGAGTCAAACTGAAGAAGCTGGGAAGGAAGAGCAAAAGACAGAACAAGTGAGACTGATGGTGGATGACCAGATGTTGGAAGAAGATCCAAAGTCTGGAGCAGAAGAATGGAGTCACAGCGCCCAAAACAGTGACGAACCTGCAACAGACAGTTCGCACTTGTCTCCCTGCTCTGACCACGAGCTGACACAGCAAACAGAGGAAGGAGGCAGAGAAGACATGGAGGCAGATAAAATAGAAGAGGACTTAGACACAGATAAGGTGAAAGGGAAGACAGACGAGTACGAAGGGGTGAAGAAAGAGGAAACAAAGGAGGAAAAGGAAGGAACGGAAGATCATAAAATGATAGAAGAAGAGGATGGAAAGAAGGTGAGGAAGGTGGAGGAGGAGACCTCGGATGTTCTTAGCCAGACCGATCAAGCACCTAACGATGAAACCACCATGGACGTGTCCATCCTAGATACAGACAGTGGCTGGATGGATTCACAAGGTACCCAGAGTAAACCTGTTAATAAATCACTTGTTTAAAAAAAGATTAAAAGCCTTTAAATGTTTATTTAGTTTAATAATTTTGGTTTAAAAACTTGCTAGCACCAGAAAACTTGTTTGGAAATGTGTCTTTTGTGCTAAGCTAGCTCCTAGCTAGCAAGGAGCGTGGAGAATTAGCCCTCTGTTGATCCTTCTCCACTGCAGATGATGACAAAAGTATTATGACTGAGCAAATCGAAGCCCTTCCTCAGCCCCAGAGCTCGACCAATAAGCCTGTGGTGGTGGACAGACCCGCTAAACGGGGCCCCGGCAGATCAAGGGCCACCACTGAGTCTAAAGTATCCCGCAAAGTACTGAGCCACCATCCACCAAGAGAGGAGATAAAGAAGAAAAAAGGTTCCAATTCTGTATTTACGCCTGAAATTTATAATCCTTGTCATCTAACCGAGGTATGCATGTCGGTATAACCTTGTCTCTCCTCTCTGCTAGTAGGCATCAGGAGGGCTGACCAGAGTAAGGTGTCAGCCCTCCAAAGTCATTCCCCGTCTCGAAAGGGTGTAGCCAAAGCGGCGGCCAGACATCCTAGGCCTGCTCTGCTTCACGGCTCTGCTAGACGCAAGGCCACAGGTGAACACTTTTCACCCGGAGTCAGTGCCGTGGATAGAGAGAGAGCAACACCCAAATAATTAAAGCATTTTTTCAAATGTAAATCAGTTTTGGATATGTGGCGTTTGATGTCTTTGCTCTCTCTCCATTGATGGCTCATTGAGGAATCAAGCAAGGTGCAGTGTAGCTGGCAAACATCATGTGCTGCTGATTTAGTTTTTAAAGTTCTGTCATGTCTGGTCTGCTTTGGGTTTCTTTTTCAGTTTTATTTTTCTAAAAGCTTTAAACATGCTTTGTTTTTTCTCATTTTGTCAAACATGGAGTATTTGTTCCCGCTCTGCTTCAAATTCATGCTTTTATTTTTTTCTGCTCAGTGATGATGTTATTCATTGTGACTGGTATTGAATAACTCTGGTTTAACACTTGTGTGCGTGTGTATGTCTCCTGAAAATGGCTGCATGTTTGAAGGTTGTGTGTTCTGTCAACAAGCGAAGTGAGGGTGACGTGAAATGTCGTGATACGTGTACAGAAGGTGCTTCTGTAATATGAATGTGCTCATATGTCCACTTTTTCACCTTGTATTCAGCAAATGTGCATTTGTGTGTGTCACACTGATGAACATGTTTGCTTCACAGGTGTGGAGCACCATCAGCCCCTCAGTGTGGCCCACCAGTCCAGGGAGAGGACCACTGTAAGTATAACAAGTCAACGTTTATTATTTTTTGTCTTTCAATTGAAATCCTCACAAAGTTAAGGTTATTCCAAGAGTGTTTTCATCATCTCTCAGTAATATTGATCCCTAAAAGACCGCTTTCTTCTTATTGGCTACCCCTCACCTGGATTCCCGTGTGATTCCCATGTGTGCCTTTTTATTTTGGGGTTACTGCCTTCCTATAAGCTCAAATGGCTGGCTATTCTCCTCTGACCTCTAACATCAACAAGGCATCTTTACCCACTTGCTGGATATTTTCTTTTTTCAGACCATTCTCTGTAAACACTACTGATGGTTGCTTGGAAAATTAGATCGAATCAGCAACCATGCCTCATTTAGAGTCACTTAAATCACTTTTCATCCCCATTCTGATGCCCAGTTTGAGCTTCAGCAGCTTGATCATATCTACAGACCTAAATGCACTGAGTTGCTCCAATGTAATTTGCTGCTTTTGCATTAACAAACAGTTGAAAAGTTCTATCTAACAAAGTGGCTGGTGAGTGCATTTTCTGTACGACTTTAGGCCATGGCGTCTTCATATTTTCTGTTTTGTTTTTGGGCTTTCTTCTCTTTTTTTGCATGTCTGCTTTTCTCTCTCTCCATAATCATTTTGTCTTGCATGCTTGCTTCTGTCCTTGTGTCAGTCTCGACAGAGAAAATCTGTGAGTATAGACATCAAAAGTGCAAAATTATTTTACATTTTACCATTAAAAACACACTTATGATGTGCAGCAACGAGCGACGCAGCTCATTCAAACGATTTCAGCCAAATTCTGTTTCTTGTTCCTTTCATTTCATTCCTAAAGATTATTAAACCAAACAGAAATAATAATAATCCAATGTTCATGTGGTTCATTTGGCATATTTATAAAGACAACAATGTTCTTAGATATGTTCGGTTAGATCAAAACACACACGTACACAAACAGACTGTTTGTGTATGAGCCACAAATAAACACATTGCATTTTTACTCCATCCTGTCTCAACTTTTCATTTCTCCATCTGCTTGTCATGCCTGTTTTCCATCCTGAACATCTTCCACCTACCCTGCATGCCTTTCCTCCCTGTTGTCATGGTCACGGTCAAGAGCCCCACGAGGGCGGTTGTATTAAAGATGGCAGTGCAGCGTCGGGGGTTTGATCGCGAGCCCCCCCGGCCCGGCTCTGCCTGTAGCCTTAAACGGAGCCCCCTCGTACAGGCGGAGCTCTGCGAGGCCCGTCCCTCCTCCGCGTGCTCACGCCCATCACCTCTGTCTAAGAAATGGGTGGAGAAGGTAAAGTGAGGGTGGGGGATAAAAGCAAGGGTTGAGGGGTGGCTGTGACCAGCATGTGCATGCCTCAGCCTGCATCTCAACTCTGCTGTGTGTCTGTTAATCCAGGAGAGAGCGTACCGGAGCCCCGAGAAGAAGTCATCCCTCCCCAGGCCGGCCAAGTCTCTGACACGCCACATCCCGGCTGCTGAACAGGAGGACAACAGCACCCCCTCCAGGCCAACCTGTAAGAATCTCCACGGTCCAAAACCTTCAGATTGTTTGCTTCCCAGATTAATTGCTTCTTTACTCACCAGATTATTTGTATTATACTTTAACTCCCAACACCTTCCACTTCCCACCTGCTGTTTTACCCCTGATTTTCCCTTTTTATTCCCTTCTTCTGTAAAGCGTTCCGAACAGCGGACACCAGGTCTGGAAGAGCCCCTAGTATGGCAGGTAGAACACCTAGTAGATCCTTTTAGACCTTTCACACCATCTTCATCGACATCTGTTTATTAGTTTATACAGTTTATTTATGCTTGTTTGCTTTAATAACTATAAGATAAGGACTTATATTTTCCATAGAAGAGAGCATCATCCCTTCATCCCTGCAGTAATACAGAGAAAACCCCAACGATCAGATGAACCCCTATGAGAAAGGTTTTGGCAACAGTGGGAAGGAAAACTCTCTTTTAACAGGAAGAAACCTCAGGCAGAGCTTGGCTCAGGGAGGGACAGTAATCTGCACAAAAGTTTAGGGTCACTTGATTTTGAAAGAAAAGCATATTTGTTTTTGTGTAACAAACATGAACTGGATTGGAAATGTTGCAAATGGCAACAGATATCTCTGTTTCTTTCTCAGTGGCCAGCCTTGTTTACCTCATGCAAGTTTAATGGGGCTGGATCATCAGAAAACTCTCACCCAAATGGTTAAAATGCGATGAATCTGGCCTTTTGGGTGTCCGGAAAGAGGTTTTCATTCAGCAGTGTGTACTACCCTTTTCATAAACAAGCACAATTCAGCTGTTCTGGGTATCATTTAATCAAACCGCTCAACCAGCTGAAAACTTGTCAGGTCTGTGGATGCACTTGTCTTATTGCCTGGTTTTGTACCAGGATCTCCTCTTTCTCCTCCTCTGGTACAAAGCCATCTTGCCCTGTTCCGAGAAGGGTCGAAGATGTCCCCCTTTATGTGAGACTTGACTTCTCGTCCACATGCATCGAGACAGTGTCCCATATTTTGAGTAGCTCTACTGTACCAAAAAAGTAAATAGATTTTATTTTATTTATTTATTTCCCCAAGAAATTCAAAGAGGGTAATCACACAGAACAGCAGCTGAAGTAATGTTTGACACAGGTGATCCTTAAGACCAGAAAAACTGCTTGTAAGAAGGTAAATTTAGTATGTTTGTGCCTTCCACAATGGACCGCTGGAACATGAGACTGATCGATTGACCTCATATGTTAGCACAACACTTTGCAGGTCTGTGCAAAAGTCTTGAGCCACCCCTCATTTCTTTATATTTTACTTCCAAGGTGCCAGACTTTTTTGTAATTCTTTTAAAGTGCTCTTGAGCAATAGTCCTCCAGGCTTTCCTAAGCTCTTGGACATTAGACACGCTTTTTATTTTTTCAAACGATGACATCACAATGGTGCCATAAAGATGTGCAAAACCACACACTGCATGAATGTATCCAAAAATCTCAGGTTTTTACAGCTTATAGAAGCCAATTTTAGTGCTTCAAGGTCATAGTTCAAAGGTCAGGGTGATACAAATTGGGAAAAAGCTTTAGTTTCCATTGGAAACAGGTATTTATAAAGCGTGTCTAAATAGGCTTTATCCACCCTGCAGTTATCTTATCAGAAAAGCAGGTGTGGATCACAGCAACAGGTGTGTTCCTTGTTCTCATGTAGGATAAAATCTTATTGGTTCTTCCCCGGTAACGCAGCAACAAGCCACCAGTAGCTAAATGAATTCAGCTGCCTGTGTTTGTGCTTTCAGGCTCCTGGGCAAACACTTGTGTGTGATCTTGGCTGTTTGCTTAGGTGGAAACTGAGCAGGTCTTTTTCAGTGCTGTGTTTCTCCTCCATCATCATCATCATAAGAAGCAGATGAAGGATCACTCCTTTCTATCCAATAGTTTGAAGGTTTTCTTTTCATTCCTCCTCCTTCGTCTTCTCATTACTGCCCTCTCTTCTCTTAAGGTACAGACTCGGCGCGTTCCCGATCAGTCCACAGTGGCGCCTCCACCCCGGGCTCCTCCGCCGTCACACCCGGCACGCCCCCTAGCTACTCCTGCCGCACGCCCGGCTCGCGCACCCCGGGCAGCCACACGCCCAAGTCCTTCAGCGTCCTCCAGGAGAAGAAGGTGGCAGTGATCCGAACCCCACCCAAATCTCCATCCTCTGTCCAGCGGCAGCTGAAGGTCATCAATCAGCCTCTGCCTGACCTGAAGAATGTGAAGTCCAAGATCGGCTCCACCTCCAACATTAAGCATCAGCCGAAGGGCGGACAGGTAACAAGCAGCCCTGAGACACAGAGTGACTTTTGTCTTTGCAGCACACAGAAATACAGGAAAACATCTGCAGGTAGAAAAAGCACAGATTTCCATAGATTAATGATTTCTGTCCTTATAAGTATTATGTGTGTACATAATTCTGCCACATGGGGGCAGTAAAGTACACATTTTAAAATAAAATAGGCTGCACAAGACTTTAAACTGCAAACCAATCACGATTTCACAGCTGTTTTTAACTTGAATTATTGTCCGTTCTTTGTATTATTTCCCTCAGTCAAAACATTTGACTATTTTTAAGAGATTTTTTAAATCCATCCTTTTGTCTATTATCATGACTCAGTATTACTGGATGCTCTGTGAGTATCAGAGTTTAGAAAAATCTTAAACAGCTCCTGCAAACCAGTAAAAAAAAATAGGCAGCTTTAAAAGGATGGGTTTTTATCTCCTTTTTCTCTCTAGAGATGTCATAAAATGCTCAAATAGTCTCCTCATGCTCTGCGTTTGCTCTCGCTCACTGTCTGGTGTGCCTCTAACCCACCGTCTGTGTGTCTGCCTCCCTCCGACTGTCCTCTGCCCTCTCCCTGTCCACCGTCATCTCCATCAGTCTGGATGAATCGTCATCAGCTGCATCCTTTCCCCTCTTCCTCCGTCTTCCTCCTCTTTCTTTCCCAACAATTTTCTCCCCAGTGACCTTCAGCTCTCCCAAAGTTTTTTTGTTTTGTTTTTGTAACATAAAGCCTTCCTCCTAAGAAAACACCGCCTCCAAGGAGCAGCCAGCCTGCAAAAGCATTTGCCCCTGAGGGAGCTGCTTTCGTCACTGTGCAGGATTTTCCCTTCCAGCTCTGGGTATTAATAATTTCAAGCGTGCAGAATTACCTATGGAGGAGTCACATCAAGGTCACAGCATAAAAATATATCATCTCTCTTCCTTTTATCCACCCTTGACTTTCAGAAAAAGATGTCTTTTAGGAACCTACGAGATAAAAATTTTAGAGGATCTCAAGGTGGCCAAGCTGTTAGAATAACTGAGAGATGTTCCTTTGCAATGACGTACCTCACACGTAAAATAACACATGGACTGCATGCAGATAGGAGACAGAAACCATCTCCTTGTTAATCTTTGGGGTGTAACTGATCATTTTAATGTCCCCACAGTGCTGTGTTGGTGAGGTCATTAACCCTGTGATATATGGAGGTGGAGTCGATTCACTGCCAGCTCTCCTTACTTCTTTGGGGAGAAAACTGACAGAGGGACAGAAATTTTTAATGAGGCTCGGTGACGCACGGCTTAGCGGAGCGGCACAGGAGCGCAGACAGATATATAGACCAGAAACATTAGAGGACCATTTTCTATCTTTTCATATTAGCTTCTGCTCACAGAGAAGCTTTTCTTCCACACAAAATCACTCTATTTAGACTGAAGTCTACAGGAGCTAGAATGACTCTTGGGTCAGTGTTAAGTGGCTCATTCCTCTGAAAATGGTCCGGTACAAGGACTGGACTCAAAACTAAAGAAACACTTTAAGAGACCTGAAAACAGTAAATGTGGTATTTCTGTTTTCAGTATTGTGATTTTCCGAGTTTACATAATTAGTTCATGTTTTTAAAATAAACCAAACAGGGCCGTCATTGAGTTCAGTTCATTCGCTCTGTCATTGGTCGACCTTGCAGAAAGGCTGAAACCTCTGAGCTGAAACAGCCACAGAAGGAATGAGAAAGATAACCTCTAAACACAGCACATGTTGTTATACGTGGGAATAAATCAACATCAGAGCTGTCGGAAGAATCCAGGTCAGTTCAGTGGAGACAGTCCCCCTTTTTATTACTTTATTTTATTTTTGCTGTACAAGCAAAACTACTGTTTGCTGGGTTTTTACTAATGCAGGGGAAAAATACGTTTTCTTGTTTTCTATTTGCAGATTTGATCCTCATCATATTTATAACATCTTGATCTTTTTATTGAGCATCAGTCTGAGCATCTCTCAGGAAAGAAACTCAATCTTTCAGTTTTTCTTACTCACAGTGAGGCTTAACTTGACCAGTGAGATTATTTCTGCCTCCAGGTCAGCTCTGAGAATAACACAAATTTGTCCTCTGTAAAAGATTCTTGGAAGGTCATTTCTTGGGCGTGACTGCAGTCTCAGTTACAACATAAGAGTCGAGCAGTTTGTAGCACCACTGTTTGGGGTTCTTGCACCTTTTTATCCTGGTCATTATAGACTGTATATAAAAGGCCGACTCTGAAACTGAAGCCAGACTGCATTCCTTCTAATGACCAGCAGGGGGCGATTAGAAGGAAGTCAGATTGTAAAGAAACCTAGAAGACTATTGTCTATTATAAGTCTATAGTGACAAAGGGACAAAGCGAGAGACACTAAAGTGGGAATTAAACATTCGTATCACTGCTATTCTCAGAGCTGTATACACCACCACGAAGAAAAGCATTGTTAGTTCTAATGATGCACGCAAACAGACCCCGACCCCTCACTGCACACTTATCTAAATGAGGCACATACAGTGTTTTCTTTTTCTTTTTTATTATTATCATAATTATCCAATTTTATTTTAGGTTCACATTTTACACGAGAAGCTGGACTTCAGTCATATTCAGCCAAAGTGTGGCTCCAAGGATAATCTGAAGCACTCGCCCAAAGGAGGCAATGTATGTACGCCTTTCTCTCTCTCTTTTTTCTCTCTTTCTCTTATTTCTCTTTCTCTTTTTTCTCAGCTGGGGCTGTCGTGGCACTCTGTCATGCTACTATTATGTGTTCACGCGTCTGTCATCTGTCCGTCTGCCAATACGTTGTTTCGGACAAGCAAAAGAGAAGGGGTTTATTTCCAAAGGTGTAGCACGCCTATGTTACTTTTTTTCAGTTAGCACTGTTTACTGTTTAGTGTATAACAGGAAAGTTAGCATAGACTGGAAACTGGGGTGGAGGTGGGTTGCAAAGCAGCTTGCAGAGCTAGCTGTTGGTAGATTTGATTTTTCTTTAATTTTTAAAAATTGTGGATGTTGCACACTGGGAAGTAAACTCTTTCGTGCGCTTCACGTTTGAGACTTGGTGCTAAACAGGGCCTTGATTTCTGCATAGGCTTCAGCCCATTTCATGCAGTCTGAATTCAAGCGCACTCGAGTTAAAGTGGGCATCGACAGACTGATGTAAACCTGGGACGCCTCTACAGGATTATTTTAAGCAGGGAAGTAGGAAGGGTTTTTTTTTTATTAAGCCCCTCGACTCCACGGCTGTGTGAGAGACCCTGTGTGTTCTGTCTGTTTGGGTTTTTTTTTTAAAGAAAAAAGTCAACCTGTCATCCACAGGTCATGATTCCAAGCGTTAAGCTGGACTTTAGCCACGTTAAGTCTAAATGTGGCTCCCTGGACAAAATCCAGCACGCGGCAGGCGGGGGAAACGTGAGTGACTTAGCAGAAAATCATCTCATCCAAGATCTGTCGTTCTTGATAACACTTCACATTAAGATGTGTGTGTGAGCCGTCCTCGTGGAGTGTGTTCGTCTTCATTAGCTGTATTTTGTGTCTCAGAAACAAAAACATTTACAATTGTATAATCTTTGTGCATTCACCTGGGCCACAACATACAGCATGTCTGCATAGTGCATATATTTCATAACATAAACCACTTCCCTCTGCAGCCTGCAAGGCTGTCAGTTTCTCTTGTTTACAATGCTCGCACTAATTCACATCACCCATGGACAATAAAGTTTAATTGAAGCACCTGCTCCCCGTAGCGTCACACAGTAGCGCCCGTGTTCTGTGTTTGTTTGATGTCTGCACCGTCACTGCTTGCGTTCATGTTAACCTCCCCTCCAGGGATCTGACATCAGCCTCTCTGTGGCTTTTCTGTGGACTGCGGTTGATTGACTCACACCGCCTTTGTCTAGAGATTCATGTCATCTCACCACGTTCATTTTCTCTCTTTTTGAAACCTGTCGCTTTCATTTCATTGCATTTCATGCCTGTTATTTGTGTTTTATTCACATTCAAAGCAATTAAAGGTGAATTTGTGCAATGTGCCACTGCTCGCAGATCCAAATCCAGACCAAGAAGATCGACCTGAGCCATGTCACCGCTAAATGTGGCTCCTTTTCCAACATCCACCACAGACCAGGTACTGTACAGCCACAGCTGGCCTTTTAGAAAAACTTAGAGAATTACATTATTGTACAATGTGTTTAAGGGCCTTTTCTTAAAGGAATTCTGAGACTAGTTGTCATTACCACATCTTTAATTGTCCTTGTTGAAAGAAGTTACTCGTACTATAAACTTTTAAAAACATTGGTGATATATATTCTTCATGTATATCTCACTGTAATCCACGAAATCTCCAGTTGAGCAAAAAATCCTTAGGCCCCCAATGGTTCTTATCTATATCTCAGACAATGACCATCATCATGTTGCCTAGCAACCACCTACCAACTACAGTTGGCACGATACCACTTTTTTATGTCCGATACCGATACCAATATCATAAATTTGGATATTGGCCGATACCGATATGAATCCGATATAGTGTGTTTTTAATCAATAAAACTGTTTTTTAATATCTTGCTGCATTTTGTATAAGTTCAAACTCAAGTTTAAAAAAATAAAACACTAAAGCTATTCTGTTATACCTGTATGGAAAAAATACACTGCACCCAAAATATTTCCTAGTTCAGCAATACTGATCAATCTAATAAACTTAAACCTACTCCATCCTCCCTATTCTGGTATTTTAAAGAGTAAGCAACCTAACTAATAGGGTTGCAAACTCCCAGCACAAAAAAAAAAAAGGGAACCACCCACCCTCCACCTCATGATGCTTAATCGACGTAATCAACTTTAATTTGATGCAGTGTGAAAAAAAACGCACCGAAATAAATTATTTTTCAAGAATAATTAAATAGATTCAACATCTTTCTTCAACAGAACTGCAGACTGCACAGATGGTACCTTCCCAAAGGAAAAAGTACTATAGCTTACTAGTGTATATTAGACTTAACAGTTACTTTATACAATAATGGACTTCTATACATTTTACATCATATTAAAACTTTGGGTGTAAGATTCAGATAATTAATTATTAAAAGCTCGACATTTTAAATGAGAATAAGAAAGAAAAGTATGTCTTTGTGCCCCCTTTTCCCTGTTCATGCCCTATCGGCCCCCCTGGCTAAACTTTGCTAGATCCGCCCCTGCACAGTTACCAGCGTCAGCTACATAGAAAAAGATCCTGGTGTAGAAAGTAATATTAAATAAATTCTAACAACAGCTTATCAAGCTTAAACGTGCTGCTGTTGTTCAGCCGCTGGTTTCCTCTTTCTGGCACGAAGTGGGCCAAAAACAAACAAGAGAGACGGAGTCACGACAGAAAAGCCGATCAGCTGATCATTAAGCAGTTTCACGATTGAAGTAGCAGCAAGAAGAGGCAGTCGCTCCATATATCAGTTGTTAAGCTTAATGCTGGAATGCTTTATAAACATTCAGAGATGAACTTACACACTTGCTTTACTTCTCTCGGGGATCACTTCCTCAGAGATGAAATGCCGGTTTGGTAGCGAGGCTACAAATATTCAACCAGACCACGGACAGGTCTCGCATGCCATAGCCGCTCTATCACGCGATCACTGCTCCGACGTGCTAAGGTTATGGGCCGAGTTATGCCATGTTGCAAGTTTTGTGAAGTGCTTTTTTGATATTTAATGGATCGGATTACATTTTTTTATTTCTCTCCAATATCCGATCCAGTAATTTAGGTCAGTATCGGACCGATACCGATACCTAATATCGGATCGGTCCATCTCTACTACCAACGAGTTAAAATGGCCCATTTGCAGCATTTATGCACCTATGACTCCTTATAAAAGCTTCGTATCATTTTAATTTGGTGGCAAAAACATCTAATTTATATCCACAGCAGTTGAATTATGCATGCAACTTATGATGTCTAAATGCTGCTTTGCAACTATCTAACAACACACTAAAATCACAGACCAAACAATACTCCAGCATGCATTTAACTAGTGTATATATGATGTATGGAAAAAAGGAAGGCAACCTACTTGTACAAAGTATGTAAGGCTCTCTTCTTAAAGGAATGCTAAGACTAGTTGCTATTAGCTGATTTTGATTTGTCCTTATGGATATAAATGATTTTTGTGCGTAACAAATGCTGTGTTTTATAGTAAATGTTGGATCATTAAAACCTTCCAGTATTGATATATGTTCCAATTCTCTTTATGTATATCCACTGTAATCCATGAAACCTCCAGCTGAGCAAACAAACCCGGTCCCTGATTGTTCTTATCTATAGCACATCATCACATTGCCTAGCAACCTCCGACCAGCAAGCTAAAATGGCCCATTTGTAGTATGCAACTAAAACTCCTTATAAAAGCATTGTATCATTTTAATTTCAGGACTGTGCGCTCTCATATATATCCACAGGAGTTGGATTATGCATGGTATATACTAATGTCTTTGTTGCCTAACAACCACCAAGCAACAAACTAAAATCCCAAACAATGCTGTAACATTTTTAAAAAAGGGCAACCAGCAAAGTACTCCATAACTAAATTTGATGAGACATTGACAACTCGTCGAGTACATCAGATCTGGATGCTAATTTCTTTTGTGCTTTTATTTTCTTGATTTAGGAAATTTGAAGTCTTAAGAATCAAATGTTGTTGTCAATTCTGTGGGGAGTTGTAGAGAAATACCGATGGAGTTTGTTGTGCAACTGATGTAGAACAAAGCACCAGGATTAGAGTTTCTTCTATTTTGGTAGTTTTTCACTGAAACGCTACAAATGTTTGTGCAGCACACATACTCCTCCACAAATAGCCGGTTTCTGGGCTGACTGAAGGTGGTTGGAAGGTTTTATCATGTTGCCCAATCCTATTAGGAACTTAATGTGAAGACGCTGCTTGATTCCACACAACTATCAGCTGTGCTGCTGCTCTGCTACATGTGCTGCAGGCAGCCCGGATGGAGTCAGAGCTGCTCTGCTGGACAAACTGTGACGATTTCTAAATGATCCCAAACGTCTTTTACCACATTACACAATTATAAGACCATTTAAGCCACTGTCACACAGCACGAAAGTTTAAATTTTTCTCTTTTAGCAGTTGGAGAATGCAGTTGGTCACCATCCATTTTATAATAGAGGCAGATCCACATATTGTTATTTTATATTACATGCTTGTCTTTAACTTACAGTGCAACACAGTTCAGTGGCTGTGGGTTGCACAAAAGGAGTCAGAAATTCCACGTAGATCAACATAAAGATGTCAAACTGTTTGTCATATTTTTTTTTTTTAAAACAAGGCCCAATAACACCAGTGAGCGAAAGTCTGTTCTGGTCAAATTAGTTTTGATTTAGTAAAAGCACATGTATTTCCTTTAATCTTAGCAATAATCTGATTGATATTTCTTAATTTCATCTGTCATCTGTCCACTTACAGCTTCAGTTTTGCCCCCATAATGTCACCATTTCAATGATATTTACAAGAAAGTGTCAAAGCAGGAAATTGAATATTGCATCCAGTCTTACATGGTACTATATAAACTGTATAAATCAGGTCAAAGCTGGCACTTGTGCCTTTTTCAGGCTGTGCAGTGTGCAGACTGAGATTTTTTTTGCCCTGAGCATTGCCTAGGAGAAGTGATGTCCTGCAGGCGAGCGATTCCTCGTGGGTTTAACACTTCTCTTCTCCTCCTTGCTGTCCTGTTCCCAGGGGGAGGACATGTGCGTATCGACAATGTGAAGCTGGACTTCAAAGAGAAGGCCCACGCCAAGGTCAACTCTCTGGAGAACACCAGCCACACTCCTGGAGGCGGGAACATAATGGTAAAAGGAAGCCTCTTTTTATACCAAATGTCACTGTCAGTTCACGTTAAAGAGGAAAAAGAGCGCTGACCTAAACCGTCTTCCCCTGCTCACCAGATCGAGAGCCACAAGCTGAATTTCCGGGATTCGGCCAAAGCTCGGGTGGACCACGGTGCGGAAATCATCGTCACCCACTCCCCTGGCATCGAGACGGGAGGCACCTCTCCTCGCCTGTCTTCCTCCGGCAGCATCAACCTCCTGGAGTCGCCCCAGCTCTCCACGCTGGCCCAGGATGTCACCGCTGCCCTGGCCAAGCAGGGCTTATGAGCCAGCTGCCTCTGCTTAAGAAAAATACAAATCCACACCATCACCCCTCCTTTTCCCATCGTTCCCATCACAAGCTTCCAGTGTTTAACCTAACCCCTACAGTTGTAGCTGGTTGACCGTCTCATCCAATCAACGATCCCTCCGGCCCTTCCAAGCGGGATTTAAAAAAACTGAATTCTTCATAAATCTTCATCGACACTCCCCGTCTGTCGGTCTGCTTTTTATCCTCTCATTCACTCAAACGTGGACTTTTCTGTTTTAGATAAGCTGAATGCCAAGGTTCAAGTGGTTCAAGAAGGTGGTTTTACGATTGTACAGGATTTTTCTTTGGTCCTTTTTCTGTTCATCTTTACTTCTTTTTCTTTGGTGCGTTGAAAAACACCAACACATTCCCACTCGCACGGGGCTAAAAATTTCAAGTTGGACCGTGACGTCCATTCAGAATTTATACGGTACTGAATGCAAGATATAGCTACTAGACAGTAGGTGGTAGTCTTAAAGATAAGCAAGAGACTTAACTGACCTGCAAAAGAATGGCTGATGAGCATGTCTGCAAAAAAACAACATAAAAAAGAAAAGTGTGTGACATGAACTTTTCTTTGTTGCGTTTGTTGGATTTCCTGAATTGTGCTGAATTGTTGGACAAACTTGTGTTCTCTTGTTTTCTTTTTATATATAAATATATAAAAAATATATGTCACTGTAGTTGGAAGTATTTACAGTTTTGTACGTTCCCTGTGGCTGCTCTGGCTTATTAGCATTTAAATGTGGATAACCATTGCAGCTCTGTCGAGTCGGGCGCTAAAAGGCTAGCTTTCCAATAGATTTTTGTGTTTTAGTTTCTTCTCTCGTCAGCCGTCGGGCTGCGCCGCCCCTTCCACCCTCTCTTCTTTTTATTTTCTGGTTTTACATTAGCGCTGTGGTTTTTATTAGGCTACAACAATGCTGTTATGCTGGCATGGCAAATAAATGATAAATAAATTAGATCTATTTGGAGCGATCTTCGACTTTTCTGTGTGGGTGTAAAATGGCCCGGGTGCATTCTACCACACGGGCCCCTGTGACCTTGCTCCTTTTGCAAAGACTGGGTTGTGTAGTGTATTTGAGTGGGTAAAAGCCCCGAATTTTGTTTTAAAAAGTGTTAAGTGTGAAGCTTTATATGAAAACATTCCATTTGAAAGAAGTTTTTGAACGTTTGCAGAGATAAAGAAGGTAAAGAATAGGAATAATACCCCACAAACCTGCAGCTTTTAGAAGTTTTTTTTTAAAAAGAATAAAAAAATGTTCTAGCATATTCTCTGCTCACCATTATGAGACCCCCCCCCCACCTCCCCTCCTGATGTCACCTACCCTTCCAGTGTTTTTCTGTGCTTCCTATATCCCTCCCCCTCTTTGCCTGTGTATGTGTATTTAAAAAAAAAAGATTTAAAAAAATTGTAGATGTGTGCACACTTTCCGGTGTTTGAGACGTACTGATGACAAAATGCTCCTACAGGATGATGGCAACAACAAAAATAAAGAAATAAAAGAAATAAAAAAACTGGTTCATTCTAGTCTTGTGGATCAATTCTTTGAAAATACTCGTCTTTTTGTGAAAAACACGTCAACCTGCATGTGTGGCGTGCCTGTTTGGTTATCATCAGCACGTGTTTTGAAGGCTAAACAAAAATGTCATTATTATTCATTAAACAGGAGGCATTGCTGGCTTTACTGTAGTCATTTGAAGTTTGTATATTTGACAGACAAACGCTTTAAAACCTGTTATAATTTTCTATAGTTCTGCATAAAGTTGGTAATGGCGGGTAAAACATAAGGCATGGGGGCCAGAATCGACCCAACAAACATCGGCCCTGTGGACAGCTTTGGGAAATGTGAAGGAGAGGATAAACTTTGGAATTTTGACTATATTTTCACAGATTTTGTAGCTTTTCTTTCTGTTTAAACACCTCCACAGTTGTTCATACTGTGCCAAAGAACAACAAAGTAATTAAGTGATAGATAAACAATTAAATAACAGCAACCTTTCCCTTTTTTCATTACTACACACATTTTTTTTTTAACTTAATGAGTTTGTTAGTTTGGCAAAACAGTGATTTAAAAACAGACATTTTTCGTGAATTAACAAAAACATTCAGTTTTATTATTACATGGATTTTTTCTGTAATTTTAAACATTAATATGTTTTAGTTTATGCTCAACGAAGCGCGATGACATATTTCTTTAGCTTACTAGAGAAGCATTTCTTTTCTGGGCTCTAATGAAAGTTATAGTGGGATAAATGCAATTTTTGCAGACTTGCTTCTGTACACCACTGCAGCTTTTAATTCAAGAGGGTTAACAAAAATGTATGTATGAGTTAAGAATTACAGTCATTTTTGTACACTATCCCATTTGCAGAAGCTCTAAATCAATTAGACAATTGACTGACAGGCAGTTTGATGGCCAGATTAGGCCTGTTCCCTTCTTCCATGACAAATGAAGCAGATAAAATATCTGAAGTTGATTCCAGTCCAATTTCATAGCTTCTTACTTAAAGCGTGGAAGTACTGACCTTACTTTGAGTTTGATTCCATAAAAAGTGACAAAAACATTAGTGTCCGCTGTTCACTGCGTGGGAAGAAAACTTCTTTTTACAGCGAAAAAAACCCTTAACTTCTGAGCAAGCACTGAGTGCACTACGACATAATGGGAAATTCACAGAGACACTCGCGGATTCTTCCACTGACCGCCGCGGCACACCTGCACCAGGGCAAACCTCCGCCTGCTATACAGGTGAAAGTAGAGCAACAGGATCGCTGAGTCTTTAATTTAATTTTATTTTTCTGCTGTGTTTCACTTGCATTTATTTGAAAGACTGAGTGTAAACACAAAAAATATTTTATTTTATGTGCTGGAATGTGCAGAAAATAGGTTTAAATGTTAAACAAATTTCTTCCAGTCAGAGAATGTTGCATATAATTTAATTTTTGCTTGATGCATAAAGTTAAAAGATTAAAACTAGTAAAACGAGTTTTAAAGAGACTTTTCCATTTGATTACATTTTGTATGTATGTATGCAGAGAAAGTAGAATTGAGCTGAAAGATCTTTTGCTTTATCACCTGTTCAGGTTGTAAATCATGTTTTTAAAAAGTAATTAAGTAACTAAGTAATTAATTACTTTTGAAAATAATTAATCATTAAAGTAACACGATTATTTTTGGGGGGAAGTAATCAGTAAGTAACTTGACCAACACTGGTTATGGGTATGTATGACTGCCAGTGGAACTACTGTAGATCACTGGTGTTTACTGGTGATGTCTCTGCTGACAGAAGGAGCAGGATGAATTATGAAGTGTGTGGGGCTATCCTCTGCTCAGATTAGCCGAATGCTGCACAACTGATTGACCCAAAGCATCCTGTTTGAGTAACCCAAGAGTTTCTGCAAAGATAGAGATTTTTTTAGTGGCCAAGTCAGTCACCTGAGGACTTAATATAAAAATGGCTGTGATTCCTGAACAGTTAAAAATATATATATATTTGTTAAACCCCTTGAACAAAACCAGGACCAAATCAGTGTCTTTCTCCTGCAAATTATAAACTTCAATACCTAGATGGTGACTAAACTCCAGTTTTCAGAGTAGCATGACCCAGACAGCCCTTCTTGCTGTTGCTAAGCGAGAAGAGGTGCTTATCTTGAATAACTGCTATTAAATAGCGCAATTTATTTAAACGTGGATGGCTGTTCCTGACCACCAACCTAACAGGATTGGCTGGTGGTCACCTTGGCCAATTAGATAAATGCTTCTGAGGAATGTGCAGGGAGGGTCATCCCATAGTAAGAGGTCTCACTTACGCTACTCTGAGAACTGAGGTTACGCAAGTAACCTAAAGTTTTTCTTCCCTACATGGTTATTGTTCCTTTAATTGATCCTTTTCTGTCTTTTGTAAAGTTTGTAAACCCTGCTGGGTTTTAATGTTTATGGTTTTAGTGTTTGCAGCGTGAGGCACTGTTCAGATGCTGTGACTGTCCATCTGCTGAGAACAGTTCTGGTCGTTCTTTTTCTTCTTTTACAAGGAAACACCGCATTCAAACAGCACTGCCATGTTAAAACACGGTGCATTGTTCTGGATTTCGTCAACATGTTAGATCCCTGTTCCATGGCCTTATGAGGATATTATTGCGCGGCATGGCCTCTTTAAACAGTGCGAATGTTTCGGGAAGTGACACCTGATTTGATTTTGCTGTGTTTTTATGACTCACAGCTTGGGCTATTATTAAACAACCTGTTGATATTTAAAGGGGTGGATGCACCACGCGGATGCAGCGGTTTCAGTCGCTCCATGTGTTGATTGCGGGGAATCAGAGGAGGAGGAAAAGGCAGAGGGGGAGAACATCTGGCCCAGCTGCACACTGCGTCTTTAAAGCCCCGCTGCTGCTGCTGCTGATGATAAATTAGCTCTCCGATCAGCTGTCGCTGTCCAGGGAGGGAGGTGCTGATTTCGGAGCGCTCCTTCTTCCTCTCTCCTCCTCCTCCTCCTCCTCCTCCTCTCTCTCTCTATCTCTCCTTTGCCGCCGACCGACCGATCGACACTTGCAGCCATTTTACGCAGGACTAACCCAATCATGTCGTGAAGAGGGAGGGAAAAGCTCGCTGGTCACCTGGGCAGAGCCAGCAGCCGCGCGTCCCGGTGATCGCACACAGGCAGGCGGCCACGCAGGGTCCGGCCAAAATGGTGAAGAGGAAAAGCCTGGATGAAAACGAACCGGAGTGCGGGAAGGGAATACCGTTCCCGATCCAGACCTTCCTGTGGAGGCAGACCAGGTTGGTGACATTGATAACAGGTGTTTGCCGTTGGTGAAAACGAGGCAGGGCTGACGGGGGTTTGTCACCGCGTCACACGTCAACATTATTTGATGAAGTGATTGAGAAACCCCGCCAGTGAGTGTCTGCTCACTGATTTGTGTTAAATGGAGGAAGATGGGGCTGTGGGTACAGATTGTATGATGTCACACCTGTAAAAAAAAGTGGGCCACATAGACAAAATGGGGTGATTTACTAGCCTATAACCTACATTTGTCCTTTTTTTAATCTCTCACAAGCACTCTGTTGATGTCTTTCAGTGCTTTTCTGCGGCCAAAGTTGGGAAAACAGTATGAGGCATCCTGTGTGGTAAGTCATTTCATAATACCATGTGCACGATGAGGGGAAATAATCGCTTCCCTTCCCAGTAATCTGTTTTTACCTTAATGCACCTGCAAATCAAGTGAGCTCTTGATTTTGCATTTAGCAAATTAGTTTTGCCCCCGTGCTTCCTCCCATTACCCTCGAGCTAGACTCATATCCATAATGACGCTTCTCCAGATCCCTTTGGATCCAAACAGAGCTTCCACTGTCTCTCCCACAGGCTTTTGCTCGCTCGGGGCCATGTGGGACATTTAGATAGTCAAAGAAAGAGGCTTAAGTTGCCCGCCTGATGTCTCTCTTCTCCTCTTTTTTCTCTCTCCTTTGGCTGCGTCCCCAGTCCTTTGAGCGAGTGCTGGTGGAGAACAAGCTCCACGGGCTGTCGCCGGCCCTGTCAGAGGCCATCCAGAGCATCTCCCGCTGGGAGCTGGTCCAGGCGGCGCTGCCTCACGTACTCCACTGCACCTCCATCCTGCTGTCTAACAGGAACAAGCTTGGTGAGGACGCTTTAGTCCAATCGAGCTGACAGCTTCATCCAGGTCATACCCAATCGCCAAAACACAAATCTGATTCTCCTTTTAGCTTCTTTCAGAGATCATCGCTTAAAAGGACAGAAAGGCAAATGATAGAATTAATATTTATGAGATTAAAATGGCCTGCACACAACAGGAGAGAAAAGCATCAAATCCTTCCATGTGACTTCCATGTGTCAGACATGAAACATGAATGAGCCACTGTTTGCATTATTATTGAGCAGGATTTGACACTTTCTTTAACTAAGCTGTTATACGCTTTCAAGTGAAAATCACTGTTGCCACACAGTAAGAGGGTCCTTCATTCAATCCAGGTCAGATCCCTCCTGTTGTGCGGCTTGTTGTCCTTGAGGGTTTCTCCTTTGGGAGCTCAGGTTTCATGCAAGAACATGCTAGATTGGTTCTCCTGTCACTCCACCTTTGACCAAAGCACTGGCTAAGTCCCTGTCAATGCTCTCGCTGCAGTATTTTGGATCAACTGAAGGCTTTTCAGAGAGTTTTTAGGACAGCTTGATAATAAGGAATTACTGTATTCCAGTCTAGAAGTAATGAAATGCATGAACTAGTTTTTTAGCATCACTCTGAGAAAGGGCATTTCTAATTGTAGAGAAATTGCACAAATAGAAGAAAGCAGTCCAACATATTTGTTTAATATGTGAAGTTAAGGACGTATCCTGGTCAAAAAGGACTCAAAGATTCCTCGCTGTGTTATTGGAGGCCTAAGTAGTGCCATCTGGAGTAAGCATCTGGTTAGATATCATATTTCTTAGATTATTAGGGTTGAGGACAATAACCTCAGTTTAAATTTAGAAGCAGGAAATTACAGGTCACCATCAAATATGACCAGTTTGTAGGCATGCAAGATTTTTTGGTAGTGGAAGCTTTCTGGTTTCTCTCTGGAGTCCACTTGCAGGTGACTTTTGGCAGGCCAGCCATGTTTAAGCAGATAAAAAAGTGTCTGTGTGTTTAGTATTTGTCTTTCGGTTACATCACAGGTCACCAGGACAAGTTGGGTGTGGCGGAGACCAAGCTGCTCCACACGCTGCACTGGATGCTGCTGGAGGCCCCACAGGAGTGCAACCATGAGCCCAGCCTGAGCCACGGCTGGTCCAGGGGCAGCAGCAGTAGCGCCTTCCTCCAGCCTGTGGGGAACCAGGGTTCCTCCCCGGGAGCTCCTAGCTCCTGCTCCAGCTCGGGCCTGGGCGGGTTAGGACAACAGCACAGCGGCTCCCTGCTGGAGGAGGATGAGCATACTCGCACCAAACTATTCCAAAAGAGCATGGCAACAGTAGAGCTGTTTGTGTTCCTGTTTGCACCGCTTGTTCATCGGATAAAGGTCTGTAACTGCGGATGCAAATGTGTACGGAATTGAAATTGATTTTTGTAACAGAGAGCCAGGATGGCACAGGCATTGTGTTAATCTGTGGCGTTAGACTATTTATAATTTTGAGAATTTTGTGATTAATTTCAGCAACCCCTGTGTTGCTTAATTTAGTACTTGCAGTCAGCATCACCCTGTGCCTATTGATCTGTGTGTGCACACAGGTGAAAGGGTCAGCTTATATTACTCCTGGGAGTGCACTGTTTCCCAGCTGTGCAGGGAATTACTGTCTTGTCTTGTTAGCATGTTGTAACGGAGGTTTAAGAATCTTAACAACACAAAACATTTAACCAAGACAGAATAATTGTTTCTGGTGTTTACAGGCTGTTTTGAGGAAAGAAATGTGTAAATATGTTGCCTTTTTCCAGGAGTCAGACTTGACCTTCAGACTGGCTAGTGGTCTGGTAATATGGCAGCCAATGTGGGAGCACCGCCTGCCTGACATCCCTGCTTTTACTGCCCTCATCAAACCTGTCAGAAACATTGTTACAGGTGAAGAAATTCCCACTTTTTAAAGAAATTCCTACTATCTTTGAGAAATCGCCGCTATCTTTAAGGGCTATATATATAATATATAGAGTATATAAAGTGGTTCTTAATCGTATTCCTAATATATAACCCATGCATCTGTGTCAGATATTCCTCCTTAACATCTTTCATGTTTAAGATGTTCAGCTGAACTAATTTTAACCTAAATCTGGGATACTTTTAGTTTACCGTGTCCCAATTATAGTTAGTTAACCATAAATAAGCTTATAATTTCAACCTTTTATCTACTGCCCTAAGCTAATACTCTATTTAACAGCAATTTAATATATAGAATTATGTTTGCTGGTGTTATATTTTTGTAGTTGGCTAATTTAAACAATTTTTTTCTAATTAAAGTTTTTTATTATTTTAAACAATTAAGAAAACCATAACATAATAACCCAAAACAACAAAAAACACACTCAGTGAAGAAAACAAATAAATACATAAATAAATTAAATAAATAAATAAACTGTTGCACACACAGTTAATTCTTAATTGAAGAAAGAAAGAAAGAAAAAGAATTAATTTAAACTATTTAAATGTTTGTTTTTTGCTATTTAAAACTGTTAATACACAAAGTTAGCTAACAGTTTTCTTCCGGCAACATAGCAGCTAAATCACTGGTGTTCATTTCATAGCTTTAGCTAGCTGCTGTAATACAGCTTTTTATCTGTTACATTAGGCTAACAGTGTTATTTGCACAGTCACCTAACAATTTCATCTCTTTAGTTATATATACTTTTATATTTCAACTGTTAATCTAAACAGTTAGCTAACAGCTTTGGCAATTTGGTCATTCGTACCTTTTTGCTATTTCAACTGCTAATACACCAAGTTAGCTAACAGTTTTGACTAGTTATCCAGCATTTCAATCACAATAAGATGGAGTCAATCTGCTGTCAGTTTGTGATTGACGGGGTTAAGCTTGGTAGTTACATGCATTTTGTTTGTGATTAACTGTGATAAATCTGTAAAAATTGCAAATCCTTTGCAATCTACATACAAAGAAATTCACACTAACAAATTCCATGAGGAACCTCACAGATTTACTGCTCTACTATCAAAGTAATGTAACAATGCCGCCCCAAAAAATCTTTACAAAAAACAAATAGAGTGTCACAGACGAGTTACGGTTATTGGCGCAGACTGACTTAGATTGATTATATTGTGTTTGCAATCCTTCTGCATTTATAAATTAGGCGGCAATAATTGCAATCGAACAGCAAAAACCTTCAATGCAATCACCAGCCAACCAGACCCTCCTATTTTTGGTGTGAAAGAACCACAATCCATAACGTTAGCTAACATATTTAGTCATAGGACACTCAGTTCTATAAATAGTGAAACGAATCATTCCAGGTGTCTGCTGCCTACTGCAGAAGAACCCTCTGGGGTACTTGTACCCCTGGTTGGGAATTAGTGTGTTAAGAGATAATCTATTTTTATTTGCTCAGAATTAACACATGTATACTGTTATGCCTGTCTAAACAGCAAAGAGGAACTCCCCAGTCAACAACCAGTGCAGCCCCTGTGGATCAGGCAACCCGGGTCCCACGGTGAGCTAACGTTTTCAGCCCATATCTTGTCAGATTCTGCTTCCCATGTTGATTGAATGTGCTCGGGCAAGAGTCTGAGGCTTCTTCCCCTCCCCTTTTCCAATGTTCCCCCTGGGGCTGGCTGTTAATATTCATTAGCACGGTGAGCCGGGGTCATGACAGAAACCACACTCCAACCTCAGAGCCTTTAATTATCAGGAACTGTCTGCCTGTCTGTCTTCCTGATATCCATCTCTATCTCTCTTCCTACCCACAGGGCTTCCAGGTGGTTTGCGAAGCCACCCAATCAGATTCCTCCTCCCCGTCAGTCGGGGAGCAGAGTTGTCGTCGTGGTAACTCAGTGGAGAAAGGTGGCCCTTCCCAACAGCAACCCCCAGCGGTCAAAGGCCCTTCCAAGAAAAAGTGAGCATGTGTTATTCAGTTTCCCCTCAAGAAGCAGTGAAACGTGTTGAAGCATCAATTTTAACTTACCAAACAAATGGATAATTGTATTAATAGAGACCCACAGAGGAAATCACACAAGCATTATTTTTGATTTATAAACGATCAATATTGGAGGCGCTGCTTTCATAAAACCTCTCGGAAATGACTAATTTTTCCACGCTTTAGCCAGTTGAGGGTTGAAGCAGTGCAGACATGACCTGCACTGACACGGAGCTGGTGCCATCGTCTTGTTGATGGCTAAACACCGAGCCCCGCAGCAGCGTCTGTCAAACCCACTGCACCACACGCCTCGCTCTGCTAGCTTGCGATGAGCTAGGGTACATGAATAGATCCACTTCCCCCCTGTGTAATATGTTGCTTCAAGCAGTACTGTCTCGTCCCTCACGCACACAACCACAGCTCTTTTCCTGTTGTGCATCAGCAAACCCATGTGACATTTTGCCCACATATCCAGGGTAATTACGCTGAAGTAATGTGCTACATGTCTAATGCTGGCATAGTCCCTGGCCTGGCTTGATTTGGTGTGCCCACTTCCAGGCCAAGGCTCAGTCTCTCTCAAGCTCTCTTTGGCAAAGGCAGGGCAAAAAATAAAAAATAAAAAGTTTACAATTACACCAAATCTGACCAGCAAAGAAGTTCCTCACTGGCAGGTTTATTTCCATCCTAAGCCCTCCACTGCTCATCTTAGCTCATTCTGACAACCAAGCATGTCACTCCGACGCTTTTTCGCAATCCTTCTGACAGCCGGCAGCTGACTGAAAATCAAAACAAGCCCGGAAACCAACCCCCTCGCCTCCTAAAAACACCCCCGAGCCAATTATATCCTCACACATCCTTGCACCACAGGGTTTGAGCAGTGGTTACATGGTAATGCAGGAGATGGAGGATCTATCCCTCCTCTTTCCCTGCTTAACAAAGACAAATTAATTGCTTTCTTCATGCGTGCAGTGGGATTTTCAGGCTGACTGCGGGATTGAGGAGGACAGTGAGCTGAATGTAAATCAGACATGCAGCAAGGGAGAGTTTTGACGCTCTCCTGATCAAAAATACCCCCCGCCTCCCCCACCTACCCCACCAGACTCCAGGTCTCTGAGGGACGGTTTACATTTACATCTGCCAGTCACCAGGCTGTTCGTGCACCTCTGCGCTGCACCGCACTGATAAAATAATTTCCGGCACCGGGTGCTGCGAGTAATGCAGCTTACTCAACCACCGCAATCCGCGCAGCACTGCTGATGCTGAGGCAGTTTCCATGGCAACCGCTGGCTGCTGCATCCTCTCCTACCGCATGGAGTCGGAGGACCGGGGTGGCTGTCGTCAAGCGGTCTCTGTGGCAACCTGACACAATAGCAGTAGGGAGAGTGAGTGTGTATGTGTGAGTGTGTCGGCTAGACGGTGAAACATGATACAGCCTGCCTTCGCCGCCCGCTCTCAAAGTGATTCATGTACATATCGACCAGCACTTCCTGCTCCATTTATTACAGCGGCTGGGATTAAATGGCCCGCTACGTCTGCCTCTCCTACAGTATCAATATGTTTCTTCACAGTTTGTGGTAACTCCTTTGCAGCTCGCCAACTGCTGACCTTCATTCCTGCTTATTTATAGTGGACTCACGTAGGCTGGAGCTCCCTCCCTCCCTCCCTCCCTCTCTGCTCCTCTTCCAATGATGCTGAAGGGGGGCTCTGTCCTTGTTTATCATCCTCCTTTGATGCATTGTTAATGAAGCAATGTGGCAGGAGTTGATCACAGTCTAATATAACACAAAAGGTTGTGATGTAGTGTAATTATATATGTAGTTACGGCTTTTGGCATTGCTATCATGATATTCAGTTTAGCTACTTAGGGATAGTTTACTGTAAAGTGCCTTTTAATTCAGTTCAGTTTTATTCATATAGAGCAGGGGTCCCCAATCCCAGTCCACAAGGGCCAGTGTCCCTGCAGGTTTTACATCTCACCCTGGGTCAACACACCTGAATCACATGATTAGTTCATTACCAGGCCTCTGGAGAACTTTAAGACATGTTGAGGAGGTCATTTAGCCATTTAAATCAGCTGTGATGGATCAGGGACACATCTAAAACCTGCAGGGACACCGGCCCTCGTGGACTGGGATTGGGGACCCCTGATATAGAGCAACAGTTGCCTCAATGCGCTTTTTATTGTAAGGTAAAAGCAGAGAAAACCCCAACAGTCATATGACCCTATGAGCAAGCACTTTGGCGACAGTAGGAAGGAAAAACTCCCTTTTAACAGGAAGAAACCTCCAGCAGAACCAGGCTCAGGAGGGCGCGGCCATCTTCCGGTTGGGGGTGACGCGACATGCTGTGGAAGAGAGCCAGAGATGAATAATAACTAATACTTAAATGCTGAGATGTGTATGAGCACATATGTGAAAAGGTGACTTTAACTGCATGTGTCTGTTCATTCTACAGTCCGTGTTCTATTCCATATCTGCTACTTTTATCCACTTGTGTTGAGATTTCTCACCTGATGTCTTGCACACATTGCCTAGGAGTTGTCCCCCATATTGGATGTGATACAACCAAAGTCAGTGGTGGTTGTTCTTGGAGGGGTTTTTGCTCCTGCTGGGTGAAACTGCTGCAAAGAAGCTCCTGCACCATAATCCTCCTAGTGATTGCTTTGGTCGCTAGTAATGCGCCATGATTTCCTATAGTTTTTCTTATGTTGTCATCAGCCTGCTAGGCAGCTGGGCAGAGTGGACACCCAAGTTTGTGAATGCAGTGACTCGAGAAGGAGGCAATGTAGAATCTTGAAATTGATACCTTCAGGCACTAAAAATCAAGCTTAAATTTCAGCTACTTTCAGTGACCTTTATGTTTTTCTGAGAACAAGAAGATCCCGTTGAGATTAAAAACCTCTTTTTCAAGGGAGACCTGGCCAAGATAGGCAGCAGCAAGTGTCCCACAGTTACAGAAATTACTCAATTAAACACAGGCAGCAACAACACACATGCAAAAATAAATGAAAAAATTAAATTAAATTCAAATAAAAATAAAAAAATCAGTTGAAATGACAATCAATCTAATTGAAACAGTTGCATGTTATGGACTTGGCCTTAAGGATTCGTAGTTTAGATTTAAAAGCACTTAATAAAATGAATTCAGTCATTTTCCATTCGTTCTGCAGTTTGTTCCAAGCCGAGGATGCTAAGTGGACAAAAGCTCTTTTACCAAATTCAGTTCAGGCAAATGGAACAGAAAGCAACAAGTAACCATGCAGACGAAGAGAATACTGACCAGCATGTTTCATTGTAAGCAGGGAACGTATATAAGAAGGTAGCAACCCAAGTATTGCTTTATATATAAAACTATATAGATAAAAGTTCCTCCGACTTGCCAAAGCAGGCCATCCTACCTGAGAGTATAACTTACAGGGTGAGTCTGAAATTTGCGGTTAGTGATGAACCTCAGAGAAGCATGATACACAGTATCAACCATTCAAAGACATTGAGCAGAAGTATTCATACAGTGGGGCAAAAAAGTATTTAGTCAGCCACCGATTGTGCAAGTTCCCCCACTTAAAATGATGACAGAGGTCAGTAATTTGCACCAGAGGTACACTTCAACTGTGAGAGACAGAATGTGAAAAAAAAATCCATGAATCCACATGGTAGGATTTGTAAAGAATTTATTCGTAAATCAGGGTGGAAAATAAGTATTTGGTCACCTTAAACAAGGAAAATCTCTGGCTCTCACAGACCTGTAACGTCTTCTGTAAGAAGCTTTTCTGTCCCCCACTCGTTACCTGTATGAATGGCACCTGTTTGAACTCATCATCTGTATAAAAGACACCTGTCCACAGCCTCAAACAGTCAGACTCCAAACGCCGCCATGGCCAAGACCAAAGAGCTTTCGAAGGACACCAGGAAAAGTATTGTAGACCTGCACCAGACTGGGAAGAGTGAATCTGCAATAGGCAAGCAGCTTGGTGTGAAAAAATCAACTGTGGGAGCAATCATCAGAAAATGGAAGACATACAAGACCACTGATAATCTCCCTCGATCTGGGGCTCCACGCAAGATCTCATCCCGTGGGGTCAAAATGATCATGAGAACGGTGAGCAAAGATCCCAGAACCACACGGGGGGACCTGGTGAACGACCTGCAGAGAGCTGGGACCAAAGTAACAAAGGTCACCATCAGTAACACACTACAACGGCAGGGAATCAAATCCCGCAGTGCCAGACGTGTTCCGCTGCTGAAGCCAGTGCATGTCCAGGCCCGTCTGAAGTTTGCCAGAGAGCACATGGATGATACAGCAGAGGATTGGGAGAATGTCATGTGGTCAGATGAAACCAAAGTAGAACTTTTTGGTATAAACTCAACTCGTCGTGTTTGGAGGAAGAAGAATACTGAGTTGCATCCCAAGAACACCATACCTACTGTGAAGCATGGGGGTGGAAACATCATGCTATGGGGCTGTTTTTCTGCCAAGGGGACAGGACGACTGATCCGTGTTAAGGACAGAATGAATGGGGCCATGTATCGTGAGATTTTGAGCCAAAACCTCCTTCCATCAGTGAGAACTTTGAAGATGAAATGAGGCTGGGTCTTCCAACATGACAATGATCCAAAACACACCGCCCGGGCAACAAAGGAGTGGCTCCGTAAGAAGCATTTGAAAGTCCTGGAGTGGCCTAGCCAGTCTCCAGACCTCAACCCCATAGAAAATCTGTGGCGGGAGTTGAAAGTCCGTGTTGCTCGGCGACAGCCCCAAAACATCACTGCTCTCGAGAAGATCTGCATGGAGGAATGGGCCAAAATACCAGCTACTGTGTGTGCAAACCTGGGGCCTGTTCTTCGTACTGCGCTAAGTAAGTTAGCTGGATTAGATTGTTGACGATTTCGCGTGATCCCGGATCGTTCGGTTCCCCGAAGCTCATCCGGGACTTGCTGCCATAGCAACAGAGCCGTAAGCGTAAACCTGCTCGGGAGCAGGTTTACTTTATGTAAACAGGATTAGATCGCGGCCACGCAGGTATGTCCGCTTCATTTATACGAAAGCAACAGCGATATTCCACCACTGTTTCACCATAAATAAATAACATCAATGTAACTAAAGATAATGCAGCACTTGATCCTTTTATTGATGTCACACAGATACATACAGGTCATTTCCTAAAAAAGGGAAATGTACTATTAACATTCTATTACATGTATGTGATTATTACAGATGTAATTCATATTTCAGAGTAGTAATTGTAAATTACTTCGTGTAATCAAGATGAGAGACCACGGCTATAAAAGCGAAGGTGGATTTGGGAAGCCTGTCGCAGCCATGTCCTGTCCGTATACGCGAGCCACCCATTGCGGAAGGTGCAAGATTGATAAGGAGAGTCCTCAGAATTCAGCGTATATTGCGGGATAGACAGGATCCTTTAGCTCAGCGCGACAGTGTGCTCATTGAGAGATATCGATATTCCCATGAGGGTATTATTTACTTAACCAACTTGTTGACGAGGGGGTGCAGGACCACCACCTGTCTTTTTTTCCTCTGCCCTTTTCTTGGTTGCTGTTATGAACAAACTAACAGAGTATTACAGGCCAGTATTACCTTGCCAAGAGACGAAAAGCAATCTAAGTGATAAATATTACCATTCTGTAGAATACTCCTGTATTCCACTTTTACTTGTTCCCATGTTCTTGTGGGTCCTGTTGTGGCTCTAATGTGAAAGGGGATATAATATAACATATTATAATATAATATAATGCCATATGATATTGGACAATATAGTGTCATATGATAGATCTACCCTACCGCCTACTGGTGTTGGCCAGAGGGGCCGATGGCGCGATATGGCAGCCTGGCTACAACCGTAGCTGCCTCCACCAGTGTGTGAATGTGGGAGTGAATGAATAGTGGTATCGTACAGCGCTTTGGGTGCCTTGGAAAGCGCTATATAAACCCAATCCATTATTATTAGTATTATTATTAAATTACCTACGAGTTTGATTTGTCAGCAACTTTCTGCCAGCCCTCTCTCCTTGCTTCTGCAGCCTTTGCAGTGTTCTCTTGCGTTTTAATTAAACTCTGAAACTCCTGAAATCCCTCACTCATGAGTTCTTGCTCTGCTGCCGGAAAATACCGAGCACGCCCCTTCGACATTTTCGCCGACCAATCAGCGGGTTGCCGATCAATGTTTCTACTATCGATGCGTAGCCCCTTTTACGACACCCAGTGATGTCACATTACTGCGTCCAGCTGTACTAATCGTCAACAGCAGGCGTGTTCGGGGAACCGGATTAGCGAGCTCACGGTTAGCGCGATGGTTTGGTCTTGGATGTGTCATTTGATCTTGGATGTAGTAAGCGACGTACGAAGAACAGGCCCCTGGTAAAGACCTATAGTAAACGTTTGACCTCTGTTATTGCCAACAAAGGTTATGTTACAAAGTATTGAGTTGTATTTTTGTTATTGACCAAATACTTATTTTCCACCCTGATTTACGAATAAATTCTTTACAAATCCTACCATGTGGATTCATGGATTTTTTTTTCACATTCTGTCTCTCACAGTTGAAGTGTACCTCTGGTGCAAATTACTGACCTCTGTCATCATTTTAGGTGGAGGAACTTGCACAATCGGTGGCTGACTAAATACTTTTTTGCCCCACTGTATATACAATATCTCCATAATCCAGCACAGGCAAAAATGTCGCAGCAACAAGCCGCTTCTTTGTACTAAAAGAGAAACACAACTTATTTTGAAAATAAAATCTCAGTTTTAACTTCAGATTTTTCACATGATTCTCTACATGTGGTTTGAAGGTGAGCAAGTCATCAATTAAGATTCCCAGATATTTATGGGTGTGAACCAAGAGTGGTTACTAATGGGATTGTTTGGGCCCATTTTCTTGATTTAGAAAACAACATGAGCTTTGTTTTGTCTGCGTTGAGAACAAGTTTAAGCTGAAGTAATGTGATGTGAATGTGATAATTCAAGAAGGAAATCACATTTTTGTCAAATTAATGCCATAGGTGCATCTACTAAAAATCTCAATGACTTCAAATTCCAGTGACCTTGACCTCACGTTCAGAGGTCAGTTTTTCTCATCGACTACTAGCTGAGGTGTAGTCCACCGGAAATAGAGAAGGTTCGCCTTCAGAGTAAAGCTTGATTTAGGCTTTTATGGGAAAATCTACATCACACAGTAACTGGAAACTCTGTTTGTTTCAACACTGTAACCTTCCAGCCATTCAAGTCATTATGGTATGTGTCAACCCAGCGTACATTTCTCAGGCGGTGCAGGTCAGCTTATGTAAAAGGTTGCAACATACGGTTAAAATTGGGTTCTGGTTATGGCGTAGGTTATGCTGTAGATCTGATGCAGAAGCATCATTTATGTGAAAATGTTGTGCCTCAGGACTGCAGCTAGCAACAGTCTACTGTGTCCAGTTTGTGTCCCACTGTTTACAGTTTCACTGCAGCTTTGAGAGCAGCTGCACAGTGTTTAGAGACCAGTTCATCATGAAAGTGATGAACTGGTCTTCAACTACAACCTCAGCAGTCTGCTACTGGTTGGTTTGTCAGCCAGTACAACTGGAACTTTATCATGCATTTCTCCAACATGCTGGTTCAGTTGTCCATGAAACAACATATCGATTGAGCTGAAAGTCCTGACAGATCATCTGATTTTATCCTTTTATGACTCCACTGACACCCTTCAAAGTATCGAATCAGCAAATCTCATGTAGGCTGCACAATTTAAGCTGCTACAGACTGCTTACTTTTTGCTGCTGCCTCTGCAAGCTGCTTTGCAACCCAACCCCACGCCTTGCTCCTCCTTTACATGCTTTTTCATCTTCTTCTTTTTTTCTTTTTTTTTACCTCTATCAATGTCATATACCATATATTGTCACCAATGTTCCCTCTAAACCAGGGCTCTAGACTAACTTTTTGCCATGGGCGTACCGGTACGCCTAACTTTAAAAAGTTAGGCGTACCGGCACAAAAGTTAGGTGTACACAAATTTTATAATAATTTATATAATATAATGTGTTTTTCTGGATACACTGTGCTTTTTCAGCATTCAAAGATTGATGACACCGTGTCAGAGCACTGGCATGAATGAATGAATGAATGAATGAATGAATTTCAGAAGGATCAGGCCTTAACTTAACAGAAAAGTTAGCAATAGTTCTTTTCCTATTACAGCTACATCCACGTCTGTCGTGCCTAGGCTGCTCACTAGGGCTGGGTATCATCACTGATTTCTATAATCCATTTGATTCCGGTTTTCAAAGTCCCGATTCAATTCAACTTAGCCTCAGACATTCAGAAATATTATAATTCTGATCATTTATCAGTACTGACTTCATCAGAATTGTGAACATCACAGCAGATGTATGGGCTCAAAATGTGGTCATAAATATTTTGTACTTGTAAAAAAGATTTGTATGTGTAAAAAAGATTTATGTGTGCGTAAAAAAGATTTGTATGTGTAAAAAAGATTTGCATGTACGTAAAAAAGATTTGTGTGTGTGTAAAAAAGATTTGTGTGTGCGTAAAAAAGATTTGTATGTGTAAAAAGAATTTGTGTGTGCGTAAAAAAGATTTGTATGTGTAAAAAAGATTTGTGTGTGCGTAAAAAAGATTTGTATGTGTAAAAAGAATTTGTGTGTGCGTAAAAAAGATTTGTATGTGTAAAAAAGATTTGTGTGTGCGTAAAAAAGATTTGTGTGTGTAAAAAAGATTTGTATGTGTAAAAAGAATTTGTGTGTGCGTAAAAAAGATTTGTATGTGTAAAAAAGATTTGTATGTGTAAAAAAGATTTGTGTGTGGACTTAGAAAAAAAACCCCTGCAAGTTACAAGTACTGATTTTTGACCCTATTTTTCTTCCCTTCATCTGATTGGTGAATGTCATGTCAATCACAAATGTAACAATCCAATCAGAGAACAGATGGGTTTGGCTGTCGGAGGGGCGCTGTTTTGAACTGCAGGTCCTTGAAGGGTGATACCGTTTGAAGCTGGAGGATCGCTATATAAATATCCGATAGCAGCTAGGTCCCCTAACTTTCAGTAGCTGTTGAAAGGATAAAGTTGTGGTATATCAGTGGTTAGAAATAACATTATTACTTTAGGATTAGTTTAACACAAAGTCAGGGCTGACCCAGGACCATTGCTGTGAGTCACAGTGCGCAGCATAAAAGTCCTTTCACATCAGATGCAGGATACGCTGCTAATGCTAACTGCTAACTAAAAGCAAAGGATCCAGAATTTGTTATGCTGGCTGCTGGGCTCTGTGGGTTTTTGCAGCAGCTCTACCTGTACTAGATGCACCTGCTCCTTGTCTTTTCTATCTCTGACTTTATGTCCTCTACAAGAGTTAGTTTTTTTTGCTAGTTCTTCAAATGTTCAATAAAAACATGTATGCTAATTCATAACGAAGAAAGCTTTGTAATGAAGACTGTCATTTCCAAAACACTGCCCGCCCCCACCCCGCGGTCCGCAGCGCTGTTGAAAAGGCTGTGGAAGTCCCTGTATTAAACACGTAGACCTGTGACACAAAAATCACCAAACTCGGACGACCACAGACTGTTTTCCTTCGTGGTGATGAAGGAAAACGCTGGGTTGGCATGTAAAAGGGCATTTATTCCCTTCAAGGACCTGCAGTTCAAAAAAAGCGCCCCTCGACAGCCAAACCCATCTGTTCTCTGATTGGATTGTTACATTTGTGATTGACATGACATTGACCAATCAGATGAAGGGAAGAAAAATAGGGTCAAAAATCCGTACTTGTAACTTGCAGGGTTTTTTTTTCTAAGTCCACACACAAATCTTTTTTACGCACACACAAATCTTTTTTACACAAACAAATCTTTTTTACGCACACACAAATTCTTTTTACACATACAAATCTTTTTTACGCACACACAAATTCTTTTTACACATACAAATCTTTTTTACGCACACACAAATTCTTTTTACACATACAAATCTTTTTTACGCACACACAAATTCTTTTTACACATACAAATCTTTTTTATGCACACACAAATCTTTTTTACAAGTACAAAATATTTATGACCACATTTTGAGCCCATACCAGATGCCTTTGTGTGAAAGTAACTGAGAATAAAACACAGAAAAACATGAAGGAGATTTTCCTGGTCTGGCTTTTTATAGCAGATAACCTTAAAAATATTCTACAATGTTCTGCATATAAAGTTTACATTTCTTCAGTATTGAATAACAGAAAAAACAGGCTTTCTTGTCCGAGGTCATTTAAGTGAAAAAAAGAAAAAGACAGCAGCCACAGCGCTGTAAACAACGGTAGACTGGTGGGTAATAAGCGAATGAATAATACAGAAAACAGAGATTGGAGACGGGAAACTGTTCTTGAAGTACAGAGATAGAGAGAGAGCTAGCTGTGCATGGAGTGTGATTTTAATAGTCGTGGAAGCAAAACAGCAAAATTCATGACGACATTGGTCAAATGTGAAGCGCAGTTTGCTGCTTCTTTTGCTGCTGGCTCGGTGAATTTTGGTTGGAGAGAGACAAAACCTGCAGCTCAGAATCAGCGCAAAAAGACGTAAACACAGCGCGGACCGGACGCATCAGAACCGCTAAGCTCCGACAGCGTGTCCGTCTACGGGCCGTCGGGTGAGAAAGCCGAGAAAGACAAAGTTGATTCTGATGCGTCGGTCCGTTCTGTGTTTACGTCTTTGTGTGGAATCCGTGTACCTGCTCTCATTTGCTGTTTGGTTGTTGTTGAAATGGTTTTGTGAGCTTTAATCTGAGAATCTGGCGTTTCTGGCAAAACACAGTTATATTTAAAAGTCGATTCAGGATATAATGAATTGATATCGCTTTATTCAAGCTACTCACCTCCCACTTCCACCTGCACTTTCAACTGGACCACGGCCAATCAGAGAGGTCCCACCCCTGACTATCTCTGATTGGTTTAGTCCACGATAGGGGCAAAATGTGTGTCTGTTGTTGACCACAGGGAAGGTTGCAGATTTTTTTTTTTTTCTTTTTGCTACCCGAACAGTTGGTCGCACAGGTGCAACCAAATATTTTTTTTAGTCGCACCACTGAAAAATTTGGTCGCATTTGCGACCAAATTGGTCGCACTCTAGAGCCCTGCTCTAAACTGCGGGCGTGCGCAATTGCGTACTGCTAGCACGGTCTCTGCGCACAGGAAAAAAATCTAACCTGAATTGAAATTAAAATCAATACTTTAACAATTCTGTTTTGCAGTGTTAGTCAGTAAGTGACTGGCTGCTCCAGTATGGGATTAGAACGATGCCACCGTATCCCATAGTCCAGCCAATGATGCGATTCACATTCGTATATACGCAGCTAATCAACGTCGTTGACAGGCTACGACAGTGTCCTTATGTGCCGACACCGGTGTTTTAGCTAGCGAAGCAGCGTGGCTGATGTGGAGTGAAGCCACGTTAATGACAACGTGTACAACCATTGGAGATGTGAGCAGGACTGACGGAAGAATTGACGGGAAAAGTGTTGACTTTATACCAGTTTTTAAATTGTGTTGATAGGCCACGTAAAACCAGAGTTATGATAAAAAAATATATATATATATTTACCAAACATATATGTAATGTTTGGTAAAAATGGCGTTTTATAAGGAGAACGCTCGAAAGCGCTCGAAAGCGCTCTCCGTATGTGAGCAAAAACAAAATCAAAAAATTTCCCAGCCTTTCCTGTTGGTGGAAAAATGTACCATGTTGACCAATCAAAAAATGAAAAGGCAACATGGCATTTAGTTGTTTAGAAAGGGGGAAGTTTTAGGAGTGACGGCGGTGTTTTGAGATGTGAGAGATTTGCGACGTTTAGCGCAAATCTTGTGTCGTTAGTGTGTAGTGTAGTCAATAGTTTTGTTGTGTTGTCAGAACAATGAGGCGACTACTGAATGTTACAGGTGATACAGGAGTGATACATCTCCTGTTGTCAGGCCTGCAGGTATCAGGCTGTTGTTCTTCTTTATCTCATAGTGGACAGAAATAATTTTTTGGAGTGGCACAAACAATTTGTGTGGCATCAAATTTGATGCAGAACAGCTGATTGTTCTGTAAATAGTTTGAAATGTTTATTTAAAAAACCGCCTTGGCTGCATTTTTAAGTAAACAGCTGCAAAAAACTTTGTTGTTTGCATAACTCGATTCGATGCTGGCGTGACCAAAGTACACACATCTAATGTTGCTCATTGTGGTCCAAGTGGCCGCTCAGGGAGTTTGTGTGTCACTCAGACACATGAAAAATTAGAGGGAATGTTGATTGTCACTGGCATATGCTCTCTATGTGGGTCTTGTTGCTACTATCCTCACCTCTGGCTTTTTGGACACAGAGATCCCAAAACAGAGGAATACTGTCAGACATAAACGGCTGCAGATAGAAACAGAACAGCTTGCTACCCAGTTACACCCGGTAACTTTTGTTTAAGGAGCTAAACTTTTTCTTAAAACTAACTGTGGTCTAAAAGCCATCAGCTATTAGGTAAATTAGACCACAGATATAGCAGAAGCTGTTCTTACTTTATAAAAATTGAGCAATCAGGTTACATGTCACCTGTTACATCTCTCTAGCTATGTCAGAGTTGCAGGTTTCACAGAGCAGAGCAGTTACAGCGGATGTAATAAAGGCAACTCTTTCTTAGTCCCACAAAATCTATCTGACAATGTAGCACCCATCCAGTTATGCGGAAGTGTGGATATGTTGTGCCCGAATGTTAAAATGCTCTGAAACAAACGGCGAATACAGGCTTAACTCTTTGATGCACACATATCTTCATTTAGCTTCTAGCTTTCACAATCACAGTTGGTTGTGCCCTCTTGCTTGTTGAACTCCCCGCAAGGGCCCGATTTATTCTGCATACCTTCACGTACTAGGTGAACTCCTTTCATAGATTGATTTAATCTGTGCGTGATTAATTTCTGTACTGTCTTTTAAAATTAAACTTCACCATCTTAAAGGTTGAACCTGTGAAACTTCCTTTATTTCCTCTCTCTTCTTTCAGAACATCAGCTCCTGCCGGCCTGCCAGCATCGTTGGCCCAGCGGGCACGTTACGCCACTTATTTTGATGTGGCTGTGCTGCGCTGTCTGCTGCAGCCGCACTGGACGGAGGAGGGCGTGCACTGGGCCTTGATGTACTACCTGCAGCGCCTCAGGCAGATCCTGGAGGAGAGGCCTGAACGTCCCCCAGAGCCCTTGGTTGCACCTCTGCCACGGCCACGCAGCAGCTCCATGGTGGCTGCGACACCCTCACTGGTCAACACCCACAAGACTCAGGTCACTCATCGAAACAGCTTTAATAGTCGCCTCTAAGCCATCTTTAGGATGTCCGTGTTGCTCCTGCTGGTTCGTGACCTTTGCCTTCTCTTATTTTTCGCAGGATATGAGCTTAAAATGCAATGAAGAGGGGAAATCTCTGAGCACAGAGACCTTTGCAAGGGTTTCCCTGACTAACCTTCGTCGGCAGGCTGTCCCTGACTTGTCTTCCGACCTGGGCATGAACATCTTCAAGAAGGTCAGAGACTGGCCTTTATGTTTTAAGCTAAAACAATAAATACAGATTCATGTGATTGAGAGGACCTGTTGTTCCACTTCAGTTTAAGAACCGCCGCGAGGACCGCGAGAGAAAGGGCTCCATCCCCTTCCATCACACGGGGAAGAAGCGCCAGCGTCGGATGGGGGTTCCCTTCCTGCTGCACGATGACCACCTGGACGTCTCTCCCACCCGCAGCACCTTCTCCTTCGGAAGCTTCTCTGGCCTGGGTGACGACAGGCGGGCCCTGGAACGTGGAGGCTGGCAGGCCACCATCATGGGTAATGAGATTGGATGCCACCAGTTTGAAGTCTTGCTTCCACTCCACCGAGCTTTCATGAGTCAGAGGATTTAGTCTGGATCTGGCTGTCAGCTGGTGAATTAGGTCACTTCATTGACACTGGTATTCCTTATGAGCTCTCACTGAATAGTGGAGATTAACATTCGCTCAAGGCACAAAAGCAGTTATTATTTTTATTATTTTCAAGAGTTAGTGACTTTTTAAAGGCTTATTTCCATTAAGAAAAAAAACCTACTGTCCTCTTTTACCATGCTGTTATGAACCCACTTAACCTGAGCTGCTGCTAGAAAGATTCAAGTCTGTGTCATAGTGTATAAGTATGAGATACTTCTTACAACATGTCATAATTTGAAACCCATGACTGCTGGAGGGTCAAATTGTTGCTCCTATAGTTTGCTAATTAGAGCAGAAACTCTTAAAAAATAAAAGAAATTATGAAAATGCCCGTAGCTGGCCATTGATAATTATTTTAGCACTTTATGTCTCAAATATTTATACATTGAAATACACTCATTGGACACTGTTTACCTTGCAAAAGAGGTTGCTTTAAGTTTTCATGGTACAGACTAAACAAGGTGCTGGAAATATTCATTAGAGACTTTAAGTCCACATTGACATGATAGCATCACACAATTGCTGCTGATTTCTAGGCTGGACATGCCAGAGGGGCTCTACTGGATCAAGATCTAGTGACTGTGGAGGATGGATGGAAACCATGGACATCAGATACAGCTGGGTAAAAAAAAAAAGTTTAACTTTCAGCTCAACAAACACCAAAGCCGCAGAGACAGACTCTCTGGGGTAGGCAGGACGTAAATGCACTCTGTCTCTGTGGGCTTTGATGTTTGCTGAGCTTAAAGTTAAGCTTTTCTTTTCAGCTCCATCTGATGTCCACGTTTAGTTGTGTTATTTGGTTGTGTGCTTTCGACCTAAAACGTGTCCATTTGTTGCATCTCTTTCCAGGCAAATTCACACGGCGGGGCAGCACAGACACAGCTGCAGATGCAGACAGCCTGAGTGCCAAACACTCTCATTCCCACCACTCGCTGCTCAGAGACATGCCCGACCACTCTAACAGCCACAGTGACAACACCGTCAAGGAGGGTAAGAAGATGGTTTAAATATGGGCCTGAGCAGGTATTTAAAGCAAGCCCAAAAGTTAAATTTCTAGATGTTAAAAAACCTGAAGGAGTCTTAAAGGGGACCTATTATGACTTTCCTGGTTTCCTGTCATATATACACCGGAAATGAAGGCCACAGTTTCCAAAAAAAAAAAAAAAAAAAAAAAAAAGAGCTAAAAGCTGCTCTAAATCCTTGTTTTTAGACAGTTTTTTAATACTCTTGGATCTGCATGACATCATTGAGAGAGAATATGCATAATATGGTCATCTCAGAGCAGCCAATCAGAAGAAAGTTGGCTTAAAAGAGGAGGGACTGCACCAAAGCCCAGCCTGAGGTGAAGACGGATTATTTTGAAGCATGAATCATGCAAAGCTGCTCTGTTAGAGTCTCAAATATGGTGCTAGGAATGAGCAAAATGAGTAGACCAGTGTATTGATTTGTCTTTCCTAGGCTTAACAAATCAACAGAACATAGATGATGTCACTCACACAGTTTAAACTCTCTCTTTTGTTGGTAGATGGTTAAAAAACAATAAAAGATAGATCACAGATGTTTTAAATGAGACAAATTAAAGCCGGCATACGTCAAATCAAAATGAGTTCTTAGAGATGCTGGCAGAGTGCAAGAGGAACCACAAACATCCACGTTATTTGAAAGTAAAGCGAAATAAACAAATTATCCACTGCTGATCACATTAGTGTCCATCAGCTACAATAAAGGGAGGACAGATGCTGCCGGCTCCCTTTGAGGCTCGCTGAGCAAAGCAGAAATAGGGCAGGATTATATAACAGCAATATTGTTGTGACAATGCTAATTTACACACAAACTACACACAAAATAAGAGCACCGGCTTTTAAACTGATTCACACTCTGCCACACGCTTTCTGTTTGGGTTTAGCGAGAAAGGAGCTGAATTTGACATGAGGTGCTGCCGGGATGAAAAGTACCAAAGTATCAGGCTCATTTTGTGAGGAAGCTGTCAAAAGGGTCAAATTTGCAGAAAGGACACTTTTGTATTCAGTACATATCACATGCAGGACTGTAGAGATTCAACCGTAAATATGAGAAGAATAAATAAGTGACTGAACTCAAATACGAGAATGAAATGGTTTCTTTTCGTTGACACATGGGCTTCAACATTAACCATTGTTCCATTGTTGCTTTTGAATCGCTTGCCAGATGGCAGCAGGGAGAACAAGCTGTGTCTGGGATGGTTATTGTCTTTAAGTGTCCTCGGAGCGCTGAGGAGACACCTCACCTAATCAGTATCATTGACCCGGTGGGTGTAATCACCCACCCGAGCCTCCCAGTTTTCAACTGTTCACATCCGATCCCAGTTAATGATCTTCACAGTTTGGATGCTTTCTATTGCTTCTGTGTAAAAGGTTCCAAGACCTTGCCAGAGTGCTGTGACATCAGACACAATAACACTTAAATTAATCATTAAAGTCTCAAACTGAGCGTGCCAGGGTTTTTTTTTTGTGTGTGTGTGTTGATCTCTTACAATTTGAATGCAGCAAGTGAAATGGTGCCAAGTGAAAAAAAGAAGAAAAAAAAAACAGGTTTCACACACATTTCTTCTCAAGTACATCTCTGTACAACCTTCTGGCTGTTGTGCCTTATGTGAAGCTATTAAAGCTAAACCCAAAAGAATAACTTTATGAGCAAAATGCAAAGGTATGTGGAAAACTAAGTACATCCATTATCCTTTTGCTGCTCTGGAACATTCAGGTTTGTGATCACAGAATGCAGCAATGCAAACTTTATAGGAGCAGACGTTCGAGCAAATACCCAAGAGCGACATCAGTTAACATGTTAAATCTTAACATTTATGACAGTACAGTTCCAAAAAGACTGATAAGTGTGGCTTGTTTGGAGAGGTTTCCAGGAGAAAGCCTCTTCTCTGTTAAAAAACATACAAACAAACAAAAAACACGGCAGCACAGTTTAGGTTTGCAAAGTTGCATCTGAACCAACCACAAGACTTCTGTAACAATGTGGTTTGGACAGACGAGACCAAAGTGGAGTTGTTTATTTGTAGTATGAAGCACCACAGTTGGAGAAAATGGAACTCAACACATCAAGACAACCACCTCATACAAACTGGCAGCACAGTGGTGGTGGGGTCATGATTTGGGCTTGTTTTATGGACCTGGTCAGCTTCCAGTCAATGAGTCTTCATGGTCTACCAAATTATCTGTCTGACTGCTGTTATTGGTTCCAACTGGGTCATGCAACAGGAGAATGATCTCAAACAAAGCAGCGATGACTGAAAAAGAAAACAACCAAAGTTCTGCAATGACCCAGTCAAAGTCCAGACCTTTGTACCTGGAACATAACATAGTTAGATAAACATCGAACTAATAATACAAGAAAGGTCTCTATCTACCCATCTGTACATCACTGGAAAAACCACAGCCATTCATCAGATCCACAAAACAGTTGAGCTAAAGCACTATGGAGCTACCTAAGTGGAACAAGAGGGCGATCTCGAGGATCTGTGAGTTAGAAAAACTATTAACCAGGACCGTGTACTCAATAAAAAATGATTTTCTGTTGTCTAAAGTTCGATCTCAGATCTCCACCATCACCATGGCGGCGTTCAACACAACAGTTGCGTCCTTTAACGTGGGCTACGCCGACTTCTTCACTGAGCACATGAAGAAACTCTGCAACCCCGTGGCTGTACCTGAAATCCCAGTGGAGCCGCTGGCATGCGCAAACCTGCCGCGCAGCCTCACTGACTCCTGTATCAACTACTCCTGTCTGGAGGAAGGCGAGAACATCGAGGGCACCAATAACTTTGTGCTGAAAAACGGCATGTTGGACCTCACAGTGAGTGATTTAATTGGACCCTGGGGGCAAATACAGCTATTAGAAGTTATGGCCCTATTTGGCTGCTCTAATAAGCAATTATGTCACCAGTGGGACTCCAAGCAGACTCGATTCTGATGCTTTCCTTTTTAAGTCATAACATCACAGACACTTTACAGTTTCCTTAATTATTTCTCTTATGTTATTGGGACCTTCTTGGTCAAACTAAATAATTCTCTGATTTTGTCACCCTTTCTTTGCCTTCCTTCTTCCAATTTAGGCTATCCTGAGAGCTCTTTACTCCATTCTCAGCCACGATATCAGTTCCAGGATCTGCGACGTGGCTCTCAACATCATCGACTGCCTGCTGCAGCTGGGCGTGGTGCCCGGGATGGGCAAGTTGTCCAAGCCAGATAACAAGGAGAACCAAGAGGCTCGTGTCAAAGATGCGGCAGCTCAGGGCCTCGAAGGAGTCGCCCAGGGAGGCGGGCCGATTGCAGGGGCTGGAGGAGGTGGAGGAGGGGGTGGTGGAGGAGGAGGAGGAGGGGGAGGGGGAAGTGGTGGAGGGAGCGGGCAGGGGAGCAAGGACGATGTGAAAAATAATAAGGATGACGATAAAAAGGTGTGTTTGAACAGGTTTGTTTAGAGTGAGATTGTAAAGGTGTAGGATGCCTGAATGTCTCAACTTGTGTGTTTTCTTGCTTCTCTTCACTGGGAACAGGAAGAAGCTGGTGGCCTCAGCCCCCACCGCCTGGCTTTGACAATGCTCATAAAGATAGTCAAGTCTCTGGGCTGTGCTTACGGCTGTGGTGAGGGCCATCGAGGACTATCAGGAGATCGCCTGAGGATGCAGGTTACTCTCTATTCTCTAATTCTTTGAATGTGTGCAAATAAACACAGTTTCAGATGGTGACATCGATTCATTACCTATTAATTATTTACTGAATTGCTCCTTCGGTGTAATAAAAGTTTAATAAAAATGAAACTCATTGGCTGGAGCACTGGGCTGAGTTTCTAACTTCAGTGAGAGACAGCCGCAATTTCTTTTTAATTCTAATCAATTGGTTTTTTCATTAAAAACAAACATAGCATTAGTTCAGGCAGGCCACAAAACCCTAGCTGCAAATACTGGCTCTTCAACTAATCTCACTGCCAGTGCACATCTACAGATGACTCAGCTGATAGTGATCTAAAAATCAATTCAGAGAGGGTGGTATTTTAACTTGGTTTAGGATCTGCAAGCCACTTTGGAACCCACCTCCACTCATACAGTGGAGACAAAAAGTGCTGTTTAAAAGTATTTTTGTTTGTTTTTTGTTTGTTTGTTTGCATATTTGTCACATTTACATTTACACAAAAACTGAACTTTGTGGAAGGTTTGAGTCCCGCATATCTGGGATCAAACTAACAATGATCCAAAACACACCACCTCTGGATGGTTAGAAACAACCAAAAAAACAAAAACAAAATGAAAGTGTTGGAGAGACATAGTGAAAGTCTGGACTTTAATTTGAATGAGATGCTTTGGCATGAGCTTAAACAGGCTGTTCAGTTAGTTTTTCACACAGGGCCAGGCAGGTTTAAAGAACTTTTCCTTTAAATGAAATAAATCATAATTTAAAAATTGCATTTTGTACTTACTCGGAAGGGGGGGAGATACATTTTCTCAGAACTGCATAAACTACTGAAGATGGAAATAAAAATTTCAATGGTAAATTAAATTTAAAGGAAAGCCACTTTATTGCTAGCTGACTTATTTAAAAAAAAAAAAAAAAAAGTCCAGCAGCCAGAAACTTTGCTCTTGAAGTTAATTTTTAAAAATCTTTCTTTCAGGCCCAGAACTGCCTCACCAACCTGTATAAGCTGGACAAGCTTCAGTTTCGCCTGACTATGCGCGAGTACGTCAACAGAGACTCCCTCAATAACATAGTCGACTTCCTGCATGCACTGCTGGGCTTCTGCATGGAGCCCATCACTGACAGTAAGTGCTGCGGTGTGTGTTTGTGTGTGTGCGCGAGAGGGATGCAGATACGAGACAGTCACAAAGAAAAATATCATAAATGCTGGTAATAAATGCAGAAACAGGATGAACAACACTGGCTTTGATTGCGTATATTGGATTGTTGCTGAAAAATCGTGTGGTAGGGGTAAAAATATTGTTAATTAATTTGAGCATTATTTTTTTTAAATTAATCGATTAATCGTTAAGTCCACAAAATGTAGGGAAATACAAATGTTGACAAGTTTACAGCTACATCAATGCTTTGAATTAAATACAAGTCTGAATGGTAACATGCTCACAATAACAGAAAAATATATCATTTGCACTTCCTAAACAGTAGCATGCTACTGTTTAGGAAGTTTGTTAGCATGTTCACCGCTGAGTTCATTGTCCGCATGCTAATTTGCTAGCAACTAATCAACATTTCCATCAGCTATGTGCTAATTAACAATATTTCTTGCATGCTAGCAGGAAGATACTGAACATGCTAACATTACCCTTCTAAACATCAGCATGCTAGCAGCTTATGTGTGAGCATGTTAGCATCCTGGGTGGTGATTACTACCAAATTAAACCAAAGTATTGGATAAATTAAGAATTTTAACTGAACATAAGCTTAAAGTTATCGAAATAGAGTGCTGCAGGAATGAGTCTTACCACCACACAATGAGTTAGCATTTTACACTTATGGTTTCGTCATCTGCCTGAAAGATACCTGTTTATGGTTAACATAGAAGCTTTACATAAGTAGTAATGGTCTGATCTTTAGCAGTTCTTCTAATTAGGTAAATACAATCTGAGATGAACACAAGACAAATTACAGTATGTCATTATTTTTGGAAAACTAAAAACACCCCAACATTCAGTAGCTTGTTAAAATAAATTGTAGAATAAACACACAATAATGTAAAGTAATTGTTTTAAGGATGACCCCACCAGTCTTTCTTATCACTATGGAGGAATTTTGGTCGACTCTTCTTTTCAACGTAGCTTCAGTTAATTGAGGTTTGCAGGCATTTATTTGTGCACACCTCACTTCAGGTCCCACCACATGTCATGTTGTAGAGTTGCTGCTGTGCTTGGGATCATTGTCCTATTGCATGACCTAGTTTAATCCAGACTTTCAGACAGATGGCCCCACATTTTACTCTAGAATACTTTGGTATACAGAGGAGTTCATGGACAATTCAATAAGTGCAATGTGTCCAGGTCCCGTGGCTGTAAAACAAGCCCAAACATCACCCCTCCATTAATGTGCTACAGTATAAGGTGTTTGTGCTGATATGCTGTGTTTGGTTTTGTGCATTATGGTTAAACATCTCCACTTTGGTCTCATCTGTCCCAAGGACATTTTTTCAGAAGTGTTGTGGTTTTTTCCAGTGCAACTCTGCAAACCTAAACTGTGCTGCCATGTTCTTTTTAGGGAGAAGAAGGCAGCCCTTACAAACAAGCCATACTTATTCAGTCTTTTTATAATTGTACTGTCATGAACTTTGACATTTAACATGCTAACTGAGGCCTGTAGAATCTGAGTTGTAGCTCTTCAGTTTTTGCTTGGACAACCTTTCATGGGAAGATTGGGGCATTGTGTTAAAACACACCTGGATGCTCCAGAGCAGCAAACTGAGACAACTTCTCCTCTTATAGAGATGCTGATGATCAATTATTCAAGTGCATCTGATTAGCAGTACCTGGCTGTTACCCTGTTAATTCCTATGGTAGCAGTAAGGGTATAGTTAGTTTTCCACAGGACTATAAATAAGTGTGTCATAGGCTAGGTATTTGCCAACAAGCTAAAGAAACAAGAATATAGGGGAGATTTTGTAAAGTCATGCAACATTAGCATTAATCCTCACTCCCTTATTAGTCATTCAGCCCCTTCCTAAGCCTGATTCTGTTGAAGGGCTTTTCCTGTTAAAAGGGATTTCTTTCTTCCCGCTGTTGCCAAGTCCTGCAAACAGAGGGCTGTTTGATTATTTGGGTTTTCTCTAATATAATATGATTTTTACCCTAAATGTGCTTTGAGATGACTGTAGTTGTAAACCAGTGAAACCAAAATCAAAAACCACTAAAATTTTATGGAGCTTTATCCTTTTGAATGAAATCATTAAGTATCATACACCTATATTTCCCACAGAGCTTTTTTTCGAAAGTAATTCAAAAAGTTAATGGAAGAATCCCATTGGCCTCTTGTCAACAGGCTAATATGGAAATGTGTCATTCCTGCAGCAAAATTACAGTGTGAGGGAATTACAGTACTCAAGACTCAAGATATTCATCTTAACAGTATATGCACAAGCGAATTTGTTTATTTATTTTTTAAATCAAAGGCTTAAATGATTAATCGATTTCCAAGTTAACTGTTCGGTAAATGTTTCAACCTAATGGCGCAGATATTTATGCTCTAGCAAAGTCTGTCAGGTTTATTTTACTCAGATCTGTCCCATTAAAAGGTCTAGTGTGGACGCTACAGTACAGGCCAATATAAATGAAATAATATCACATAAAGAGGTAAATACTTAAAGCTCTAGTGTGGTCGACAAAGCTGAATTGTCCTACCACTGTCTCACCCCGCACTTCGACTTTGCATTTCAGCGCTATCTCTGTTTATATATGTGTTTTCCCCCTTCCTCCTTCCACTTGTCTCCGCTCGTCCGTGTCGCTTTCCTTCGTTGTCCTCCTCCTCCTCCTGCTTCCATCCTCCTCCTTTTTCTTCATCCACTTCAATGAGCTGAATCCTACCTTCCTTACACGCTCATCCATTCTGTACACTTGCCAATCCAGAGCTTTGCCCATTACATTCCTGCTCAATCAGTGGCTTTTATCGATGAGCATTAGGACACATCCTACATGCCAATTCAGTTTTGCACTGGAATTTGAAGATTTTTCTACAAGAGACAATTGGCAAGTTACTGAACCGATGAGTGTTTTTTAATTTTGAAAGTGAACAGGGCACCTTGTTTAGTTTTCAGTGTGTGTGTGGGTGTGTGTTATTTTTTAAGTGTGTGTGTTTGCATCTTGGGGGTTCACCTCCTCGTGGAGGTGGGGTGCCACTTCCTTTCTGACACCGCCTTACATGTCTGTGCTGGCCTGATGTCAATCAACTTTGTGCCCCGCCTCTTTTCTCTTGCAGAGTACGGCAGTGCAGGTGAGAGGTCCAGGAGGGCGAAAAAAAGAAACATCGGTAGATACACATGATCAATAATCAATAACAGTTGATAATATAAGCAATAAGATGACTACACTGACCTGATCAGACCCTTCCCTAGACACCGCTTTCATTGCTGCACCCCTCACTCTGTCCGAAAAGTGACAAACTCGCCTGCAACTCTAAAAGTTCTGGTTTAATCTGGCTGATATATTAATCTAACTGGACCAAGAGACTAAACCCTCTACTGTATGTTTTTAAAGCAGGCCTTAGTCACTTGCATGTATTCCTTACTCCCTACTCAGAATCCTTTTCAGTTTGGCTTCTCCCCCATATGCTTTATTAACCCCCTTTTCCTTTGCCCCCTCTCCTTCCTTCCTTGTTGTACGGGCTCACTGTTGTATGCTCAGTGCTGTCAGCAATGACTAAACCACCTGCTGTGTCATCCATGGTCTCTCCTGCCTCCCTGCTGCTTCCAGACAAGGCGGGCTTCGGAAACAACTTCGCCACAGGAGACAACAAATCTGTAGCCCAGAATATGGAGGCCGTGGTGGTGGGCTGCATGTTCAAGTCCCTCATCACCCGCTGCGCCTCAACCACACATGAGCTGCACAGCCCCGAGAACCTGGTGAGTGGGGCGTGAAATCGTCTACCTGCCTTCCAGCTGTTTTGGTGCTCCGCATTAGATTCATTAGTTAAATTAATGCTTTATTATAGATAAAGACGCTTGATCTCATTCGTTGTATCAGACATGCTATCTAAGCTGCTCTCTGGTCTGCTAGAACATGTATTGTAGATGTAGGTCTGTGCAAAAATCAAGAGCCACCCCTCATTTCTTTATATTTTACTTCCAAGAAAGGTCTTTCCAACTTTTTCTTTAGACATTGGCTTCTTTTTCCAGACCATTCTCCTTCCCAACGCATAACATACTGACGATTTGTCACATCCTGAGGCGTCCCATAGGAACGCAAGAGGTAACCTTCCGCGTCCCTATGATACGCGCCGGATTGTGGATGAAATCCAATAGACGCTCCCAGCAGTAATACATGTTCCAGCTGTGTATTCCAGCTCTAACCCTAACCTTAATCCTAACCATAAACATAACCTTATCCCTAACTTTAACCACAATCTTAATCATATTAGATTGTTTTTTCCAAAGCAATTAATGATGAGAAAGTAAAATAAATGTACATGCGTAGATTCCTTCCAAACGGTTCTCATGTTTCCGAACGCATAACATACTGAAGATTTGTCACATGGCGACGTATGTTACATTTTGGGATGAGAACGTGTTGTCTTTTTCACTCATTTTCAGTCCAGTTCTTGACAGAAAACTTAGCAAAGAACCAATATTAAATTATATCTGTAGGCACTTTTTTACTAGCACCCTCTCACAAAAATGCATCATTTGTTCCCATTGCTTTAGTAGAACCTATGAAAAATGCAAAAGAGATCACAGTTCAACAGGCATAAAATACTATTGTATGCCTGTAACAGTATTTGTGTACCAACAAAGTGATTTACAAAGAGCTACCAGCTGAAAACTTCTCAGGATGGTGTGTAGTGTTTCCTTACAAAATTTGAGGAAACTGGACAAACGGAGGACAAAAGAAGAAATATCAGGCCTACAAAACTATCTACAGCAGTTAAACAGGATCTGAAGGTCACCTGACACAGTGCCGGAGAGATGCACCTGGACCTTCAGCTAATCAGCTACTGTTCACTGAAGCCTCATGAGAAATGGAGATTATGTTAAGGTTTGAGCTGCATTTCAGTCAGTGGTGTTGGAGAACTTGTCAAAATTGATGAATTATGAACACAGAAAAGTACCACCAGATTTTGATCAGATTACCTTGACAGAGAACAGAACAAAAGGCAGAAATATCCAAAGAAGAGCTTTGAAAGTCCTTCAAGAAGCCTGGAGAACTATTCCTGAAGACGACTTAAAGAAATGACAAGAAAGAGAGTTCAGACTGTGCTGAGAATAAAGATGGTCACACCAAATATTGACTTTCAAGCTTATTAGAATTGTAAAAACTCAGTTTTTGCCTTATGTTTTGTATTTCCATGTATGTTTGCACATGTTTTACTTTTCTTTTTTAGAAAATTTTGAAGGGAGCTCGCACCAGACTATATTAAACATGCAGTTTAGTTTTTCCGCACCATTTTCTGTCTTTTGTACAGAGGTTTTATGCATCAGCAGAGTTTAAAAACACAGAGTTTCTGTGTGACAGTTTTTTCCCCTTTTTATGTCTGACACGATATCTGCTGTTCCCCTTAAGAGTGTTTCATAATAGCTATATATCTTCTTTCAGGCCAAGGTCAAGTCAAGATGAGCTGATTTGTTTAGCATCCATCAGCTACACAGGCACTTCAAACTGAGTCGTATACGGAAAAGAATCAGATAGCACAAGTATGATGGTTCAAAAAAGCAAAAATCTAAATACAAAAAAAGATGATAAGCACAATCTGACAAACTGAAAGAGCAAGAGACTATATATGTAGAGGGAAATGACTGGACCACAAATCACAGCTGAAACTAATTGGGGTTGATTAGGGCCGGCAGTCAGAAAGGGTGGCAAAGAGAAAGCTTCTGTCTCTTTTTGTCTCCTAACTGATGAACATAATAAAGCAGGAAGTGACTAACATGATCACAGCACACTAATCTGTAGGCTAGAGCTGAAATGTTTTGAATTAAAGTAATGTTAGCGTGCAAATTATAGCTATAAACTACTTTTTTCATATAATTCATGTAATTTTCAGATGCTCTTTAGTAAAACTGCATATGGAGTGCAATTCTTTTTAAACCTAATGTCTAATTAAACAATATACAGTTGTCTTAAAAGTGAAATTGCAGATAAAGTGACATTTATGACAGCTTAGATTGTGTTTAACTTAGTTAAAATCAGGTCCACAGTAAGTGTCTTAAGGAATATACGTAAGTTGCTTAAATTTGTGCTGAATTCAACTAAAAACAATATTTCTTTCACACTTTTATATCCATATTAAGGTCTAAAAATCACTACAATACTCAGAATCTGTTATCAAATATCCAATGCACCCTTGATAAGTGTATTTGGATGCGTCTGAAAGCATTGAAGTACCTCGGCCTCTCTGCGGTGCTTGCAGAGCCTTTAGGCTGGCGTGAGTGGTGTACGTTGGCGGAGGATGACACACTTTTCGAGGCAGGCTTTGTTATGGCACGAAATCAGAGGCCACCCACTCACAAGCTGGAGCTGGTGGCTTGACAAAAACACAAGCCTGCTCCCGCACATTTGCTCAAAATTACATACTGTTCACACTGGCTGCTGATTCTCTCTTTTCTCTTTCACACATTCTTTTGCTCTCACTTTGTTTGTCTCACTCTGTCCTTTCCCAGGGTCTGTACTGTGACATCCGCCAGCTGGTCCAGTTCATTAAAGAGGCCCACGGAAACGTGTTCCGCAGGGTGGCACTGAGCGCGCTCCTGGACAGCGCGGAGAAGGTCACCGCCACCAAGAAACCTGATGAGAAGGAGGAGACCAAACAGCCCGGTCCCAGGAGGTACACTCAATGGCTAGAAACGGTCTTAATGTGACTTCACGGTGAAAAATAAATGTCTTGCTGCAGTCATTACTGTCAAATTTAAAGCCCATCACCTTGTAAAGGTAACAGAGCTCTGCTTCTCATCACTGCTTGACTTTTTTGTTTTTTGTCCTGTCTGCATCTGTTTGTTTTTTTGCTTGAGTGACTGATTTGATGTTCTTATTTCCAAAATAATGTGGCTGTTAGCGCTCTGGGTAGCCCTGCCAGGAGGCAGCTCAGCTGTGTTTGCTGCTTTATCTGACAGCCACCACCGCATGCCATGGCACTGAAGAGAATAAACTACCTCTGACTTATTTTATTTCCACGTTTGAGGCTACAAAGTCACATGACTGCTGGCTGTGAAGCGGTGCCCATATAGAAAGCATAGACTTACAGTTGCAGAGACAGCTGACTCTTTGTATCTGTACCACTCCGTTTCTACTTAGACTCATGGACTATATATAAAAGATGGATACAGCCACCACAATCGTACTGATTTTTGTTTTGAAGCTTCACTGTTGCCGTCTTTGTTTTTTGTTTGTTTTTTAAACTGGACCTCAAAACCAAGGGCTGGATCTCGTTTACAAACCCAGACACATATGGTGTCTTCTTGTATCATCTATTTCACTCTAATTGTGACCCCGTTTATTAAATGACCATCGTAATGATACAGTGGTCCCTCGTTTATCGAGGGAGTTACATTCTAAAAATAACCTGCGATAGGTGAAATACGCAAAATAGCCAACTTTATTTTTTACAATTCTTATAGATGTTTCAAGGCTGTAAAACCCCTCACTACATACTTTATACGCTTTTCTCAGACAGGCACGAACATTTTCACACTTTTCTCTCTTGTTTAAACACTCTCGAAGTTCAAACCTTCGTAGAAAAATAAGTCCAGTATTATGGAATGAAACCAAGGCACCCGCGGTTGCCTTTGAAGGTGCAAAACGTTTCATCGACATTGTTGTGTTTGTTGGGGAGAAAACGTACAAACATACAGTACAGCACTTCAGAGTCACACTGCTAACAATCGAAGATTTGTGTAAATTTGATAAGCTGAACGCATTCTGTACTCTGATTGGTCTACAGCCAATCAGGACGCAGAACACAATGCGCTGTTAAAAAAAAAAATCCACAAAACAGCGAGGCCACAAAAGGTGAACCACGTTATAGTGAGGGCCCACTGTACACAATAAACTTCAAGCTAGTAAATGAGACCTCATCATAAACTCATCAGAAAGGTAGTTACTGAGGTCTTGGATCAAGAGAGGAGGAGGGTTATTTTCTCATAGACTTGTGTCCAATCTGACTTCTTTTTGATCCCCTGCTGGCCATTAGAAAGAATGCATTTTTGAGGCTTGTCTGTCTTTTATATATAAGGTACGGTTAGAAGGCACTGGTTGGAAGAAGTTTAAGTAAAATACACTGCTAAAAAAATTAAAGGAACACCTTGAAAACTCATCAGATCTAAATAGGGAAAAATTATTCTGGATGTTTATATTGATGTGGACTGGTTGGGTAATGTGTTAGAAACTTAAGGAGGCTACATCATTTGATGTAAATGAAAATTAAACCTAGAAATTATACAGCAAGCTAATCTGTTTTACCGAAACCTTATAGCCTAAACACAAATGGTATCAATTCTTTCATTCTCCAGGAACTGCCTTTATACTCTTCCCACATGAGGCCGGGTATTGTTGAGCACTAGGAGGGACTCAGAACGTACTGCACCACCGTAGGATCTGACAGTTGGTCCATTTACTTCATCCTGACACCTAATGGCAGTCAGGGTGTCACTGCCTAGAGCAGGGGTGTCGAACTCCAGGCCTCGAGGGCCGGTGTCCTGCAGGTTTTAGATGTGTCTTTGATCCAACACAGCTGATTTAAATGGCTAAATTACCTCCTCAACATGTCTTGAAGTTCTCCAGAGGCCTGGTAATGAACTAATCATTTGACTAGTTGACCAAGGGTGATATCTAAAACCTGCAAGACACCGGCCCTCGAGGCCTGGAGTTTGACACCCCTGGCCTAGAGAGATCTGTGTATGGGTATGCCTCCCCAGACCATCACTGACCCAGAAACAAACTGGTTATGCTGAACGATGTTACAGGCAGCATAACAACCCTTTCACATCTGTCACATGAGTTCAATCATCTCATCTGTGAAAATCACAGGGCAACAGTGGTGGACCTGCCAATTCTAGTATTCTATGGCAAATGCCAATCGGGCTCCACTGTGCCAGGCAATGAGTATAGGGCCAGTAGAGGATGTTAGGCCTTCAGGCCACCCTCATGAAGTCTTTTCTGATTGTTTGGTCAGAAACATTCACATCAGTGGCCTGCTGGTGATCATTTTGAAGGGCTATGGCAGGAGCAGTTACTGAGTTAAGGGCCTTCTATGGCCCTGTTCAGCTCTCCTAGAGTAACTGCCTGTCTGCTGGAATCTCCTCCATGCTCTTAAACTCTGCTGGATACACAGCAAACCTTCAGCCAATGGCACATATTGATGTGGTCCCCTGACGGATTTGGACTACCTGTGCAACATGTATAGGTTCCAGGTCTGGTCATTTAGTTTGACACTAAATGAGTAGTGACACCGTGCTACTAAATTGACCAGATCCTACAAGTTTGACCGACTGGATGCTATACTCTGAATAAAATGTGTTCCTTTAATTTTTTAACAGTTCATATGAAATAAAATATGTAAAAGACATCAGTTCAGTGGAGATTAAAGTAGTGCGATGCCTAAATTACAGGTCAGAATGGAGCCTTGAATCAGGTGGCCTGAGCGCTATGTCTGTGTGTTGGGGTGTGTGTGTGCGCGCAGGTCAGAGGCGGGTGTGTCCGGGGAGAAGGGTCAGGTGTCCAGTACTGCAGACGAGTGTCGCAGCTACATCTCCAGTAGACCCCCCCAGACACCCGAACAGTGAGTGTCCGCCTCACCTCTCCATAAAGCACCATCTCCGTCGAGCTCAGCTGCCATTTCTCTGCTCAAAGTAGAAAAAGCTCTTCCTGTTGCTCCTTCTTAACCCTCTGATAAACATTCAGTTTATACCAAAACATCCTGTAAAATAAAAAAGAAGTAAAAAGTGTTTTGTGGGAAATGTTTTATCCTTGTGCTTACCTTTCCTCTCCTCCTCTCTCTGCTTCTAGTGAAGAACAGATCCCGGGTGCTCTGCTGGGCAGGAAGGATTTTTGGAGGAAGATGTTCAAGTCGCAGAGCGCCGCCAGTGACACCAGCAGCCAGTCGGAACAAGACACCTCAGAGTGCACCACCGCACACTCTGGCACCACCACCGACCGCCGCTCACGATCCAGATCCCGTCGCATTTCGCTTCGCAAGAAGTTGAAGCTGCCTATCGGTAAGAGCAGCCTCTTCTTACCCAAGGAAGTCCCTGGGTAGGTTCAAAATAAAAGTCTTAAAACTACAGTGAGCTTTTGCCTCCTAGTAAGTGACGAGAATGCACTAGAAAATATGCACTAGCTCGAAAATAGGATTTCTCTAAAAGATTAGGCAGCCTAAGGCTATGTGTGCTTATGGAGACTTACAAATCATCCTTTTATTGAGCAGCGGTATACATTTCAACAACCATATCTCATTGCATTTGCTCTTACTTTGAAATCCCCTCTAACATAATGTGTTTTATGTGTTCAACATTGTGGCACTGTCTGCCCCGAGGCCAAGTCACTTCATCTCTTTGGTCTGTTTTGTGCTCCTTTTTGTGCCATAGCATGCCGCAGGACTGTTCGCCTACCGCTCACTCTCTCTGTCCTACGTATGTCGATGTGGAACCATCTTCATACTGTATCCGTACCATGTCTGTGTTGTGTTGATCATCCCAACCCCCTAGCATGTTTGCAGACCTGTGGAAAAAAAACTGATTTAAATGAAGAGAGTACATGCTTATTTAGCACGCGTTGCTCTAGGGAAGCAAATAAGCTTCACCCTTAAATGAAGAAAATTAAAACCTAGGGATCATGTGTAGGGTGATGATAGACTAAGTTTGTATTTTTGCAACATAAGGCCCAGGGGCCAGAATCAGCTCAGCAAACACTTTAATCCAGCCTCATTAGACGGCTTTGGAAAACGTGAGGGATGGCGTAGATTTTGGACTTTTAACTGTATTGTCATAAGTTTTACAGCTTTATTTTTACTGATAATAACTTCATTCATGCTATACCAAAGTAACTAACTTGTAGATTAAAAAAATAAATGATGGAAAGTTCCTGGTTTTTTTTACTATTTGCTTTAGAAATCTCTTTTTTTATTTTTATATTTTTAACAATGAAACAAAAAAGAAATTCTGTTTAATTACAGCACAGTCTGAACAATGAGCTGTAATTTCACACTGTTAGGTGTGGGCTGTGTGCGGACAGGGATAGGACCCAAGGTGCAGACTCCAGAGACAAACGTAAATTGAAATAGCTTTAATGCTGAACTCAAACATAACATAACTGGAAAAAATCTAAATAAACTTAAACCGGCAGATTGACAAAACACACAGCAAAATAAACGGTAGATCGCGACACGGACACAGAGAAACACAGGGCTTAAATACAAAGAGGGAGCAATCAGGGAATGAATAACAGGAGGGAAACACAGCTGGGGCAAATCAGAACTGACGAGACAAAAGGAAGCGTAAACTGAACACACTGAGATAAGACAGAGACCTTCAAAGTAAAACAGGAAACACATAACACAGACTCACATGCAGGCACCACAGAGGGAACAGAGACGTGGGACCAGGGCAGACACAAACACTGACTGAACACGGGGATATAGGAACTAAGGATACACAGAGACGCGAACTAGACAAGGGGATACAGGTGATAGGGGAGACAGAGCAACTAAAGAAGACAGAGACATAAACCATAAGACAGAACTCAAAGAAACCAAAGACTAGAAAGTATAAATAATATAATAAACTCAAAAACCCTGGGTCAACGACCCAGGCATCCTAACACACACTTTATTTCTTACAATTTAAACCCACAAAGTCATGCTGTCAATTTTCTTTGATTTACTACAACAGTATTTGTTTATCACGTAGAAAAACTGAGACATTGAAATTGCACTTTTTCTTATCTTAAGATATAAATATATAAAAATATGTATATATATTAAATGTGCAATTAAACTTATTTACACAGGTAGAAATGAGATGTTCACTGGTCTCCCCTACTTAAGATCAAGCAGGCTGTTTCTAGCTTAAATTAACCAAAACAATATACCAACACAACTCAAGCTACACCTACCAGAGATAGGACAGAGCATAACAATTTTTTTCATACTGTTTGAGGTCTGTAATATTTGAAATTCATTCTTATATAACAATATGTGAGCATGAAAAAAAGGTTAAATCAACGCATCATTATAGTTTGAGATGTTTGAGATAATTTGAGCTTTCGGACATGGTGTGTTATCCTGCTAGAAGATGCCATCAGAAGATGGGTACACTGTGTTCAACACTAACCCTAACACTTTGGTGTTTAAATGTTGCTCAGTTGGTACAAAGGAGGCCAAGGTGTGCAAATAAAATTCCCCCCAGATGCTTACACCACTGTCATCAGTCTGAACCATTCATACAAGGCATTATTTCATGCTGTTTACACCAAATTCTGACCCAGCTGTCCAAATGTTGCAGCAGAAATTGTGACTCACCAGACCAAGAATCATTTTTCCAATTTTCTATTGTCCAATTTTGTTGAGCCAGTAAATGGTAGCTTCAGTTTCCTGTTCTCAGCTGGCAGGAGTGGCACCAGGTGTGGTCTTCTGCTACAGTTGAGATGCTCATCTGCATACAGTAGTTGTAACAAGTTTTTTCAGTTAAGTTGCTGTTGCCTTCCTATCAGCTAGAAGCAGTCTGGTCACATTCACCTCTGACCTCTGAATCAATAAGACGATTTCACCCAATGCACTGCTGAGACCATTCCAGACCATTCTCTGTAAATCCCAGCAGATTGGCTGTTTCTGAAAACCTCAGAAGAGCCCATCTGACACCAACAACCATGCCACATTTGAAGTTACATAAATGGTAAATCCACTAAATTGCTGAAATGTGATTGGCTGATTAAATAAAAATATAAAACACAACCAGACCCTAACTTTAGCTTAGCAGAGAAAATTGGTTTAGTTTTAAGCTTTTATTTGCAAATTTCCTCCCTAGTGCAGTATTGGCTATTTATAAGTGTTTGTAGGTTTTCATTTAGTTATGGGTAGCGTAGTAATTATACTTCCCTTCTATTTATTATGAAAATTGTCTATATACCATATTCACATGGCACCTCCTTCTTTGAACATATCATAAAAGTGCATTTGCAAACACAGCTAAAAGCAAGCAGGAAGGTCAGTTTAGTTTCAGTGTCCTTCTTCTGTAACTTCTTTGAATGACTCTGTGAATCTTTGTGAATCTCTGTGAATCTTTATACACCCTGAATGTGTGTGTCTGTGCAGTAACATTGAGTGAATGCCCTTGCATCGTTCCCTGTTCTACCCATTGGTGTGCATGCATACATAATCCCAGTGTAGTTACCCGATTTATAGATTTACCTCTTTATTACCATACATGATGATGTTCATGTCAGTGTTTTTTTTATTTGTGTGTTTTCAGGGAACTGGTTGAAGCGCTCCTCTCTCTCTGGACTGACTGACGGCGTCGAGGACTTGCTGGATATCAGCTCGGTGGATCGACTCTCCTTCATACGTCAGAGTTCAAAGGTCAGCTCGCTGCCACTGAAAGCCACCATAGTGTGTCGCAGCTTTTCTAATCAGCCGTCCTTTTGAGCAAACAGAGGTTTGATTTGGTCTACGTTGCCAGCTGATATGCGCGGATGTGTTTATGTGTGTTTAGGTGAAGTTCACTAGTGCAGTGAAGCTATCTGAAGGTGGCGCTGTAGGGCCGGAGTACGGCAGGGACGAGGAGGAGAATTTCTTCAAGCGGCTCGGTAAATGGAGGTCTGGCAGGAGGAATCCATCCAAGCTTCACCACACAGAAGAGAAAGATGGTAGACCCCCCCCACCCTGGGGTGCCCCCCTCGCCCACCCCATGCCCCCATCGTTCTTTGTCTGTTCCTCTCTTCTTCTGTCCTCGCCTCTGTTTGTCGCTGGTGGTGTCGTGTTTTGTTTGGCCTCGCAAGTCGTGGTCTTTTGACAGTGCTGCCGTCCACCATTCTCCATGTCAGCCTCGCCAGATAGCTGCCTGCTACGCTCTTTTAATCCAGATGGGTGAATTTTCAACCCATCAGTGTCAATTCAAAGTGATCATTTTCTGGAAGGCCTGCCAAAAAACCTCCCCAAAACTAAAGCTAATATAAAACAACAGGGGAAGGGGAAATGGACTCGATGTTTTATTTTCTCACTATTTTCTCACTGATAAACTTGGCGACGTTTACCGAGGTCAGAGGCAGACAGCTGCTTCTATAGGACACTTAATCTTTCTGTAGCTGTAAGGATCGCCCCCTTAAAAGAATGCAGGCTTATAGAGTTTTCACACCGGCTCTGCTTTTCACACCCTGAAGGTACTTGTGTCTCTCTTTTGTACTGTTGATGAGTCAAAGGCATATGCCAAAAAGATCAGCCAAAAGTTCTCTAGAGTTACATGATATGAATCACTGGCCTCATTTCCCCCTATACTACTGACTACAGTTCAGGATGCCTTTGCTGCCTCTACTTTTTCATGCTAGTGAATTAACGCTTTTTGATTGCTTGAACAGCCCTTTGAAAGTCATTTTTGTAATTGCTATAAACAAAAAACATCAGACTATCCAACAGCTAAGAGATTTCTTTGTTCCTTTACAGCATGGAAAAATTACCTTAAACACAACTAATATGTAGCTTTATGCAAACGTCTTGAGTCATCCTTTATTTCTTTTATATTTTGCTTCCAAGTAGCCAGACTATTAAAGCAATAGGTCTCCAGGGTCTCTGAAGGTTTTTCAAATTGTTTCTTTGGACATTGGCTGCTTTTCGCTCATGTTCAGTCCAGTCCTTATACCTGATCATTTTCACAGGAATGTTTTTGTTTGTTAAGACACTTAACACTGACCACACAGATGTGATGAATCATTCAAGTATAAAAAAGAAACCTAGCTCAAGGGATAAACCAGTGTTGTGTCTACATATAATAGACAATTTAGCAAAGAACCAATTTTAAATTGTATCTTTAGTCACTTTTTTACTAACAGCCTGTCCCAAAATATGTAATTTGTCCCATGTACAAACGGAAACAAGTTGAATCTTTGAAAATGCCAGAGCAAAGTTTGACAGGCTTAAAATAGTATTTTTGTACCAACAAGGTGATTCCCAAAGAGCTATTAGCTGAAAACATTACATATCTCAGCATGGTGTGCAGTGTGTCCTTAAAAAAATTGAGGAAACTGGACAAATGGATGAAAAATCTACAGCAGATAAATATATAACTAAAAACTAAGAAAAAATTCATTAAAAACCTGACAAAAGACAATTTTTAAGCATGACAATGATTCCAAGCACGCTACCAATGCAGCAACACTAATACCTGAATAGAAAAACACACAGTGAAACGTCTTGGATCATGGTCCAGAACCCGGACCGACCAACATCTAGAGAAGAGCTCTGAATGTCCTTCCTTTAAAAGTTCCAATAAATCACTTCATTTATTTCCCATTTTCCTAGCAAGACATAAAGAAACGAGGGATGACTCAAGACTTTTTTCACAATACTCTAACACATTGTAAAAAATGGTATCTCAGTAAAATAAAATACAATATAGCTAGCAACTAGCTTAAAATAAATATTATAATTACATTCATTTGGATATATGTCTACTCATGACATTGAGTATTTCTGTAGATTTCTAAACAATGTCTGAGCAAAAGCTGTGAAAAGTTGTGTCTGTGATTTGCCACAAAAACCCTAAAGCCAGACATTTATATGTGCTGAAACCAAACTTCTTACTTCCAAAGACAGTTTTAGCTCTATAATAATAAGAAATTTAAAGCATTTCATTTATCCCGATAGGTCTACATTCCCTTCTCTCCAACTGTGCACGTCCTGTTCTGTCCAGCATTGGTTCCTCTCCTCTGCGTTTTCACCCAAAGGTGAAAAAAGAGGACGGGCAGTGTCTCACAACAACTCATGTCTATGAAACCATCTTTCTGCTGTGGAGCGTGTCTCTGTGCTACGTCAAGCATGACGCTGTCAGTGCTCTCTCCGTCTCTTCTGTGGTGATGTCTGGTGGTATTTCCAGTGCTGGAGTGTTAGTGATTAAACACAATGGGCCACATACAGCTTTCCTCTGTGCGGCTGTGGTTACGCCTGACATTTCAATGAGATTTGTAGGTCCTTTTAGAAAGATGCCGGAGAAAAGTGCCTGAAAATATCTTTGGCCCTTAAATTCATCTTGTTTTTTGTGACTATTCTTATACGATTGAAAATTCAGGTGTAACCCCTGCCGATGGCTGTGTGTCATCTCTCACTCAGCTTCATCTGTCAGCTCAGTGCTATTTGTTAAATGTCCTGGATGGTGATGTTGCTTCATGCAATTTCTATGTCTAACCTTTATTGTGCAAACAAGCGAGTCTATAACGAGAACTCTTCTTCAAACGGCTTTTGTTATACCTCTTCCCTTGTGGTCCTCACGGTGTCCTTCAGGACCTCACGGTTTCCAGGAGCGTCTCGCAGCCAGCCAGGAGGCCATGAAGAACAAGAATGTAGTGAATCTTGGCGCCATCCGACAGGGTATGAAACGCTTCCAGTTTCTCCTGAACTGCTGCGAGCCAGGAACCATACCAGATGCCTCCATCCTCGCCGCTGCTCTGGACCTCGTGCGTTTCACTTTGGAGAAAATAATGAAAGAGTAAAGATGTCGCTGTTAGCTTTCAAAGGCTATCACCTATTTATTTCTCTGTTCTTCTAGGAAGCCCCAGTTGTGGCCAGGGCCTCCCTTTTCTTGGAATGTGCCAGATTTGTCCACCGGTGTAATCGTGGCAACTGGCCCGAATGGATGAAGGGCCACCACGTAAACATCACCAAGAGAGGGCTGTCCAGGGGCCGATCGCCTATTGTGGGCAATAAAAGAAACCAGAAGCTCCAGTGGAACGCTGCCAAGCATTTCTGCCAGTGGGGAGACGTGAGTTAAATGTGTCGAAGATTGTTTATGGTTACAGTTTATAAAAAGGCTTCATTAACTGTAAACGTGTTAAATCTGCTCAGGCGATTGGCACGAGGCTCAGCGAACTCTGCCACTCGGACAGTGAGAGCCCCGCCAACATCCTGGGTTATATTTACGATGAAGAGACCAAACGCAGGATGAGGAAAGAAGACGAGGAAGAAGACTATTTAGATGACAGTGAGTCAAAACAGTGTCTGTTACTTGTTTTTCTTCTATTTACAGGTTTCCACTCGGCCAGATCGTCTCTATCGTACTGTGCAGATATAACACAGATGTAGCGTCTCATGAGACGTGGTGACCCAAAAAGGCCTTGCTGCTGTTTTAGCTTGTCTGAGTGGTGTCAGCTACTGCATGGCAGAAATCACATTGCTGAGGCCTGCAAACCAATGCAGTCCTCCAAATAAGAAGCACATAAAAACTCAAACCATTACTCTCATTCATTTGTTTTCTCATGACTTGAATTCTACATTTTCATCCGTTTCCCTATGTAAGGGATTGGACAATAGGATGTTAAATAAATTAGGTTTTTTTAATGATCACTTGTATCATCATTAAAAATATTTACCTCATAATGGTCCATTTGCAGCTTTAGATCATCAGGTGCACCTTATTGTGCATTTGTGTGGTGTTGAATTAATCAGAAGAAGATGATTTCGCATGAACGTCCACTCAAATTGGAAAATAAAAAGTCTGCACTTGCCAAGCTGTTGATGTCACACTTAAAAACATGCTGCATGAAAGTAATAAGATCACAGTATTGTGCGTTTTATTGTGTGTACTTTGAAAAAAAAATCTTAAATTAAAATTTAGTTTCTACAACTTTTAGGTTGTCAGAACAAAAAAGATGTTCTAGCCACATTTAGATATTTTATCTTATCTGTTCTGACTCCAAAGACACGGTCAATCCTACAAAATGTGGCTGCCCCTTCGCACTGAAGATGGCCGCTTGCCAGCTGTTGTTGGAGATCACCACTTTCCTGCGAGAGACCTTCCCCTGCTTACCACGACCGCGCACCGAACCGCTTGTGGTCAGTAGTGAAATCAAAATCCAAAAAGGTAAATCTGATGTGAATAGCGATGAGAATTTGATTTCTACTTATTTTGTCTGCAGGATCTGGACAGCTGCCGCCTGCGTCTGGACCCAGAGCTCGGCCGCCATCGCTACGAGAGGAAGATCAGCTTTGCGGGCATCCTCGACGACGAAGACGGGCACGATTCCCTCAACAGCAGCAGCCACACTCTGAAGTCTGACACCACCTGCGATGATAAGAAGACCCAGGAGGCTCAGGGTGAGACTCGGTGTCATCCAGATTGGTTAATGCAGCTGATTACCGCTCCGTATTTACTCACTGCTCATTGTTGATTGTAGACAATCTCTCCCCACTCCCCTGCTCTCCAGCACCAGTGCGGAAGATTCGTATCGGAGGCTCGCGCCTGCTTCAGATCAAAGGAGCCCGCAGTTTTCGTGTGAAGAAGGTTGGCTCTCTGTCTTCGATACGCAGAGCGGGGAGTCTGAAGAGCACCAAGCTGTCTCGGCAGGACTCTGAGTCTGAGAACGAAGAAGGCCTGCTGTCACAAACGCAGAGCAGGGACACAGTTACTGACATCGGTATGATGTAACTGAAACTCCTGGAAAGAACATAATTTCATTTATTATTGTGTAATATTCAAAGGAAATGACAGTACACTGTAAAAAATAAAAACTGTAAAACACAGTTACAGGTTTTTCATGTTATTTTACATCAGACCTGCCAATTAACAGTCTATTTTTTCTCATATCATTGGTATTTCATGTACTTTAAAATAACAGGAAAATTCTGTAAAATATATAGGGAAAAATGTGTTAAGTTAAAGACTTATTTACAGTGTATGTTAACATTAGTTTACTTTTGCAGTATTGTTTTTGCCAGATCCTGTTAGAGAGTGAAAAGAACACTATAAGTATTCTGCACAGGGAAAAGAAACTGTTCTCCATCGTGAAATAAGTGGACAATTATCAGCGTCCTGTATGGGGTTGTTTGTTCTTGTTTAACATTGCAGGCAGTCCCTTCAGCACCAGTGAACCCAGCATCGAGCCAGAAGGTCAGAGCTCAGAAGGAACGGAGGACAACTACCACCGCAACATGTCCTGGCTTCACGTAAGTCTGTCGGTACATGCGGGGAGGAAAGCTGTGTGTACTTTCCCGCATACTGACCTCCTCTCTGCTCTCTCTCGGCACAGATTATGATCCTGCTGTGCAACCAGCAGAGTTTCATCTGTACCCACATAGACTTCTGCCACCCACGCTGCTACCAACACCACAGCCGCTCCTGCGCCCGTCTGGTCCGTGCCATCAAGCTCGTGTACGGGGAGACGGTGGACAGCCTGAGGGAGGACAGCGCCTCCTCTGGTAACATCGGAGGACGTGTGAAGAAAAACAAAGAGGTGGAATTGACAGGCTGTTTTTCTGGATGAATAACCTAAATATGTGTGTTTTGTTAGTTTTTTTAAATCTTCGCCACTTTCTAAAGTACTATTTCCCATCAGTGTTCAGACAAGTCTTGTCTGAGGACCCCGTCCATGAAGAGAAGACCCACTGACTCCAACACAGAAGGGAAGAAGGATACAGGCATGCTCAAGTACATCCGCAATCAGGTGAATTTCTGTTTTTCTTGTTATTTTTATAATTATTACATCCTACCTGATGTGCACCACATTCTCAGACTGGAATCAGAGCTGCCCGTGCTGTCAATAAAGGAGACCGCACCCCAGCTTTAAGCTTTAACCAGCATTGAGATTAATGAATTTTAAAAAGAAAAAACAGTTGTGCAGAAAGAAGCTACTCATACAGACAATCATTTTTGGATCAGGCTGCAAGTGTGGTTGATCATGCAAAGTTGTTTATTTAACATGGGAGTCTGGCCATTAGAGGAACGTCTGCCTGTCTGGCCTAGAGATTTCTATTAATGATTTTACAAAGGTGTAATATCTGTTCAAGCAACTGCTTTCTAAAGCAAATATCACATCAGCCAATCATATGGCAGCAATTCAAATCATTTAGTTCTGTAGTTGTGGTGAAGACAACCTACTGAAGTTAAAACAAAGCATCAGAGTTGAGGTGAAAAGTGATTTAAGTGACTTTGAATGTGACACAGTGGTTGGTCTGAGTATTTCGGAAACTGCTGCCAAAATACATTTTGCAGAATTGTAAAATATACTACAAGTGGCACAGAAATTGCCTGCGAGCTATACAGAAGCACCAGCAGAAGACCACACCGGGTGCCATTCCTGTGAAATAAGAACAGGAAAACCGAGGCTATAATTCATAAAAGCTACCAAGATTTGGGCAATAGAAGACTGGAAAAAATGTTGACAGGTCCAGTGAGTCTTGATTTTTCATGCAACGTTCAGATGGTAGGATCAGAACATGGCAAAAACAGCATGATGGCTAAACTGTTGTTTTAACAGTTTATCAGAGGTTTAACAGATGTTATGTGTCAAAATCTGTGAGAAATGCTTCCAGCATGAACTACTGATGCAGTTCTGAAAGCAAAAAATGGGTCCAAAAAAAGGAAATAAAAGTTTTCTAATTGTGTTGTAGCTCTGAAAAGGACTGCTTGCACCTTTTTCAGTTTGTATACACTGTGGGTGATGTTAAGTCAAAGATAAAGTGTCTTATTACTACCTTAGCAAAGAGATTATAGATCATTTTGCATCTTTGCACTTTCATCTTAAATGTTTGTTTTCTCATAGGTGATGAGTTTGTCACCAGCTCCTCTTTCACTGCTGATCAAAGCAGCTCCTATCTTGACTGACGACATGTACGGAGACATCCAGCCCGCAGCCTGGGAACTCCTACTCAGTGTGGATGAACATATGGCAGCCGCTGCTGGTGAGCTCATCACTGAGCTGTGGTGGTCCCCTCTTAGGTCGCTGTGCCCTTCAAGGTTCACGAACGCTTTTTGCCCTCAACCATGTTTCACCTTTTTCTTTCCTGCCCTTTTTATCTGCCCCCTTCCAGCTGCCTTGTTTCTCCTGTGCGCCGTAAAGGTCCCTGATGCAGTGACCGAAATGATGATGGCAGAGTTCCAGCACCCTGAGGCCTGCCAGCGCATTAACTCCATCCTGAAGTTTTACACTCTGTGGCGTTTTCGCTACCAAGTGTGGCCTCGCATGGAGGAAGGAGCCCAGCAGATCTTTAAGGTAGTTCAGTTGAGTTCAGTTTTATTTATAAAGCACCAAATCACTAAAACCTCAAGACCCTTTATATTTTTAAGGTAATATCCCAATCAACCAATGTCCAAGAAGATCTCCCTTTAAAGAGGAAAAAACCTCCAGCCGAGCCAGGCTCAGGGAGAGGACCGTCTTCTGTGACTGGTTGGGGGTGAGGGGACAAAGACAGGATAAAAGACATGATGTGAAAGAAAGACAGAGATTATAGTATATATAAGAGAAATGTGCTCTCTCATTCTAGTCCCTGTCAGTACTGTTGCTGCAATGTTTTAGATATACTGAAGACTTTTCAGGGAGTTTTTAGGACATCCTGTTTATAATGAATTACAGTAGTCCAAGTTTTTCAGCATCACCGTGAGACAGGATGTTAAGATGATGTGCAAATATAAGAAAGCAGTCATGTGTGTTTATTTAAAATGTGCACTGAAGAACATATCCACATATCCATATAAACAACTCCAAGGTAAAGCCACGGTAAAGCCATCCAGAGTAAACATTTGGTTAGATACCACATTTCTAATATTTTCAGGGCTGAGTACAGTAACCTCCGTTTTAGCTAACTTTAGAAGCAGAGGATTAAAAGTCTTTAAGACATTCTCGTAGTTTAGCTAACTATGGATGTGTTATCTGGATTCATTGATAGGAAGTTTGGTGTCATCTGCATAGCAATGAAAATGTATGTTATGCCTTCTGATGATACTCCCTAAGGGAAGCATGTATACTGTAAACAGAAGTGGTCCTAGCACAGAACCCTGTGGAACCCCATACTTAACCTTAATGTGACGAGGACTCTCCATTTACATGAACAAATTGGAATAGATTGTTTGCATTTTTAGCGTCCCCAAAAGAGAGAGCGCAGAAGGGCATTCGCTGTGTTTACTAAATTTGGTGTACTTCTCTTTCAGATCCCTCCACCCAGCATTAACTTCACTCTCCCTTCTCCAATACTGGGCATGCCCTGTGTCCCCATATTTGACCCTCCCTGGGTGCCCCAGAACACTGGCAGCGTCCAGGATCCAATCAACGAAGACCAGTCTGTAAGTTTGAGCCCTATTCTAAAAGGCACAAATCTACTTGTATTACTATCAGAAACAGCTTTTAGAGTTTATCTTTTTAATTAAAGTGACAGAGAAGGTTTTTTAAACACCACTGGAGTTCAGTGAGAGAGTTTTCCTAAGCTTGTGAACCCTGTAAAAATAGGCCAGTTTATAATTTAACTATTTTTTTAATCCCACTTAACTCCACAATCCACCAAAAAACAAAAGACGATATGCACACTCTTACTGCTTTGAATATTACATTTGTTATTGCTGCAAGTTTAATGTGGAAAACTGCACCAAGAAATCTGCAAATATAAGAAAAATGTGTGAACACAGATTTCTTGGTGCCTCCTTTTAATTTCTTGTCTTTTTTAAATATTTTTTTTCATAAAGCATGAATAGAAATATGAGATTTTAATGAGCGAGCACATGTTCTATAATTTAATCGACTGTCTTTGTTTTTAGTACCCCACATTAATTCAGTCAGTCCATGCCATAGTAAGTTGGTATTTCTGTCCGGGTGTTTGTGCTGCTGATGCATCTTGTTACCTCAGACCATTAAAGACAGAAGGGGAAGCGACCTTTTAGGTTTTTCATCACGGACCAGAAGCTGGGGGGCGGTTTCATGGGTCATCTTGGATAGTTGCATCTTGATCAGGGACACACACAATCCACATATTTAAAAAGAGTCTTCCGGCACATGCTTTGATTGTTAAGGAGAAAATAACAGCATGCATCGGGCATACAGACATGTTGTGTGTGTCGTGCTGTTGATGCATGGTCATTGGATGAGAATGACTTTGCTGTGTTTGTTTTTCATATCATGGCTGTTTTAGATTTGTTTGTGCGAATGCTGTGAGGCAATTACTGTGCACAAGATACAGTAAATTCTCCATCTTCCAGTCTGAACACATTTATTGTTTATCGTGATTGAAATTGCTCCTATTCTATACGTCTACACTGCAGCGTGCTTCATAATGCTCAGGACGGCATTTTAGAGCATGAGATCGGTGTGCTGGAGGAGAGTTACTGTATTAATGTGTTGTCCAGTTGCTCCTCAGAAGCCTATTGTAGCTGTGCACACACATTCCTGAAAGATTTAAAGTGCTAATTTGTGCATTCCCCCCGCCCCCTGCCCCCGATTCTGAACCTCCTACAATTTCTACACCCGCTGCTCTACCTCTGTGCTATTTGATCCTCGCCCCCTCCTTTTTAGAAATCCTTCTCTGCGCGGGCGGTGTCGCGCTCCCACCAGCGAGCCGAGCACATCCTCAAGAACCTGCAGCAGGAGGAGGAGAAGCGGCGTCTGGGCCGCGAGGCCAGCATCATCACAGCCATCCCTGTGGCTCAGGAGGCCTGCTACGAACCCACATGCAGCCCTCCACCCGAGCAAGAGGAGGAAGGTGGGGCCGCCAGGCGTATGAGCACTTGTGTTTTATACAAGAAAAACCTCAAGAGGTGGAAAACAGCGAGCACAGAAGTTCCTCCAGTGGCCAAATGAGAGTTATTTCAAAACAGAGTCGACCCTCTTGTGTTAACAGCATTAAAAAGCTTTCTGCAGACTGGTGCAAAAACCGTGTTAGCCTTTTGGATTGATTATCCCTTTTCTCCATCTTAAAAACTGGTTGGCAATGTGACGTCATGTGCACATTACTCAAGAAATGCAAAGAAATGTGAAATCGAATTCAAAGAAGGTGCTGCACCTAAAACCTCCTTGTGAATGCTTTGGTTGCCACAGTTGCCTGTAGTTTTTGATGTTTCTCTGCAAGTACTTGTTAACTACTAGCTGAGCAGTAGTACAACGAATGACGAATGAATAAAGTTTGCCTTCAAAGTAAAAGCTGTACCTCAGTACTACAACCAACATGTTTTAAAGGGCACAACTTTTGCTTTGAAGGCGAACAGCCTCCATTCCAGGTTTCATTGGACTTTTCAGTTTTACTACAGCTCAGAAAGCACAGTCTATAAAAGATTGTTATTCTGCAGCAATATGTTAGCGACCATATTAATCACAAGGAAGTCTTTGTATTTCGGTTTGCAACTGCGTATTTTTTCCTAGCAACCAGTGGTTGCCAGTGGGGTTGCTCTCTGGTAAGTAGGCCTGTGTGACTCAAGGTTAAGCAATTGTTTTCCCAGCATTTTCTGGTTGGAGACCAACCTCTAGATCATGTGTCTGCAAAACCCACGTCACCGCTATCACTGACTGGCGGCCTTCAGACAGAATGCAGGTTTAAGGCACTTCTGCACTGGTGTTATTGTTCTGACCCAGAAGCTGAGTTGATGATTTGTACTGTCTATGGTTAACTGACAGGTGTCCAATATAGGTAGATGGCAGCTGCTAGGTCTCGTCCACTACTTCAAGCCATTAGACTAAACCTCTTTATGATTTGTGTGCTTTCAGTGCCTTTTAGAGCATTTTTAATGGATTATCTGAGTAATACTTCAGCTTTCTACAGACCATCCTGATGGTTTGTGCTTCAGTTTTGATGAGTGAAATACTGAGTTGACATAGTGCACCCATACAGTTTAGGGATGCAGCTGATAAGTTAGCACTCCAAGAAAAACAATATGGCTATAACACACTAACATTTAAGCTCCAAAACCAGTGGGTAATGTAATGATGGCCACATCCACGTTTTCCACCTTTTATACAGCCGTAATAGTTTTGAAAGCCAGAAGTGACCATATTTACGGTAGATGAAAGGGGGAGTGCTAACATGAGCACGCTTGGTTACTAAGCTACATTCGTAAAGATGATTCGTAAAGTCAAAACTGTGTTTTTACGAAGGGTGAAACTATTCTCAGAGCCCAAAAGCATTTTTTGCACAATACTGTAAACATGCTTTTTAATGCTTTAAGTATGTAAAGTGTAGATGTTAAACATGGGTGCTTATAGTGGTTGACTCACACTTGGACTCAGCCTCATGTGCTCATTAGAGGAACTGCAGACTTTGGCACTTGCTTGCTGGATTCATATTTCAGCCCTGCAGGTTGCCACATTAGCACACAGTGTTTTGACTCTGCATAGCTCTTTACCCTGATAGCATGTTGTTTTTCCCCCTGTACCTCTACTGGTTATGTTTGGCATTGATCCCGCCAGCAGAAGAAGTGGTGAACCTGGCATCACGACGTCTGTCTGTCAGCCCATCCTGCGCCTCCAGCAACTCCCACAGGAACTACTCTTTCCGCCGGGGCTCTGTATGGTCTGTCCGCTCGCTGGCCAGTGCTGAAGGTAGAAAAATGTCAGAAACAAATGAATTTAAACTTTTTATATAAAACTTGCTCTTTACAAATTCTTTTTTTTTGCCAGATGAAGAAAACACAACAGAACACACACCCACTCACCACATGCTACAGCCGCCTCAAGCTGTCTTCCCAGCATGCATCTGTGCTGCCGTCCTACCAATAGTGCACCTCATGGAAGACGGCGAAGTTAGAGAGGATGGCGTGGCTGGTAGCTGTCACTACACAAAAAAATGAATTTGCATCAAAACTTTTGTGATTTTTTTTTTTTGGTTATTTATGCAAAAATGTTTCCTCAGTGAGTGCTGTTGCCCAGCAAATCCTCTGGAACTGCCTCATTGAAGATCCAGCTCTCGTTCTCCGCCACTTCCTGGAAAAGCTGACAGTTAGCAACAGACAGGTAGGCAAACACCTGCGGACAGATGTGGGAAAAAGACTCGCAATGAGTTTTTTATTGTTTGTCCATTTGTTTGGTTTTTGCACCAGGACGAGCTGATGTACATGCTTAGGAAGCTCCTGCTCAACATTGGAGATCTGCCAGCCCAGACCTCTCACATCCTTTTTAACTACCTGGTGGGTCACCAGCTACCTTCACCTGTACCTTTATATTTGTCATCAGTTCTGTTTATTCTCCTCATCATCATTTCTCCTCCTTTAAGGTGGGCCTGATCATGTATTTTGTGCGGACTCCCTGTGAATGGGGCATGGACGCCATCTCGGCCACGCTGACCTTCCTCTGGGAGGTGGTCGGCTACGTGGAGGGGCTCTTCTTTAAAGACCTGAAGCAGACCATGAAGAAAGAGCAGTGTGAGGTCAAACTGCTGGTCACAGCATCGATGCCAGGTGAGTGCTAAATACTGCAGACATAAGTAATGCTTGTATTGTAAAACCATTCTCCACCAGAATCCACCAGTTAGCTCTGACGCTCCAGTTTGTGGAGCACTTTATAAACGATGACTTTGTGGTGCAGAGGGTGTTTGATGCACAGGTGCCACCTCTGTATTTGATCTTTGTTTAGACCGTCCACCGATCTGGCAAAACAGACCAAGGTAGGACCGATAGACCAGCTGAGATACCCACAATGTCTGATCAGCACCGTGTTATTTAATATTAAGTTGCATTTTTACTGGGGTGGCCACATAGTGAAGTGGGTTCTTGGCAAATGAGAGGCTGCAGGTTCAGCACCAGCCGGAGACACCAATTCACTTTGAGGTTGTATTTGGCAAAAAATCTGCAAAAACAAAACATGGAGAGTTACCCGCTGTGGTGATGCCCCCACTGATAAGGGAACAGCCAAATGTAGCAAGGTGTAGTTTAACCCCGGTAATATCAGGATGTGTCTTTCTTTTCCCAAGCACACCCAACCATTTTACAAGACAACAGGTTACTAAACACACATCACAACCATGTTTTTTTTAACAAAAGGGACATTATGAACCCTGATATCCATCATTAGATTCCTTTTTTCTCACTTCTAGTCTGAAGTGGTTCATTCACTGAGATAAGGTAATCAACTTGAGCATTTCCACAGCTATATACCAACAGCATTTCTAAATCAAAACAAAGATAAAAGGTAAAAGTATAAAAAGCATTGTTTCCTAAGACAAAAAGCAAACTTCTGTTTCTGGTCTCTAGCTTTATTCAAACAAGTCTCATACTGACAGAGAAAAGACCCTTATGGTCACTCTTTTTGTTGTTGTTTTAATTTTAATGTTCAATAACAGAAATCGATTGAGGGCGATTGTGGCTCAAGAGTTGGGAGTTCGCCTTGTAATCGGAAGGTTGCCGGTTCGAGCCCTGGCTTGGACAGTCTCGGTCGTTGTGTCCTTGGGCAAGACACTTCACCCGTTGCCTACTGGTGGTGGTCAGAGGGCCCGGTGGCGCCAGTGTCTGGCAGCCTCGCCTCTGTTAGTGCGCCCCAGGGTGGTTGTGGCTACAATGTAGCTTTCCATCACCAGTGTGTGAATGTGTGTGTGAATGTGTGTGTGAATGTGTGTGTGAATGGGTGAAAAAAAAAAGGGGTGGCACGGTGGTTAGCACTGTTGCCGCACAGCAAGAAGGTCCTGAGTTCAATCCCACCATCAGGCTGGGGTCTTTCTGTGTGGAGTTTGCATGTTCTCCCCGTGTTTGCGTGGGTTCTCTCCGGGTACTCCGGCTTCCTCCCACCGTCCAAAGACATGCAACTTGTGGGGATAGGTTAATTGGATAATCCAAATTGCCACTAGGTGTGAATGTGCGAGTGAATGTGAGTGCGAATGGTTGTCTGTCCCTGTGTGTTGGCCCTGCGACAGACTGGCGACCTGTCAAGGGTATACCCCGCCTCTCGCCCTATGATAGCTGGGATAGGCTCCAGCTCCCCCCGCGACCCTGAAAAGGATAAGCGGAAGTGAATGGATGGATGGAATAACAGAAATCAACAATATGTCACAAAATGTAAATATTTTCATGCATTTTGTTGCTGCAGGAACCAAAACGCTGGTGGTGCACGGGCAGAATGAATGTGACATCCCAACCCAGCTACCAGTCCACGAAGACACTCAGTTTGAAGCCCTGCTAAAGGTAAAAACTCTCATCTCAGTCAATCACACACACAGTGAGGCAAGACCGAGGAGGCTTATCACTGTAATTAAATTCAAATCATGCTGGGCGAGCGTGTGCTAAATGCATAAAATTTAAAATTGTAATTCAGCGTGAGTAAACTAATCAGCCATCTCCTTTTTCTCCAACCAGGAGTGTCTGGAATTTTTCAACATTCCCGAGGCCAGATCGGCACACTACTTCCTCATGGATAAACGATGGAACCTCATCCATTATTCAAAGGTGGGAACTTTATTTTGAGGGGTTTTTTTGTTCACTGAAAAAAGCAACAACTATTTAAAAGCACTAAATTATCTGAAGTCAAGACCTATTTTCATTAATCATCAATAATAGTTCATATGTATGTTAGTGTTGGTCGGTCTTGCTCTGTGCAGATTAGAAAGGTCAGACCAGTGCTTTTGAGTCACATCTGTTCCACTGTACCTCTGGCATTGAATTTAATTTTAAACATAGAGATATTTAGTGTAATTATTTTTCTCTCTATCCTTCAGACATATGTTAGAGACATCTACCCGTTCCGAAGGTCAGTCTCTCCTCAGCTCAACCTGGTCCACATGTTGCCTGAGAAAGGACAGGAGCTCATCCAGAAACAGGTAAGGTTGGAAATGTGAAAATTAAATCAGCCCCTAAACAGCGTCCTGCAACAGGAAAATCATAGTCTGAATTTTTGTTTTCAGGTGTTTTCCCGTAAACTAGAAGAAGTCGGTCGAGTCCTCTTCCTCATCTCCCTCACACAACACATGCCAGCTGTGCACAAGCAGTCCCACGTCTCCCTGCTGCAGGAGGACCTGCTTCGCCTGCCCTCCTTCCCCCGCACCGCCATCGATGCAGAGTTCTCCCTCTTTAATGAGCCTCAAGGTGAGAAAAAGACTAACAGCTTAATAAACTTGAGTATAGCTCCTACTGTTTATTTTAGGATAATGAATCCTGCTTTGCTCCGCCTTCCAGGAAAAGAGCTGTTTGGCTTGGACACTCTCCACAAGGTGTTGTGGATCAAACTGTTGGAGGAAATGTTTCTGGGCATGCCCAGTGAGTACCCGTGGGGCGATGAGATGATGCTGTTCCTTAACGTCTTCAACGGGGCCCTTCTGCTGCACCCCGAGGACAGCTCCCTGCTGAGGCAGTACACGGCGACCGCCATCAACACCGCCGTTCACTTTAACCATCTGTTCTCCCTGAGCGGGTACCAGTGGATGCTGCCAACCATGCTGCAGGTATGCTTACCTGTGCACACTTAACTGAGCCTAGACAGTGAGTGGAGGAAGAGCAGTTGGCTCTGAATTCCAGTTTCGCAGTAATTTACATTTCCCATCCCCTCTCCCTGTTCTGCTGTGACAGGTCTATGCAGACTACGAGAGCAACCCTCTTCTGAGGCAGGGCATTGAGTTTTGCTGCCGGCAGTTTTACATCCTCCATCGAAAACCCTTTATCCTGCAGCTGTTTGCCAGCGTTGCTCCGCTGCTCGAGTTCACAGTAAGACTTTCGGACTCATTCAAATGAATCTGCAGTCGGTCAGCACCACTGCAAGTTCTTCGTCTCCTTTGATGCATTTCTCTCTTCTTATCCATCTCAGACCAGCACCAGTACCGGTCTTTCTAAAGGAGTTTCGGCCCAGTGTCTGTTCGACCTGCTGGTCTCTCTAGAAGGTGAAACCCAGGATGCCCTGGATGCTCTGGAGCTGGTCAAAGCTGAGAAGCCTCTACGCTCTCTGGGTAAACTGTCAATTTTACTGGCTCCAGACAAAGCTGCCGTAGGTATCAACATATGGATTTAGTCGGAGAGTAGAGACTTGGTAAAGAAGTCCAGAAACTCAGACTGATGCCCAAATTCATTAAACCTCTTATATCAAATAAGTCTGTAAAGGAAGCCTCATAAATTCAACTGTTAGTCTAACATTACTGTTGGACTAGTTTGACTGTACTCTGTATATGTCACAGATTTCTGTTATGGTAATGAGGACCTGACCTTTTCTATCAGCGAGGCCATCAAGCTGTGCGTCACTGTGGTTGCATATGCCCCCGAATCCTTCAGGAGGTATCAATAAAAACATCGAGGCGTCTTTCTCTGTCAGTTGCTTTCTGTCCTCATACTATCCATGCTTCCCTCTCCAGTCTCCAGATGCTGATGGTGCTGGAGGCCTTGGTTCCCTGCTACCTCCAGAAACTGAAGAGCAACACAGTTACGATGGAGTCTGCTTCGGCTGCCAGAGATGAGATTGCGGCCATCGCTGCCCTAGCTACGTCTCTGCAGGCCCTGCTCTACAGCTCTGAAACCCTCACAAGGTTTGTCTCTTACCAATGCAGACACAACTGAGTCTAGATTTGCTTTTAGCTCCTCTTAGTTGTTGTCATCTGATCGTCCACAGGCCCATGACGGCTCCCCAGATATCTCGCTGTGATCAGGGCCACAAGGGCGGCACTACGGCTAACCACGCCATGTCCGGAGGGGTCAACACCAGGTCAGAACTTTAACTCTCACCTGTCTCAGAATAGATGACTATAGTGCAGTTTTGGAGTTTGAAAACCAAGACTGAGGAGATCTTTGTATTGTCAGGGACAATCTTCACCTGCTGGAGGAGGGCCAGGGCATGCCAAGGGAGGAGCTGGACGAGCGCATTGCCAGGGAGGAGTTCCGCCGTCCACGGGAGTCCCTGTTGAACATCTGCACCGAGTTTTACAAACACTGCGGGCCACGGCTCAAAATCCTGCAGAACGTTGCAGGCGAGCCGCGGGTCACAGCTCTGGAGCTACTGGACATCAAGTCCCACATGAGGTGTGCGATGAAATAGCAGCTGATTTTAGTTACAGTGTGTAAATTTGTCAAATTATTTAGTTTTCTTACCCATTGAGATTCAAGTGCATAACCCTAACTACAGTGGCTGCTATAGGACAAACATGTTTCAGTCAGCCAAGAGAGATGAAATACAAACAGTTCAGTATCTTTGTTTCCACTAATGTTTGGATCAAATTCAAATCCACCCTGGAATTTTTCCCTGTCACTCCACTGTTTACCTCAGCTGTCAATGCAGACTGAGAAGCATCCAGCTTCATTTACTCTGAAGGAGGCTGTAAAACTTTGTGAAGGGAGTCCAAAATGAGTCGATGAGTCAGTGAAGCTCACTTCTGACCAGCAGTACTGAGGTGACTTGTTAAGGATATGCTAAACTGTTATCCTCTATCAGTGAAACTTTCTTTGACGTGTATCTAACACTGTTGGTTGAAATGTATTAGATAAACTCTCATTCAGTGTGAGAATGTAATCAAACTATTTGTCAGAGGGAACATGGGATTTTCAGCCTAAGGGTTAGGGGTTAGGGTTTCAGCTTGAGGTGAGGAGAAAGAAGATGAGATTTTATTCAGATGACTGTGACATTATTGTCTCGTTGCTTCATGCTTTTATTACATTATTGATATGAGACTGCTTCAGCTCGCTGGAAGATGTAATTACAAACTATTTTAGATATATTTAGGAGTACAGAATGCTTTTTGGTGAAATAACATAAAAATTACTAACTGTAACTTGAAGTATTTGCTGGGCATCAGCAGATTTAGTCAGAAAGTTATGACTCATTAATTCTCACCACCTACATTCTTTCACACATCCAGCACTTGATGGATAACACACAGGCTTTACTTTGTTGTGTTTAAATTACAAAATGCTTTTAGCATTTCTTATGAGTCTTATTCTGAGATTAAAGTAAGAATTCTGAGGAAAAATTATTCTGATGAAAAAGTCAGAATTCTGAGGTTAAAGGCAGAATTCTGAGAAAAGTCAGAATTCTGAGGGGAAAAAGTCAGATTTCTGAGGTAAAAGTCAGAATTCCGAGGTTAAAGTCAGAATTAAAGTGAGATTAAAGTCAGAATTCTGAGGTTAAAGTCAGAATTCCGAGGTTAAAGTCAGAGTTAAAGTGAGATTAAAGTCAGAATTCCGAGGTTAAAGTCAGAATTAAAGTGAGATTGAAGTCAGATTTCTGAGGTTAAAATCAGAATTCTGAGAAAAGCCAGAATTCTGAGAAAAGCCAGAATTCTGAGAAAAGCCAGAATTCTGAGAAAAGCCAGAATTCTGAGAAAAGCCAGAATTCTGAGAAAAGTCAGAATTCTGAGAAAAGTCAGAATTCTGAGAAAAGTCAGAATTCTGAGAAAAGTCAGAATTCTGAGAAAAAAGTCAGAATTCTGAGGTTAAAGTCAGAATTCTGAGGTTAAAGTCAGAATTAAAGTGAGGTTAAAGTCAGAATTAAAGTGAGATTAAAGTCAGATTTCTGAGGTTAAAGTCAGAATTAAAGTGAGGTTAAAGTCAGAATTCGGAGGTTAAAGTCAGAATTCTGAGGTTAAAGTCAGAATTCTGAGGTTAAAGTCAGAATTCCGAGGTTAACGTCAGAATTAAAGTGAGGTTAAAGTCAGAATTCCGAGGTTAAAGTCAGAATTCCGAGGTTAAAGTCAGATTTCTGAGGTTAAAGTCAGAATTAAAGTGAGGTTAAAGTCAGAATTAAAGTGAGGTTAAAGTCAGAATTAAAGTGAGGTTAAAGTCAGAATTAAAGTGAGATTAAAGTCAGATTTCTGAGGTTAAAGTCAGAATTAAAGTGAGATTAAAGCCAGAATTCCGAGGTTAAAGTCAGAATTAAAGTGAGATTAAAGTCAGAATTCTGAGGTTAAAGTCAGAATTCTGAGGTTAAAGTCAGAATTCTGAGGTTAAAGTCAGAATTCTGAGGTTAAAGTCAGAGTTAAAGTGAGATTAAAGCCAGAATTCTGAGGTTAAAGTCAGAATTCTGAGGTTAAAGTCAGAATTCTGAGAAAAAAGTCAGAATTCTGAGAAAAAAGTCAGAATTCTGAGAAAAAAGTCAGAATTCTGAGAAAAAAGTCAGATTTCTGAGGTTAAAGTCAGAATTAAAGTGAGGTTAAAGTCAGAATTAAAGTGAGGTTAAAGTCAGAATTCTGAGGTTAAAGTCAGAATTAAAGTGAGGTTAAAGTCAGAATTAAAGTGAGGTTAAAGTCAGAATTAAAGTGAGATTAAAGTCAGATTTCTGAGGTTAAAGTCAGAATTAAAGTGAGATTAAAGCCAGAATTCCGAGGTTAAAGTCAGAATTAAAGTGAGATTAAAGTCAGAATTCTGAGGTTAAAGTCAGAATTCTGAGGTTAAAGTCAGAATTCTGAGGTTAAAGTCAGAATTCTGAGGTTAAAGTCAGAATTCTGAGGGAAAAGTCAGAATTAAAGTGGGATTAAAGTCAGAATTCCGAGGTTAAAGTCAGAATTAAAGTGAGATTAAAGTCAGAATTAAAGTGAGATTAAAGTCAGAATTAAAGTGAGATTAAAGTCAGAATTCTGAGGTTAAAGTCAGAATTCTGAGGTTAAAGTCAGAATTCTGAGAAAAAAGTCAGAATTCCGAGGTTAAAGTCAGAATTAAAGTGAGATTAAAGTCAGAATTCCGAGGTTAAAGTCAGAATTAAAGTGAGATTAAAGTCAGAATTCTGAGGTTAAAGTCAGAATTAAAGTGAGATTAAAGTCAGATTTCTGAGGTTAAAGTCAGAATTCTGAGAAAAAAGTCAGAATTCCGAGGTTAAAGTCAGAATTAAAGTGAGATTAAAGTCAGAATTCTGAGGTTAAAGTCAGAATTCTGAGGTTAAAGTCAGAATTCTGAGGTTAAAGTCAGAGTTAAAGTGAGATTAAAGCCAGAATTCTGAGGTTAAAGTCAGAATTCTGAGGTTAAAGTCAGAATTCTGAGGTTAAAGTCAGAATTCTGAGGTTAAAGTCAGAATTCCGAGGTTAACGTAAGAATTAAAGTGAGATTAAAGTCAGAATTCTGAGGTTAAAGTCAGAATTCTGAGAAAAAAGTCAGAATTCCGAGGTTAAAGTCAGAATTCTGAGGTTAAAGTCAGAATTCCGAGGTTAACGTCAGAATTAAAGTGAGGTTAAAGTCAGAATTCCGAGGTTAAAGTCAGAATTCCGAGGTTAAAGTCAGAATTAAAGTGAGGTTAAAGTCAGAATTCCGAGGTTAAAGTCAGAATTCCGAGGTTAAAGTCAGAATTAAAGTGAGATTAAAGTCAGAATTCTGAGAAAAGTCAGAATTCTGAGAAAAGTCAGAATTCTGAGAAAAGTCAGAATTCTGAGAAAAAAAGTCAGAATTCCGAGGTTAAAGTCAGAATTAAAGTGAGATTAAAGTCACAATTCTGAGAAAAGTCAGAAATCTGAGGTTAAAGTCAGAATTCCGAGGTTAAAGTCAGAATTAAAGTGAGATTAAAATCAGAATTCCGAGGTTAAAGTCAGAATTCCGAGGTTAAAGTCAGAATTCCGAGGTTAAAGTCAGAATTAAAGTGAGGTTAAAGTCAGAATTAAAGTGAGGTTAAAGTCAGAATTAAAGTGAGATTAAAGTCAGATTTCTGAGGTTAAAGTCAGAATTAAAGTGAGGTTAAAGTCAGAATTAAAGTGAGGTTAAAGTCAGAATTAAAGTGAGGTTAAAGTCAGAATTAAAGTGAGATTAAAGTCAGAATTCCGAGGTTAAAGTCAGAATTCCGAGGTTAAAGTCAGAATTAAAGTGAGGTTAAAGTCAGAATTAAAGTGAGGTTAAAGTCAGAATTAAAGTGAGGTTAAAGTCAGAATTAAAGTGAGATTAAAGTCAGATTTCTGAGGTTAAAGTCAGAATTAAAGTGAGGTTAAAGTCAGAATTAAAGTGAGGTTAAAGTCAGAATTAAAGTGAGGTTAAAGTCAGAATTAAAGTGAGATTAAAGTCAGATTTCTGAGGTTAAAGTCAGAATTAAAGTGAGATTAAAGCCAGAATTCCGAGGTTAAAGTCAGAATTAAAGTGAGATTAAAGTCAGAATTCTGAGGTTAAAGTCAGAATTCTGAGGTTAAAGTCAGAATTCTGAGGTTAAAGTCAGAATTCTGAGGTTAAAGTCAGAGTTAAAGTGAGATTAAAGCCAGAATTCTGAGGTTAAAGTCAGAATTCTGAGAAAAAAGTCAGAATTCTGAGAAAAAAGTCAGAATTCTGAGAAAAAAGTCAGAATTCTGAGAAAAAAGTCAGATTTCTGAGGTTAAAGTCAGAATTAAAGTGAGGTTAAAGTCAGAATTAAAGTGAGGTTAAAGTCAGAATTCTGAGGTTAAAGTCAGAATTAAAGTGAGGTTAAAGTCAGAATTAAAGTGAGGTTAAAGTCAGAATTAAAGTGAGATTAAAGTCAGATTTCTGAGGTTAAAGTCAGAATTAAAGTGAGATTAAAGCCAGAATTCCGAGGTTAAAGTCAGAATTAAAGTGAGATTAAAGTCAGAATTCTGAGGTTAAAGTCAGAATTCTGAGGTTAAAGTCAGAATTCTGAGGTTAAAGTCAGAATTCTGAGGTTAAAGTCAGAATTCTGAGAAAAAAGTCAGAATTAAAGTGGGATTAAAGTCAGAATTCCGAGGTTAAAGTCAGAATTCTGAGGGAAAAGTCAGAATTAAAGTGGGATTAAAGTCAGAATTCCGAGGTTAAAGTCAGAATTAAAGTGAGATTAAAGTCAGAATTAAAGTGAGATTAAAGTCAGAATTAAAGTGAGATTAAAGTCAGAATTCTGAGGTTAAAGTCAGAATTCTGAGGTTAAAGTCAGAATTCTGAGAAAAAAGTCAGAATTCCGAGGTTAAAGTCAGAATTAAAGTGAGATTAAAGTCAGAATTCCGAGGTTAAAGTCAGAATTAAAGTGAGATTAAAGTCAGAATTCTGAGGTTAAAGTCAGAATTAAAGTGAGATTAAAGTCAGATTTCTGAGGTTAAAGTCAGAATTCCGAGGTTAAAGTCAGAATTAAAGTGAGATTAAAGTCAGAATTCTGAGGTTAAAGTCAGAATTCTGAGGTTAAAGTCAGAATTCTGAGGTTAAAGTCAGAGTTAAAGTGAGATTAAAGCCAGAATTCTGAGGTTAAAGTCAGAATTCTGAGGTTAAAGTCAGAATTCTGAGGTTAAAGTCAGAATTCTGAGGTTAAAGTCAGAATTCCGAGGTTAACGTAAGAATTAAAGTGAGATTAAAGTCAGAATTCTGAGGTTAAAGTCAGAATTCTGAGAAAAAAGTCAGAATTCCGAGGTTAAAGTCAGAATTCTGAGGTTAAAGTCAGAATTCCGAGGTTAACGTCAGAATTAAAGTGAGGTTAAAGTCAGAATTCCGAGGTTAAAGTCAGAATTCCGAGGTTAAAGTCAGAATTAAAGTGAGGTTAAAGTCAGAATTCCGAGGTTAAAGTCAGAATTCCGAGGTTAAAGTCAGAATTAAAGTGAGATTAAAGTCAGAATTCTGAGGTTAAAGTCAGAATTCTGAGGTTAAAGTCAGAATTCTGAGGGAAAAGTCAGAATTAAAGTGGGATTAAAGTCAGAATTCCGAGGTTAAAGTCAGAATTAAAGTGAGATTAAAGTCAGAATTAAAGTGAGATTAAAGTCAGAATTAAAGTGAGATTAAAGTCAGAATTCTGAGGTTAAAGTCAGAATTCTGAGGTTAAAGTCAGAATTCTGAGAAAAAAGTCAGAATTCCGAGGTTAAAGTCAGAATTAAAGTGAGATTAAAGTCAGAATTCCGAGGTTAAAGTCAGAATTAAAGTGAGATTAAAGTCAGAATTCTGAGGTTAAAGTCAGAATTAAAGTGAGATTAAAGTCAGATTTCTGAGGTTAAAGTCAGAATTCTGAGAAAAAAGTCAGAATTCCGAGGTTAAAGTCAGAATTAAAGTGAGATTAAAGTCAGAATTCTGAGGTTAAAGTCAGAATTCTGAGGTTAAAGTCAGAATTCTGAGGTTAAAGTCAGAGTTAAAGTGAGATTAAAGCCAGAATTCTGAGGTTAAAGTCAGAATTCTGAGGTTAAAGTCAGAATTCTGAGGTTAAAGTCAGAATTCTGAGGTTAAAGTCAGAATTCCGAGGTTAACGTAAGAATTAAAGTGAGATTAAAGTCAGAATTCTGAGGTTAAAGTCAGAATTCTGAGAAAAAAGTCAGAATTCCGAGGTTAAAGTCAGAATTCTGAGGTTAAAGTCAGAATTCCGAGGTTAACGTCAGAATTAAAGTGAGGTTAAAGTCAGAATTCCGAGGTTAAAGTCAGAATTCCGAGGTTAAAGTCAGAATTAAAGTGAGGTTAAAGTCAGAATTCCGAGGTTAAAGTCAGAATTCCGAGGTTAAAGTCAGAATTAAAGTGAGATTAAAGTCAGAATTCTGAGAAAAGTCAGAATTCTGAGAAAAGTCAGAATTCTGAGAAAAGTCAGAATTCTGAGAAAAAAAGTCAGAATTCCGAGGTTAAAGTCAGAATTAAAGTGAGATTAAAGTCACAATTCTGAGAAAAGTCAGAAATCTGAGGTTAAAGTCAGAATTCCGAGGTTAAAGTCAGAATTAAAGTGAGATTAAAATCAGAATTCCGAGGTTAAAGTCAGAATTCCGAGGTTAAAGTCAGAATTCCGAGGTTAAAGTCAGAATTAAAGTGAGGTTAAAGTCAGAATTAAAGTGAGGTTAAAGTCAGAATTAAAGTGAGGTTAAAGTCAGAATTAAAGTGAGATTAAAGTCAGATTTCTGAGGTTAAAGTCAGAATTAAAGTGAGGTTAAAGTCAGAATTAAAGTGAGGTTAAAGTCAGAATTAAAGTGAGGTTAAAGTCAGAATTAAAGTGAGATTAAAGTCAGAATTCCGAGGTTAAAGTCAGAATTCCGAGGTTAAAGTCAGAATTAAAGTGAGGTTAAAGTCAGAATTAAAGTGAGGTTAAAGTCAGAATTAAAGTGAGGTTAAAGTCAGAATTAAAGTGAGATTAAAGTCAGATTTCTGAGGTTAAAGTCAGAATTAAAGTGAGGTTAAAGTCAGAATTAAAGTGAGGTTAAAGTCAGAATTAAAGTGAGGTTAAAGTCAGAATTAAAGTGAGATTAAAGTCAGATTTCTGAGGTTAAAGTCAGAATTAAAGTGAGATTAAAGCCAGAATTCCGAGGTTAAAGTCAGAATTAAAGTGAGATTAAAGTCAGAATTCTGAGGTTAAAGTCAGAATTCTGAGGTTAAAGTCAGAATTCTGAGGTTAAAGTCAGAGTTAAAGTGAGATTAAAGCCAGAATTCTGAGGTTAAAGTCAGAATTCCGAGGTTAAAGTCAGAATTCTGAGAAAAAAGTCAGAATTCTGAGAAAAAAGTCAGAATTCTGAGAAAAAAGTCAGATTTCTGAGGTTAAAGTCAGAATTAAAGTGAGGTTAAAGTCAGAATTAAAGTGAGGTTAAAGTCAGAATTCTGAGGTTAAAGTCAGAATTAAAGTGAGGTTAAAGTCAGAATTAAAGTGAGGTTAAAGTCAGAATTAAAGTGAGATTAAAGTCAGATTTCTGAGGTTAAAGTCAGAATTAAAGTGAGATTAAAGCCAGAATTCCGAGGTTAAAGTCAGAATTAAAGTGAGATTAAAGTCAGAATTCTGAGGTTAAAGTCAGAATTCTGAGGTTAAAGTCAGAATTCTGAGGTTAAAGTCAGAATTCTGAGGTTAAAGTCAGAATTCTGAGAAAAAAGTCAGAATTAAAGTGGGATTAAAGTCAGAATTCCGAGGTTAAAGTCAGAATTCTGAGGGAAAAGTCAGAATTAAAGTGGGATTAAAGTCAGAATTCCGAGGTTAAAGTCAGAATTAAAGTGGGATTAAAGTCAGAATTCCGAGGTTAAAGTCAGAATTAAAGTGAGATTAAAGTCAGAATTAAAGTGAGATTAAAGTCAGAATTAAAGTGAGATTAAAGTCAGAATTCTGAGGTTAAAGTCAGAATTCTGAGGTTAAAGTCAGAATTCTGAGAAAAAAGTCAGAATTCCGAGGTTAAAGTCAGAATTAAAGTGAGATTAAAGTCAGAATTCCGAGGTTAAAGTCAGAATTAAAGTGAGATTAAAGTCAGAATTCTGAGGTTAAAGTCAGAATTAAAGTGAGATTAAAGTCAGATTTCTGAGGTTAAAGTCAGAATTCCGAGGTTAAAGTCAGAATTAAAGTGAGATTAAAGTCAGAATTCTGAGGTTAAAGTCAGAATTCTGAGGTTAAAGTCAGAGTTAAAGTGAGATTAAAGCCAGAATTCTGAGGTTAAAGTCAGAATTCTGAGGTTAAAGTCAGAATTCTGAGGTTAAAGTCAGAATTCTGAGGTTAAAGTCAGAATTCCGAGGTTAACGTAAGAATTAAAGTGAGATTAAAGTCAGAATTCTGAGGTTAAAGTCAGAATTCTGAGAAAAAAGTCAGAATTCCGAGGTTAAAGTCAGAATTCTGAGGTTAAAGTCAGAATTCCGAGGTTAACGTCAGAATTAAAGTGAGGTTAAAGTCAGAATTCCGAGGTTAAAGTCAGAATTCCGAGGTTAAAGTCAGAATTAAAGTGAGGTTAAAGTCAGAATTCCGAGGTTAAAGTCAGAATTCCGAGGTTAAAGTCAGAATTAAAGTGAGATTAAAGTCAGAATTCTGAGAAAAGTCAGAATTCTGAGAAAAGTCAGAATTCTGAGAAAAAAAGTCAGAATTCCGAGGTTAAAGTCAGAATTAAAGTGAGATTAAAGTCACAATTCTGAGAAAAGTCAGAAATCTGAGGTTAAAGTCAGAATTCCGAGGTTAAAGTCAGAATTAAAGTGAGATTAAAATCAGAATTCCGAGGTTAAAGTCAGAATTCCGAGGTTAAAGTCAGAATTCCGAGGTTAAAGTCAGAATTCCGAGGTTAAAGTCAGAATTCTGAGAAAAGTCAGAATTCTGAGAAAAGTCAGAATTCTGAGAAAAGTCAGAATCCTGAGAAAAGTCAGAATTCTGAGGGAAAAAAGTCAGATTTCTGAGGTTAAAGTCAGAATTCTGAGGTTAAAGTCAGAATTCTGAGGTTAAAGTCAGAGTTAAAGTGAGATTAAAGCCAGAATTCTGAGGTTAAAGTCAGAATTCTGAGGTTAAAGTCAGAATTCTGAGGTTAAAGTCAGAATTCTGAGGTTAAAGTCAGAATTCCGAGGTTAACGTAAGAATTAAAGTGAGATTAAAGTCAGAATTCTGAGGTTAAAGTCAGAATTCTGAGAAAAAAGTCAGAATTCCGAGGTTAAAGTCAGAATTCTGAGGTTAAAGTCAGAATTCCGAGGTTAACGTCAGAATTAAAGTGAGGTTAAAGTCAGAATTCCGAGGTTAAAGTCAGAATTCCGAGGTTAAAGTCAGAATTAAAGTGAGGTTAAAGTCAGAATTCCGAGGTTAAAGTCAGAATTCCGAGGTTAAAGTCAGAATTAAAGTGAGATTAAAGTCAGAATTCTGAGAAAAGTCAGAATTCTGAGAAAAGTCAGAATTCTGAGAAAAGTCAGAATTCTGAGAAAAAAAGTCAGAATTCCGAGGTTAAAGTCAGAATTAAAGTGAGATTAAAGTCACAATTCTGAGAAAAGTCAGAAATCTGAGGTTAAAGTCAGAATTCCGAGGTTAAAGTCAGAATTAAAGTGAGATTAAAATCAGAATTCCGAGGTTAAAGTCAGAATTCCGAGGTTAAAGTCAGAATTCCGAGGTTAAAGTCAGAATTCCGAGGTTAAAGTCAGAATTCTGAGAAAAGTCAGAATTCTGAGAAAAGTCAGAATTCTGAGAAAAGTCAGAATCCTGAGAAAAGTCAGAATTCTGAGGGAAAAAAGTCAGATTTCTGAGGTTAAAGTCAGAATTAAAGTGAGATTAAAGTCAGAATTCCGAGGTTAAAGTCAGAATTAAAGTGAGATTAAAGTCAGAATTAAAGTGAGATTAAAGTCAGAATTAAAGTGAGATTAAAGTCAGAATTCTGAGGTTAAAGTCAGAATTAAAGTGAGATTAAAGTCAGAATTCTGAGGTTAACATCAGAATTCTGAGGTTAAAGTCAGAATTCTGAGGTTAAAGTCAGAATTCTGAGGTTAAAGTCAGAATTCCGAGGTTAAAGTCAGAATTAAAGTGAGATTAAAGTCAGAATTCTGAGAAAAAAGTCAGATTTCTGAGGTTAAAGTCAGAATCCTGAGGAAAAAAAAATACAGCATTCTGAGAAAAAAGTCTGATTTTTTTTCTCAGAATTCTAACTTTAATCTCAGAACTCAGAGTTTTTTCTCAGAATTCCTGAAAAGAAGAAAAAAAGATATGCCCACTTTTTTTTTCCAGTGGCCCTAATCCTCTTCTGTAGGTATCTATAGTCGATTGACTAGTGGACAATTAACTTGCTCTTATTTTGAAACTTAAGGCACTTCAAACTTGTTTTCCTTCTTGCTGTTGTGGCAATTGTTTGTTCTTAAGATATTAATTAATATTTACACGTACTATGCATTTATGCATAGTGTTATACACTATTGCAGATCGGCCCTAATTCAACTTCGGTTGATATCTCGTTGACACAATACACACATTTTGGGAATAAAGTCAGTAAAGTTGTTTCTTCACATTCCTTAGTTAATTAAAGCTGTATCCTAAAAAGCACTTGTAAGTTGAACTGAATGAATGTTACTGCCCCCAGGCTGGCAGAGATCGCCCACGCCCTGCTGAAGCTGGCGCCCTACGACACCCTGACCATGGAGAGCCGAGGGCTGCGGCGTTACATCATGGAGATGCTGCCCATCACCGACTGGTCGTCCGAGGCCGTCCGGCCTGCCCTCATCCTCATCCTCAAGAGGCTGGACCGCATGTTCAACAAGATCCACAAGATGCCCACGCTCAGGTGCGCTCGCCCTCAGGCTTTATGCAGCAGGTCTGTTGAACACAATCCCTCTTCTTTCTCCGTCTCCCTGTGAGTGTATCGTGCTGTGCCGCTGCCGTGGTGTGTACAGTGAATAGACGGCTTCTTGGCACTGTCCTCTGTAGCGCTGCCTTCGTGGGTGCTGTACCGTAAGTGCTTCTGTGGACTGTGTTTTCCTGTCTGTGAGTTTAAATGCGTAATGGCATAAAAGTGTGTGACGATGTTTGTTCTAACATTGGATCAGTGGCAGCGTTCCTCTATGCCTGGAGTGTCCAGTCTTTGGCCATGGAAAGCAACATATAGGTGTTATGTTGTCTTTTTAGTCTTTATTTAGCTCACAATGAAGAACGAATTCTTCATCACCCTTATAGATGTGATGCAATGCAAAAATCTTTTTTCTTTATATGCATATTTTAAAATTTTGATGCATCTTAAAAAGTTTTTAATGCTTTAATTTAAACTTTTGTTTGCTAAGATTTTTCCACAATTCTGATGCAGTAATGACCAAGAAACCTGCTGGTATTAGAATTACCAGTGTAATGATACAAATAATCACAGTTATAATCTCTATTTTCAAGAAATTTCATAAAATAAATTTCATACATACTTGAGAAGCTATAGACAAAACATCAGGCCTTCACATCTGCTGCCGTCAGATCGCACACATCCAAATATTTCAGGGACTTCAGTGAACTTGTCTCCTGAAAGTCCTTATTCATATGGTCAGGTATTTACTAGAGGTGGGAATCTCCAGACAGCCCACAATACAATACTATTGTAGTTTTTAAAGTTTTGCAGTATGTTGAGTATTGCGGTAATACTGCTCTAAAGTAAAAAAACCAAACACACGTTTCACATAACTTTTCATTATCCTCACCTTTCCAGTGGTCCAATCCTGCAAAAAACTGTAGAAAGTTGGAGTAAAACTATCACAGAGGGCCATTTGCATATATACATAAATGCATAAATGTTGGTAATAAAGAGTACAGAAAAGCTTCCCTGACTGTAGACTGGAGGCAGCTAGCTGAGAGGTAACACTGCTCTGAGGCGGATCTGTTGCTGCAGTGTTTAGTTGGCTATGTTTGTGAGCTTTGCGACATTTGTTGTCTTTGATGCAATCTTTGACTTCTATGAGCTCTAAAAGTTTGAGATTTGAATATGTATTCATGTATTCATCCATCGTAGGGCATCATAATGAAAAAATATTGAGTGTGTTGTGCAGCTCTCTCCATGCACTTTCATCTGAAATGTTCCTTGATGTGGTTTCTTGAAGTTTCTTTTCAAGGTCAACTTTGACCTTGGGTGCTAATGTCCCCCAAGGCTTAGTATGTTGATGTGAAGTTTGAAGACGGGCCATAAAAAATAGTTGTTAACCCTCTCAAGGCAGGCGTTGCAGATTACCCCACATACATATTTTATGAGTTTTTTTACTCAGAAGTACCACTGCAGGTATTCTTTTGTGCATTAGCAACAGAAACTTAATTTGAGCCTGAGAGGGTTAATATAGGTTGTACCATATCTACCATTTTACCAACTTTGAAGGTGATATCTTGAAAACTGTCGACACTAGATTGGTTACAAACAAACAAACTCCCTTCAGGGGCAGAATTGTTTTTCCCTGTGAGCTCTTTTTTTTTTTTAAACTCATGACAATGTGCTTGTATGTGGTTTCGGGGGGTGGTGGTGTGTACTTGTTTGTTCTCCAGGAGACAGGTGGAGTGGGAGGCGGCCAGTAGCCTGATCGAGGGGATCTGCCTGACCTTGCAGCGACAGCCGATCATCTCGTTCCTGCCTCACCTGCGCTCGCTTATCAACGTCTGCGTCAACCTGGTATGGGACTGCAAAGATGTTGAAAAGCAAAGTTGTTTTTCTTTTTTTTTTTTAGCATTTTCTTAAGTTTTTTGGTGGGGTGGTTTGTCTGGTCTGTTGTCAGGTGATGGGTGTGGTCGGCCCCTCCAGTGTGGCGGACGGGCTGCCACTCCTCCACCTCAGCCCTTACCTGTCTCCGCCTCTGCCCTTTAGCACCGCCGTGGTCCGATTGGTTGCTCTGCAGATTCAGGTATGGCGAGATGACCCTATCAAACACCCACTCATAAAGCAGCTGCTCCGCGTGCTAATGCTAATTCCCTCGCGCTTCTCCACAGGCCTTGAAGGAAGACTTCCCCCTCAGTCACGTGATCTCACCTTTCACCAATCAGGAAAGGCGGGAGGGGATGCTGCTCAACCTGCTCATTCCCTTCGTGTTAACTGTAGGCTCCGGGAGCAAAGGTGATTTATTGGTGCGATTGGAGGAGGAGACTTAAAATGCCAATCAGCATCTTGCTCAGGGTTTTTTGTATTTCCTGCTTTTGTTTTGTTTTCTCGATGCAGACAGCCCCCACCTGGAGCAGCCGGAGGTCTTCCTGCTCCTACAGACAGTCATCAACATCCTGCTTCCCCCTCGTATCATCTCCACATCCCGCACCAAGAACTTTATGCTTGACGCCTCTCCGGCTCACTGCTCCACGCCGGGTGACCCTGGGAAAGATCTGCGTAGGGAGGGATTAGCAGAGTCCACGAGCCAGGCTGCTTATTTAGGTACAATAGAAGAGGGGAGAACATTTTATAGCTTTGCTTTGTCTTCCTCTTCTCATCCTCCTTCCTCCACAGCTCTGAAGGTGGTGCTGGTTTGCTTCGAGCGCTCGCTGGGGAACCAGTGGTATCGGCTGAGCCTGCAGGTGAAGGAGATGGCTCTGAGGAAGGTGGGCGGCTTGGCCTTCTGGGACTTCATCGACTTTATCGTCCGAACCCGGATCCCTATTTTTGTCCTGCTCAGACCCTTTATACAGTGCAAGGTAGGGGACTTCAGGAGCCTCCTGCTCCTTCAGCACTCCTGAAAAGTTTGCTGTCATCTTCCTCACTTTTCCTCCATCTTACTTTTCCAGTTGCTGACCCAGCCGGCCGATTCCCAGGAAGAGATCACAGCGCGCCACCACATCGCTGATCAGCTGGAGCGGCGCTTCATCCCACGACCTCTCTGCAAGAGCTCACTGTTTGCAGAGTTCAACAATGAGCTCAAGATCCTCAAAGAGGCTGTGCACAGCGGCTCGGGTCAGGAGCTACATACTAAAAAATTAAAGGAACAGTTCATCTAAAAATCCCATTTTATCCATCTAGTGTTTTTTGGCTTCTCGTCACACACATACTGACGTACAACATACTGCAGTCCAAATACCCTGATATAATCTGACAGGAGATGATTGCTGTGTATGTCTGTATGTTTAATTTCTTAATGGAACATGAGTATGTTTTTAAAAAAATGTCCACGTAAAAGGAATCAGTAATATAGACGGATAAACAGGGTGAACTTGTCCTGTAAGTGTTTTCAAATAGAAGCTATCAACTCTGCAGTCACGTATGGCGTTTCCCACCCCACAGCATATCAGGGCAAGACATCCATCAGCACGGTGGGCACCTCCACGTCAGCCTACCGCCTCAGTTTGGCCACAATGTCGCGATCCAACACAGGCACTGGAACAGTTTGGGAGCAGGACAGCCAACCGTCACGGCAGCCCTCACAGGACACGCTCAGCCGTACCGACGAGGACGATGAAGAGAGTCAGAAACACTGTTCCCTTGTTTTCACCAGCTATTCTCACTCATTCCTGTTCACTTCCTTTAAAGTGAACTCACCACTCTACGTTCCTCTCGCTGCAGTTGACTCCATGAGCATTCCCAGCGTGGTGAGCGAGCACGAAGCCTTCATGCCCAGGGTGATGTCACAGCGCCGTTTCTCCAGCCACGCCACTGGCTCGGCGGCCTCTCAGCCCGAGGCCCCCCGCACCACCATGTTGCCCAGCCACAGGTAACATTTCCCACTGAACCTGGGAGCCACAGATAAGCACTTATGTAAAACAGTCACACCTAGTTCAGTGAAAATCTTTTTTTAATTCAATCTGTTTAGTCTTTATCGGTTAAAAAACAAACAAAAAATGGTGGTTTAGTAGTTAGTTGTTAGCTGCAATATGCAAGTTGTTCTTCCTGTACTTGAAAAGTAAAGATGAAATGGTGTGAAGGCAGAAATAATCTCACTAGCCATTAAAAGGCGATGTCAGACCGAGTGAAAGGGAGAAAACAAAAGGGCTGAAAAATAGAGCTAACTGCAGATCCTGCATGATCAAACAGCCAGCTTTATAACAGGAAACAAAGGAGTAAAAAGGCCTACAGTGACCAGCTCTGTTTAACCTGCATTAAGGCACCAGTCACCTGGAAACCAGTTGTTCTGAACTATCTGTTTTCCTTGACCAGCAAATGGTTACAGGCTGTCACTAGGTCACAAAATTCCCCCCTGTACCATCCAGTGTTTTCACCAGTCTCTCTCCAGGGGTTAACTGACATTCGTGAGTCCTTATATTAATGCTATGATTAGTATTCCTTATATTCAGAAAAGAATTGTTCCTTTTTCATTTATTAATTACAAAGCTTTGGCAAAACATTAGCTGGATTCAGCTGTGCTGATCACAATAGTTACAGGCCACATCGGTGCCACATGCAGTTACATTAGGGAGGTACACATCAGGTTAATGCAGAAGAGGATTAGGGCCACTAATAAGAAATGGGGAGTGTCTTTTGGATTTTTTATCCCTCAGAATTCTGAGAAGAAAAAAATTAATTCTGACTTTGTTCTCAGAATTCAGAGAAAAAAGTCAGAATTTGAACATTAATCTTAGTCACGAGATTAATTCTGACATTTATCTCAAAACTCTGAGTGGAAAAAGTCTGAATCCTGACAATAATTTCAGTATTCTGAGAAGATAGTAATCATTTTTATATAACTCTTTGTCATGAGATTAATTTTGACATTAATCTCAGAAGTTTGATTTCTTAGATCAATCAAAGAATTCTACAAAAACAGTCAATCAGGAGATTAATTCTGACATTTGTCCCCCCAGTAATTTTTTTCAGGGGCCCTGAAAAAGTCCTAATCCTGCATAGGTTTTGGTGCAGTTTTAGAGGGGCTTGTGCTTACCACATAGTGTAGCTACAGTGCAAATTTCTAACTGAAACATATGTCGTCAGTTATAGACGTCAGAGGCTTACAGCGAGTTTATGCTTCACAATCAAGGCTCCTGAGTGCCTGACGTACATCTCCTTTGTAATGTCATGTTCCAGGATTTTATTAATATGTTTCTACACTTGCGATCTATGAATGCAGGTTGCTAACCAATAAAAAAATCAGCTGATAGCTTCACTCTCAAATACGTTGACTCTTGACTACAAAAAGCTAAAGTGTCTAAACTTCACAGCTATATTTGAGAACCACTGTGCTTCTATCCTGCTGGTTAAACTAATGAGATTATTTCTGTTTTCAGAGCAGCTTTCATGAAATGTTCAACTCTTTCCTGTTTATTATGTAACATGTAGAGCCGACCGATGGACGAGAAATCAACCAGTCATATTCCACAACCACAGTCATATTTATCTATGTATATCTCTGTTGATTTATCATGTTTTTTATTAAGCAGTGTTAAGACTCTGTTTCATGGTAAGAATGTTAAAAATCAAAAGTCTGCTCTGCCTTTGGTTACTTTTGGTTAGAGGAAACACCCTGGCTTATATAAACCCTGCTAAGGAAGGGGCTCAGGGTGGTGATGGATCTCACTACACTCCCTAAACTCCCATTTTCCCGCTTCGCCCCCCTTTTTACAGTGAACCCAATGTGCTAGATGAGTCCCAGGGTCTTCTGCAGGAGGGTAACCTCTCTAGGTACAGTGGCCCTCTCTCTGTCTGTGTCCCGTTGGTGCATTCTTGCATCTGTCTGCCACTGGGAGGGGCATCACCTCAGGACGGCCACCTCTATCGGCCGCCTCACTGTTGATCACTCATCCGCATCGAATCAAATCGCCTCGGCCAGTCACACCTCCGCCCCCCCACCTCCCACTTACCCGTCTCTATCTCTTTCTGTGTGGGTCTAATGTGCCTTGTCTCTATCCCCTTAACCCCCCTCACTTCCCCTTGAGCTCCACACTGACCCTCATCTTCTCAGCTCATCCGCTGTGCTATCCTAACCAGGCCCCCTCCCCCTTTTACAAAAAAAAAAAATGTTAAAAAGGGTCTCAGAGCCCCTGGGGCCAGGGAGCTCTGCCTCTGTTCTTTCTCTGTTAGCTGTGGTTCTTTACAGTTAATGTGCCATCACTAAAGTCAGCCTCTCATCGGTGCCATGGTGTTTCATACTGTTTACGTGTCTATCAGGCTTTTCGCTGATCAAATTGGGCGTCCTATTGTGGATACCAATCTGGAGGGGCACGAGGGAACTGGGGTGGCAACACAAAAAAATACAAACAATGGACACTTTAGTTGTTGTTTTTTGTTTAGAAGCTAACTTTAAATATGCCATATGACTGTTTCATGGTTAGATGGGGACATTTCAGGTGTTTCAGGGGCATTTGTAGCACAAAAAACAAGACAAGTTGCTTTGTCAGGATTGCCACTCCAGGCCCTACTACTCCCCTGTTGTGTTTTCAGTGTTTGAATCATGGCAGCACTGTTATTCTTTTCCGTACTGTGATTGGGTGTCTTGTAGCACACTGTGTGTATTGTGTAGTGAGTGAATGGGTAGAGTAGCAGCGACATCTTATTGTGATCAAAGTTGCGTTTATCGACGGTTGGGTAATCTTTGCTTTTCAGTCCCTTTATGGTGACGTATTTCTGTGTGTTTTGCGTGAATGTGCGCACGTGAATGTGTGTGTGTGTGTGTGTGTGTCTCTTTATGACTGACTGCATCAGGGTGGCCAGTGTGCAGAGCGAACCAGGTCAGAACCTCCTGATCCAGCCCCCGTTAGGAAGAAAGCGAGGACTCAGACAGGTGTGGACATCACCTTTTTTCATGTGTCCCATGTGTCCATGTAACTTGATGGCATTGAGTATGTGCTATCTTAATTCACATTTAAGCAAATACATTACAAGAAAATAGAATTTAAAAGTATTTTTAGACACACACATAAAATAAAAGAAATTCACTTCAGTTCAGTTTTATTTATATAGCGCCAAATCCCAAAAACAGTTGCCTCAAGGTGCTTTATATTGTAAGGTAAGGACCAATACAATAATACAAATAAACACACAAAACTCCAACAATCATACGAGCCCCTGTGAGCAAGAGCTCAACTGTGGGAAGGAAAAACTCTGTTTTAACAAGAAGAAACTTCTAGCAGAACCAGGCTCAGGGAGGAGTGGCGTCTGCGCAAACAGTCGGGGTTGATTATCAATCAAGTTATCAAAATAAGCCACCCTAAAAATGCTTAAACAATGTGGGGATAAAAAAGACAAAGTCTTTGAAGCAATATAGATTTATATTATTTTAATATATTTTTCATTTTATATATTTATATTTTTCAGACGTCTAATAAGTTTGTTATATTGTTACAATCACTGTTGTGGTCATTTTAATAATATATAGAACTTTCTTCTGTATTATGTTCATGTTTATTATTATAAATCATTATTATTATTTTTTAAATAGATGTGGAAATGTATTTATTTTAAATAATTCAGTCATTCTTGGGTTGTGTCCCGTTACAGGTGTTACATAAACCTGTTTTTAAAAAGCATTTTATTTACTAAAAAGACGAGGAAGACATCACACATAGGCGCTACAATACAGTGGGCAGGCTAACCATCTTGTGGATTTTCTTAAATTTCCCGTAGATGCGACGCCCCCTGCTGTCCATTCCAAAAACCGAACCACGCGGTCGATCTGGAGCGAGGCTTTCTACAACACGCAGGAGCATCCAGCCCAAGAACAAACCACTGGGTAACAGCACACATGCTTTCATCTGTCTTTTCTTAGATGAGGGATGATGAAAGCGCATCATGTGTTTTAAAACTCTGAAACAGGATGCGTGACTATCTTTAAAAGTAACAGCAAAACTCACCCTGCACTTCAGATCAAGCACACAATCCAAATCCAGACTTACAAACACTTATACCTGTAACAGTACTTTATTTATTGTCAGTGTGCTGACTTGAACTGACCCGTCCTCCCCATTCACGACCTCTGTGTTTGTTCCAATGCTGTTTGCTGTACCACCTGCCACCAGACTGACTCTTCTCACTCTGTTCTGTCTCATGCTTTTGTTTCGAAATAAAGAAACTTTATTGGACTGTGAAGGTGAGACACAACTCGTAACCCTTCCTCTCCACCCTGCAACGGCTCGTCCCTTTTATCTGCAACCTCACCCAATAGGACGCTCTGCATGTCTGTCTTGCATTACCCCCCCAATCCCCTGCCTCCCCCTCTCCCATCCCCTCCCTGCCTCCACTCTCTTTGGTGGTGCTAATGTGTTAGCGAGTCGCTAGCTGGCGCTATCGTCTCTGTTTTGACCACGTGCGCATGCATGTCTGCCCACAGCGCATGGAGACCAAAAGAGGTCAGTCACCTTTACAGAGAATCAAGGCCAGCAGGCATCCACGGGGGCAAGCAAGCCTCCAACTCCCAGCACTGTGGACCCACCGGGCGAAGGCAGAGGGACGAGTCCTGCCCCATCAAAGTCCCCAACCCTGGAAGTACCCCCCACCTCTTCAGCCATGATCTTGGCTGACCTGCACAGACCTACAAATGCACAGGTAGGACCAGCTGAAGGAGGAAATGCAGAATGCTGTGGACATTAAATAAAATAAATAAAACTATAGTACTAAGTGTTACCTACATTTATTTCATCTTCTTCTTACCATCGCCATGTTTTATACCATGTCATGTTGTGGTATAAACAATACAACTGAAGTACTTACATAGTTGGTTCACTAAAAAAATCCTATTTTTTTTTTTGTAGCAGTATCTACTGATTTATATTCACCAGCTTTTTGATTAGGTACACTTTGCTAGTACTGGGTCGGACTGCCTTTTGTCTTCAGAACCACTTAATTCTTTGTGGTATAGATTCAACCCAGTGGTGCTCTGGATTGAGATCTGATGACTATGGGGGCCGTTTGAGTACAGAGAACTCAGTTTGAGATGATTTTCTGTTTTTCAGCTCATCCCCTGTAAAACTCCAGAGATGGTTGTTTACGAAAAATCTTAGCAGTTTCTGAAACGCTCAGACCAGCAACAACATGCCACATTCAAAGTCATTTAAATCACCTTTCTTCCTCATTCTGATGCTCAGTTTCAACTTCAGCAAGTCGTCTTCACGATGTGTACATGCCTAAATATAAAGGGTTGATCGATTAGATATTTGTGCTAGCAAGTAGTTGAACAACTGTACCTAACAAAGTGGCCAGTGAGTGGACCTAGTATTGAGCCCTGTGGCACGCCTTTACGGCCTTCAAACCAGAATGATGACCATCTGCAGCTATTCCTCTAATTTTAAGGAGATAAAAATATAATTTTATGTCATTTATGTGTGAAGTAGCCCTTTAAAAGCTAAACTACAGGAGCAGGTGTATTCCCACACAGGTCCCTCAAGCATTAAGCAGCAAGGAGAAGAGAGAGCAGTGGGGGCTACGCAGCAGCCTCTCCCCTCCCCCATCCATCTCCCGGCCTTCCACTCCAACACCCCCATCCCGAACCTGCTCCCCTCTCCCCCTCTCCAGAACCTGCTCCCCTCTCCCTTTGTCCCGCACCTCCTCTCCTCTTCCACCGCCACTCCCAGTGCTGAGCACAGCACCCGCTCCGGGTCCACCGCCGCCACCTCCATTACCACCAACTCATCTTGCTGCTGCTCCTCCTCCTCCACCACCCCCGGGGCCTTCTAGGATCAGAGAGAGCCCCGGGGACGAGGACACAACCGCCCTGCTGCCGCGCAGCGACACCCTGCTGCACCTCAGCGAGGACGACGGCACCGAGAACCCGCTTCTCACCCCGCTGCTGTCCCCTCCTCCCCCCCGCCGGTCGCCCCGCCGCTCTCCCCTCCCCCTCTCACCCGTCGACCTGGACCTGGATGAGTCCCACGTGTGAGAGAGGTGACGGATGGATGTTTTTTCTATCCAGATGCTCTATAAAACACAAAAAGTAAAGTTTTTGGTTTTACTGAAAGTCTTAAACAGTTTGAAAGGACAGGACTGTTTTGACTTTACGTCTCCTAAATGAAGAAAACTCCTTCCTCTGTCTGAAATATGACAAATCAGAGTCACTCTCTTATCTTCTCTGTCCTCAGACTGAGGGCTGAATGTATGTTACAGCAGCAATCGACATAAGGTCTCATCTCTGGTCCTCACCAAGAGCAGAAATGTTTTTTCAGCAACGATATCAAATACCTATTTAAGATAAGAGAAAGGATTATTTAACTCAGTAATGACTATTTAAAATAGAAAATATGTCTATATTGAAAAAGGAGATGATATAACATGTGATGTGGTGCAGATTTGTATAAACGTTATAAAGAGCCATTCTAAAGATAAAGTGAGTGACTTATCTTAGCACCTTTATTTGAAATGGAGTAAAGGGAATAAATATATAACACAGCATATGTATTTTAATCACATAGAAGTGGAGTATGACATGTTGTAATCCAGAAGTCTATGAGATTTTATATTTTAGAAAGAGATGTTTTTTTCTGTCATTTGCACTTCAAAATGTTCATAAAGTCGAATACACGTGTTTCCAGCTAAAACTCCATCATGTCCAGTGCTTTGTTAAGTGATGATGTTTGTAAAGTAAACATCTTGATGTGGATAAAAACTTTTCCATCAACTCTGCTAAAAAATAAAAGTTTAGGATAAATCAGAGACGCTCAACAGGATAACCGAAACAAATTCAACACAATTTTGACTTTTTGTGGTTTTAGCGTGGATGCAATCTGAAAGGCTAACGCTAAACTGTAAACATGGTCACATGACTTTTTCATGTGAGAAGATGTTGCGCCGTCTAATCGTGCTCCCTGTATTACAGCACAGTCTCACAGCAGCTTATGAAGTAGTTGCGACCTTTGTGTTCATGTATATGCACCTCGTATTTTCACGTTTAAAAGGAGAGAAAAAATCCACAGTTGCACAGATTGACAGAGTTACATGGATGTGAGAGATTACTGGGGTTGCAGTAGTTGGAGGAATGGAACAGATTGCAGAAATTGGTAGCAGGGATATTAGGGGTTGTAGGAATTGTGAGGGTTGCAGAGATGGGAGGGATTGCAAGGGTTGTAACGGCTGCAGGAATAGGAGAGACTATGGCACGGACCACAGTGTGCACCATAACTGGAGAGAAAATCATGGTGACCAATCAGGAACTTTGTATGGTAGACCCTCCCACAGCCTCTGTCATCCCAGGCTTCATCTTTGGGGCCTGGCTGTGGAAACACAGCAAAAAACTAACCAATTCCCCTTTTAAATGTAGAGACACTACATTTGAATGTGTTTTATCTGTTTGTTAGTTTTAGGAAGAAGGCAGTAGATTGCGGCTTCACCGGTAGATAAATAAACCAACACCGGTTGTGCTATCGCCATCATCATGCAGTCATAATGTCCTACCATTGTCTCATTGAGTTCAGCTCTAACTCTAAAGTGTATGTTGTGCACAATATTTTATTTGGGACCAAAGACTGTATCTTTACATAGCAGTTATATATGTAAGAAAAAGGCATATAATATTTACAGAGACACTTGTCCTGGTGTTCGTCATGCTGTTCTGTTTGTGTCTGTGATGTCTTCTATTCAGAGCAGTGGGGACGGGATGTCTCTTATCTTTATTGCAACTGTGACGATGCAGTAGATAGACGTTACCTCGTTTCTCATTTCATGCCTTAACAGAGACGTCTGCATACATCGGTTTATTTAGTCCACTGAGAACCTCATACCTCCAGGAGTATCCACTGAAACAGTCCCGCAGTAACGTCAGGTTGTTTTCTGTCTGCCGTGTTCGTGACACTCAGCTGCTTGCTGTGGCCTCCACACTCAAACCTCTCTGTGTGCTGTCAGGTCACAGAAGACAAAACTTTGTGCCATAACTCACACCAGTGCACTGTGAGTGTTTTATTGTTGGCTGCTTGTCTTTCTTTTTTCTGTGTCATGATTTGTGAAAAATTATGTAATCATTTTGGTTACGCAGAGACTCAAGTTACGCAGAGGGAATGATGCATTTCTTAAAGGGGGTTGTCGTTGTGTCGTCTAAATCCACGCAGCTCTGCAAATTCTTCATTTGATGTTTCTAAATGCATATCACGCCAAGCCTAGAGTGTAAAGACGCATCGGCATATTTATTGTTGAGGGTCGCTGGGTTTGTCACTCCCTTTAAATGTAACATGTCTGTGTCGAATGATGTCTTCTTTGTGCAAAGATTAAATAATAAAGCTTCACTATATCAGAATATTTCCTAAATATCTAAATAAATGGATATTGTTTACACTGTTTTTCAGCTTTGTCTGGGGGTTTTTAAATGGAGGTTTCTGTCATTTTCAGTTCTTGCTTTGAAAATAGCTCAGCAAGATGACTGACAACTTTTTTAAATAGGGTCAGGTTTCTTTCTTTTTTTTTTTTACAGTAGCTCTGAGAGGTCAAACACACTGCGACATAAGAAAATAAAAGCATATATAATATAAAAATGCTGCAAAAACTTTAAAAAAATCAAGAACACAATGGGTGTGTTTTTGGGGAGACAATAACGTGACAGACGAGCTAACAATGAACAGCTAATGGAAAACGTACTGACACTATTATATTAATCATATGTTTAAAACACTTTATGTTCATCTTTTTATTCCTCACAACATCAATGAATCCTCTGCTTCTTCTAAGCCTGTGTCACTGTAAGCCTACACTTGTTTTTGGTTTCTGTCACTTCCGTAGCTGGTCCGTCACATTATTGTGTCCCCAAAAACACATCCATTACGTTTTGTGATATTTTCTTCTATTTTTCTACTTCCTTCGTGTTTTATTCGACTTTTGCTGAGTTTTTTTCTACTTCTATTGTGGTTTACTGTTGTCATTTTTTTTAAGTTCCAGTGTGTTTAACCTCTCAGGGTCATTGTATTTTTCCCTTAACAAATGCAATCATTTAAAAAGTGCACTTTGAATTTACTTGGTTAACCTCTCTGATATTAAAATTTATAGCATAAGCGTGAGAAATGTGCAAAAAATGAGGAATCAGAGAGGGGGCAAACTTTTTCACAGTATGGAATTTTATATTGCACAACTTAATGACATAAACAGATTTAAAGTATAACATGCCCACTGATTAGTACGACATATTTATTATTGAAATGTCAACAGTAAAATAGCTATTTACTCAAGTTTAACTAACAATCAGTTCATTATTAGCAGTGGTTGTTATACGGAGTTACCCACACAAATAGTGATATACACAAATATGCTGCTGTTACAGCAGAGCAGATATTTCTCTTAAATAATGATTAAAAAAAAAAACATGTAAAATGTGCTCTAAGCAGCTTGGTGGGGATTAATTGTTTTCTGACTCAAGGTAATTGTAAACATAATGTTTAACTAGCTGTGAAGTAAAAGGCATTTGTTCATTTTATTTTGCATAACAACAAAAGTAATCCAGAAATCAGGCAACATTGCCATTACCAATGTGCATCATTTAATATAGCAGAAGTGCTGAAGACTTGAAAATGTAGGAAAAAAAGATAAACTTAGCATCTTGTGTCCAACATCGGTTCAGATGCATGTTTATCATTTTCACCGAGTCTGGCGCCATCTGCTGGTGCTGTTTCTTCTTGAGTCTTCACCCTGAACAGGTCCCACCTCTCTGGGAGGATCCCCTTGTTGAACAAGAGCGATGTCGCATAAGAAAATACCAGGATGGTGACCAGAGAGGACAGCATGCAAGTGGTCTTGAAAGGCCAGCGCTGCACATAAACACCATCCTCCAGAGAGCAGCCAGGGAAACGCAGGATGGCGGGAAGGTTGAACACCGGCTCGCCACACAGCACTCTCATCACAAAGGCAACAACGTAACCTGCCACAGCCCCGTAGGCATTGGATGATCCGACGAAGAGGATGCAGATCAGCTGGGGGAGCATGACGGTGTAGGTCAAGTCAGAGCTGAGGATCCAGAAGGCCAACGTTCTGCTGTCCAGGTAGGTGAGTGAGGTTCCTACAGTCCCTACGACCACTATGGAGAGGCGGATCACCCACTGCAGCTCTTTCTCTGATACCTAAACAGAACACCAAAGCTCATTTTTCCCAAAATATCAACACAAACTTTTAAGAACTCCGCATTCTGACCGACTTTGTTCCTACCTGATGCCTAACGAGGGTGTAGATGTTGGTGGTGAAGATGGAGGTTGCCGCCAGCAGGCACGAGTCAGTGGATGACATGGCAGCGCCGGCGATGGCTCCCATGGCGACAACGAAAACAGCGGTGGGGGTAAGATGCAAAAGGATAATGGGCAACGCCATGGCAGCCTCTCCTCGCTCATAGGGTGAAGGTGAGCCATAAGAGGTCAGGTTCCAGTCTGAAGCATAAGAGGAAACATTATAATGTTTAAAGTTACTGAAATATGAGTCCTCCTGCTCCTTTCTGATCTCTGGATCATCTGAATCATTCTGCTGAAGGCTCATCGTGTATGGAAGCCCCTTTTTGCCAGATAAAATATAAATTCAAAATAAAATCTATGAAAACTATTTGGATGAGTAAAAAGAATATTAGTTAAGTTTTATGTGTAGTGTTTGAATTTTTTTTAGTAAATGATGTGCAGAGGGAAAAGGGTGAAATGGAGGCAGATGATCCGCTGTGGGGACAACTAAAGGGTTTAGCCGGAAGAAAGAAGACGTCAGGTGTACCTGTTGATGCTGCAACAGCTCCGATCAGCACAGGTGGAATTCCCAGAACAATGACCACACCTGCCGCTATGAAACAAATCATTCTGGCCGTGGCCGTGGAGCTGGAGGAGAGTGTCCTCTGATAGAAGTCCTGAAACGCCAAATTTCCAACACTCTGAAAACAAAGAGCAAACCCACAATCTACTATGTTCATTTTTTTAAGCTACTTTTTTTAAAACCGAGAGATTTTCTTGTGTTTTAGTAATTACCAGCATAAGAACTTATTGCTCACAGTTTGTTTTTAACAAATAAAAACATATACAGGGCCAAGAGTTTAAAAGCAAATCACACTCATGATGTAGATGTCTCAAAATGCCTGAGGGCAAGTATTGATTTTCAGCTTTGTCCTTGCGCACAGAGATTTCTCCAAATTTTCTGATTCCTTTGATGATATTATGCACTGTAAATGAGGAGAGATTTAAAGTTTTCATAATTTTACGTGAGTAAAATTTTTCTGAAATTGTTCTGAAATCTGTAGACAGGTTTTTGGAAATTGGTGAACCTCTGCCCATCTTTACTTCTGAGAAACTCTGTCTAACGAGACTTTTTTATACCCAATCACATTACTTACTTCTTGCCAGTTAACCTAATGTTCCTCCCGCTGTTTCTTTTTTATTGTACCTCTTATTTTTTCAGCCTTTTTGTTCAATTTGTTTATTAGCGACATATCAACTTTACACTTTATTTGATATAATCTTTTATATACAATGTTTTTGTTTTAATATAAGGTTTCAAGGACTTCAGATCTTATTAAATCATTAGAAACATTTTACTGTTATGTCATCTCACCATTGCGAGAAAATTATCGATCCATATCCACACGTCATCAGGCTCAAGGCGGCCGAGCCAGGGCGCCTGAAATGTGTGGTTGAAAGCCGTTTGACGGAGGTCGGTGTAGACATCACTCGCCAGAACGAAGGGAGCACACAACCACTGGAAAAAAAAAACAGAGTAAAGCTTTTGAGAAACGAATCTGCTTCAACTGTAACGTGCACTCTTTCTTGCGAGAGATAACTTTTACCTCTGGCGTGTTGGAAAAGCAGTCTTGTTTATGTGTTGTCACATTAAACTCACCAAGCTACAAAACACCAGTGATAACTGGATGACATCAGTAAAAGCAACTGAATAGAGACCTCCAAGAACTGTGTAGACGATGGCCACCGCAGCAGAGATCCAGATGCAGAGACTTAAGGGCAGATCGGAAAAGACGGAAAGTGTGACTCCTGTTGGGAGAAAAACACACATAATCGATACCTCTGAAAATCATGTTGACCATTATAAATATTTAAAGATACTCATGGCAAATACAGGCAATTAGAAGTTTTAAAACCTTCCAAAAAATAACAAAATAAGAGTTAAAAAAAAAAACAGAACACCTGTGTGTTGTATTGAAGAGACGGCAACTAAAGTTGAATGCTGTAGTTTGTGTAATACCAGTTTGGACCACTAGATGTTGCAGGCGAGCCAGTGTTACTGGTGAATACGCTCTTTAAGTGGGCAAATCCTTATGAGGATATAACCGTATTTAAAATATGAAGTTTAGAGGTAACTGGTAAAATGCTGCCCCCTGGTTGTGAAAATGTTTGGCTAAATTCTGCAGGGTAACTACAAAAAGCACCTTTAGGCAACACTTCTGAAAGGAAGTGTTTGTGTGTTTATATTACCCAAGGAAATCAGCGTGACAGGAACCCACATGACTTCACTTATGAAAGGGATGATGGCGAGAAGCCCGGTCAGTGTTGTCCCATACTTCCTCTGAAAGGGATCCATCATGGTGATGTAATTTTTATCCCGCATCGGCTTTGCGAAGAACAGACCACCTTTAGCAAAAGAGACAACAATCAAAGCAGTGCCGAAATTAGATTTCAGGTTATGTTCGATTCTTGTGGTTAAGAGTTTAGTGATCGCTGAGGAATGTCAAGGTATTCAAAATTTGCCTTTAAGAGAAGGGGACAGTTAAGAAAAAAATCTTAAGTAATGATAGAAGATAAGGACATATCCTGTATGAGTGGATCTTATTTTGAAGAAAATAGCCCATTTTAGGCATATTTTTGGAGGTAAATACTCCTCTGTAAGAGGTTCTTACCGATGATGAATGAAACTGATATTTGTAGAGGAATGAGAGCCCAGATTAACCCCTTTGTGGGGTCATAAACAGTCTCTGCAACTCCAATGATAAAGGCACCTCCAACCCAAGTAGCTGCAGCCGATCATACAAGACAGAGCACACACAAGTCTCACATTCATGGTACAAGTTACTACTTTTATAAAAGCAAACAGATATTGTTTCATTAAAAAAAAACAAAGCAAAATGTGTTTGAAGTTAGCACCAAATTACTGATCACACACTTCTACGTGAACTCACCTGTCATGGTGAAGACGCCCACTGCCAAGGTGACCCTCCGATTAGCCAAAAAAGAAACTTCCACCTGTCCACCAGCTGAATTTTTCTCCATCTTCTTAGATTTCAAAAAAGCCCAGATCCCAATCCCCAGCACCAACAAATAAAAGATGACCATCGTTATTAGACCAGATATATGGAGAGCCATCGTGAATTAAAATGATAATAATGATAAGTTGGAGCTGCTGAGACTTTTCCTGGTGGTTATAGAAGCAATAGAAGCTGCTCTTCAGCCGTGACGGAGGCCCTGAGTGAGACGCAGGGAGAGGAGAGTAAAGGAAGCTCGCTGCTCACCACAGGGAGGGTCAGACTGATGACCTTCTTCACACTGTGTAGCTGTATCAGACTGTATCAGACCCCCCCATCCCAACCACCCACACACACACACACACCCACCCACCCCCCGCGTACACACATCTGCACCACTGCTGTCCAAGGATGTGCTTTGTAATGCTCTAAGCTTGTAAAGATTATCTTCACAGTATGAAAACTTCAGCAAGGGTTTAAGCTATGACTGCTCAAAGCATCATGTTAAAAACAAAAGAAATCAGTTTAGACTTGAGAACAGGAATTGTTGATCTTCACAAAGCAGGAGATGGATATACATAGTTATAAAGAAACTCGTTGAGAACCACTGAGAACAAACAGAGGTAAGAAGCAAAAGATTTCAAAGACTGGAAAGAAAACTAGTGAGAGATGTGTCTAAAGATCTCAGAACAATTACCAAGACACTTGTGAATGACTTGTCCAAGTCAGGAATTGTAGGAAAATCACTAGAACCCTGCACAGACTGAGAAAAACACCACTTCTGCAGAAGAAACACATTCAGGCCAGACTGAAATATGCTAAGGACAACCCGATTATGATGCATACTGGAAGCACATCGGCACATGAGACAAAGCTAGAGCTGTTAGGCCACAGAGACACTGCTTGTGTTTGGAGAATGAAGGCAGAGGTGTACAACCCAAAGAACATTGTCCCCAGAGTGAAGCATGGTGGTGGGAGTATTATGCTGTGGGGATGCTTCAGTGTGTCTGGGACTGGGATTCTCATCAAGGTGGAAGGAATCATGAAGATTTTGCTGTTGTCTGCTGACGGGGAGCACCAGTGCCAAAGATGCCAGCAGGAACAACAAAGCTTGGGAAGGGCAGCCAATCAGAAGAAGATGAGCTTGAAGGGAGAGGATTAAACTGCTTGTTATAGAGAATGAAGGCCCAGAATAAGATAAATGAGGATTATTTTAAACTGTGAACCATACCTAAAGCTATGAATGCTTGTTTCCAGCACTTACAGTAAATAAATAAATACGAAAAACTTTCAGAGGGTTGACAGTTGACAATTTGAGTTATCATCAATTTAGTTACACAACTCAAAACTTCGAGTTACTTCTGAGTGAGTCAAAAATCCAAGTTTTCACACAAAGCGGCTCGAGTTAATTCAAGACCAAAACAACAGAGATTAAAAAGAAGAATAACAGAATCCCCTTAAATAATATTTGTTTACTGCAAACTGTGGGAAAAAATGTGCAACTAAACTCTGAAGTTGTTTTGTTAGTCTGCCACACACTTCACACTGTGAACTTTTTGTAAAAGTCTTTTATTACCGGCATATCTCTCAAGTGTCCTTGGCATTCTTCTGCTGAGATAGTTGCCTCGTCCTCATGTATGACTCGCGTGTTTCACCATCCTCTGGCTCTCGTTTGTGCAACACAGTTGCTATTTGAGAAACAAAAAACTTTATGCTTCGATAAGAACCCTGATGACTTGATACACACTGCGTCAGCAAGAAGCAAAGACACTGCAGGTCATGCAGATCATACATGTGCTAAAATTAACGTGTTTTTAATGATTAATAAACAGAAAAAATAAACTGATTTGCAAATAATGCGCATTAATGGTATGATTATGATGGAATAATCTGAATAAACAGACCTGCAAATCCTGCTGCACCTTGCTGAATCTCACAGGGTAAAGAAGCTGTGTCGGCTCTTCACAGAGCTCCATCACAGTGGGTTTCCTTGTGGGGGACTGTGTATTTTATTGAAATACCTGACTTCTTGTGCCTGAGTTCAAGGTCAGCTGTCTCTCTTTCACTCAGGGCTAGCGTCGTCATAGATTCTACACAATATCCTGCCAAAATGGGCTTTAGTCAAAGTCTGAGCAAGCGAGTGTTAAGACCTAGAACCCCGTGGGCAGCAGGGCAATATCAGCAAACTAAAATATAACATTTATCTTTTTAGAGTCTGTCTTCTGACAACTCTTCCAAATAAGCCATACTTGTTCAATTAATCAATCGTTTTTTAATTGCGCTGCATTGAACTTTAACACGCTAACTGAGGCCTGTAGAGTCTCAGCTGTAGCTCTTGGAAGTTTTGTAGTTTCTCTGAACATGGTCTTACTTTGGGGTGAATTTACTGGGACGTTCACTACTGGAAAGACTGCTTTTACAGAGGTGCTCATGCTGGCTGACAATCAGTTAATCAAGTGCGTTTGTTCAGCTACTCACCATCTATGGAAGCAGAGAGGGTGGAGTTAGCTTTTCACAGGAGTGCATATATGTACAGTTATAATGGTGGATGTTATATTTAACATAGCGAGAGTTTCAAATAATGAGGTCAGTGTCAGTGTAATCAAAACCTCAGATTTTTTAACTACTGTGATGGCACAGATTTAGAAAATATATGATTAATGACAGAAGATATGGTCATACCAGGCTCACAGCTCTGGCTGTGGGTACAGAAGCTCCACCCATGTGCTATCAAACCTTCTGCTTATGAGGGGCAGCCAATCACAAAACAGTTGGCTTAAAGGGAGAAAGAACAGCTCGTTTCAGGCAGGATCAACTGACGGGCTGCATAAAGGCCATGAATGTGATAAATATGGATTATTTTGAACAGTTAATCATGCAAAGCCACTCTAGTAGAGTCCAACAATGGAGCTGGATATGAGTGTAATAGAGCTCCCTTTAAGTTGATGTCCTGAGTAGAGTTGAAACTCCAAGCCAAAGGCTAAGCTGATGAGTTCCTAGACTTGATTTCACAGCATAGTACTGGTCATTTGTTAAAAGGGAAACTACTCTGGAGTTGTGCAGGTGTAGCTTCCAATATGTCTTAAAATCAGCCTTTTTCACATAAATAATAATGCTGATGAGTAGAGGAACCAGACACAGCATACAAGTGATACACCATTTATTAGATTATCTCACACATCCATTTTTCCCCATACCAGGTTTCCTTCAGTGCATTTCAGAGACCTGCAAGACAACCAGCAGAATCCAAAAACTAGGAGGATGTCAAAACCGTTAGTAAAAGTGCTCAGTCGAAGTCTCGACGTCAAGCATTGATTTAAAAAAAAAAAAAAGAAAAAGAAATCAAACACACGTTAACAATACATACATCATTGCATTGGTCAGATAAGTAGGTGATGAGTGTCGTGCTCCTTGCTGGACGGCACACGCACATGAAGAGTTTACATAAGGCACCGAGATTTGAAGGGGGTAGCTTATCAATGGCAGGGTGGCTTTCTGCTCTCAGAACGTGTTGCTTTAGCAGGGAGGCGATACATACAGGATATCATGTATACATCACAGCACGGTAGAGTGGAATCAAAGAGGAAAACAAACACTGATTGAACATGAAGTACTCAAAGTGACTCCAGAAATAAGAAGGGCAAGCTCGGGGATGGACACACATTTAAAGAAAATATTTATTTACATTACAAAAGGAAGCAAATTTGGTTAAAAGCTTTCACAACAGACATTAGGAAATTTAAGTGAGTTTGCAATCATGCTGCAGGACTTTTCCAAACACTGCAAAACCACAAAAAAAAAAAGGCAAAAGACATGAAGAGTGGCATAGCATTTTTTTTGTCCTTTTAAGAAGCATTCACCTGCAACTGAATCATTTAATTATTTAATAAAATTTGCTAATTTTCAGTCTACAACATGCTGTTCCAGCAACGTGAACTTGTCAAAAAAAACAAACAAAAACAAAACCCACATCAATATTAGCATTCAGCATTAAATTGAGAGCTGAAGCTTTGAAAGGAAACTTGTGTTTCTAAAGGAATTTATAGTGATCATCAACAAGGGCGTACACTGACTAAACTTGGCGTTAAATTCAGTGTACGTGTTGGCTGGTTACGTGCTCATTTAGCTCTTTTAAAACACTGTTTTTTGGTCTGACCTACTTACCTAAAACTCTGCATCATAGTTGCTCACGAATGCACTACTAAGCACTTACAATGGGGAGTGTCAATGTGCAAGTTTTGTTCTTTTAGTGGTCTGTCTTCTTGAGAATTATTTAGCTTGTAAAGTGCAATTGCTGAATAGTGCCACAAGGTGGTGCCTCCTTCTGCTGTACAGACCTGAGGGGTGTACTATGAAGCAAGATGAAAGGATAACAAGCTAAGTTTAGCCTAAAGTCAAAGTCTTCAGCATCACAAAGGTGTGTGTGTGCGGGGGGGTTCAAACTGGATAAATCACCATGGCAACTTATGCCAAACAACCTGGTGTGGAGCAGGTTATTTTCAGAGCAGCGCTAATCTTAGCTATTGGCTCATCTCAGCTATTAGCTAATGTCAGCGATGTGCTAATCTGTTGCCATTAATAACTGTTAAAATGAAAACGTGATAAAGTAGGGAAGAAAGAAATGAGAGAAACACCCTTCAGCCTTGCCAGGGGTTGATGTTGTGTGTCCACCAGAGGGCACTCTGCAACTTCCCGCTGGCAACGTATTGGAAGCCACAAACAATAACCAACTGATCCAAGCAGACTGTAACAGAGTAATCCATTACTTGTGACAATAAAACAAGATTATTTTTGAACTGCAATGCCCTTAGTAACGGCTAATAAACAATCATACATAAACATTAGGGAAATCTCAAGAAAAACTAACCAATATATCAGATTATTTAAGTCATGAAATCCAATAACGTTCGAAGGTTAACAAAGTTGATTAGTACAACAGATGATCTGTGAACGTGTTTTTAGGTTGTTGAACTTGCTTTGTTGTACACCCCTCTGGAAATGTACGGTTGATGTTAAGGAAACCTCGTGGCACAATGCATTACTGAGGAAATGTTGCACAAACACAGCACCCACTACTGGACACGGTAACTATTTGGAACTGTTGGAGAATTTTACCCATCACCAAACCCTAAGATAGATCTGCTTACAGCTTAAAGGGGAGCTTGAACTAAATTTTATGATTTAAACCCCCCCCCCAAAAAAAAAAAAAACCCCTAATAGAGTCATAGTGATGCCACCAAGGACATCTTAGGCTTCTTACGCACACCTGGAAACCCCAGGCAACCTCTCGTCACTGGGGGAGGGGGGCATATTTCCAAACTGCTTGGGGAGTGGTTCCCAGCAGTTGCAAGGTAAAACTGATCGCAAAGCGATATAGGGTGCTGCACCAATAACCTCTTTGTTATTGCTTCGGTGAAAGGTCGTGAGTAGTTGGTGCAAAGAAACGTTGGGTGTTATCCGAACAGTCTCCCAACTACTCTCTGAGCAGGAGTGAAACTACGAATTGAGAATGTGATGCAAACCGGAAATAGACACCGTTCAAATTCAAAGTAAAAGTACGCCTTATTACTGAAAACATGTTTTAAAGGACTCAACTTCCACCTTGAGGGTGAGCGGTCTCTATTACAGGCTTGTTTTGCACTCTTCATAGTTTCACTACTGCTCAGAGAGCCATTGCAAAGTGTTTGCAGACAAGTTGGTGTCTTCCAAGCAAACTATAAGCAACATGTTAGAAACTAAAGCAGTTCTAGTGCACCTTCTTTGCAACTGCCAGCACCACCTACCAACTGGTGGTTGCCATCAGGTTGCCAACCTGTCTCTAGGCCTATATGACTGGGGCCTTTCCTTCAGAGTGACAAGATAAATAAATGTATAAAATGAGAGTAAACACATTAAACGCAGTGCAGTCTACAGTAAACAGTGAGTGAATTCAGTGTTCAGTATTCAGATGCCGTTATTTTTTAATTTTTAGTACTTTTCTTTAAATCTGTCATTTTAAAGTACGTAAATTTCTGTAAGCACTGCTCAATGTGCTATTTTATGTATATACTCTGGGAAATTGCCCCGTTTAATAATTACTCTGGGAGGCATCCACTAAATGTTTCTGTACTGCTCAGATCAAAACACCACGAGTAAGTAAATACATCCAGTGACAGAGGATGTCACTTCTGTTTTATCAGCTCAAATACACAGATTCAGCTTTATGAGATGTATTCTCCAGTTACTTGGGGATTTTCTTTCCTATTTAAAGAAGATATTCACCAAAAGTCCCTTTATCCTCAGGTGAGACCACAGTTTAAAAAGAGGAGAAGAAGAAGAAACCATATCCAGGCGGATCATCCGAGTCCAAACAGAGTATCATTCATCAGATCATCTTAAGGCTGTGTAAATAGAGTACCATTACCTGTACAAGAATATGTTTTCATTGACATTAGATTATTTAAAAAAAAAAAAACCCTAATCTGCAGTACAAAAACTTGTACTCTTCCTGAACATCATGTGAGAGATTCGAGAACACCTTCGGTCATGCCGTCTCGGTCCTTCTCCCCCCTCAGCGTCGCATTCGTCTGTACGTCAGTGCAGGTCATGCTTGTCATTTCATAACCAACGGCCACATGCGTGTGCGCACACACACACACACACACACACACACACACACACACACACACACACACACACACACACACACACACACACACACACACACACACACACACACACACACACACACACACACACACACACTCCTGAATCTACAATATCAACATCCAAGATAGGAGAGGGCTGAAGAAACTAGGATTTGAATGTAGAGTTTTTCCAAAGTGGCTTGTGATAAACCCAACCTTCACCCTGCAGGAGGAGAGACGAGAGTCAGTGTGGCATCACGTATCAGTGATAATGAAGCGTCTGCAGTGAGATAGCATAATTGTTTACCCTGATAAAGTTAGACAAAACACCAGACTGTTAAGTTGAGGCTGCAAAGTATTTGATTTCAACATTTTTGCCAAACAATGGGCATCAAACTAATGTGTGGAAACTCCTCTGAGAAGTTTTTTTTTTTTTTTTTTTTTTAACTCATGCAATTCAAATATTTTGTGTATATAAGTTGTAAGATCTTCAATGTGGCAGTTATATGATTCAATATGACTTCCTATGCAGTAAATACCAGCTGCTGTATCAGCAGAAACCTAATAAATCACCACTGCTCACCTCTCTGTCAAAGTATCGGGTCCTCCAGGGGGTTTCTGTCTCGACACGGTGCCTCTCTTCTGTCCGCTGCCTCTCCTCGAGGACCGTCTTATGCTCAGTGGCTTTCTCGACGTCTTTCTGCCGTAAAGCCTCGGTCACGTGCTGCCACAGGCGCCTGCAAAGGATCGAAATGTTTCAGCAAACGCTATTAAATACACTGCAAGTTCGCTCCTTCAACTTCAATTTCATCTGACCTGGATTCAGTCGGTCCTTGCTTCTCTACTGGCCGCACGTGCTTCTTCGTCACAGGCAGCCTGGTGACGTCGACCACCCTCGTCTCTCCGTTAGTGAAGCTGAACTCCAAGACGCCGTTCCACTCGCCCTGTACGCGGCACACCACTGCATTGGTGGAGTTGTGCTTCACCTCTGCTGTTACCCTAAACGTGTGGTAGGAGGACCGAATTAATACAAACATGCAATTTTGAGGATTTGTTTAGATATAAACGCCCATCTTGGACACTTATTTTAAAGAGCTGCAGAACTGGCAATCAAAAACTCGTCTTACTGCCAACATCCCCAACTAGTCGCATCAGATGGCCGACCCTCCCAGAGTCTGGTTCTGCTGGAGGTTTCTGAATGTTAAAAGGGAGTTTTTCCTTCCCACTGTTGCCAAAACGCTTGGTCATGGGGTTATAGGATTATCTGTTTTCTTTGTATTACCGTAGGATCCTTACCTTACAACATAAAGCTCCTTGAGGGAACTGTTGTTGTGATTTGGTGCTATATAAATAAAACTGAATTAAATTGAATACTGTCATAGTATTGCTAGTAGTTCACCTGGTCACATAGTCAAGTTCGGTTCATTTAGAGAGCACATTTCATTGAATGAATGAAAGCATCGTCTCAATGACCAAATAAGGTCACCTCTGGGGGTTTTTCTGCTTTTCAGTTTGAAGTTAAACTTTTTTGTTTTCCAAGAAACGAAGCAGTAACTGCTTGGAAGTTGTTGCACTTTGGTGGTAAATAAAATTGAGCATCATCAGCATAACAACATAACTTTCTGAAAATGGATCCCAATGGGCAAAAAGGAACACAAGCTCATAATCTGATACGATTCAAACCACATATATTGATATAATGACAATCATTGCAACCACATTAAATACATTTCTTTTACTTCTTGTTGTGGATATAAAAACTAAGACTTACTTGTGTAATTTGCCTCCATAAAAGGGTTTAGTCTGGAAAGTAATGACTGCCGAGTAACCCGACTTGGCGCAGTTGATGGTGACTTTGCCGCCAAGTTCCACCCAGGGAACGGTGAGGATGGAGCGAGCATAGGCGCAGGGCAGCGTGAAGGTGTACTCCTCATCGTGCTCCAGCAAATACAGACAACCTGGAAGAATAAATACAGAAACAAGAGTTACAAGGTTTCTGCCAGTTGTAACAAAGAGATATGAGGGGTGTACTATGTAATGTATTACCCAGCAACAATAAATAAGAATACAGTCGAATCTTTCTTTTGTCTTTTTCCACCCTGTGGTATTAATAATGATAGAAATATCCAGGAAAATACTCAACCAAGTCTGAAATGTTAGTATTGCAACAGCCCTACCGCAGAAATGGTCAAAAGGAGCCTGCAGCCCAACAAGGATGACGGCAGGTTTAGGTCAAATGGTGATGGAAATGGTTTTAACTTTGTTCTTTTCAGCAGCTGGTTGACTGATAAACAACATCAAGAGCAGCTGGATCTCACAGCTCGGCTGTACCACCTAATTTTGATGCTGCCACCTGGTGACGGTAAACAGCAATGGCATGTAGACGACAGTCTGCAAAGCTGTGCACAGCCTCTGCACAATACTGACGCACAACCACGACACTTCCCTTATTTGTCTGTACTGGGTGACAGAGGAAATGACAGAGATGCTTCTGTGGTTGAGGCCCTACACAGTAAAGTACAAACATGTCCTGTCCTACATTTTTATTAACAAGGACAAGAGAGAAATACTTTTATTAAGAAATGCATTAATAGTCAAATGAGAATGTACACCAACTATGACACCTGATACACCAGAATTTAGTCCTAAATTAATTACACTGCTGCTTTTGGTAATAAGAGGGCTTTAAGATAAAACTAAAACCAAACTGAGGAGTAAGGGAGTTGGGGGCACCTCACTTCTATTGTCAGTTACAGCTGTGTATGGAAAGGCTTTTTTGGCACTGCGGCCTCGAGGTCTGAGGAGGAGGTGAGATAGCGACTTGCCAGCTCCACAGCACACATCATGATATTGTGCACGTGAGAAGAGAGCAGGTAACTTGCCAGAACTCAGCATGCTCCACCTGAGCCAAACAGATTACTTCCAGCAGTGAAAACACATCTGAGGCGGGCCATCTCTTGCTTTCTGCTACACGTGAGAAGTGAGAACTTTAGATAAGAAGCCAACCTGATTCTGCTGACGCCATCTCGAGTTCATGTGTGAAAACATCTAATGTTTCCAATGCAGCGCGCCCCTGAACTTTTTTAGACATCCAATCGAGGTGCAGGTGAGAATTAAAATGGGGAGAAGTCAGATCAGACAATAAATGCTCTACACTCTCTCTTTATTCAGCAAAGCCTGTGTGAATGAGAGTGTAGAGGAGCTAACCCCCCGCTGCACTCGCTGCTGGTGAGCGGGCCTCCTACATGTGCTCTATGTGTAAAAACAGCTCGTGTTTCCACTCCTGCTGCCAACCTCGCAGAACACAGTTTTTTTTAAAAATTGTGCTGCCTTACCTTCCCCCACCATCGATACCCCAATGGACATGCCCATGAACTTGCTCTTGGTCCACACATGTGTGTTCACACACATCCGCCTCTCCTGGCATTCGGCGTAGAAACCAGACACAGGGGGATGATGGGAAACCTGCTCCGCCACAAAGCGCACTTGGTAGGAGTCCTGGCTGGAAGCAGTGGGGTCGGGGCTTCCCTGTGAAGGCTCCTTGGAGGCGTCTGGTCTCTTGGGCACCTTCCAGGAGCAGTGGAAGGTCTCGCCAATGATGGGGTTGTAGGGTTTTTTGGCAATGGCGCCTTTGCGGCCCTCGTGGAAGGAGGTGAGGTAGTACTCCACAAACCGGACCATGCGGTCCTCCGGACTGCTGCCGTCTGTGATGGTCACAAAGAGATCCGGATGGGACATGAAGTCTGCGTACATCTCCAGCAGAGAGCGCTTCTCGAGAATGAAGGTGGGGAGGACCACCTACAAGTAAAATGGACAAGAGAAGAGATTTTAAATCACATCTTCTGGAACATACTGCATTAACAAACTGAGTCTGAGGATGCTTCTAAATTAGCTCAGGTTAGGCAGAAAAATATAGTGCAATGAGGAAGTGAAAAGACGTAGACAGGACGTGACCCTGCGGATCATGGGGTGTTTACTAGAGTTCCAGCTGAGGTAAGCCAGCGGACCCATGAGATAAATCAGAAACTCAAGAGCAGGATATCGAACTACGGGAACAAACTGACACTGAAAGATAAGAGTGTCAGCGTAAGCCTCGGGTCAGGGTGTTTAAGCACGTGTCCTTGACAACTAATTACCAAGAATGAGGAGCTTACTTCAACCATGACTCCTTATCCTGCCTCAAAATGTGGTTTTTAAACAGCTTCAATTACTTTCATGGGCGGCTTTAATTCGAATACAGCACTGTGCTACTAGATATCAGCCTCATCACAGGCTGATATTTAATAAGCATTTAACTGTGACAAATATCTGTTGCTGTCTGCATAGACAGAAATTCACATTTAACAATTACATTTTCATTGATCAGCCTTCCTGTTCTACAGGCCAGCTGAGTCGAGTCCCTTCGAGTTGTGCTCAATGACAGAGACTCATTCAGACTGATGGCGAAATGTTGGCAATCTGTCTGCATTTATAAATCAGACAGCAGTTATTTAAAGACCTTTGAAATCTCTCAGAGGGATTGCAGTCGGTCCAAGTCACACTGCAAAGGTGCAGGCGACCTGCGCAATCACTTTGTGATCAAACGTGGTCATGACTGTGCAACACCCTCAAGCTCTGGGCAACTGATTATCACCACAAGCTACAGTCAATTGCACAATGTGAAAAATTCAACTTAATCACCAGGCAGCCGCTGATTATTATTTTCTCTCTTTGGTGGATGTAAGGAGTTTGTCCTTTTCAGCCATTAGCTTGATCTGAATTGTCAAGCTAAGTGCGCCCAATGTTGGATAATGTGTTAGTTTGCTTAGCTAACATTATGTCTGGATGATGGTGCATGAGATGATCCCTTTTGTTCCTAGTATTCCAAGAGTATTTTAATTTATTTAACAAGATAAATATTTGTTGTCCCTGTATCGATACAATATCACAAAAATCACAAAAATATTGCGAAAAGATCTCAAAAAGCAACACATCAGGCCACGATCTAAAGAAACAGCTGAGAAACAAAGTCAGTCAAAGTCAGTTCTCATCCCAGGAAGGAATATTGTTCATCTGGATGTTGCTTTTTCACTGGGACAAATGTTTTGTCACTAGATCTGCAAAATGACCAAACTATAGGGATATAACTTTTTCCACATAGGACCAGGTAGGTCTGTGTTACTTTTTTGTTCCTTAATAAATGATTTAAAGAATTTAAAAGCTACATTTTGTATTTACTCAGATTATCTTTGTCTAATATTAAAATTTGTCTGATTTAAAACATGCAAGTCTGTCAAATATGCAAAAAAAGAAAAATCAGGAAGGTGGCAGATACTTTTTCACAACAGATGCAGGCAATAACCAACATGTCAGTGTTAAGCCATAGTTCTTTCTATTTTCTGTTAAACAGCTAAGTTACAAAGCACCAGTACACCAGTATCAGCGTCTTTGACCGTTACTGGACCATAAGGACTGATCAGGACACAATGACTGCAGTAAATGATGTTGATCTTTTTGTGTTACATTAGAAAAGTTTGCAGGGTTTGTTTTTTTTATAATGATGCATGAAAAGCACAGGAGGATTTATTTGAAAAAAAAAAAAAAACAACCTAAGAAGTGAAAGGCAGTGTTTCTGTGTAACAGTTGCTGAGTCAAGGCTGAAATACGTGTGGAACAATCTTACCACATACTTTTAACTGTGTATCAGTACACTGTTAAAAAATGGTTTATTTAGCTGCAGATGAACATGGTGTGAACTCCTCATTTTGGTTTATTCTTTACCAGAATTCTGTGAAATTGCATTCAAAACCAATCAGAAGGGAATCTTGGCAGCATTTCACGCCTCACTGTGACGCAATGTGCTTTGAACTCTGTGTTTATTGATACAAGAAACTCCTCTCGCTCCGGGAAAATCCTCCTCTGTTACAGCCAAGCGAGCCTTATCAAAGACCCGTTCGTGCTGGCGTCTCAGAGGGATTGTTTTTGCTGATATGGGAACTTGACCTACCCGCGTGAGGTCCATCCCCAGCTTCAGCTGCGACAGCAGGTGTAGGATGACACTCCGTTCCTCCTCCACGGCACCCAGGTCCTCCTCCTTGTCCGTAAAGGAGTCCTCCAATTCATCCTCTGCATCTATGTCTTCCTGTTCCTGTGAGGAGAGAGGAGGGAAGAAATTAAAGTTTTTTTGTATGACTGATTTTAAAACGAGGCAGTCTCACAGAGCATTAACAGAAAACTGCAACAAGCATGACACAGATAACCTCTCCCCTCTCCCAGTCTTACCCCGGAGAAGTTGCAGGACTCGGGGCTGCTGAGCTCCAAGCGGTTCCCCTCCAGCGGGCCCTCACCTGTTGCGAAGCTGCCCAGAGAGCTGCTGCCATTCTTCAGGATGTCGGGCAGTTTGGGCTCCAGCCACTCAATGGTGGGTCCTGCAGTGGACGGGGAGTGCACAGGTGCAGGTTCAGAGGTACTCATGGTCCTACCCCTCCCTCCCACCCGACCGAGGCCCCCCTACATGCACAGGTAGCGCTAAGCTCGGCCCACCATTTACCGCACGGCGCCCCGCAATCGCCTTGCAGCTGACCGGGCAGAGCTTCTGCTCCTCAGAGAGCTGCCGTCGACCAAAAGAGTGTAACCCAACTCCTCCGTGAAGACAGGTATCAGGATACTCTGGAAGCATCCCCCACCCCGATTGGCTAAACCCTCTCAGTATGGCATCCCCCCCCTCCGCCCCCTTTAAAAGTACGTATAGCAGAGGACAGATCTAATTCAAATTCACCTTGTGCGTCAGAAGACTTAATCTGATTGGCTGCTGTGGCGAGTCCGGCCTGATGAAATATACATCGAGTAACGAGATCTGCTGTGGAAAAAGTGGGACGAGTTTTCCGGCATTTTAACAAAAGATCAGCGAGTCTCCTCTCCTTCACCTTACTGTATGATTTTTAATGTGAAGCTTAAAAACAGAGCTGTCCTCGAGGTGCTGCGGATGGATATTTAACCATCTGAGATCCAATTACCAGCGAGACAGGTGGTACAAACGGGGACAGGTGACCCCATCAATAATGCAGAATAATTCCAGTGTCCGGCCAAACTAACCGCCTAGATTGGGTGCAGACACTGCATGAGCAAGACTATGATTTGTTCTTAGGATTGCGTGCCCAGTAGAGACATAAATATTTAACACCCACTTCCCAAACATCATGTATTTACTGAACTTAAAATTTAACTTGAGTTTATATAGAATTTATTTAACCCTTTATTGAACCCATGGTCAATTTTACTGGTAAATATAAAGGGTTGGTCAATAAAGGGATAAGATGGAGGTGGTGCAGAGGGACAGTGTTTGGGACGACTCAGTACCACAGTAGCAGGTGATTTTGACCATAAAGCACCACGAGGGACTCAAAATTACGTCAAAACTACAATTGACAGGTGGCCAGAGGTTCCTTCAAGTTGAACAGGTGTGTTTCCTTCCCATTGTCACCAAGGGCTTGCTTATAGGGGGTCATATGATTGTTGGGGGTTTGTGTACTATTGTAGAGTCTTTACACTACAAAATAAAGCCCCTTGAGACAAAGTTGGAATTTAGTGCTATATGAGTTCAACTAAATAAAGTTGCGTGTCCATGCTGCCTGAACACAATACAGCAATAGAAACCATGTCAAATGTGCAAACTGAGAAAGAAAATGTTTCTATGTTCTATGAATAAAATGCAGGTTTATGAGGTTTGCAGATCATTTTACAAGCCGTCCCACCTTTGTAAGTATTCTGTTTGTAGAAACTCGTGCTGGCCAAAAGCTCTCTGACTGCCAGCCTGGGTCCAGATGAACTAAACTGAGTTTGAGCTTTTAGTGTACCATCATTAATTAGCACACCCTTAACGTAATCCAGGTACTTTAACATATACAGTTCAACTTACGTGTTGTTACCTTTTGTGACAAACACAAAAGGTAACAACAACAACCCACCACATCCCTCCACGTACCTCCTAGGGAGCTTCTCTGTCGGGCCACCTGCTGCAGGTGGAGGATGTGCAGGCACTCATTGAGGCAGTTCATGGTGGCCATGGAAGTGGCCTTGAGCATCAGCAGGTCCTGGTCCAGGGGGGAAAGGCCAGGAGTCACAGGCAGGCCCTCAATGCCCTGCATCAGGTCTTTGTGCTGACCCTGGGCTTGGCTCATCATCTGGAAATACAAGGATGTCGTGGTTATTTTTAATAAGGGCAAAGCCTCACAGGACCGTGATTAACTACCTGTGCAGGCAGCTCTGCTGATTTTGACTCAGTGCCTTTGTTTAACTATCACGTTCTGATTAATTCAAGGGAAAAACATATTTACACCTTGCTGATTAGAACAAAAACCTGCTGTATCCCACTCAAGTTAAACAAACATGAGAGTGCCCCCTTGTGGACAATCTGCAGCATTAAACTGGCTCAGAGAGAGACTACTAAAGCTCATGACTAAACAAATCTCAGTGAGCTAAAGTCCTGCTCTAAAGCGCCTCTTAAATATTTCACATTCACCGCTGCGTGCCTTGTAGGAACTAAATGTTTCTTGTACTTTTTGCTTGTACTTGGCCTCGAGTTTAAACTTTAATGAAACATTGTAGTGAGTGCCAGCACTGCTTTCTGTCTGCTCATCTTGTCCAAACACGGCGCCTTCATCCAGTCTTTTTAATCATCATAAAATGTAGCACGCAACTAGCGTCCCTTGGGATTTAGCCCCCACTGTTTGTGTCTTGGCTAAAAGTTCCCCCCAATCGGTGAGTTATGACTTCTTCAGATCAAAGTGTACCTCTCTTGCGTCCATCAGGTGGTCGGGCAGCAGGGACCTCTTACTGGAGTAGGCCGACGAGCCTCTGACCTGCGACCAGCCAAACAAAGAGGCGGGGTTTTGGCTGTGCCGGCGCATGGACATCGGGGAGCTGCCGCTGCCCTGAGACGCCGTGGAGTAACTCCGGGACTTTGACGGAGGCTGACTCTGAGGAACGGAGACCAGCACAGTCATTACATTTATGGGTCAGCGCAGTGTTTCTAGCTATAAATGAGACGGGGTGTATTGCACTACCATATTGTTTTTTCAAAATAAAAGCTTTCAAAAACATTTTATAAGCAGTGTAAACTACTGATATTTATCAGGCTTTTTCATGGCCCCTGAACTCCATACTGTTTCCTCAATTTGTAAGCGTACGTAAACAAACAAAAAGTTGTTTTTTTTAAATGCCGGACTAACAGCACAAAACATGCTGAAAGTATATTATTTTATAAAACACTTTTTATTTTATTTTAGTAAAAGGGAAAAAATCCTGTTATGTTTTTGGGTTTGTTTTTTTTTTCATTTTTTTTTTGAATCTCCAAAACTGGCCTGAACCTTTGGTTCAGTTTTATTTATATAGTCAAATCAACAATTGCCTAAAGGTGCGTCATACTGTAAGGTAAAGACACAAAGAAATAATACAAAGAAAACAGAAAATCATATGACCCCTATGACCAACTTAAAAACTTAAAAGTCCAAACTTCTAATTTTTCAAAGCTGTCATTGGGCCTGGATCACCGTCTTTACCAGGCCAGCTCCGGCTCCCAGGCTCTGTGGTTTATAGCACTTAAAAACATTTTTCTTATATTTTTGCACATCTTTGCTCATTTTTCCTAAACTTGGCCACCTCCAGACCATTAAAATGGGCCACGGGCTGCACAGCAATCTGGAGATCAATATCCAGATCAATACTGCTGCTTGCTGCACTTACAAACAGGCTGGAAGCTGATATTTCTTTACATAAACACCGATACTGTTCTAACTCTGTTGGATTGCCTCCTTTGGCACATGTGAAAGGAAAACAGGAAACTGTCACATCCGCTCATGAGTCATAGATTTTGCTGAGGAAGTTTTTACAACACCCTAACAGTTTTAATACCAAAGTACTGTCCGGCTGTTTCACTGCTGCACATTTATTGACAGATCAGCAGCCATTTAAGGGCCTTTAGAGCCTAAAGGTGTGCAGCAGCATGGGTTTTCTGCTCCAAAAACCAAAAAAGACTAATGAAAGAGCATTGTGTCACTGCTCATCAGCACAGAAAAAAAATGATGATTTTGACTTTGACAATGATGTCAAAGATGGACTTTGAAGTAAAACATAGCTGTTCATGGTTTACAAGCCTTTAAAGACAGACAGGACTGACTGAGCTGCTGTCTCTGGAGTGCACATTTCACATCGGATGAGTTTTCCAGGTTTTTACTATAAACTTCTTTTTTTTTTAAAAAATCTGCAAATATGCTAATATGCAAATCTAGATAAAGATCCTGGACATGAAGGTAAAGTACAAAGCTTCATGCATCAAGGCAGCCATACGCCTTTAGCTTTTATTTTGTAAGCACACCGAGTTTTGAGCTTATGAAAATGTGTTTTCTGCACAGTCATCACTGCTCGCAGACACAAATATCTGCACAAACTGCTCACACAGCTGCAGACGCATTATCTGATAAGAGCTTACAAAGCAAACTTTAGCACGATTTCATGCCAGTCAGACTTCCTTCTCTTTCCTTGTTGCTTTAGTGGTGCTTCTGTGGGCTTACAACATTGTCACTTGTCTCTCTGCTTTCACGTGTTTCCTTACAGAAAAATGGTGGTGTGCCCGTCTACAAACTGCATGCAGCGATCACGACCCTTCTAATTTAGAATCGGTTAGATTTAGTAAGAAACACACAGATCGGCCATTACCTGAGCCATAAATCTGATGGCGATTTTAACTCATCCTTTCAAGGATAAGAATATTTCCACAGACATAATGAGTGCAATGAACTCATTGTTATGTTCAAGAAATCAGTTTGTGACATCGTGTGTTAATCTTCTCAAAGCAGCCATGAGTTGATGAGTACACTGTGGTTATAATTTTTGCTGCAACCAAATGTTGCAGCAAAAATTGAGACTCATCAGATCAGGCAATGTTTTTCCAGTCTTCTATTGTTCAATTTTGGCAAACATGCGTGAACCGCAACCTCAGTTGCCAACAGGACAAGAACCAGATGTGGTCTTCTGCTGCTGGTGAGATGCTCTTCTGCATACCTTGCTTGTAACAAGTGATTGTTTTGAGTTACTATTGTATTCCTATGAGCCTGAAGCAGTCGGGATATTTTCCCTCTCTGATCATTCTCTGTAAACCCAGGAATTGGCTGTATGGGAAAATCCCAGCAGATCAGTAGACCAACAAACCAAGCAACATTCAAAATCACTTAAATCACCTTCTTGCTGATGCTCAGTTTGAACCTCAGCAGGCCATCCTGACCATACTCTATGTGTCTAAATGCATTGAGCAGCTGTCATGTGATTGGCTAATAGGATACCTCTATTAACAAGCAGTCATCTGATATATGGGGTTTTCTCTGTATTATTGTGGAGTCTTTACGTCTGTGAAGGTTCTCAGTCTTCCAGGTCATCGTAGTCCAAGGAGCTTGGAAAGAAAAGCGTGGAGTCTTCACCTTACAATATAAAGTGCCTTGAGGTGACTGTTGTGGTTATTTGGTGCTACACAAACAAAATTGAATTGAACTGAACTACTGTGTCATTATATCCAACAAAAGTGTAACAGGCAGCCTGCCTCAACTGATTTTTATTTTTGACTTTTTTGTTTTTATCTTAATTATGCTTCTTCTTTTAAAGATAAATTTTTAAAACTATATATTCTTGACAGAAGAATGATCCAGTGTAAACCAACCATGGTACAAATTATGGTCATGTGCCTCTTTTCAGGTATAAACACACTCGGCACTGTCAGTCTTACCTTCCCCATGGCCTCTGTGTGGTGCTGCGTGCAGATCTGTAGCCTGCTGACCCAGTGCTGCCTCTCTTTGGCATCAGAGGCTGACACACACACACACAGACACACACAGACACACACACACACACAGGAGAAGAAGAACACAACCTTGTTACAGTAACTCTACAGTAATCATACTCAGCATTGATTCCTGTGTGCTTCTGCATCACCGGCAGCAGATAATGGAAAAACATCCAGATCAATACAGCAGGAACAAGATGGAAGTTAATGAGAGCAAGGCTGAGCTTTAAAACAAAGAAAAGAAAAAGTAGAATGGAGGCATCAATAAAAGGTGGAGAGCTCAGGAAGGAGCACAGAAGCACCAGCTAAAGCCAAATTAACTTAGAGCACTCATGGCTGCCAGATCCTCACCCCTGAGCTTGTACTGCTCCCCACTGATGGCATTGACAGTGAAGGTATGCGAGTCCTCATCACTCGGGGAAATGACGGCCCCCGCCAAAGGGAGCATGCCACGGGGCTTCTGTGGCCGTGACTGCTCATTGACAAAATACTCAAGCAGGCCCGCCTCGTTGTTCAAGACAAAGAACCTGAAATCAAACAACACTGGCTTAGTCTGCTGTCCATGATATGACTTTTTATCACAGTCACACCTTACATTTTTGTTTGGTAAGTTAGAAACACATAAACACACACACAAAGGTACTTTGTCCCTATAAAACTGTAAGGTCTTTAATGCTCATTGAGATGACTTATGTCACATGAAGTTGGGTCAGAACTCACCTGTACTGCCAGCCTGTCACCAGGTTGGTATATTTCATCAGGTAGCCATCAATATTCTCCATGTGATCGCTGGTATTATGGGGCAAAAGGAGACACTCATAAAATGATACAGGCAGTGAGCACACGCCCATAAACACAGCAAGGTAAATACACAATTCAATCACAGAGCATTCCTCTGACTCAGCTTGTATACCTGAGAACCAAATACACACTTAAACACTACTGAAAAAGAGTAGGTTGTTGTGCTGTCCGGGTCAACGAAGTGCTCCTGACAACACTAAATTAGCTGCTAGCGGAACAAACTAACCTGTACTGCCAGCTTTTGGCACTCGCTCTCCCCGAGCTCGGGGTCCTGTTCTGGGGATATACATCCAGCTTGCCTTCGTTTTCCGTGATTCGGATCGTCGTGGTTTCCCCTTGCATAGTCACTAGCAACGACACCTCCTCTGGACGCAGCTTGCTAGCGCTAAGCTAACCTGTAAAGCCAGCCAAGTCTACAGAGCTGATTTTTTTTAAAGGACGGAGTCTCTCTTACTGGGAGGTCATCGCTTAACGAAAAGCACCACCGAACAGGCTACACACGCTGGACTGACAACTGGCCGATGACAGCTGAAAAAACATGGTCTGATCTACTGGAACTGGGAGTAGCTAACAAACTGCTAGCTAGCCTGATATTTACTGGCTTCGGTTGGGGACACGGTCATGTGACTCACCTTACAGGAGCGTTTCCGCATTGAGATATATAAGATATATAAAAATATAATCATTTATGATAAACAAAAAATCCATCCAACCAAAAAAGAAAACAAACAATAACAACAAAAAAACGTAAAAGAGGCGTAAATGGTAAAAAAAAATTGAGGGGATTAAAAAGCCGCAATCTAAAACGGAAATAAATGTTTTACATAATAATTTTATAAAATATTATCAGATTTTGTGTATTAAGTAACAAGAAAGAACAACAAATAAATTAGTTTTTTGTTATTTTTATACTGACTGGTAAGTATTATCTGAAAGAAGGAATTATAACCTTAAAAACATTTATAATATATTTTTGCATTGTTGTAGGTGAAAAATAAAGTGAATAAATAATTACACAAATAGGCCACATATTATCCATATTTGTTCCCACTAATTTATTATTTGATATTTTTTGTATACGCTGAACATGTGCAGACAAGTACAACTTTAAAGATATTAAACAGATGCGTTTTGTGTGTATAAATATTTTGACAAATATGTAGTGATGGCCAAATGAAGCTTTCCGAAGCACTGAAGCTTGTATTGAAAAACGGTTCATTACTCGAAGCTTTTCAACACAGTCCTCTCCGGTGACATCTGGTGGTGAAAATTTTGAAGAGCAGCTTGAATCTGCAAAATAAAACGGACTGCTCAATTATCACTGCTCACTCAAGAGTGGCGTTCTCTCCGATATTGGGCCACCGTTCCGTTGCTTTGAACATGTAATTGGTTTTGTTTTCTCGATTGGGGGGCTGAAAAAAATGTAATGCGTATTTGCGTAATACATTTTGATCAATAAACTTTCCCTATTTAAACATGCACTATGGTGTGGCCTTTCTTTGCTCATAACTCCTTGATGTTGGTAAATACAATAAGTGAGCAATATATATAATATACATATGATAATGCACAGCACATTATGGAGTATGCCCCTGCTGTGAAGTCCTGCCTCCATCTACTTGTCATTTAATCACAGCTGGACAGGTTCATACAAAATATTAGATGAGGCCAATTGTCCTATACATATTTTTGACCTAGGGGTGGGATTGATTGTGAACTGGAAAGGGAAAATGCTTAGGAAGCTGAGTACGGCTGCATCGTCACTGATTTGTAGAATCATTTTGATTCGATACAGGATCCGATTCAATTTGATTGGAATCTGGAAAGTTTTGCCTCAGTCAGAAATATTACAATTCTGATCATTTAACAGTATATATCCATAATTTCGTATCTATTAAAAGAAAGCTGACACATATGAGACTTAATTAGAGATGTAAACAGAGAGTTATGAAACCTGCAGCTGCAGAAGCCAGCGAAAAAAAAGAGGCAAACACAGCGCGGACCCGACGACGCACCAAAATCGGATTCTGGCGCATCGGGTCCGCGCTCTGTGTTCACGTGTGTATGCAGAATCCGTAAACCCAGTTACTGTTTTAGCTGTTTGGTGTTTGACGACATGTTGTGAGGTTTAACCTGAGATGCTGGCGTTTCAGGCATAATAACGTTAATTTACAAATCGACACGGGATTTTAATGAATCAATATCACTTTATTCCATTTAGCATGGATTTTAATCAGAAAAGCGATAATCAAAACCCACCCCTAATCAAGAACTTGCAAAGTAAAAACATGCTCTATGTCAGGTAGCCCTTTTGTTATTTACAGTTAAAAAGAGGATTAGTGTTACTGTGCGCTGGCTGAGTCTGTTTCTTTTCTTAGAAATAGTTTCTCCTGCCCTGGAGAAAATCCACTTGCATGGAACAGAAGAGGCTGTGGAGTGCAGGAACTACACTGCAAGTTGGTAGATATGCAGGTATTCCTGGGTCCTGCAGACTATCACCTAAAAACAATAAACAAAATGATTTTCTAAACTGTAGCAATGTAATGTACGTATAGTGTCAAATACATTTTTGTAGTCTTCATTAGCTTTAATTCACATGGAAGTGTTCCTAAAGTCATATGCTGTCATGATATTTACATTATGAAAACATGATTTTGGACATTTCAGGTTTTTCACTTCGGCAGATAAAATGAATTGAGCAAAATCAACTCAAAATATTCCCACACGCCAGAACGTCCTCTCTTCCTCGCTGGCTCCATATCTGTCAGTGGAATGATCACCTCTTCGCTCTCTGTCACCCTCAACACACTCCACGAATCCCGTGGATGATTCACTTCCTTATATCCGTTTGAATCAGGTACCGAAGCAGTTACGTGCGTAATGAAGCTTCGGACGTCACTGGTCACGTGACTTTTGCCAAACGAAGCAAGCCTCGACACAGTGCTTCTGAACCAGTGTGTTGTTTTTTTCGATACACGCTCCGGAGCGCCAGCTTCAAGCGGGCCATCACTACAAATATGTAAAAATGTTTGATAGCCAGGAGTGTTCAATGATGGGCTGAATCATATTTATTTAAAAAGAAACGCGTTATTAATCTGCTTTGTTTTTAATGTTTTTCATACCTCGTTTTTAAATATAATGTATAAGCTAATTTACGTGTTAAATTAATTAGGGGTGTAGTGGTTTTGTTTTTTAAGCGGCATCCTTTGTTAGCAAGAGCTTTATTTTGAAAAGCCCAATGACCGGAAGCGCCTTTAAAATACGCTTTTGTTATCATGAGGTAGTAATGTGACTGGCGGTATCCCATATTTCCCGATAATATTAAATAATAACTGGCCTTTAAAACGTTCGCTTTAATATAGCGGACTTGTTGCTGTTGCATGCAGTCACCTTTAAACTCGAACCTGAATATGGGCTATGAAGCTTTCAAAAACAGTGGAGATGTCTAAACGGTGGAGATGCGTGGAGAAGGCTTTGCTGCTTATGAACTGCACATAATAAGAGGTGTAGCCGTGACAGTAAGGGCGTGGTAAGAGAGTAGCAGCGTTTTCAGGGCGTATAAGGAAGTTAAAGACTGGGGAGTAAAGGACAACAGGCTGTATTTGCAAAGCGCTCACTGTCGGAGTTTCTACTTTTAAAAATGCCCGGAAAGAAAGTTTGCATCGTTGGATCTGGAAACTGGTAACGTTTTTCTGTATCTTTTTGCCTCTTTTAGAAGTAGGAGTTCCCTTTTTTCAGCCAACTGAAAACTGATCGCTGATTTTGTCGTTTACTGGTTGCAAACCCGCTGTATTCATAATCTAATAGGCTTATCTTTACCTCTGTCCTGCACATCAGAAAGGAAGATCTGGAGCTGTTATTTACAGCCTTCCTCGATTGCTTCTAAAGAGCTGTTCGTGTAGTAGCATCCTGCTTTCTAAAATAAGGGTCTTGCAAAATAAAATCCATACACTCCTGTAGAGTACCTGTACGGAGTACCTGTGAGTACCTTTTGTGGTTCTAACTCTTGGGACTACAAAGAGTTCTCCCTTAAGGGCATGTTCCTGGAAGAAGTCCAATTCCAAGCCTAAGCATGCTTTTTTAGCCTTTTCAGGAACATGCCGTACTTTGTGTACTCACTTAATTCCCAGAGCTTCAACCTGTGGTTTTGGGTTAGGCTCAGTCCTGGCTCTCTAACCTGATCTTTGTCCCTCCCTCAGGGGTTCTGCCATTGCCAAAATTATCGGGCACAATGTCAAAGCTTCCAACCGCTTTGACCCAATGGTGAACATGTGGGTCTATGAAGAAATGATTGACGGGAAGAAATTGACAGAGATCATCAACACCGAGCATGAAAATGTCAAGTATCTACCAGGCCACAAGCTGCCCAAGAATGTGGTAAGTGCAACAGTTACAGAAGCATCATCTGTAGATTATGCAGTCCGGTTTGCTAATTACCGCAATCTTGAAGCACACGACATTGCACCGATAAGATTATTTAACTTTTTTAAAAGGAACAATGCAGTTTGACATGGTTCCAATACCATTGCTAATTTCCTGCCCTTGTCCCTTGTTGGTCTTTTACATTCACAATGCTCAAACAGCATAAAACTGCAATGCACTGTAATACACAGCGATACAATACATACACATACTGAAAAAATATAGCGTAAGAAAGATACATTAATAAATTAATACAATTAACCAACCTTTGACCTTTACTCTAAAAGATTTGATATCTGTAATCAAATTGATTTCAATTAGGAGTGTGTTTCATAGCTGCTGACCGTCCATATTTAGATCTGTGGTGTGGTATTTTACAGTTATGATTCACAATCCTCCTCTTACTGTTTTGTTATTGAATGCAACTAGAAAGACATCCTGGGGCCAGACTATTTATACACTCGAAAACTAATTTAAGAAAATACAAATGAGTGCATTATATTTCATTAAAATGTGAGAATAATGCCACCAAACTGGCTTTTGAGACATTATTTGCAGTCTTTGGTTGTATAAAGTTACCACATGCTTAATTATAGATCATTAAACTTGAGTTCAAACTGTCATAGAATATGAAAAATTAGAAAATATCATGGAATCTATAAATAACTAAGCTGCTGCAGTGGGTATGCAGTGTCATCTTTAAATAGTTCAGATTACGGTGCGCTCCTTAATAAGTTGGAGGTCAGAAATGTATTCTATGGAACACCCACCTTACTCGAACTTCCCACTCGGGAAGTCAGCGCAGACCAACATACCCAAAGTTACTAATCCAAGATGTTGGCACTGAACCTAAACTGTAGTAAAACTGTAAACTTTTAATCTGTGCTGTCACTGTTGTGTGTTTTTTGACTCACTCAGAGCACTTCTCAGGCTCTGTTTATGGCTGTGTGTTTTAAGTGCAAAAACATAAGAATTATGCTGAATTGCTAGTGATGTCTGAATAGCTCCACCTTGATAAGAATTTTTTTCAAACCTGTTCTTCCTGTTTTTTTGGTTTTTCTGGAACGTGCTAACTCAGGAGAGACATAATTCCCAAGTTCCAACATCAAGTTCCAAGTGGAACGCTGCATTAGTCATAATTATCTTTGCATTATTCCTTACATGCTTATTAAATATTTACCAACGTTAATGAAAAACGATATACCGCAGATACATACTGCCGTAAATTAGCATTAAACTAGTATATATATCAGTGTACAGTGATATATACGGTTGTGGTCAGAAGTTTACATCCACTCGTCATGGGCATGAATATCATGGTCATTTGGGGCTTTTAATGATTTCTCTGACCTGCCGTTTTTCCAGAGTGGATTGAGTGTACAGCATACATCTTTAATCACTTAAAAAAAAGAATTGGGTGAAAAGTTTGAATTTATTTGGATTTTATACAGGGTCTGTTAGTCATGATTGATCATTGGTGATCATGACTGGGCCTTGGCTTTGTTAAGAATTTGTACAACCCTCAGCAACACATATTAAAAGATTTAAGTGAATACATGTATATATTTAAGTCTGTATGTATACTTTTGATCCTGTGTGGGTTAGAGGAAATCCAAAATGAAGTGTCTTGCATACTGGCACTGTATGATTTGGTTCTGTATGAGGACTAACATGCTGTTGTCGGCTCACTAGGTGGCTGTTCCAGACATCACAGAAGCTGTTAAAGGAGCAAAGATCCTCGTCTTTGTAATCCCGCACCAATTCATTGGGAAACTCTGTGATCAGATGAAACCTCACATCGCAGAGGGAGCTATCGGGATATCACTCATCAAAGTAAGACCCTGTGACTGTTCATGTCACATTTTCTGCCAGCATAAAAGGGGAAACAGTATCCTAACCACAGCTTCTTATTTTTCTGCGGTCATGGCATCATGAGTTTTTTGTATATAATACAGAGACAATCACATCCTGTATGTGTCACCATCATCTCAAGGCCAAAAGCCCATTCAGGGTAGAGGTTATGTTTTAAATTGTTGATTATTGTCATCCAGGGCATTGATGAGGGACCGGAAGGACTGACGCTAATCTCAGACATCATCCGAGAGAAACTACAGATTGACGTCAGCGTCCTGATGGGAGCCAACATCGCCAGCGAGGTGGCGGATGAGAAGTTCTGTGAAACCACCATCGGTTAGATACTTTGTACAGCACATGTGTAGATAAGTTGCAGAGGAGGTTTTGTGGTGGTCAGACAAGCTAGTGCACAGTTACTTCCTGTTTTAAGTGTTGCTGGAGCAATTTAGCACTCTATGTTTAATAAACTTCATTCACTACAGGAGCAAGAAATGAGGCAAACGGCCACATCTTCAAAGAACTGATGCAGACTCCCAACTTTCGCATCGCTGTCGTGCGGGAGAGTGACACAGTGGAGCTCTGTGGAGCCTTAAAGGTAAACAGATGTTTCCATAGTCAAATTCTCCTTGTATAATGGAAAACCTTAAAATGTTTGCACCCTTCCCCTCATGCATTACTAGAATATTGTGGCGGTCGGCGCTGGATTCTGTGATGGCCTCGACTGTGGCGACAACACCAAAGCGGCGGTAATCAGGCTTGGCCTGATGGAAATGGTTGCCTTTGCCAAAATTTTCTGCAAAGGCTCAGTGAGCTCTACAACCTTCCTGGAAAGCTGCGGCGTGGCCGACCTTATCACCACTTGCTACGGAGGACGAAACCGGAAGGTCGCAGAGGCCTTCGTCAGAACGTCCAAGGTGAGTCAGAGAGGACAGTCCATCGCAATTATTGTTTTTCAAATAAGAGGAATATAAGTTACAAAAATCCAAATCCAAAGGGTAACTAAATGTTAATTATTACAATGTAAATCAAATATCTACTATTAGTATTAAGAGGAAAAAATCAAAGTTATTGAAGTGCACTACTGTGCAGTTTCAAAGGTCTTTTTTTATATAAACATTTAGCTTTAACTGTTCAGGAATTACAGCTTTTTTCTTTTTACACATAGTGCCGCATTTTCTGAGACTCAAAAGTAATTAAACAGTTGACTGTTGAGCAGTTTCAGAGACATGTGAGTGTTGTTCACATTTGCATTTCACTCAAACTCTCGATATAATGTTAAAACAGATACTAATGTAAATGAGGGAGGTCATCACTAACCTGGGAAAAAAAATCAGAGAGACAGCAAAAACTGTCGTAGTGTCCAAATCAACAATCTGGTTCAGCAACACCAAAAACCCTCAAAGCTCACAGAAGATAACTGAAGTGGATGATGACAGAATTATTTCCATCGTTGAGAAAAACATCTTAATGGCATCTAACTAAGTCAAGAACACTATAGAGGAGGTACTTATATCATTGTCAAAGTTTACAAGCAAAACGTGCCTTTATGAATCGAGATACAGAGAATTTACAGGTGGTTTGCACAAAGAACAATAAACCCAGATTAGACTTTGCCAGAAAACATCTTGAATAGCCCGCGCAGTTCTGGAAACTATGATGAACTTGTAGTAGAACAATAAAAAGAGAAAGGTGTGTATGATTAGAGAAGCAGCTCATGATCTGAAGAATACTACATCATCTATCAAACATTGTGGTGCTCATGGTGTGGTAAGGGCATGAACTGGTTCACTGGTGTTTATTGATGATGTGCCTACTGATAGAAGCGGCAGGATTAATTGTGAAGTGTACGAGGCTCTACTCCCTGCGAGGATACAACCAAATGCTGCAAAACTGTTCAACCCCAAGTTAAAACCCAAGAGTCTCACAGGCAAATAAATAGATCTTCAATAACCAAGTCAGTCACCTAATCTCAACTGAACCAAGCAGCCTTTCAGTTATTAAATACAAAACTGAGGGCAGAGAGACCCACAAACAACAGCAGCTGAAGGTGGGTGAAGTAAAGTTCTGGCAGAGCGTCTCGAGAGGAATTTCCAAGTATTAAAAACAATCCTTGTTGGTCCATGTTGGTTTCTACAATTGAGACTGAGCCTGTGAAAATCGGGGACTGTATTAAAAAGGAAAACAAAGTTTTGTTTTCTTTTAATGGCTGTTTTTTCTGAACATTTAATGCAAAAAAAACTTAAACCTCTTGAATTAAAGCTGGAAGTCTGGACTGATTCATTCAAAATCCACTGTTGAGGTGCACAGAGGCAAGACTACAAAAATTGCATCATTGTCCAAAAGGTCTATGGACCCAGCTGCACTTCATTTAACTCTTTCAGTCAGTCATGTTTTCCTTCAGACTTTAAATGGGGCTGCAGCATTTTTATCTTGAGGAAAAGTGGCCCCCGTTGGGTTTACTCTATGAATAATTGAAGTGTACACAGAGGTAGCGTGCACACGCTATCTTTGATTTGGGTCATGGACGCAGTGAAGGAAGAAGTTTAAGGGCTCTAACCAAATATTTGCTGGGCAGTCTTTATATCCCCCTCGCTCACAGCAGTGATCATCGCGGCTCAGTTCATCTCACTGTCGCCTTCTTAGTGACTTTTCTGCTAGATTTAGCTCCCTTTCAAAGCCCCTTAGAAGCAGTTTTGCTTGTCTGCTGCTTGCAGTGCTCACTCTCTGGAGACCAAAGAATGGTATCCGGGACAGCCCTGAAAAGCTTACTGCCATCAACACAATAGATCTCTATCTGTGTGTCCTTTTTGTCAACATACTTGGTTGCTCAGCCTACGCTTTTATGTTTGCTCATGCAGTCTATCGCTGAGCTGGAGGCAGAAATGCTCAATGGCCAGAAGCTCCAGGGTCCGCAGACCTCCGCGGAGGTCTACAAGATCTTAAAAAAGAGGGACATGGTCAACAAGTAAGTCCACTAATCCTTTTACGTACAGTTACGTCTTTGTTTTATTGTTTTATATTAGCAGAACCAGTTTCCAGTCTGCTGGGTACGCCTTCATTACATTAATGGTTCAAGTCGGGCTGAATATTTACTCTGGCTGTGCTCTTCGAAGATTGGGATCGAAGTTATAAATCACAATTATGTTCTTGAAGTTTTGGTATTACCGGCAGCATGAAATCTAAATGAAACTAATAAGAATTATCAGCATTCCTGCTATCTGTAATTACCTGCAAACTGCAGTATAAACAGCCATAGTCCACACAAGCGCACACACACACACACACACACACACAAGTGTTTTCACTTATATCGCCTGATTACACCTTTGATTAGACCAGCAGCTGTGGGCTCATTTTTATCTTGAACCTGTCTCGGACAATAAAGGATATTAAAATCATTTATTTTTTTATAGCCAGCAGCTTGTTTTGTTCCTGTTCCTTGACCTACAAACAGTTCATTTGCAGTGTCCTCACATCAACATGCAATAAACTTTGAGTCTCCTTCCTTCTGCAGGTTTCCTTTGTTCGCAGCCGTCTACCAGATCTGCTTTGAGGGCAGACAGGTGAAAGAGTTCATCACCTGTCTGCAGAACCACCCCGAGCACTTGTAAAGTAAACGGGGTCTGCAGACATGCTCACTGCTGCTCCTTCAGTAGAGATTTACTACCACTAGAGGGCGGAAGAGAATCATCAGAGAAACGCACAATTTAACAAAACGATGACAACCCAGGGCACTTCATATTATCTCCGTCAGTGTCATTTAATCATGGCTCTTGCACAATATTTTCGCAGCATTTTATTATAAGTTTTGGGTTTTGCTTTTTTGCTTTTTACCAATTTTGCTTTTTTTTTAAACGTTGTGTGGCGTTAATTTCATTTGAAACTGTGGCAGGGATAAACTACCATCAAAGGCAGACCACTCCATTTGTACTACTGCCAGAATCTGTCAGTAACTATTGTCGTATGTCACTACAGGAAGTATGTTTGTAACCTGAAAATCCAGCATATTCTTTTTTAACTCTGTATGTGGAGGTGGGTTTTTTTTTTTTTTTTTTTTTCAATAAAACCATTCATAACAAAACAGTCTTGTCATTTCTTGTTGAAATGGGAAGCTGGTATCCTGTCCTGTGTCTGCAGCTTTGTGACTGAGTGGTGTTTTAGATCCCACCGTCAGTCTGTGTTGGGCTGAAAGTGATTCCCAGGAGAGCTGCAGTAACCCAGTGTGAGAGAGCAGATTAAAGAACAAACGCCGTCCTTGTCCCTACATTTCAACCCTGTTATAGGGCAGACCGGTGAAACCTTTGATATTCTTTCAACTGTCTATCTCCATCTGCTTCCCATCCCTGTTTATCTCTGTAACATGTCCATATAAGTCACATATTATGTCTCTAGTCTCTGTTTATGTATTTATTACCTTAAAGATACAATCTGTATTTTTTAAAGGATACTGAACTTGTAGATATGCACAGATTAGCGTGTAATTACATCTTCCAACAAACTGACGCATCCTCATAAATGTGTTTATGGGTGCCTGTAGCTCAGGACGTAGAGCAGATTCTCTGGTAATCAGAAGGTTGGTGGTTTGATCCCTGGCTTCTCCAGTCTGCATGCTACTGCCTGATAATAACCCCAAATTGTTCTCTGATGTGTGTGAAGGTTAGATAGGAAAGTGCTTGTATGAATGGGTGAATTAGGTAAGTTGTATAAAAGTGTTTTGCGTGCTCAGATAGATTAGAGAAGCGCTAAAGAATCAGTACATTTGCATGCATGCATAGGAGCAGGTTTGCAGTTTATGGGAGCCACCACCATATTTTCATTATTGTTATTTTTTTTGACATTTAAGTTTTTATTGATTTTGCAACATGTATAAGAGAGAGAGAAAAAACAAACAAACAAAAAACACAAGAAAACTGCTGGTGTGCACCCCTGCCCTTACAAGTCTAAAAGAAAGAAAAGAGAAACTAACTAACAGTGGGTTCCAAGAGAAGAAACACAGAAATGGGCAAATAAAAATGACGGTAAAGTAACATTTGGACCGGTGGTCACAGTTAATAATCCTTCAGATTATGATAATATGGTCATGATTTCCTGTTTGCTTCAGATAGCTCCAAAAGTAGTCCCAATGTTCATCTTTATCTTCTGTATCGTTTTTAAGTTTATTCAGCATGGACTCATGGGAAGCAGTCTCTGCCATCCACCACCATATTTTAATAAAGCGGGCTGGAAGGACATCACCCTTTACACTAATGGTGTTTTATGTATGTAGCTTGAGACCAGCCACATACATATTGCACTAAAAGCTGAGGTGAAGGAATACCATCATAGGTTTCTGGTGTTGTGGACAGGCTGATACATTTATGCCTGCACCTTCTGACTCAAGATATGAAAGACCATACCCATGTTTTATCACAGGAGAAGGGGTCCCCTTCACCAACGAAACGAAAACATGAATGAAAGGTACACCACCGGTTTCTTTGTAAAATGACCTCAAGCGTCAGCTTCAGAAATGAAATCAGGGTTTTAACAAATGAAAACATGTATAAACTTGCTTATTTATTTCTGATATTATTGTCACAGTAACTTATTGTCAGCAGATTAGATATGTGACCCTCTCATTTCTGGACAGCTGAGAAGGAGCCTGCTAAACAACAACCATTTAAAAACTATAAGCTGTTATTAAGAGCTAACGTATGCCATATTAGGCTCAGGATACAAAATACCACTTTACCTTTGATAAACAGTTTGATTACGTTCTTAAATCATAATCATAACTTCATTCAGTAAGTGTCAGAGTCGAACAATGTTGTATCCACCTAAAAGAAAGTTTCACTAAGGTTGGTTAGCAGAGGCTAACAGTAGCACTTACAGACATTTCAGCACATACTCAACAACTCACCTCAGAAGTTGGACTTCTTTTATAAAGTTTTACAGTCTCTAGAGTAAATAAAGGCAAACGCTTCTTATCAAGCATTGATAGCTGAGGTACAAGGCTAAAAGCCTTCCAAAGATGAGAAAAAAATCTACTATCAATTTACATCTAGCAGTGACATTTTTACAGACTAATGTGTTGAACAGTAACTTATATTATTTTGAAATTAAGCAAAACTAATTAGTTAACAAAGAACTAGCTAGCATAGTGGTATTTTGACTAAACTAAGATGCTTGCAAGCTTTAAATGATGTTGATGTTCAGTTTGAGATCTTAGCTTGATAGCATTAACATGTTTGCCAGTTAAAACTATAAATTATAGTTGAGGTTCATAGCGCTTTTACTTTTGCATGTGACAGTTTAAATTCAAAGGAATTACCAAAGGCGATACCAATAAACTAGATGGCCAGGCATTGTTTTTGTCAAAGTTACTGGAAACTCATTAGCGATTAATGAGTTTCCACTAATTTTTCCAGGACTGCTGAATGTCACCACCGACTGTCACCTAAACAATGGGTTAGATAAACAAAGAGATGTGCTGGCCAATCTTAGCACTTTCTCTTAGCCATAAGCAGTAGCTTATGCTAGCATTGTAAAATACCCTGAAGTTAACGTTAGATGGCGGCCCCTCCTTCAGCTTGGTTCTGCTCAAGCTTTCTTCCTTTCTAAAAGGGAGTTTTTCCTTCCCACTGTTGTGAAGCGCTTGCTCATAGGCACTGTGTGATTGTTGGAGTTTTCTCTCTTATTGTAGGGTCTTTACCTTACAAAATAAAACACCTTGAGGCAACCACAGTTTTGTCCCATCCTTAATTAAAGATTCTGCAAATCGGCCGATTTTCTTCTCTGCTTCCCTGACATTCTTTGAAATTATGTGTCTGTGTGTGTGTGTGTGTGTGTGTGTGTGTGTGTGGGGGGGTGGGGGGGTGGGGGGGGGGGGGGTTGTATTGGGGTTTTTTTTGTTTTAGAGGGTTTTTTGCAATCTTATGGGTGCAAACATTCTGGATGAAAGATGTGCATGGAGATCTAAGTAGTCTTTATAAAGCTCCTGTAATCCATGATGGGAAAGGCACCAGTTTCAGGGGGTGCACAGTGGGTTGGGATAAGCTTCCACAGGTTCCCATGGGAGAGCCGGGTCTCACAAGTTGATGCCCTCATCTCCAAACAGCAACTGTCATCAGCTGGGTTTTGTGGGAACCCTGAGACTCTTGCGGTGGTTTGACAGAAGCCCAGATTCCTTGGTTCAAAGAGAAAGCTCACCTTCAGATGAGACCCGAGCTTGAAAGAAGAGCTTAATCACCACAGTGGATACAGACGTACACTGTCTGAAAGTGAGAAGCCCTTTGGACAGCGGAGGACAGCAACATCATCGAGTCAGTCTGGGAATCCATCAGGTTCTGGAAGCTTCTGCTATAGCCAGGTTATCCATTGGTTGATAACAGGTGTGTAGTTATACTCACATGGATCTGCATGAAACCAAAGCCTGCCTCATTTTGAATTGGTCAAAAAACGTGGAAACAGAAATCTTGCAGAGATTCCCATAAATATACAAATATCTGTTGATAGAGATATGATATGACTCCTTTATCTTATTGACTCTTCAAGATAAAATATTAAGAATTACCTTTTGAGCTGCAGGAAAAAGTGAGTAACTCCACATCAGATTGATCTTCTCTGTTGACAGCTTAGTGGGAATCAACTGTACCAAGTATACTGATGAAAATCCCTCCCCATCACGAAGAGCTGGCTGATTAATACATTGTGTATGTTTTGCTCAACTTGTGTGAAAGGTGGAATTTAAAAACAGCAATTTGTGGTTTTAGTGGGAGTTGCACGCACCAGTTAAATAACAAAGAGACTACTTTGTACAGAAGAAATAGTCCACATAAAAGCTGTTGACAGTGCTGTTTTGTTATAATGAGATTTTGCAGTGTTTACATTTTTTTACAAGTACCACAAACTAAATCACATTTATCTCCATTCTGAAGAGTTAGAGAGAGCTCTGAGTCCCCCCCCCCCCCCCCCCCCCCCCCCCCAAAAAAAACAAACAAACAACAAAAAAAAGCAAACCTAAGGATAAATTGAATATATGGTATCTGAAGCCACCAAATGACAAAGTTAATGCCCTCAACATAGTGCTGTATTTTGCTGCACACTTCACCAAAGAGTTGCTGGAGATCATAAACTACATAGAAAGCCTCTGTGACATTGGCATCTTGGTTTTATGGAGACAGAAGCTAACAAACTCTGTTAGGACAGGGCGGCGACTCCTGGCGACTGCAGGTCACTGGGGAAAAATAGTTATTATACCCTAACTTGCTGGTGCGACCCCTACATGTTAGCAAACACTCACCAAAAACTCGCTGAACAGTAGTGAAACTGTGTGCTGCAAAGTAGAAAGACAGTCTGTTTGTCTTCAAAGTAGATGTTTGAAACATCTTAGTTTTACTTTTACTCTAAAAGTGAACTTTATTTAATTCCAGTTTGCACCTGACTTTTTCAGGTTTCACCTCTGCTCGGCAAGTATTTGGTGACTATTTCCAAGTTGCCGTCTTCCATGCAAGCGACAGGCAACTGGGCCAAGTGACCAAGTGAACTTGGTGCAGCACCCTCTTTGGACTGTTTCTAGGCCTGTGAATGAGACCTTAGCAAGCTGAATCTTTAGACTGTATAGATGTAATATATTCATTTCAGTTCACTTTTATTTATATAGTGTCATATCACAACAACAGTTGCCTCAAGGTGCTGTATATTGTAAGGTAAAGACGCTACAATAATACAAACAAACTAGAGAAAACCCCAACAATCAGACATCCAACTATGAACAAGCACTTTGGCAACAGTAGGAAGGAAAATATCCTTTTTAACAGGAAGAAGCCTCCAACAGAACCAGCTAATCTCATGCATATTACAGTAACTGAATTAACAGATGGGATTATTTTAGGGAAAACAGAAATTCCAAAGGTAGCTTAAACTCCAAATTTCATTCTACTTCCAAACATGTTAGGCTTCCTTCTCATTCCACCGCAAAGCTTCCCTTTGGATTTGGCGTTGTGGTTACGACCAGAGTGATCATAAAGCAGTCAGCTCAGCCGTATGCTGCAATAAGTTACAGCTCTTTCGGCGTTACCTATGCAGATTGTCCTTTATCAGGGGGACATTCTGTAATTGAAATACCAGGAGATCCCAGAGGCCCTGATGTGCTGCAACACTGACAGGATAGAACATAAATACAAATTTGTGTAGACGTTGATATAAACCACATGCCGTTAAACTATGACAAAGTGGCACAGTGGCTAATTTACATATAAACATTGGAAAACATATTGAATCTGATCAGATTGCCGGATTCCCGTGCATGGGCGGCTGGTTCAAATTTCCCTCTGAGGAGCAGGAAGTGGCTTTGTGCATGGCCCACGCTACACTGACAAGTTGGAATGCCACTTCAATGTTATTCGCAGCTGCGCTGGGAACCCGGCAATGTCCCCTTTCACATCAGTGGCCCCTACCAAGCATGTAAGCGTGGACCCCGAGAGGGACACAAGAGCGGCACATACGGTAAAGATTTCATCTTCCACAAATCACATGCAATGTGCCGTTTGCGCTGAAGTCAGCTTCTCCGAGTCCAAGGGAGATCGAGTTAAGGAGGTTTAGCTGAACGGGATGTAATGCAGGAAAGAAAACAGGGACTGTGTCAGCTCTTTGTCTACTCAGATATACAATATACTGTAGTGATGAATTGCGGTTACTCTCTTGGTGCTGTTTTGTAGATTTACATGCAGACTGATAGTATTTCAGATTTAATCGAAGAGCTCTTTTCCTATTTTGAAAGTAGAAAAAAAAAACAAGACTGGGCTTCCTGCCAAGACTTTATTGTAAAGATTAATTTAATTTCATTGAGTTATGGTCAGTAATTTCCTGATATGGATTGCTTTCCATCTCATCTCTGTCCATCTCCCCCCTGGCTGTTGCAGAGAATCGATGGCTGTCTAGAGGGAGCGAGGGGCAAACCATTTCTTGTGGCAATTTTTTTCCCCCGCTCTTCTTTAGGTAAGGAGATGTGACAGCCAAACAAAACCTACACAAACAGACCTTGTGTTTTCACCCTATGTTTGTATGCAGTGCCACAGCCAGGCGTCCTGCCAAGCTCTTACCCCCCCACCCCCCCTGCCAAAAAAGACAAACCAAAGCAACCGCAGGCACCACTGCCTTCATCCACCCCTGTCCCCCCTCTTTTTTCTTCAGAGTGCTGGCAAACACAAAAGGAGGCAAAGAAGCAGAGCCTGGGTGCAAGTCCCCATGAATGTGCAGAGATTAAGCCGAGGCGGTGATGAAGTCGGCCGGAGAGAGGTGAAGGATGAGGAGGAGGATTTGAGGAGAGGAATAGGAGTGGTTGTTATTCCGCGGACAAGATTCAGTGCCCTTTGCCATTGAGCCAGCGCCAGCTGGGACGAGGAGTGGCATCCTATGCTTTCTTGCTTTCGGATTTTCTCTCCGCTGCTCATGTTTTCAATGAGAGCATTGTATGAGCCGGAGGAAGGATATGAGGTCCCATTTGGCTGTCATTGACATGTAAAAAGAGTGTGGCGGTGACAGCTGATGGGATCAGTGGCCTGTAATTATCTGAGACTAGACTCTCACCCCTCCATGTCAAACACACACACATGCAAAAATGTAGGAGTGTCCACATATGAAGATGTAAAGGCGAGATTAAAAATGATGAACAGGACCAAACGGCAGAGGCTTGTCTGCCCTTAGGTAATTTTATGAGTTATCTATTAGCCTACGTGTGAGGTTTCACCTTGACGCGAAGCTTGGGTGCTATAAATCTAAAGGCGTTAACCATGTGGTCTGGCCCGGGGTGGCCCAGATATGTTTAAGAAATAGAAATAAATGCCACAGGGCTCAGGGGAGAACGTTTGACGCAAAACTGAGATGTTTATCCACAGGAGACACAGGTGTGACAAACCAACTGTGAAGAACAGCCGTTACACCACATGAGTCACATCTGGAAAATAGTGTGATGTGGTGCGGAGTGCCTTAATGTGCTTTTTGTTTTGTTTTGGGATTTTTTTTTAAATCGATATCATCCAGAAAGTACAACATTAACGAACATTAGCCGCCTCCATCATCACTGCTTGCTGACTGATTTCCATTTTAGTGGTCTTGGTTTTGCATAGTTTAGAAATATAAAAAAAAAAGAAAAAAAAAAAGAAAAAAAAAGAAATATAGACTGTTTAAACCATTACCTGTGTATAATATTAAGGATTTTTGCTCTTCTTTAAATAAAGTAATAGCTGAATTCCTCAGCAACATACAAGGTTAAAAAATGAAGGAAAATGTAAAGTACCACAAAACTGCAATTCCTCATATGGCCACTGGAGGCTTGTCACAAAAGTGAGTCAGTCAGACCACGTGACTTTCGCGCGTTGCATTGTAGGTACGAGTGGCAGCAAAATGAAAACACTGCATGAAGCGCTAGCATTTCCAGCACCGATAACCATTAATTTAGCAGTTTTAATCCCTACCTGCATTTTATTTGCCCCCAAAACAGTTATGTACAAAACGAAGGAGAACATGGCAGGTCCGTACAAAGACAGACTTGACGAAAAGGCCAAAAAAAAAAAAGGTATGAAGAAAAAATCAAAGGAGTGAAAGAGTTAGACCCATACGAGCATACAGACTGGGCTAAAGACGTTAGCGTGCTGCCCAGCTTTCATCACGCTCATATTTATAATTATATGTTCCTAAGTGTGAGTGCATACACTCAAGAAGTGTTTAGTAACTTCAGATCCCTGCAACAAGCCCAGTTTCAGTTTACCGACGGATGGGTACAGGACACTGACATGTTCCGAGTAGCCAGATATGTAGGTGGACACCAGGTTTTATTGTAAGTGAAGGGCAACCCCTTAAAAAAACGGACAGAGCAGTGGAGTAGCCAAGGCAATAGAACAATATAAAACTCTATTACTAAAATATAATTTATTTCACAAAAAAGATTAAAAACAGTTAAAAACACCCCTGGCCAGGGAGAACACACAGTAAAAACATAAAAACAACATTAAAAGTCCAGTGGTGTCAGCCACAGCATTAAAATCCACTAAAATCGGAGCGGGGCAAAGAATACCCGGCGGTGTCCCCGGCCGTCCTGTCTGTCTCTTCGCTCCGGAGTACTGGAAGAGAGAGGGGGCAGCGACAGTCACTATTCTTTCCAGTGAAAGGGATTTCTTGTACCACGGTGTGTTTTGGGAGTTTCCCCGCAATCCAAGCCCTCTGTTGCCTCTTCGTGACTTCGGAAACATGACTTGCACAATTTCTCTTCCACGAAGGAATCCGATAAAAACCGATCGCTTTACCCGTTGGCTTCCAGTGGCTGTCATGTGACCAGTTAATAATCCAACAGCTTCTTGCCAGTCTTGTGTCTTTAATTCCCCAACTTATTGGTGAATCGCTGTTAGCTGCTACTAGTATTCACTGTTGTACCAGAATTGTACTCAGTCGCACACAGTTTGCATTAAAGACGCCTGCATGATTGCAAACACTCACCAATAGTCACCAAACAGCCCTTTGAAATGTCTTGTTTGCAGCAGTCAAGGGCAACTTTTGCTCTAAAGGCAAATGTTCTCCCTCTTACTACAGTTTGCTGAGTAAATTGTGTTTGCAGACAAGTTGGTGTGTTCCATGCAAACTCCAGGAGACTAACAACCTGCTAGCAATCAAATCTATTGCAAGGAGGTTTACAGGAACACCTATTTTTCCTGAACGACTAGATTTTACCAAATGATCTCTGGATCTGTGTGACTCTTTTGTCAGTCGTCCATCTCTGGGCATGCTCAAGTCAAATCGCAGTTAAAACTTTGTGTTAGTTCCAAAGCCTTTTATAGCCATCCTTTTTGAGGTTTTGGATGAAAACCTGAAAACTGTTTGAAAAGGGACGATGTTACTCTCATTTGGACAACCATTCGTAAAAAGAGAGCTTAAGATAGAAAAGCCATAGCTGGCATCTTCATGACCTCTCTTCAGCTGGCCTGTTTGCTCCATAAAACTGTGTAATAGTTTCCAAACATACCACATAAATGACTTGATTTATACCGCAAAACTTACCACCATGGGTTTGCTGCTTGACAACAAAGCAAAAAGAAAAAGAATTTAGGAAAATAGAAATATTTTTCTTTCCTTATGTCAAGATAAGAACACATCAGAACGAGTGGAGGAGGCAGATGTGGAAGACAGGATGTGATTTAGGAAGGAGGAGCAGATTCGGTCAGTGTTTCTTCACGAGATAAGCACGCACAGGTGTTTACATACGCACATACACGCACACACGGTGCACGCGTATACTGCAGACTCCACCTGTCAGCCACTCAGGTTCATGAGGAACCTGTAAAAAGCTCAGAATAACACTGTCAGCAAAAATAAAAGCTAACATTTACCTAATTATGCAAATTCAAGTCTACAAATGCTAATATTTCAAATTCAAATCTAGCAAAAGACATTTCTCTCTTCACTCCAGATTCAATAAATAAATCACAAGCTTCCAATTATCCAGTCAAAGATTTCTATTATGAAAAGCTTAATGAAGAAGATACGGTGGTTCTTGTATTATTAACCCTCTCCTTGATGCTGATCAGCGTAACACCATGCTGCTCTTTATCCCATTAGCTCCTGACATTTAGGTTTAATTGAATGCCTGTGATTGCAGGATGGCCGGGGATCTCACTCTTTCTTGTGTGCTCTGCCTTCAAAGCAGCTCAGAAATCTTTTTAGGTGTTTTTGTGTGTGCATGCGTGTGTGTGTGCGCGCGCATGAAGTCATTTATCTTCCAGCTCCCCACCGCCCCGGCGTATTGCAATGTCGTCAGCTCACTCCATCTTCTTCTGCCTCCGCCGAGTGAACAATGTTGCAATGCAGTGAGCTTACGGGGCAAGAATGCGACAAACAGAATGGAATTGCTGCAGAAATTATTGCATTTGAGACCGCAAGGAATGTAGCAGAGACGGGCTGAAAGCAGACCATTTGTTCACAGCGGTTAGGGATGAGAAGCGGTGGGCGGTCGTGCTGAAAAACATGGAACCCCGGCTTATTTCAAGCAAATGCACTTTGTGTTTTTGGTGCATCCTGCAAAAAATCAGTAAAACAAACCGAATTTAAGGAGATATAGCACGAGAGATGAGGTTAATACAAGTGGCAGGGCTGCTCTTTGAGCCTCGGATGGGTGGCAGCGAAGGAATGCAGACTCTCTGAGGAGTGCCCTGCAGAGAGGGCAATGAAAAGCAGAGTGCTGGTGGTGGCTCGCGGCCGGCACAGAGAAGTATACTTGGCAGTGAAGCCGAGAGTCATGTGCCTCCATTTAAATGAGAAGGAAAGAGAGGCAGGGAAGGGGAGGGAGAGAAATACAGGCTGAGCTAAGAGGCTGGGGAGTCCGCCAAGCCAAGACACTTGAGGAATGCAGAAGCAGGCCTCTCTTTGCAGTAATGCCATTACTGCTGTCTGAGTCAGGCAAACAGCTCTTCCAGTCCAGTCAGCAAGTCTCGCAGCCAGTGTAAACACATGACAGGTAACACCTGAAAGCCAAGCAGAGAGAGGTGAATCCTGGGAAAGAAGCTCCTCTTTAAGAGCTTCCCAGCAGTATAGTGTTTCTCTTTTATATTCTGAGGAACCATCCATGTGTTTGCACATTTCTGTATGTGTGTGTGTGTGTGTGTGCAAGGGCGCGCTCTGTGTGGTGTGACTCCTCCGGCCCTGGCAGTTAGTTAATAAACGCAGGCCTGTCAACAGCTGCTGCTGATGTAATGTGGAACTTCTCCTCACTCTCCTTATCCTCCCGCCCCACCACGCCTCCCCAGCTCCCTCCTGCACCAGCACCAGCACCACCACCCTCCCTCCCTTCTATTTACAAGTCTCACTGGGTGTTGCTGCAGACTTCCAGAGCTGGCAGCACAGATAGTGTTGTGTGTTTGTGTGTGTGACTTCCCTCCTCCCCCCCCTCTGTGCAACACTTCCAGGGGAATTTACAACAGCATGTTTTCAGCTGCCATCAAAGAAAGGTCCACATCATCAGGTTGTCTTCCTAGCCAAAACACTCCTGACAGTCTGGGAGCTGCAGACCTGTTGAGTGGAGAGGATCCGGCTGGCGCAGAGTAAGTTTGGATTCCTGCTTGTTTGTCTTCTGACATTATGGGAAACTGAGCAGTTTAAACCTTCATTGGGCTAGCTGACTAATATCAGCTAGTGCCAATTTGATGTTTAACTCAATTTGTATTGTTTTCTCCTGTAGTAGTAATAGTAGCTCTGCAACATGAAAGTTTTTTATTTTGCTGTTTTTCAGTTGTTTTTATTCATTTAAATGGAACTCTTACTTTAAAACTCCAAGATTAATCCATGAAGCTGACAGTTGAGCTTTTATGGGATAATTATAGTATTTACAGTAATGTTTCCTCTGTCTTATATTATGCAAATTAATGCAAAGTCTGTGGAAAGGTAGTTAAAATAGTTTTAAAAAGGCCAGTTAACTTGTAATTAGTACCTGAAACCCCAAAAATGTAAATGCTTTGTGATTTAGCTGGTTGTAAGAAGCAATTTCAAGATTTCAGAACAAAATTTAGCCAGCTATTTACTAAGCTAATTAGCTTTGTAAGTAAGCCCAGTTGAATCTGTGATTGCTATCCACTACTTATTTGCCACCCAGCATGTAGCCGTATTAGTAATTGGCTAATTTCTTCTTCTTCTTTTTTTCAAAATGAAATAAAAATAAATACACTTTTGAGAACTGCTTTTTGCTATTGGGAAGTCAAAATTTCAGGTTAGCATCTTGCTACAAATGAGCTAGTCTATTAATTAGCCTATGCAATTAGCAACTAGGCTAGCTAATTTGTAGCTAGGATAATTAACTGAGCGAGGAATGTCAAGCTAAAATAAAAATGCTGTTTAGATCAAAACATGTTTAGTAACATTTTAGCAATGCGCTAATTGGCAAATCATTTAGCTAAAGAAAGAGCTAGTAAAGTTGTTTTTTACAATATTTTTTGTGATGTTTAAAAATATGAAATTACTGATATGTAAAATTGCTAGATGTTGGTGTGCAAATAGATATAAAGGCTTGTATTACTGTGTTTGTTTGTTTTTTAAATAAAACAATATCAAAGAGGTGGTTTAATTTAATTCTGAAATATTAAAATTGCTTGATTACAACTAGCTCAAGCAGATTTACAAAGAGTCTACATTTATTACAACTGTCATTTTAAAAAGCATTTTTATAATATATATTTGTGGAATTTATGTAACGTAAAGCAGACTAATCATTACTGTAAACAGCTCAAATTAGCCTAAAAACAAAAAGTGATAAACTCATAAAAAGACATGAATGTGTTTGGTTTTCACATCCTTCTTTGAGAGAAAATGCACATTGGAAAACATCCGCAAAGATAAACATGCACAAAAACGCTGTTGTTTCTCAAGCTGTCAGCAGAAGCCTGCTGATGAAATGCATGTGTTCAGTTTTTCAGCAAGCTGCCCATCGCATGATGCTCGCATACCAAGCTGAGAAGGGGGCACAGTTGTGTATTTTGATAACGCTTGGAAAATTCCTCTGCCCTCTCTTGGCATGCTGCATCACTACTGGGCCTTTGGAGAATATTTTTCTGGCTTTTTTTCTACCTGAAGCACTATCATGAGAGAGTTCAGTGGAGAGTCACGCTGCTGAAGCACGCTGCAAGTCCCCCAGCAGGATGTTCAGTTAACTTTTTTTTTTTTCCAGGATGTGTATGTAAAATGTCCTGGGATAATCGCAGGGAATTGCAGGGACTCCCCTCATGAACAGGATGACGACATTGTAGTCATTGTTTTTCTTTTTTCTCTCCGACAGACCTCCGACCCCTCCCTCCTTTTTTTTTTAAACCCCCACATTAAATTGCCTGCTAAATACCACTGACTAAAGAGGGCAGACAGGTTCGGGCACAGTCTTTGTTACTGTAAGTGACTGAGAAAGACATCTCACTTGGCACAATTTTACTTAGGAAGTAATGAAAGCAAAGTACACGAGCTTTGTCAGTCTTCTCAGCCAAGCTCATCTTTAGTGAACAAGTAGGCTAAGTCAAATATTAATACAATCTTCAAAGAAGCATCCCGACTGTGAAGGCTTCATGCAAATTCTGTAAAATGTATCATTAAATGGTATGAATAAATAACATCACAATGTGGAGGACTCCACATTGAGACAGAACTGGAACAGAGCGAGTGAAAATATAAGCACAGCCCTGTTTAAAAATGCAGAACTAGGTGTCAAAAATCTGTCTGGTTATTGCACACCAAATGATTTACAAATGCCTCCGAGTTACAGCTTAAAAGCATAACGAGGAGCTCCGTTTGTTCCTTACTTATTAAATATACAGGATTGTTTTTTCTCCCTTAGTCACGCTGTCCTTGCCTGTGAGCGTTTGGCAGAAACGTGGCAGACAACTGCCAACATTTGCTGGTTCCAGCTTCTGAATATCCAAAATCTGCTCTAGATTACATCTGATAGAACTGAACACTTGTAAGCTATGGACTGTTGATTTATGAAACAAGAAGCTATTTTAGCCCATGGGATCTCAAAAGGTGGATTTCTTTCATCTTGTGTGCAAAATCTTATCAACTTATTGTGGAAAGAAGTTTTCATTTGGTCTTTACCAGGCATTATCTTGCGCACAAAATATGTATTTGTCATATGAATGAGTCATCTTACCCAAGTAATAATTTTATGTAAACTGGGATCTTACTGAGCTAGTGAAGTAGTGGTAGTTCCTCTTCTCACTCGAGTAGTCTGCCATAAACTCCCATGTTCAAATGCTAAATTGTACATTATTAAAAATCAGCTTCACAGCCTTACTGCTTTACTTTATACTGTAAGGTAAAGAGCCAACAATAATACAAGGAAAAGCCCAAAATCAGATGACCGCCTATCAGTAAGCACTTGGTAACAGTGGGAAGGAAAACCTCCCTTTTAATAGCAAAAAATCTCAGGCAGGACCAGACTGAGGCTACATCCACACTAATGCGTTTTTGTTTGAAAACGCATCATTTTCTCTCTGTTTTGCCCTCCCGTCCACACTGAGATGGTGTTTTCCCCAAGGAAAAACGCAGCGTTTGGAAAACGCTCTCGAAAACGGATACATTTCAAAACAGAGCTGTCCCATCGCAGTGTGGACACTCGAAAATGCAGACTTTGGAAAACGGTGACGCATGTTGGTCATGATGCAGTCATGTGACCACTTAACCCAAGTGGTAACATGCTTTGTCTTGCCATTTCGCCGCCACGGTTCAAAGAGCCGGAATGTAAATAAATGGCAGAGGGAAATGACACAGGTCGAGTTGTCTTGCGTTTCACGCATGCGCGGAACGGCAACGTCAGCGTTTTCGGCCGTTTTTGTGTGGACGCGGAACTCTTTGAAAACAACTGAAAACATGTTTTTCAGATGAAAATGCCGTTTTCAAATCTATCCGGGCTAGTGTGGACGTAGCCTGAGAGAGGGGCTGGTTGATCCAGCTGGATAACTGAGTAAGTGGAATGGCTTGAATGACAGATGTCCTGACCTGAGTCTGGTGGGGCTAGTCTGCTCTCTTTTTACTTTGGTAGAACAAAAAGATTGGAGGTTGGAGGTCAGGTTAGCGGAAAACAAATATGCCATACACACAAGTAACATTAATGAGTCCAAGGCTAAACACTACCTGGACTTTCATAATAGTAACTCTTCTACAGTACAAGCGATTGGAATTAACCACATTCCTCTTTCAATACGATGAAATAATTTACCAGGGCTCCATAACCAAAGGGAAGCTTTTTGGATTTATAAATTATAGGCCACTAAATATCCTGGCTTAAATGAGGACTTAGATGTTACTTCTTTTTTTTTTTTTTTAATAAACTTTATTTGCCCTTGAAGATGCATTTAAATGATCTGCAGTGTATGGTGCTCTGAGGTGTTTTCTTGTCTGATTTGGACTGAATCTTGTGAATGTTTCTTGATATCTTTTTGGGCTCTTGCATTTAACCGGATTATTGAAGACTCATCCTATGGGTAAAGTTTTACTGGTGGAATTTTCCACTCTCACCCTAATTGGAAATTTGGCATGATCTAAAATATCGCCATGTTGGTGTCATTCGTACACCATCATAGTAATGTTGGTCCAGGATCAACATTGCAACTGACCTATGACAGCTGAGCATTAAGCTAGTATTAGCCTAATGCTATTAAAACTATCACTATCAAACCATTGATTGGTCAATTGCAATATTGATCATGGACCAACATTGTTGTGATCATACAGGAACAACATTAGCATGGGGATTTCAGATACACACTAGTGGAACACCGTTACAAAAGATTCAGTTTGTTCATTGTTGCTTGTTGGAGAAATGTGTTGGAGTTTTGGGTTGAATATGGCCATGCCATGAGAGTAAATGGATTTGGAGTTATGGGATATCCATACATCTAGTCACCGTGTATGTAGTGTTGGAGCTCCAAAATCTTACAGATATTGTGGCCACCTCAGAGGTTTGTACTTCAGTTTTGGTGAGTAAAATTCTACTGTTTTGTTAGTTGTAGATTGGTGACCAAGCTATAAATTATCTATATAAGGTAACTTCTGGCTCCAAAAACCAACGTGGGGGCGGCCAAAACGCTAACCTTGACGTATCAGAAAGTGGAGTCCAAAACCAGTGGGTGAGGTCATGGTGGCCATCTTTTGCACAGTCTGTGGGTGGTAGCAGGCAAAGCTGACATTTCCAGATGTCCTTCTCCCCACCAACACTTTACTGTTCGTCCTGGGAGATCCCGAGGTGCTCCCATGCCAGATGAGATATACATTCTCTTCAGTGTGCTCTTGGTCTAGCCTGGGGTTTCTTCCCAATTTCACAGAAAAACCTCCAAAGGGAGGCTCCCAGGAGGCATCCTAACCAGATGCTCCAACCACATCAGCTGTCTCTAAGCCAGCCACCCTACGAAGGAAACTCATTTTGGCTGCTAATTATTATTATTACTATTACTGTTACCCAGATCACATGGTCATAGGTAAGGGGTGGAACATAGATGGATAGTCCGGTACAACACCCACAGTGCTGATACTGGACAAGTCTGCTTTTAAAACCATTAAAACCCCCCAAATTACAAATTAACATGACATTCATGCTCACGAGGAGTGTCTGTAAACTACTGACCACAACTGTACATGTCAGTCAAAAACATGATTAGTATTTATGTTGCCCATAAGCAAAGTGTATTTATTAGTGTATTTATTAATAAATATAATTATTGTCACAAACCCACAAACTATTTTGTCTTGTGTGAAGATAGTACACAACATTGTAGCTGTGTCCCAAAATGCTGGATGCATCCTCTGGAGGCCGCATTTGAAGGCCGATTACGTCACAGCCAGGCGACGAAGGCTGTCCCAATTCGTCGACTCCTTCAAATGCGGCCCAACAAATGCGTCCTTCATTTCCCCGAATTTGAAGGATGGGTCGGGTGTGTCCTTCGTGGCCCACCATATCCCAGAATTCATAGCACGGCCCAGCCAATTTCAGTTTCCAATAATGGCGGCCGCTACTAAGTTTTAAAATTACTCTTATTAATCTTTCTGGGTCACAAAATAAACTTTTAACATATTTTCAGACGAGAAAGTAGCTGTGTAAACTTCAAATATCAGCTCGGTTTATCAAGACATCGCATATTTGCAAAAGTGCGCCGATGTTTTCGGAGACGTCTGTTACCCACCCGCTCGATAGCAAGCCGGGGGGTTCAATGGTCACTCGAGCCGGCGAGAGCAGCGGACTCCCGGCTTCATCGTTTCAGACCCCGCTGTCTTTCGCTACTCAGGTTAAACATGATTTAAAAGTCACTCGGATAACTTAAAAATGTAATTGTTGGGCTTTTTTCTGTGTTTTATTTGTTCTGGAGTAAATCGGTTTGACTGAGATCAAAGTTATTAGATTATTAGATTAAATAAAACTTTATTAATCCATTGGGTGGGTTCTTCCTTGGTTTTCACACAGCTGAATAAACGTCAAACAGAAAACTGATTAAACAGAAGTATGAGATGGTCGAGAATAGGGATGGGTATCGTTTAGGTTTTATCCGATACCGGTGCCAAATCGGTACTTTTGAAACGGTGCCGGTGCTCAAACGGTGCTCAAACCGGTGCTTAAAGAATGGAGAACACAAAATTGGTCCAAAAACCTCTCATGTTCAGCTGCTTTTTGTAAAAATATAACAATGTTAGCGTTTTCTGCAGCTATGGGGCATATATGGTATCACTCTTGGCTGGAAGCAGTGCTTAAACAATGGAAAAAACACAAACTTTGTCCTAAACCTCTCATGTTTAACTGTTTTCCACTTTTTCTTTGGTCATTTTAGCCTTTTTAGCCAGGGTGAAGGGAGCATCTGCCATCAAACAAGAGGACAGCTGCATGTAGCTATGATGATGTTTGCTAGTTCACCTTACATGCATTAATGTAATAACGTGGTTAGCCTACTCAACGTAAATTAGCTACTCACGCAGAGAAGAACGGCTGCTGCCACCATCATCTGTCATCATTTCTGCTACACTGGCAGGGCTAGGGGCCAGGACTCTCCTCTTCGTGTTTTTGGGGGATGTTGCATAACAGGCAACCCACCCGCAGTAGATGTGCTCGGTGTGAGGTCTCGCAGCAAGCTATCAAATACAACGCATTTCTGGGCTTTTAAAAAAAACGCTATGCGTCGCCAGGTGTTTCATCGGATTTGAGGTGTTACCTCCTTTGACAGTATCACAGTATCAGCTTAAAGCACTTGTTGCAGGCTGCTGAGTTTGCATATTTTGCTGTGAAGTACAGCCAGACTTTTGACCGCTTCGCCTTGGACATTTTTAATCTGTAGCTCTGCTCTAACAGAACGTACGTACCTGGCCCCGCCAACTATCCTCGGAAACGTAAAATGATTGGCTAGAATCTAAAGTGTATCACAGCTCAGGAAAAAAAGCACCGAAAAAAAGCACCGAAATGTGCGCTGCTTTTCGGTCTGGTTACTACCGTTTATGTCAGAACCGGTGCCGACACCGGTACCCATCCCTAGTCGAGAATTTACGCCAGTGTCCTGTTATATTTTAGATAGCAAGGAGCAGACGGCCGAGTTTATTAAACTCCACCGAGACAGCGTTGACGCAAATCTGAAGGCTAGACCGTCCCATTTCACAGTCTCACACTTCCAGCCTTCTTGGTCTTCGAAGGACCCAGCCCACGTAGGCCGCGAAGGCCAAGTCCTCCGACGGATGCAGCCGACGTTTTGGGACACAGCTTATGACTAACCACACACTTTCAAAATTATTATGACACTTTAGGGCCTCCATATTAGTAAGGTAAATTGAAAATGAAAATAAACTGCAGCTCTAATCGAGTTTGTCTTCACTCGGCCTCGCCAGCTGTAGTCATTCTCACTGTGTTCAAAGGACGTAGGCTGTTTATTCAGTTATGCATAGGCTGTCCTTGTTCCTTTGCAATCATAATGACATTGAGAACTAAAGGCCTAAGCAAATAACCATGCTTTCCTGCACACAGTTATGCAGACATGTGCATTACAAATCCTTTCCATACCTTCAACACAAGCCCATAATTTTCTAATAATCTAGTTTAAGTGCCAGAAGGAGACACACATGCTCATGCCGCATAATCTCGGTGCTGATAAACATGCGCATGCTGAGACTGGCCTCCTCGTATAAGATTAAAATGAAAGAACATAATCATGGTTTCACAAGCAAGCATAAAGCGTATGCGAATCATCCCTCGCCTGGATTATCAGTATTCATTTTAAAGAGCGTGTTACATTGACCTGTTAGCCTTGGCAATAAGCCTCACATCTTCACACCCACATGATAAATACTCACCTCACTTAACCTGATTACCAGCACAGTCTAAACACTGATATACCGTGGCAGAGGCTATACAACATTTAGACAAAACATTCATTTTAATGATTGGTTTCCTTAGAGCATGACAGCAACAACAGGCCAGTGTAAAATACGGCCTATTGTTTGGGACCCTCAGACGCTGTAATTCCACGTTAGGTTGTGCCAACTGTACCGGGACACATGCAGAGGCAGGATGAGACAGGCCGGCCAGCAGAGGGACTCAAAACATCCGATCAGCACAGGCCATCTGTGCTGCTCTCTCTCCACACATTAAAAACCCCAAATCAGGCACTCGCATGCTTCAATTTTCTCCCCCATGAATGGAAAGTAATAGCAGCCCCCACTCCCAAAACGTTACCCTCCCACTGCAGCAAATTAAAAGCGAGGCTCAAACGTATAATCTTCTCCCCGGTCATTCATTCATTCATTCAGTCGCAGCGGACATGGCAGTCCGGATGGATCATTCAGAAGAAGAAGAAGAAGAAAAATAAAGAGAACTAGGCTGTGGACCGTAGGGGATGCCTCTGTGCTGACCCCGTTTCAGCCACCCCCCATCCTTAATTCAAGCCAGCGCACAGGGTACAGACACAAAAATGAATTGGTTCCTGGGGCAAAAGGGGGGTGCACCAATCAATGTCCAATCTCCCCTCACCACCACTACCATCCATTTTCAGGCCCTGGCACTTCCTGGCACCCCTGCCCCCCATTTTGGGGTATTGATCACAGAGTTCAGAGTTACCATTTGGCCAAGAGGCTTTTGTTTCCAAGACCTAAAGGTTTCCACTAATTATACAAAAAAGCCCCCATACTGCTAATCTTTGGCTCCAGATGGCCATTTAAATATAGGCTTACATGTATTTGCTCCACTATTTATCATATAATTTATTATATAACCCGTGACTAAACCACTTCATACTGTATACATAAAGGGAGGGGGAAATAATTTCCCATTGCTCAGTTAAATGTTTTGTTGCGCGAGTGCCAAAGTTCAGGCCACCCCCTGCTTAAACCAACCACGACAAGGACTTTCTTATTTGTGGCGAAGCGAGAATATGCGTGGGAGAATGCCTTACTATACTAGGTACAAAGGGCGGTATTGTCACTTGAGGCAGAGTGTGATCTCTGTAACACTTACGAATCAAAAGCCAGAGGGTGGAGCAACAGTGTTTCTTCAGGAGGTCCCTTTACTGTATGATTATTCAGCCCTGCAATAGAGTTAAGAGGGCCAGTAACAAAAAAAAAGCCAGTGACTGCAATAAATGCACAGCTGCCTAATTTATCCCACCTTACAAAAGAACAGTATCAAACCGGAGCCATGACGATCCATATTCATGGACAATCTGGGCTTGTTATTGCCATTTATCCACGAGGCTGTTTTCTGTACAGCGATCTCTCAATGGGTTTAAGTGTTATCATTAAGCTGTTATCCCCTCACATTATCCCTGTTGTAGTTTCAGAGCTGTCTGGGGCTCTGTGACTTCAGCTGGGTCCTCTCTTGTTCCTGGAGCAGATGTTAAAAAATGACTCCCACCTCAAACAACCCCCATTTTGTGTTGTACACAAACACACACACACCATCCTGCCTTTCCTCCCTCCTTCCCTCACCCTGGCATCTAATTAGGCCTACAGCACAAAGACTCCCAGATGTCAGCGTCCTCCTGGCCTCCTTTGATTATATCCTTTCCATCCCACTGCCTTGGTTGCCGACTGGCTGGGGGCCGTGTGGACTATAGGCGTTGACGCGTGTCACTTTGCGTAGGTCAACACTAGTCCAGTTTAACATATCAGTAATTGCTTTAGGTGTAAATCACGGGGAATGAGGAGGGAGGCGGGACAGTTGCAGAGAGGCCCCTGGATTGTCATAAATGCTTGCAAAGTGGTGTCAGTTCTTGGAATATGAAGTATAACTTCAGCTAAACGCAGGAGAAAATCACATTATGTAGATGGAGACTGAGTTACTCTAATGTCTGTATCTCTAATAGCTCGTCCAAAACTACTGTTTGTCAATCCATATTTAAAAGAGCATTCATCATGGCCAACAGACCCCAAGTGTTTCATTTCCTTTAAAACCAAGCAACCGAGAAATACGAACGATCGGTCGACAGTCAACAAGTCTGTCGTCTGAGGAAAATTGGCCATGGCTTTGACTTTTACAGACGGCGGCCACGGCCGTAACTTTCAGCAGCAATCAGATTTCCATGCTTCCATGAGCACCACATCTGCCCAGTGAATGCTTAATGGATGAGATATTGATTAGTTCTTTACTGTAGAGCCCAGGATTACACTCTATCATCGAGGCTTGGAAGTATTTCACACTTCATCGCCAACTATTATTCTTTAAGAAGTGCCGACGAAACAAACCAAAGCAATTACAGACTAACTCGTCTTCCTTGTGATAGCTGTGTAATGCTGTAAAATCTAGATCACACAAACAGAAAACATATCCTGTCACAGCCTCATCAAAGCAGCTTGTTCTGTTCACACATTTAAAGAAAAGGAGTGACAGAGGAATGTCTGACAATGCAAGTTGCGTGAGTAAGGGGTCTTAGTTGCGGGCCGTATCATAAAACCTTACCTGAACGAATTTCCACTGTTGATACATGAACCTGTTGTTATGTAGCACTTTTTCACTACAAGCCCCACAATCACACACACACACATCCCTACAAGAGCTTACAAGTTTAGTGTGATTTGCCTTTGCTTTGCAAACTTGCAGTGTTGCTCAACTGTTTTGATCAAAGCCAAAAATTGTCGTGATACATGCTCAATCATGCAGGTGACGAAATACCAGAAAGTTGATTCTGTTTATCTGGACGTAGCGCTTTCTGTGGGAGAAAGGCTTCGTCACTCATCCAAGTGACTTCTTCAGTCTCAGCTGCCTGCAGGTTTCTCCAACCTTATAAACAGTACTTTTGCGTAATGACTGAAACTAGAGCCATTGAATGAACACTGGGCTTTGAGGTCAGTTACATGATCATTGATATGCAAACGCTCATGACAATTGATCAATGACCATGAGTACCATTCACAGAGAGTTGGGGAATGGCTGCAATCACAACATTGTCAGATGGTGAAAGATGTACTCTTAAGCCCCCTCCTCAGTTCAGAGATGATTGTCCCCCTTTCACATAAATGGTCTTGATGACTTCCCACTCAAACCCGCATTCCTGTCCACGATGTACATGTCCTCATCGCTTAAAAGGTTTCCACTGGCTTTTAAGTGTAAGTAAGAAGCCAGAAAATGATCTAGACTAAATTCAGTTAATTGTACAGCCCCTGACTTGTGTTTATGTGCTTAACTTTATAACTGTATATATTGTAACAATGTTCCACTTTCTCTTGTTATCAGTGTTAAATATGCTTTTTTGATCCATTTTGTTCTCTGAGCTGTTACTGAATGTTACCTGGTACTAAGGGCAACTGACAGCACTAAGACAAAACATCATTCGGTTTGTTCAAATGTCAAAGGTAGCAGTGTTCCAGTGTTTTATTGCCTGCCTTTATCTCAGTGTCCCTGATATGTGGCTTGTAAGGTGTTTGTTTCATCTTAATCACTTCCCATCGATCCACTGCCTCATCCCTCACACTGTACACCCAAAGGAAAATGCCATCCATGGTTTCTTTGTTGGGTCTGTGTAATCAAGCGCTGTCCTGTAATCCATTTTAATCATTTACTCTCAATTTCCTATAACCCCCTATCTCTGAATCCAAGGGAAGATTTACTTCCTCTCCTAATCTCCAGGAGAAAATAGACCAAACTAAAATGCATGCTAAACATAGACCATCATTTCATCTGTTGCAAAACACTTTCACAATTAGTCATCACAAAGCCAGAGTAAGTGAGACGGTCAGGAGTCTGATGTTTCTGTGTCATTAAAGACAGAGCATTTCACATCCTGTTTGCTGATTAGAGAAATTCCCGCTACACTTGATTGCCCAGGGCTGTTCAGAAATAGGGCAGAAAGGGACAGTATCATGTTTCAAAATATAAGATCAGATCTGGATGAAAAGGCAGCGGCTGATCCTGATGTTTCATGTCGATAAGTTTGGACTTAACAGATTGGCAGTGGATGGAACATGTCATGTTGATGTGTGGGCATATTTGACAAGTGCAGTCATGCTGCTGAAGCTTTAGACAGGGTGTAACGGATAGCGCCTGCAGTGGATGCAAAAGGGTTTGTTTGTTGCATAAGTAGGTTTGTGAGGAGGGTAAGCACATATCACCTAAACTCTGAACCTAGTAAATCGTGATACAGAGCAGGACTGTAGATTTACCTTATAAATTTCATAAATGCCTTTTCCAAGTTCTGCCTATTCTGAACTTCTCAAGTATGATATTAACTATGATCTAAACCAAATCCACCATGTAAAAGGTAGACTTAACAATTGTGTCACCACTTTTCAGCTACTTCTGAGGTTTTGAGTTGAACCTTTTAGCTATCAGCTATTTGATTGAAAACCAAGGACACTGCATGCTCACAGAATTGGAAAGCAGCTTGTTTAACACAGGGTGGCCATATTACAAGGCCTCAGTCATTTGGCGACCTCTGTTTGCAATGGAAAAATGTGAATTTCCTAACCAGTAGGTGAGTGGTTGCTCAAGATTGCTGGCATGAAACTGGTCACAAAGAGGTACACAGGGTTTTCCCCAGTTGTAGCTGATTTGGTCAGTAATTGTAAACCTTATTAAATGCTAAATTATCTAAACCATATCAGAGTTGCAGTCACTGTGGGCATAGAAAAGATGGGCATAGAAAAGATGAATGCAACCTGAAACCAGGATCCAATTTTCCTAATGGGCAGCAGGGGGCAACTCCTGGCTGGAAAAAGAAGTCATGTTGCATAAAGGTCTATGAGAAAACAACCCTACTTCTCACATTATTTATGGCCTCAGCAAAGACTTTCCTTATTAGCTAATAGGTAGTGATAAAGCCTAATCTTTAATAATAGAATTAATATAATTAATACAGTTAATTAGTAGGTTCTTGCAATTGCCTCTAGATTGTATGTAAGAAACTAACTTGTCTGCAAATACACTTATCATAGTTTTGCCAATGCTTGGCAAGTAAATGGTGAGCATTTAAAGACAAGTTGGTGTCATTCATGCAAACTATGGGTAACCTTGAAAATCAGTTTGCAATTAAAGCAATCACAAGGTTTTTGCTGCAACACCCTCTTTGGGACCGATTTCAGCTAGCAAAAGCTACCTCCAGTAACTAGTCACCAACCGGTTGAAGAACACACATTTTTCTTAAGTGATTATATTTTGCTGGGGGGTTGCCAACTGGTGTTTAGGCCTGTGAGACAGATGGCTAAGAGGGTTTTTTTTTTTTTTTTAAATAAATGAGACTGTAGATCTAGATCTAAATGAGATTTAGATCTATCACTGCAGACTAATAACTAATAAGGAAAGTGCGTCATAGCCACATTTAATGCTAACCATTTTTTTTTACATGAAATGCAATCCACATAATTACCTGTATTCTTTAGTTTAATTTCAACCTTTGCCTTAACTACATAACATTAGAGCAAGTTGAGTTGCACTGACATTGTCTCTGACCCCGAGGCATCCAACAGCTGACCTTTGACCACATGCTCACCAATGAGGAAGTGGTATACTTACTCTGTACACCACCGCAGTGAGTGTAAAACCGTAGTTCTTTGTAAAGGAGTAGTATGCGTGAAGTGAAGTGTTTATCTTCTGCTGTGGCCTCAGTCAGGCCAGGTCGGACTGGTTCCCAGCGCTGTTTGGAGAGGCCTAGAAAAACAAAGAGCTGTAGATTGGGGTTTGGGGTTGGGGTAGAGGGTGGGATGCCTGGGTGACGCCGAGAGCAAGCGGTAAGACACGGCTAACAGGAACACTGTGATCCCAGTGTCCTGTCAGCTTTTGGCTGAAAGTACGGCAACAGAGACCGAATGAAGCGTTACACAAATAAGGGGGAAGGGATAGTGTGTGACTGGACTGTGCAGCTCCTAACTTGGACTTTGATCTCACTGTAAAAGGTGAAAGCCCTCGTAACAGCGGAAATACGACCCACCTGATATGAGGTTTTCCTTGTTGACTTTTTCACTGTCCTTTTGTCCTCCACTCCGCCCCTTTCCCCTCCCTGAAGGACTGTCCAGGTGTATGGATCACTGCAGGGCAGCGGAAGCATGAACAGACAGCTGGAGAGGAGAGAACAGTTAAAGAGATTGTCTCTTGACAGCAACATACTGGTAAGTCATTCCTAAACACCGTCAGTGTGTTATTTTGTTAGACTATTAACTCGGTCAGGAAGTGGACAGTATTTATTGGCTATTGCCTAAGATTATAGTGGTAATTCACATGAAATAAATATTTTTTGCTGATATTTCAATTTTCAAAGCAGTGGCTGCTTTTTCCTTTAATCGCACTGTTAAACCTTTGTGAGTGAGTTTTGTGTGGGTATTGCTTTTGGGACCATGCTACCATTGCTTGTGGTTTGTTTGGACTGCATTTCCCACGAAGCAGTTGGCGGTGCTCATGGTAAATACCTGCTCTGTTTTTGTTTATTCAATCTGGTGGGAATGAAAAATGTTTCATTTCCTGTCTTCAAATCTTTCCCATTCATGACCCTCTTTTATTCACTGTTGAGCACAAAAATGTGATGTTAAGCCTTTTACAGACTGAGATTAATTAGCTTGCAAGAATGTCAAAGCTACACCGAGATTTAATTTTTTCCCCCAAGTGCATAAACACACCCACGTGTCAAACAGAAGTGAGAAAGGACAGTCTGCCATGACTGTTTGTGAAACACTCTTTGCCCACCGGTGACTGACAGGCTTATCTTTATGCCGGGCCGCTCTTGCAAATCACAGGAGTGGAAACTTGTTTTGTCTCAGGGTTAACTGAAGGTGAATCTGCTCGAAAGAGCCTCTTTGGAATGTCAAGTGCAGCCTTTAACTGCCTGCTGTGTTGTGTCTGCATGGGAGAAGAGAAGCTTACCCCCCCTTCCCTTCGGTGCATACAGTACGGTCACTGCGCAGGAAATAATAAATCAAAGAGTCTTAAAATAGCATGAAGATATAGGAAGTGATGAAGTCATCAAGAACACGTTTGTTGCAAATGAAATGGCAAATGTTTAAAGCTGCAGTTTGTCCATGTGACTAACCAATTAAACAAAAAACAAACCCCGAAACGCTGTAAAGCCGTTAAATAACGTATGCATGCTTATGCTGCAGGTCAGGGGTTTAATTTGTAGTTTGTTGCCTGCGTTACAGACCATCAGTCTCTAAAGAAGTCGAAACATGTTTACACACTCTATTGACTTGACCTGACTTTATAGCTTTCTGCTGACCTTTCTTTACCTACTCCTGACCTGCAAGAGAGCCTCAGTCCTTAGAGTCCGTACAGGAGAAACCAGTGAACATGCTATTGATTTCTGTAATTTTACAGTCTTTTCTTTGGATGACAAGAAATGGTGAAAGTGTAAACAGAAATAAGTAGAATTTAAGTAAATATAAATACACCCTGGAAGAAAGAAAAGTTTATTTATACGTCTTTATGTATGCGTCTGTTACTTTGGGGACAAACTTAAATTAAACCAAACTGTTCTCACCTGTTAAGGAGTTGAGGTGTGAAATACATCCTAGACCCCTGAAGGTTCTTATCTATATCACATATTGTGATGTGTGCCACCTGCCACTCTTAAATTACAAATTTTGGTGTTTAGGCACCTACAAAACCTTATAAAAGCGTTGCATCACTTCATGATAGTAATATCTAATTTATATCTAATTTATATATGCAAAACTTGACTTATGTATGACATTTTGTAACATTGTCATGTTACCTAGCAACCACCTGCCAATGGGCTAAAATGACCCTTTATTAGTGTTTGTGCAACTATAAAACCTTATAAAAGTGTTGTGTTTAACTTCACAATAATAAAATCGAATTCATATGCTCAAAACTTGGCTTATGTATGATATATTTTAATGTCAACATGTTGCCTAGCAACCACCTAGCAACGGACTAAAATGACCCTTTTAGTGTTTATGCACTTATGCTCACTGTTAGTAGCATCTAAATATAGAAAAATGGAAATTAATACTTAAGACAATAATAAAAAAGAAAAGAAAAATATTTAGAAATGTAAAGAATAGAGGAGAATTTAAAAAGAAATTGAATGGAATAAGTGATAAATAAAAAATTGATAGAAATAATTAGAGAAATGTACATAGATTGATAAAGAAATAAATAAAATTGAGAATTAAACAAACAAAATATTGTAAGAATATAGAAATAAATGGGAAATGCATAAGTAACTAAAAATAAATAAATAAATGAATAAACTTTGAAAGAAACAATATAGCCTGGAATAAATGTAGAAGTATAGAAAAAAAACCTTAATAAAAGTTACAGAAATGAAATTATGAGATGAATAATTCCTTTTTTCAAAAAATTATATTTATGCCAAACTAAACTAAATGGCCCTCCATACTTTTTATCTGTCCATGAATACATCTAACACGACGTTACATAACAGTCGGTGTTTTAACCCCAGCAGCACCTTTACAGTCACTTCACATCCAGATGTCCACAGTCACTGTCCTCACTGAATCGTTGTTGCTAATCAAGGAAATGCAGGAAAATCTGTGACTGAAAGAATGTGATATACAACAATGTAAATTAGACAATTAAGAAAAAGTAGCTCCTCAGAAAACGGTCTTGATTTTCTCTGGCATTAACCTTTGAGTCTGTCAGTAATTTACTTCTTAAACTGAGAGTTGAGGATGTCGAAGATTCACTGTGGTGACACACTTAAATCCTCTTAGGAAGGCGAGACACTTCCTGGTTTATCATTTATTCACCGCGGTTTAGCTTTGTGAATATGTAACTTCCTTTGACACAGCACACGATGACTGGATGATGTCTGTTTTTCGCTGAACGTGTGATCCTTAGAGAACTTCCAGACGTGCCGATACGGGCTGATGTGAGACACACTGTGGCTTTAATTGCTTAAATTGGACACACAGCGGCCTGGTTTACTGTGAGCCTGAATCTGGGTCATGTTTGTGATATGGCTTTATGATTCAACATGCTCACATTTGCCCACTCAACTATCCATGCATGCATTTTTTTCTCTCCCTTTTCCCACTTTCTCCTTTTTTTTATTAAATATATCGGCTTCTTTCTGCCTTTGGTATGTTGTTAATTTCACTCTCACTTTGTGTCTTTGTTTTCTCCTATTGGTTTCCTTCTTTCCAACTCAACTATTTTCTTCTCTCTCTAATGATTTATTCCTACTCAGGGCAGCAGGAGCAGAAGGAGCACTGGGTTGCTTTAGTAGTGGGACATGTAGACGCCTGGAGCATTTTTGGTAAATGTCCAGTGTAGATCTGGTGGCAGTTTGCAGCAGATTTGATTCCATGCCATGAAAAGCGGAGCAAATCTTGAAGTTGAAGAAGAGGGTTATTATGTCGCTCAATACTCCAATATGCACATATTGCACGTTGCTATTGACCGTGCCGTCATGCCTTTAGTTAAATGAGGCTTTGTTCGACCGAAAGTCAGTCAGTTCGAGGCCGACCTGCGTCTTTATCCTTCCAGTGCTTGATGCGGGACATGTTGTCCATGGCCCTTGTGGCCCAGCTGGCCCTGGCACAGATAAACCCACTAAGTCCTGTAAACACTCCTTTTCCTGGGAGGATATGAGGCTCCGATACATTTATTTTTTCAGGCATCTGAGAAAACACAAGAGGCGGTTTCTGACATTCCGTCAGACGACAGGCATGAGCGTTCATGCCCTCGTTTTCCTTCTGTGTCACTTGAAAAATCAGGCTCTGCTGGTTGTGTGACTGCAGATTAATCCCAGAGAGATGACCAGTAGTTGTCCCCTTTATGTAAGATTACACCCATGTTTCATGCAGAAAGTAGCTTGAGTTTCATGGCCTGCTGTGATGATGAAATGTATTTTCCACTTGAGGGATGCCCCCGAAGGCTTTTTCAGTTCACACTAGCAACACAAAAATGAAGACAAAATGCCATATGTCAGCTGAGGAACAGGTAAAATATTTATGTCTGCTCCTCTTGGATGGATTACATGGCCTAGCTTCTGTCAATGTGGGTAATTTGGCAATCAGAGGGCTTGAATGTCAGTTACATATGCGCCGTGTTTCCTCATTGTACTCATGTTCCTGAGTTTGTTTGCTGAAAGCTGTCCAGAGCTCGAGCTTTTCCGTCTTTCTGATTATGTTTGTGTTTGATGTATTGTAAATGCATGTGCAGGGAGTGGAGTCTTAGTCATTGTTATCAGCATTTTATTCATGTAACAGTCTGGGTTGGACTATATAATCTGCATCAGGTTATGTAGCTCAGTGATGGCCCAGAGTTGCAGCAGCAGCTCTCGCGAGTAACTGGGGCAACATTTGAATTACATAACAGCTGTGTTGCTGGGTTGATTCTGTGCTTCTATTTATTTTTATCATTTGATGCCCGCCTGCGGAGGAGACTCTCTTCGTCATGCTGGGACGTGCACGGTGAGCCCGACGGCCGTGGACGGTCCGTGAGCTGCTGCTGCTATCTGCAGCCAGCCAGCTTTAAGTAGGTCATCACAGAACCTCAGTCAGAGGTCTATCCAACACAGTGGAGTCTAACACACTGGTGTGGTTCATTATCATGTCTGAGGATTGAGGTGCTGAAAATAAGATTGTGTTTGATGATGTTTCAGGACTCATACCTGTGTATCCTTTGGGGTGCAAGGTTTCATTTTAGGGTGCTGAACAGCGACCAGATGTGACCATCATTAGTGGAAAGGTGAACTGAGGAATTAGTGTTAAGTCACTGCAAACACACTCACAAAAGCTCGAGCAAAGACAACTAACTGCACATCAGTTATGTTATTTGTCAGATAACTGCATTAAACTTACTCTAAAAGAAACCAACACGACAAACAAGGTTGAAAAGTCCTGTTCAGTTAATTCAATTAGCTGAGGGGATGTGTAGCAGACAGCTAGCAGCTTACACATCCATCACTCAAAATGCCCATACCTCCATTAATGTATAACCATAATAACACTTAAACGGTTGAGTCATAAGCAAACTCACACCTTGTGCAGCTGCATGAATGTACAAATGACCTATGGAGAACAAAACTGTTTGTACCAGGCTGTAAACATAATTATTTCTGCTGTAAAGCTGAGCATTTTAATGTGGTAATCTGTGAGGACTGACTTGCTTTTGAAACGAGGCTAAAGGGCCCCCCTCCGCTTTTTTTTTTTGCATCTTTTGGCACATATGCATTGGTTTTATTTTTCCATTCTTCACCCAGGAGTTGCTGCTTGTTGTACACCATTAATGTTGCATTTTATCTCAATTAAAAACACACAAATGAAAAACTTTTACAGTTCAGGTGAGTTTAGGATATATTTAGTAAGTGTGCAGCACAGATATGTTCCTTCAATTAAAGTCTGTGAATCTGGCTTTAAACGGGATTCATTCAAAAGGAAGCTCCAAATGTGCTGGAGGTTATCAGCCGATGCAAATCTATTCCTGATCTGGTTCCAGTCATTCTTTGGTGAAAGTGCCCCACCTGAATTGCTGTCATCACAGCGGTGATTGCTTCTGCTCAGCAGTGTACACAAACTTCATCTAAAGTGGGAATGTAGAGAACACTCAATGTACACTCAATGTCATTTACCCTTACCTGAATACTGTATATTGTATATTGCATAGCTTTCTTGTTAAATTGTATTGTATTTATTTAAATTTTTACTTTTTAATTATTTTATTTGCATTTTTTAATCACTCTCTTATATTTAAATGTTCATTTGCTATTTCATCTAGGGTTTGAGAGTAACGAAATTTCTATTCTCTGTATGTCCTGTACATGTGGCAGAATTGACAAATAAAGTTGACTTTGACTTTGACTTTGAAAATACTTGGCAGATTGCTTGGAGCTTTGCCCGCTCTCACACCTATGTGCACCTGGTCTCACTGTTGAATTGTTTTTTGGAAACAACACAGACCTTGTATATTCAGCCTGAGATGAAAGGCCAAATTGAATCAACAGCACATGTATGTAATCACTACCTCATAGCATTGAGCCCTAGTTTTAACTGGTTAACCTCTTGACATTCATGGGAAACCATCTGGTTTGGACTTGAGGGAGTAGGGGATTGCATATAAAAGATGGATATAGAAATTAAGAATTGAAGTGTTTTAAACCTGTAGTATTTCTAATTTTCATCAGGGGAAGAATGATGGTATAGGAATCTAAGACAAAATCACTACTTTTCACTTCCTTTCCATATGTTCCTTGTGAGTTTGTGGTCTCAATCGCTCATTTCAAGTCCTATTTCATAAAACATGTTGTTAGATACAGTCAGTGAAGTCAGGGCTCTTTAACGTGCATAATAATGAGCTGCTAACTGAGGCTAACAGCAGCTAACAGAGGCTAGCAGCCGCTAACAGAGGCTAACACAGACAAAAGCAGCAGCACATACCAACAGAAAAGTTAATTATATCTTCAGCAACTCACCTTCGTTTCACTGTCAACGGTGAAAAGTGAGCTTCACTGACTCATCTACTCATATCAGACTCCTTTCACAAGTTTTACAGCCTCCTCCAAAGTAAATAGATGTGAACACCCGGCTGAGGTAAAGAGCGAATTGACACCTTAAACTCACTACAGATGAATAGTGGTTGTATGGTAGGAGTCTGCACTTGAATTGGGTTGGGTAAGAAAGTTGACTGCAATCTCCAAGTCACATCTACTGGTGAGATTTTACACAATGTACCTTTAATTTTGTAAGCCATGGTCCTATTTAGCGTGAAATAGAAGATAAATCTGGGTATGCTTTTGTTTGTGCAATATCCCCAGGTTCTCCGTCAGGTACATCCTGAGCTCGTCACATCAACATGATAGTGAGGGCCAAATGCTCAGCTTTTGCAAGACATGTGTTGACAAGTAGCATCTAGTTTCTGAAAATGTGCTTATTTTTCCATTTATTATAATTTATTTACAACCCAACCCTATCTATAGGAGGTCGCTACCAAACTGGTGCTTATTAAAGAAGAGATTTACAGGAACATCACAATGGACCTGACCCCTGACATGCTCAACACTGCCAAAAATGCACTTCAGTATCATTGTCTTCTTTGCTTTGTTTTAGTGCATGTCTGCAGAAATTGCTTAAAGCCAATTCTCTTCCTCACTTGTACCCAAACAAAAGACCCTCATGTGCTTCTGTCTAAAATGTAGTGTCTAATGCATTTCCTAAAACAGTGAAGTAATAGCCAAGGATGTCTAAACTGGTGAGAGCATGTCCCTGTTTTCTCTTCCACACTCTTTTCCCTGCCAGCATTTATGATGTGCGCAGCAGTGCAATCATGCTCGGAGATAATTGATAACAAAAGGCCAAATTGAAAACACTCCGCAGGGGAGGGTTAATAATCAAGTGCTCCACATTACTGATTAAACGCTTGCTACATAGTTGTGAGTTGTATTGAGTAAACAGCATGTGGTAGTGCTTTCCTGTTTATCTCCAAAGTATTTGGATTTTAGCTAAATCCCCCTGGCTTTTGTCAAGCCGCCTCCTCGTATAAAGTGTTTTACGTGCTGATTTGCTGCCATGTTGTTGTATTGGCCTGTTTCGTTGGCTCATTCCCCAACGGCGAAAATAAGACAATAAAACTGTCCCAAAACAAACCCCAAAACAGACAAATTAGTTTGGTTTATGCTAAATTTAAGTGCAAATGAATTAGATGGCATGCCAGCGTGGAGTCCGCTAGGCAAGACTGGATTTCCTCTCCTTCTTCCCCCCTCATCCTATTATAGCTGGTTGTTACAATGCAGAATGGAGACATAAAACTAAGCAGGGGAGCAGGCTTTTTAGCTGGATGGGAAGAAATGCTCAGTCTAATCTGATTGGCTCCCACATCGTCAGGCGGACAAATGGAGAGGTTTGATATTATTACTGAGCAGCTCAAACTAATTGAGTGTAATTATACAGTAGAAATCCACCGACAATGCCGTCCCCAGCGTGGGCCTCGTTCTCACGCCATGTGTATTACAGGGTGCCAGGCTCATGGGACGAGTGCTCACTTAGTGCTCACTTAGTCTGTCAGCTTGATTCTTGAGTAACTGGTGTAAAGTGTGGTTCTGAAGCCCAGGCTGATTGGACATTTTGGGTGGGAGCCAGTTACATAAAAAAGATTTCTTCTCGGACTGGAAAGCTCCTTTCTCTCAGAGTCTCACACACTTTACCTTGAGTGCTTAAATGAAGTTTCTCGGCAGGGGTGTACCAGCCTCCGGCTGGGTCTCTGACAGCTTCCTCAGCTGCCAGGTGACATACCGTGCATACCTGGGCTCACCGCGTGGGTAGCCACGGGGCCGCAGGGTGTGGGAAGCCAGCAAACTCCGAGACACTCGTCAAGTTTGAGAGACTGAAGTAGCGGCGTTTTTCTGCTCTTGTCTCATGGGAACGTCTCTGCTCTCATGTGCCTGATGATGAGCGATTACAACCTTGCCATTTCCCTAGACTCCAGTCTGAAATCCAGAGGTTTCCCCCATATTCCACCACACGCTGTGGATAAGACTAAACAGCCTCCATCTGCCTGTAAAATTGGTTTAATAATTATTATCGTCTGGTTTTCCAACCTCCAAGTTACAAGAATATTAATGTTAATAGATAGCTTATGTTTTTATTAAAGCAATTATTTAATATTTTGTGGATAGTCATTATAACATCAGGGTCTCTTTTTTCATCATATACAAAAAAAACCCATATACCGTTTCAAATCTGACAGATAATTCACAAAGACACGTTATACATTTTGATAACCCAAAAAAGAATGTCTAAGTGTGGTTGTAGATAAATAAGTATAAAAGTGAGTCTGGTATCCTCATCTGGCGTCCTAAATCAACAGTTTCAGTTTCATGACTGCAAATGGTTTGAATATGGATAGTAGGCTGGATACTCTTGAGTAACCTAGTGCAAGGCATACACTTAGGGGCCTGCACTTAGGAATAGGCGAACAGTGATGTAGCCGGGCTGTTAAATGACTTTGTGGCACTGGCAGATTAAAAAAAAAAACATGGTTGGAGACTGTTGGATCGTGTGCATTGAACTCGAAATCTTGTTCATATTTGAAATGGCTGCTTCCAAGCAACCCTGATGTATGAACATGGTGATAAAACAGAACGAGACAGTCTTTCTGCTGTCGGTTTGTGATTTAATGGGGTCAAGTCGGAAATTACTTGACAATCTGTTTGTAATAATATGGCAAAGGTTGCAAATCTGTTGCTGTCTACAGACAGAGAAATTCGTATTAAACAGAAACTTACATTAACTACTTACAATCACAGTCCAGCCAAAACCTCATAGATTTGAAACAGAAATGCAGAAATTCCTCAATAAATAGTAATCTAGTTGGAATTTTATACATGGCTCAGCAATCTTGCTTTTATTTTGGAAAACAATCAGAATACAACTACTTGGCAACAATCTTAATCGAGTAACCAATTGCAAAGAGGCATGTTGCAGACAGGGCATGCTCATGCGCGCAGCTTGACTTAGATCACGGGTCTCCAACTCTAGTCCTCGAGAGCTAGTTTATCAAATAATGTCAGAAAATGAGTTCATTGCTCTTAGCAGAGGTTCAAGTACAGTTTAGAGATTTATTTCAGGTGAGCAACAAAAGATAACCTAGTTTTGCTTTGGGTGATAATGAACCAGGCTTTCTAAATGACCTGCTTATTCTCAGCTTGGCATGAAAACCTCTCAAGTGCCCCCTTACTGAAATCTCTGAGCCGTGTCACAAGTTGCGTGCAGTTTGCCTGCTGAACCTAGGTCCACATTGTAAACAGCGCTATCTTCAAGGTTTATAGCTCATCGCACAATCAAAGGCGCTTTAATAATCAGTCGGAAAATAAAAGAGGAAGCTTTTGGGTTCATTCCAGTTTGATTAAAGAGTGTTTTTACTTTGTAGTGACAGTGAGTTTTCTGCTCTGTGTGCATCCCCTCTTGCCCAGGGCCCACTGCCAGCCCTTGTAATTGGACCACCATTATCCATCGTCCAATGAGACCATCCTTTGTGTCCTTTGAGTTGAGGGGCCAATTATGAGCTCTCCTCTTCCAATCATGAGTGAGATCAAAGTTGATAGCGGGGCCGCGTGCTGTCAGAGTCACATGCGTTGTTCCCCAAACATTAGCGCTTTGCACCAATCTCTATTCAGCCTGTGGTTTCCCCTCTTTGGAGCCCAGTGCCAGAAAAACAGAGGTCTTTTGAGAGGCCTGAAGTCTGCACAGACAAAGAAAGGACAGTCTCCTCTCTATCAGCCAGCGTTATCTGCCCACACAATCAAACACGTTAAACCACTCGTTGTGTCCACAAATTTACTCTGGACTCAAGTGGAAGTTTATCAAGATAAGCAAGTCACACATTTTAGGAGTAAATTATTAGTTATTCAAGGAGATTGATGGTGAAAACATTATTTGTTTCAGTCTCACTGCACATAAGGCTTTGATTGTGCCACTGTTATGCCTTATACCACACTTAAAAGTGTGACCAGATCAGATGTTCACAGCTTTCCTGAAGGAGTTATGCTTTTCCTGGTCATGCAACATTTAGTCTTTTTTAAAAAAATCATATCTATATTTTTTTAAGTCTCACAAACTGTGCTTGTATAACCAAAGCTTGAAGCTTGAATCATATATCCCCATTTATTCATGAAACAAGAATCCAGTAAAATAACATATGTATTCAAAATATATAAGCTTTGCAACCTCTTTGTTAGGTATACCTGTTAATGCAGAAATCGAATCAATGGCAGCAACTCCATTCATTTAGGCATGCCGGCATGGTCAAGGTGGCTTAGAGATTTTCAAACCAATCATCAGAATGAGTGAGCCAGTGGAGAAGAAAGGTGATTTAAGTCGCTTTAAACGTGGGATTGTTGTTGGTGTCAGATGGGCTGTTCTGTGTACTTCAGAAACTGCAGGGATTTTCCCACACACCAATTTCTAGGGTTTACAGAGATTGGTCCAAAAAAAGGAGAAAATATCCAGTTAGTTTTCTGGGAGAAAATCTGCTGTCGATGCCAGAGGTCACACGACAATGGCCATACTGTTTTGGGAAGGCAGCAGTCACATAAATAATCACTTGTTATGACTAAGCTATGCAGAAGAGCACCTTGACAGCAACAGAAGACCACACCAGGTGCTTTAAAACTGAGGCTACAATTTGCACAGGCTCACCAAAATAGGACAAGATAGGTAAAACCTCACCTGGTCTTGATTTCTGTAGCAACATTAAGATAATAGTATCAGACTGGTGTGGGGGATATTTTCTTGGTACACTTTGGGCCCCTTAGTACCAACTGAGCATTGTTTAAACACTACAGGCTCCCTCAGTATTGTTGTCCACTGTGCAGCCACTTTGTACTCATCTTCTGACGGCGTCTTCCAACAGCAACTTGAGTCATGAACATGACAATGAGTCCACTCAAAGGGCCTCCACAGTCACCAGATCTCAGTCCAATAGATTCTCGCAGCAACTATGTGATGCTGTCATGTCAACATGGACTAAAATCTCAGAGGAATGTTTCCAGCACCTTGTTAAATCTTTGCCATTAGGAACTAAAGCAGTTCTGAAGACAAAATGGGAATCCAACAAGGTACTAGAAATGATGATGAGCTGTTTTCTTCCAACAATAACTTCTAAGGCCAGCTATCCAAAAGTCCTATCCTAGCAGAAGATGAATTTGATCCCACTGTGCCACTCTGCTGGAAATCTCCCCAGAGGGGACCCTAACTCACAATCCATGGCTTAGGAGACCAGTGCCTTATCCATTAGGCCAATTCTGTTTGTGGAAGGGGAGATTCTGGTCATGGATGTGCAAATTTGTAGCAGTTGATGTGCTGTCATGCCAACATGGACCAAAGTCTGTTTCTAGCACCTTTTTGAATCTATTCCATGAAGAATTATGAGAGTCCAGTGGAATTTTATACAAAGCTGGTGTAGGTTTTAAGCTAATTTACTTTTTTCTATTGAAATAGGGAGTCAGTAATACAAGTAGATGACTTGAAAGGCAGCATTTGTGTTGACATTTTCATCTCAATGGGTTTTATCCAGTTTAGTCAAGGATTGAAAAAAAAAAAAAAACAGTTAACAGATCCTTGCCATCTAATAAACAGAGCCATTATTTCCATTGCTTATTCAAGGAGGGAAACTACATCACTAAGCAACCAGGAACTAGTAACTTAAAGTGTGGTCCATATAAATTTGGTCTTTTGAAAAAATTATAATTTTACTGTGGAGAAATGTTATTAAATGCAGTGAACTTGCGGCAGCTTTGATTTCAGCGTGCCTCACCATATTCATCCTCTATGAACGTCTGACTTTTACAAGCCCACAAAATGAAAATGGATTTATATTTCAAAAAACTGAAGTCATGTTTGAAATCATCAAAGGAAAGCTGGCTCCTGTTGGGTCCAGTCATTTTAAATTTTGATTAGCAAAAACTGTTACGGACCTATAAGCCTTTTCTCTGATATGTTTTTTTGTATATAGCTTAAAGAGCGTCTACTGCATGGCTCCCAACATGCATACTCTTTTCTCAGAAGCAGACAAACTTGAAACATGAGCCAGGCAGAAGGGCTTAACCCACGGTGTTAACCTCGTCCACCTGGCATGGAAGATCCATCTCCAGGGATGTTTGTTTATCGTATGCAGATGAGGCACCATATTTGGATCAAACTGGTGCTGCAGGTTTGGGTTTGAAACTGACAGAGGGCGGCTAACAGGATTGGACGTGCAGATTAAGAGCCCAGTGAGAGGAGGCTGAGGAGGGGCTGCATCTGTCAGCAGAGAGGAAACCCACCTCCTCACCTTGCAGCTGGGGTGGGGGTTGGGGGGACAAGCTCCTTGTATAGCCTCCTGGCAGACTGGGTGTGGGTGTGGGAGGCAGAAGGTGGTGCGGCAGCGCGTCCTGGCTATTCTTCCGCACAGAGGCCGCCCTGTGATCACATCCTCCTCATCGGACGCTGAGCCAAACCCTCAGCTGGGCTCTGAGAGGGCTCTTTCATGCATGGTTTCCCAAGACCAGGGCTTTAAATGTGGGGAGCTGGCTTGTTGTAGTCTGTTCAGAGACAGAGGTCCCATTTTAGCCACAGATTTATCTGATAGGAGATCATGGTTTGCATCCTGTTAGTGTTTTTTCACTTGTTTTTTGGCATTTTCTGACCCATGTTGTTTTAACTTGTAGATTTCTGCTTCAGTTTTCACTTTGCTGGTTGGATTAAGAGATAAGGATTGAAGCTCATGATGACACATGTTACGGTCGGCCTAAGATAGTGTGTCACTAACCAGTTCCAAAGGAAACCTTGTTTGTAGGTGTGACACGCCTTGAAAAAGTGCAAGAGAAAACAGCTGTCAACATATTTGTCCTTTGAGACCAGATTTCACAGGTGAGGTGTGTGTCTGACTCACTTTCGAGAACTTGAGACTTAAATGATAAGAATTCAAACACAAATAGCCCCGCCCAAAAGTGTACCCTGCTTTATCTTCTAATTTATTTCACAAGAGACCGCAGTTTCTTAAAATGAACAGTTAAGAGAGCTGCGGCCCACTTAAAAACCAGAAAATTCCACAGGGCCCACCCAATCTTAACCCTCCTGTTATGTTGGTTTCCAGGAACACCAATTATGTTCCTGGTTTAATTTGACCCAGGGCAAATTTACTCATCCAAAAGTGTCAGAAACACTGGCACTGATTATTTTACAATTTTCTTTTAGAATTTAGATTTTTTTCGTTTTCTGTAGCGATGCAGATGACATGTGACATCTCTTATGTTCTGGGTCAATCGGACCCGCAACATAACAGGAGGGTTAAATCTTCACTCACACGAGACAAAGTGGTGTACTTCCTTTCAATTTTGCTAAAAAACATAAACAACACTGACTTTTGGCTATAGATTGCTAATGCTACTCACTCGTATATAAGTTAAGGCCAATGTGTGACCACTGTGGTACTGGGACACAAACAAAAGCAGTAAATATAGGTAAAAACTAACCATCTCCTATGATTAATTCTCTTTGTATATTCATAAATAGATTGGTATAAATATATAACTGTGCATACCTATATTTTAAGGCAGTGAACCAACAATCAGACCACCCCTTATGAGTAAGCGCTTGGCGACAGTGGGAAGGAAAAACTCCCTTTTAACAGGAACAGAAAGACACCTCTGCCAGAACCAGGCTTAAGATGGGATGGCCATATGCTGCAGCCTATTTGGGGTGAGAAGTAAGCAAAGAGAGCCTGAAGTTTTTAATTACTAATAATGAAATGCAATCCTCGGGCTAAGCTATCTTTGCCTGCACTGACTACAGGGATCTGGCTAGCTACAGGATTTTTAAAGCTGTGGAGCTGGGTCTGAACCTGGTCTCCAAAGCTATGAACAGGCTACATTTTTTACACATGTCATTGTTACTAAAGGAGCCTGAGGAATAACTAAACACTTGACACTTAGGAAGATATGCTAGTAGTGATTTGGCCAAGAGGTAAGGTAGCTATGCTCAGCTAGCATATCCCTAATGACACACGTGAGTGAATAGTATAAATATAAGTTGAAGTTGAGTCAGCAGATAATGTGCTTCTAATGTGCTACAAAACGGATCTATTAAACTATGAGATTAACCTGCAGAAAAACACCACTGTGTATAGCATAGGGAATAGATAGGATACCGCAGTGATCCAGTAGCAAGGTGCCACGAGAGGAAAGCAGGTCTTCACTCTCTATACCCAGATGCTATGTTCAGCTCATATAAAGTTTATCTTTCCTGGATGGATTATAGTGTTTATGTTTGATTGAATCTATCAGAAAATGCTGGCTCATGGTCATCTCACAGATGAAAAACATATTGATAAAATAGTATATGAATAGCTGGTGCATATTTAGTAGTAAAATTCATTAGTCGGAGACAAAGAGTTGTTGCTTGATCCTTCAATAGGGGCTGTAGCCAGCAGTTATTTTTACTGTTCATTAATCTTCCATTTATTGTCTTAAAAACATTGAAAACTAGTGAATTTCTGCTTCTGTTCTTAGTCTGCAGTTGCTCTTTGCATTGGTTGGTGGTCGTGAAGTGCCACAATGACCTGTGAATCACTTACCCTCTGCCTTCCTGGGCGCTCTGTCGCACCTATACTGGTCTGGCTTGTCGGGTGAGTTCCTACAGAGCTTCCTCGCACCTGGAGAAAAGGGTTAAAGGTGAAAACTGTAAGTGTTGGGGGCTGGTTGATTTTTCTTCACTGGATTCATACATGATGCACATGCTCTGGAATTTGACTACCTTGTAATTTGCAAATAGTTTCCAACTTGATAAATGATGTAAATTATTTAGTAATTCCTACCTCACTGCTGTCTTATGGCCATTCCAAACACAATAATTGGCCTTAATTTATAATATTATATTTATGTTATTTCACCATTAATCTCATTGCAGCTTTGACAAATGGACTGTCTCATTTGCTAAAGATCTATTACTAAAACATTCAGTCATTCCCATCCAGATTCAATTTTCGGACCATTCCAGACCAAAACCATTATATGGGCATTAGTGTCATGATGCCTTTTCACTGACAAATGAAGCATCCCTAAATTGCCAAAGGATGCATTATGAAAATCTCTGTCTTTATTATAGAGACATGGATCCTCATTTAAGTGATAAAATGTTCATTATGTGTTCTGCATAGCTTTGTATTGTGTAATGGCTCACACTGGTTCAATGAACAGATGACTGGCAGCACTGGTGTGAGTCAAATAACTCATCTCTAAACCAACAGTAAAACCACAATAGAATTCAAAGTACTTTTCTATTTAATTAAAGTTCCATTACCAAATGAAAACTGCTTTGATGGTAAGCGGTTACTCATCTGCAGGAATGCTTTTGGGCAGGGCAATGATTTTGCACCTGCATCACCTCTGTTTGCTCCATAAAACCTGGCCAGTGTGAAGCTTCTGTCAGATGTCATAAATTCCTCTGCGAAGCTCGCCCAGGCGTCTGATGACTGATGAGTTTGTAATCTTCGTTTGAACAGGAGCACCACCTGCCACTCATCTCCCATCAATCACAGTGATAGCTTAAGGTCATGAGCTTTATTCTCTATTGGAAAAAAAAAGCATAGCTTATATAGGTCAGCAGGAGCAGGACTCATATTCATGGTTTGCTGCTATACCAGCTGTAAAACTGCACATGTATGCTTTTTTTTGGTGATTTATACATTTGCAAAATGTAACTATGTCATTTTAGGAGATGTCAGTGGAAAAACTCCTCTGAAATAGTCCCACTGGAGCTTCTAGATCATGTAATTTATACCAAGCAGCAACTGCCAGGGCTGAAAATTAAAGTCAGCTCGGAAGTGCCAAAGACTGCAGTTCCTCTGGCTCCAGAAGTGAGTCAGCCCCCATAGGCTCTAATGTTGAAAAGCCAAATGTTAAGGCAGAAATAAACAAGTTTTTAGCCTGGTACAAAAACATTTTGGTGTCTGTAGTTCATTTCCCCCTTTATGGCTGTTGTACAAGAGGTGAGTTTTTATATAAATCCTAGAGTCACTGAACACCAGATTTTTTTTAAATATATAGTCAAAATGATTGCTGCTTGTTAACAAAGCTTGGCAGCATTAACTTATAACTCAACACTGTACACGTTTGTACACAAGTGATAACTTCTGGCTCCAAACCCCACCCAAAAGATTGTGAACATCAAAAAGGCTAAATTGAGATCTGCCAGCCAGTGGGTGATGTCAAGGTAGCAACGTTTTTCTTTTACATATATGGTCTGTGTTATATACGTTATATAGTTTCACTGCTGGTTGAAATATTGAAGCCTGGCTGATCTTATGAGTTCAATCCTTGGTGCAAGATTTATAGTAAGTATGTGAACTGTCTACTTAAGAGTAGAATCTGATTGATATAGGACTTTTAAGACAGATACAGATTTTTGCTGATTTAAAGCCAATCTAGCAGATCAACAGATATTTTTTTCTTTCAGACAAACAAAACCAATCAAGAATTCCCCAAAAGTTGTTATGTGTAGTTATTTCTGAGTCCTTGCTAAGATAAAACGAGAGTATAGTTAAAAAATACCTTTTTGCTTTATTGTGACAACAAGCCAGGGATTACTCCGTTATGCTCTACGGAAATCTTCTTAGATTAGATTTTTGTTGTGTTCGTGGTGTTTTCAAGCATATGTGAACATAAAAGTTGCAGAGTGCTCTCTTATGGGCAATGTAGCACCAACACGGTCTCTTCTTTGCTTTGCATAAATGCAGACACTGATATTGTCAAATTGCTAATATCCACTGATATATCGGTCGGCTCTACTTAATAATAATTTCCTGGTTTTCATACCCAGAAGTCCAAACTTTTACACCCCTCAATTTCTAACAACTTTTCCAAAAAGGACAAAGACTCAGTGGTCAACGTTTTTGTAGTTGACACCATTAAATGGTTAAAGTTTGAGAATCATCTACTGAAACTTCCTACAGACCAGATAGGAACTACATCAATCAGGCATGCAAAAATAAACTACTCTCGGTGTACACTTTAGGAAGAAATGTAGAAGTTCCCCCAAAACCACTTCCACATTTTTACACTCTGAATGAGAGAACTGCCATTATCTATTGTGTGGCCTACTTGACCAAACCACTGTGAGTAAATCCAAACCCCCATCTTGACATTTGAAGTTCATTCTCAGCATGTCACTCAGGAAACTGGTCAGAAGCTGACTCGGGATCTTGAAAACAACGGAAAGCGATCTAACCCAGAGGTCAGTTTAGAGGCTGTTGTGGAACCTTTTGATACGATCACGTGATCTTCCTTGGCAGCTTGAGCTGTAGATTGTCACGTACCTTGGAAACAAAGGTCTAGAATACTTTTCCAGGGTCCAAACTACATTTAAGTAACTGTTTTTTAAGCATGTGACCACAGTGAATGGGCTTTATCAGGGCAACTGTACTAAAAATGCAGATGTTCAAATGTTGCCTCTGACCAGTGTCCTTATCATCTAATATTGTGGCTAAATAACAAAGATTACTGTGTTTAAATCAATATGGAGACAGTAGCCAATATATTAGGATTTGCACTGTAGCCAACGGAAATCCAGGCCAAGACTTCCTGTTCCGGTTATTGTATTTGAATGCAGATAAATTACAAAAGGTAATAAAACAATGGCCAGCCAGTTTGAGATTGCATGTCAGCTTGTGTCTGCTTTCAGCTGCTCTCAAGGCTGTTGCTTTACTTGCATGCAAATAAATTCTCAGCGAATGTGTTGAGTCAATAGGCAGTGAATTGCAAATAGTCCCCAGAAAGCTTCAAAGTACCAAAACTTTTGCTCCTTGTTAATTAAGGTAGATAAAAACAAGTGGTTTATAAAGACAGGATCTGTCCTCTGACCTTCCGCTTACATGTCTTCCAAGTAAAATGTCTGCAGATCGGCACACAGTAGTTTCCTGCAAGAGTTCACAAGTCATAAGAGCTGTGATGCTGAGAAACAGTCGTTAGGCGAAAGTCAGAGAGGTGCTTCATTAGCTTCTTTACACTTACATGGCCTAAGATTGTTGCCAGCGGTGGTAACAGCAGTGGTAATACTGAAGTGGCAGAAGTGTGAGTTTCTGGTCTGAAGCTGGAGTCGCCAAAAACGGGCAAAACCGCCAACTCAGAGTCTGAATCAGACTCCTCTGCGTGACATGAGTTAATGTTTTATGTCTTCACACGCACTCACAAACACCAGCAATTCACTGCTTCAGCCACAAACATGTAAACATGAGTGCACACAAAGTCTCCTGGGTAACTATGCGCTGTAGGTCTTGCCCAGGTGATTTAATCCAGCCTGACTTTGCTGGTTAAATATTGACAAAATGCCGGTGTGGCCTCGCCGAGGAGAGAACTCAGAAGAGGCACTTTGCTGCCAGGGCTGCACGACTGCCTGCTGCATCATCATTCCAACACACAAACATACACAAACGTGCGCGCGCACACACCGCTGAATGCAAACGCACACATACACCCAGTGGCAGGCAGCAGCTGAGACTCAGCTAGGGCAGAAGTGTGGAACCAAGCGGAAGAAGAGGAAGCGAGCAGACGAGAGACAGCGAGCGCAGGATGAGCCAGTTCGTGGACCACGGCGTTGTGTCGGTCAGCGGGAAGATCCGAAGCATCCCCCTGCTGGAGCTCCTCGCGGTGAGTGCCGGTCCATACGTTCACCCCCCCCCCCCCCCCCCCCCCCTCCTTTCCAACCCTCCGCAAGCAAAGGAGGTATCTGGGGCAAGAGGAAGGCTGTCTGGAGCTGGATGTAGGTCTGACTGGGTGATAATCAGGCTAACATCCTGCCCTCCAAACCCAACTATGTTGCTTGTGCCCCAGACAGGAGGCAGGAATTGCCCTGGGTAAGAAGTGCAGGAGGGAGGAGTGAGAGATGTTGATGGAGGAAATGTTAAAGCCAAGCAGAGAGCAAAGGGAAGTAGTAGTTCAAATCTGGAGTGTGCGTTTTGTATTTGCATCTTTGGTCTTCGGCTAAAGTGGCTGTTTGTTGACTACTTTTAAATGTATGTGGCTCTCTAAGGATGCTCTCTGTTGGACTGTCGAGGATTAATCAAAAAGAGGAATCAGAGTGTTTTGAGTCTCTCTTTGCTTTTCACTGTGTGCATGTCCAAGCCTCGCAAAGTGCACGGGAATGCCGGAGTCCTCGGCAGCGCGTCATGCATCTCCAACACTTTACGTGTTTCATATGTAGGTCACTCGCTGGCAAGCTATGACTACTACTAATTAGATGCGAGAATTGAGATTGTTTTACATTTCTGATACCCCTCCAGAAGGTCTGAGTCAGGGGACCTGCTGCCATCTGTAGTTATTTACCCCATGTGGTTGAGATGGATCGCAACATGTGACAGTTTATTAGTAGGATGTGGTGATGGGTTTGCATTTTGGGGAGGAGAATCCAGCATTTGAACTTCTTCTGGCAACAGGAGATCTAAAAATACACCACCTTTTGTTGGAGGATGCCTTTCAGATATGACAACTCTTTGATGCTCGACTCTCTGTACTCTCGGATGGGTTTATACGTTTTGAAATGGAAGACATGCAGTGCTTATTGGATTGGCAGGAAAACAGGGAACACAGCAACAGATATTTTGTAAAAAACAGATTACTTTAGAGAGGATTTTTAATCTTTACCCGTCTATTTCTTTCATTCTCTCTGTCCTTCTGTAAATTCCTTTTCTGGGTTAGTAAGCCAGAGGTGTTTTGTGGAAATCCAGGGGTTCTTAGCCTCGGCCACTGCTCGGACACAATTATGCAGACAAATGTCTCCGCTGAGCTCCGAGACTCCATATATCCTTTATCTAATTACATTAACAGGAGCTGGATAGTGACTAATGGCTCGTGGAGGGGAAGGAGGGGGAAGCAACACACGACGAGGAGCTGGAGAGGGCCGCGATGCATGATTGCATTTTTCCATCCTATTTCACTCTCTCACTCTTCCTTGCCCAGATCTCTCCCTGTGCTCCTTTTAGAAATCCCCCCCTCAACAATCCCAAACCTCCACACATGTACATACAAACATACGCACACGCACACTCAGTCCCACGAGTCTTTTTCCAGCCTGAAAGACTTTTATTTTGCAGAATATGTCCTGCTTTTTCTTTTTCTTCTTGGCCGTTATGCAACGCGGCATCAATGTTTGCATTATAGCGCTCAGTATTTCACCACCGCAGTTTCAATACTGACGATGTACTTAAAGCCTAAATCAAAATAAAGCTGTGTCAGGGCCACGAGCGACTCTTCCCCGTTAACGTTGCTTTTACTGTCAATTGAATGAAAGCATTAGGCGCTCTGAGGCCGAGAGCAAATGCTGACTTTTTGCGCTCCGTTTGCTTGCGAAGCACCTTAAAAGACCAGGAGTGCTTTTTTTTCTCCCTTTTCTTTAATCTCCTCAGCTGGCAATGACTGTGCTGCCAAAATAAAAGCTCGCCCTGTGGCCATAATGAAAATAAAAATATAACAAAGGACAAAAAGATCCTTTCTGTACTCAATATCCATCTCATTTTGCATGTTTTCATCCATTACATAATCCCAGGCGGACCATAATAAGCGTACCGTATCAGTTCCCTTAATCGTTTCCATTTTTTTTTAGTATTATGCAAGATGGAAAGACTTGCTGGAAGCAGCTATTATGTTGAAAACTGTGACTTGCTAATGGTTTAAAACCAAGCGTGCTAATACAAGTAGTTTTTTGTATTTCATGGCTTATATATTGGAGGTCATTTATCTGAATTTCAGGAGCTGGAACACACCCCAAACACTCCCCTTCTGGTCATAAATGCCTACTTGCATCAGTTACACATTTACTCTTGTTTTCATACCCCAACCTCCCTCCCCCTTTTTCTCTGGTTGTCAGCTCCTCTCACAAGTATCACGATGAGGCCTTTCCCAAACCAAAGCTAGTGACCTAGCTTATTTCTAGGGGTGAGGGTGGGAACTGAAAAAATACTGATTGAGGCAGTTTTAAAGAAATTATTTCTGCAGAACATTACAGCCATACACTTTTATTAGTGTTCTTCTCTCTGTGTTATTGTAAGTTCTTTATAGTGTAACGTAATGCGACTCAAGGTGACTGTTGTTGTGATTTGGTGCTAAACAGCAGGTTATTAGCATTTAGCCAAAAAGCAACACGTCCCAATTGTTGCATCCTAAAAGCAGCTGTGCGATAGCACACCTGTGCCTCGGCAGTGAGCGAACTACTGACTGAATAAACGAGGGTGTGAGCCTGGACGCGACCTTTGTGTTTTGATGGAGCTGAGCTGCCACATCGCACTGCACCGAGAGACAGAGATGAGCTGCTTGCAGCTGCAAAAGATTAAAACTAATTATGGGTGGCGGCGAGACGGCTCGAGGAAGAGCTCAGAAAACAAAACAATATAAATGTATGAAATCTTTGGGAAAACATTTTGCTTTTCCCGTATGATGTTTAATTAGCAGCGGCATCCAGAGTCACAGTTTGATGGTGATGATGATTGATGGCAGGCATCGTTTCTCGTCACACAAAATCAGTAAAACCACCACTGTGACTTTTCAAATGCGCTGGTTACGGCATCCTGAAGAGCTGATGTGGTGTTTTTAAAAAATGTCATAAGAAGCGTAGTTGGTAAATGATTTTAAATCGCAGCGTCATCTACTGTCTTTTAATTATCTTTCCCCGTGGTCAGTGAATAAATCTGGTGTCATTAGTTTCCTGTTTTGTCCTTGGAGGTTTGCAGCAGGCTTACAGGAGCTCAGCAGTCTACTGGCTCACATTACTTTATGCTAATAACCCCCAGCTGCAACCTGCACCACCCTCCTGCCTCCCTGCCTTGCTTTTGCTGCCTCACACACACACACACACACACACACACACACACACACACACACACACACACACACACACACACGAGCCCCCGGGACAGTCACGGGAGGGCCATGAAAAGGAAGCCGAGATGATTAATTAACTCTGCCCTCGTTTTGATACCGCCTTATTGGCTTTCAACAGCCAAAACTCGGCTTCGGAGCTTTGCATACATTATGCTGTCGCCACAACAGCTACCACCCAAAACAGGCACACAAACACACTTCTGAAAATATCGAGGTCACGGTGTTCACTGGTGCTGCGGTGAATATGCAAAATTTCAATTTGTGGGCAGGTAGTGTTGTTCAGCAGAGAGATTTAGGTGAGTTGGTTATAGTGAACGTTGGGTTTTTCACTTACGAGAGAGAATCTGCTCCTACGGGAAGCCAGCTGTCAGACACTGACAGAGAATGGTTGTAATTATAACTGTTGAAGCTGCAGCGATGCGCAGTCGCACAAGCGGGATTTACTGTCTTTCACGTCTTGCTCAATATCCCAACAGTTACTCGTAAATCTGTGGCAGACTGTCGTTGTCTCTTATATGACCTTCACCAGAAAATCAGTCATGAATACAGTTGCCTTTGAAAGCGAGCACAACACTGTTTCAAGAAGCTGGGTAATGATTTACTTTCAGTTATACAGTTCAGAAAATTCATGCTTTTTTGCTCCAAAAAAAATAATCAGCAGAAAAATTGTGTTTTGCTCAGAAGTTGTGGTTGTTATTAAACGGTTGCACAAGTTTAGTGTAGAACTTAGTCCCCAAAGAGGATCCAGGACACACTATATGGACAAAAGTGCTGCTTCACCTGCACAGTACCCCTACAGAATCTGCTCAGCAATGGAAATCTGTGGGATGCTAATGTTGTTTAGCTAAAGACAGACTTAAATTACAATGAACTTATTAGAGAATCTGGATAGCTGAACCAAACTAGGCACTAAACAAGACTACTCAGGACTTGTCTGTCACTCAAAGAGGCCACACCCTAAACAATTTTAAGCTTTCGTACACTTTAAATTACTGAGTCATGTAAAACTTCCATGTTATGTACAGCTGTCACGAAGGTGGAAATTACTCATAAAGGCCAAAACCACTTTTAGCGTCAGGCTGTAAATGTGTTTATGTTGCGCTGTGAAGTTTGACATTATATCATGGAAGTTTATTTGGATTGATTTTCATCACAGACACCCTCAAGTGGCCACTAGAAGGAACTGCAGTTTTTGACACCCCTGTGCTGGCTTCATTTTTCAACCCTGAAAGTTGCCGCTCGTCTTCAACAAGCGTCTCAAGTCCAAGTTCCTGGTTACCACTATTATTCGTTGTCTTTGCACTGTTTTTATGCATTTACTAACACAACCCCGTGAGGTCACCACCACACAGCTGCTGCTTTAACTGCATTTAACAACTGACCACTGCTGTCAGGTTTTTGGTGATATTACACACATTCTTACTGGTTATGTGTGCAGCATGTGAGCATTCATGTGCACTCAGATTATCATTGCTTGCTCATGTGCAAGCAAATACACTAAAAAAGAGGTTCGTGTGTGCCGCCACATGGTCATCTCATGTGTGTGTAGCTGTGTTTGTGCGTCAGCATCGGTGTGTGTGTCTTTTGTGTGCCCGCTCTGAGCTCCAGGTGCTCCAGTTGGTTGTGTCCCCGCACAGTGGCCCGGCCCTGACCGACCGTCCTCTGGTCCCCTGTGCTTTTCTTTTGATGACAGCCTCTTACAGACGGCTCTACAGCATTAAAGGGCCTGTCAGGCCCCAGCAGCAGAGCTAGACAATACAATAGTGCTGCTGTATTTTTCCTATACACTGGGGAGAAAGCCTGCTGCACAGTTGTCTTTCATTTTTCTCCTTTATTTGTTTTGAGGCCTCATTCATCTTTTCTGCTTTTTCACTGCTCAGTTCCCTTCCTCTCTGCGCTGAAGCTCTTTGCTCTCATACTGTGCACACACTGGGAGTTAATGTGTTTGTCCGTGTTTTATCATCAACTCCCTCCCACACAAAAGATCACCTGCCCGGCTGTGTGAGGCATCACAGGTTTGGAGCCCAGAGGGGAAAGCATACATGCGTCAGGACAGCTTCATATTGTCTTTCAGAATGTGTTGTTGGTATAGTCGAGGTGTGGCTGGATAACCTGCGTGTGATGCTTCAGGGCTTCAACAAACAGGGAAATACGGTTTAACTAAAGAACTGAGTGGAGCTGAACAGGTTTGAATAGAAAATTTAATGAAGTTCTGTAGAAATTCTAAAAAGCGTTGGCAGTGGAGCAGATTTTGACAAAAATAAAGTTGGCTACTAAATGCTTCAGGGCATTTACAAGAACACTTGTCACGGGAGTGTGAATGCTGATTTGTATCACAGTGTGGGGCTTTTAGTTCAGTTCAGAGTGAGCTTGCTTGTTCCACATTAGTTATCTATTTATTTGTAGTTATTTTTTTGAAAATGTTTAAGTTCATTTGAACTTTCTAGAGTTCTAGTAGAGTTCTAGTTTTTATTTTATTTATCTTTTAGTTTAGTTTTAGTTTAATTATAATAACCTCAATCTGAAAAAGCAACCTTAACTTCATTTTAAGCTGCTTTTGGAGCATTTGGCACAGATGTTTGTAGCTGAAGCTTTGTTGCACCAGGACGCATCAAGGTAATAATCTCCTGCGTTTTACACATTTTAAAAGCTTTCATTCGCAAATAAATCAAATGTATGCAAAAAGTCAACCCTTCTCCCTCATAATATCTGCAGTTGTATGCACGTGCCATTAGGGTTGGGCGATATGTAAAAATTTTTCAACCGACAATCGTCCGTCCAATAATCGGGTGGAGCAATGTAATCATGCATGGACTGATTTGCGCATATACAACACAGAAGTCCAAACATGGATGAGCTAATTCCCCCCCCAAAATTAGGGCTGTCAGTGTTAAGGCGGTGTTAACACGATTAACAGTGATTTAACACACTCAACCCATCTGGAGCGCAGAACGAACAAACTTTGGACAAACTGGCTGAAATGCATTAACAGAGACATTTCAGGGATTTTGACTCAGTCTGTGCTCCAAATGGGTTAATTGTTAATCGCATTTGTCCTGATGATGGAGCGTTAACGCTAACAGCACTAAAAAAAATATAACGTTGCCAATTTGGGATTTCTTTGGCTTTAAACCAGATGAAAGAGGTAAACCTAGGATGTAACCAAAGCGGTGTGCCACTTGTGTAGACGTATAGTGCGAGCAAAGTACTCAAGCACAACTAACTTGTATGAGCATGTACATGTCCACCATCTGGCTGAGTATGCTAGGCTATCACCAGCTTCTGCAGCTCCGTCAAGCATTTGGGAGACATGCATGAGAACATGCAAACTCTGTGGAGTCAAACGCAGGACCATGGATCCAAAATGTTAATTTGATACTCTCAGAGCCACTTTGTGTGCTGGAAAATACACAGATTTTCACTAAACTACCCCTGAAACTTTAGAAGAAGCTGGTCTCTGAGGATGTTTGTTGTACTGGTCAGTCTTTAAAATGCAGGTGGGTGTGCAGAAGCTCCAGGCTGTCAATGTCAAGAACCGATAGTGCAGGAATTATCACCAACAATCAGGATTTGGCCCAAAAGCTGCAGAAGCTACGAAGAAGAAGGTTCAGTATTTTAAATATTGTATTTTCCAACCAATGTCTTTGAAACTGTTAATTGATTAGTTGATGAACTGATGCTGATTAACCTACACAATGGTTTTTTTTGCTACTCAGTAAACTAAAACAATAACCTACTGTACCATGAAGTTATCTAACCAAAACCCACTCAAAAACTCTGTAAATTTCAGATGAGGAAGTTGAAAATAGAAAGCCATTCCTGTAATCGCTGCAAGGGTACGTTAGAGGAAAAGAAAAGGTGGAAACTCCTGGTTGGAGTTTCAAGTCTGATAACAGGAAGCTTTCTGGTTTGTGCTGCTTCTTGTTGTAAAATGGTTTTAATTCTCTCTGACATATTTTACAAAAAATCGCCAGCGGTTATTTTCATTGTATAAGCCATTCTCTGCAATGTTTCTCCACAATATCCTGCGCTGGAACTCGCTCATATGCAAACAAAGCGACGGAGCGGAGGCAACAAAAGCGGAGGGACCTGTTTTGCCTCAAACTGCTGCAGTGCGTCGCGTTATAATAAGGTGTTGTTTGTAGGGAACCCGGTCTCCTCTGACGTGGCTAATGCACACTGTCAGAAGCGTTTGCGGCTGATGCTAGCCTTGTCTCCACTCTGTTAAAAGTCACTGAGAAGGGAGAGAGGGAGCTGAGTGCAGTCCGGCTCACCATATTCGCCTGCCGGCTACACTTTCACCAGTCAAGAGGCAATGACCTTCATGCCAGCTCTGCTATCATTGGGTCCTGTCAGGGCCGATAGGTAGTCCATTTCAGTCTTTTCCCTGCCTTGGCAATACAGACCATAAACTTTGCTAATCACACTGCAGGTTGGAAAGGAAGCCTGCTTCTTTTTTTGAAAGCAATCTGCATTTCAACACTGTACTCGATTGCTTTCTTGAGGCTCTAAAGCACTTATCATGACACTGTGGGCACATTATCTCAAATGCCAAGCATCCAATTGAGGTGCAGGGCAGAGTTATTACAATGATTAGAGGGAAAGCTTCTTTGATGGCGCACCATTTTAAAGGAAAGTCACTGGCTAGAAGATTATGCAATTACACACTGAAAAAAGTCTGTCTTAAATTAGTTTAGCTTCATCCTTCCAACCTGGTTCCAACCTTTAAATGCTGATTTCTTAAATAATCAAAGATAAAGTATTAAAAAAACTGAACATCCTTTTATAGTGGTTGATTTATAAGATGAAGCTATTTGAATGCTAAACTCCAACATTAAAAGCTAGCTTGTTCCTACCAGAGCGAAACGGGATTAATCAATGTCATCTGCATGCAGCAATGTTTGTCTGTATGGCTCATCCGGCTGCTGGAGCCACTGACATTATTGAGTGTTGCCCAGTTTCTAAAGATATCATATGATCTGTATACCTTGCATGAGTCCATAAGTCAATTTTATGGTGATGTGCTCATGGCACTCAATGATTTTCCCTCCCCGTAGCCAGACAGCAGAGCAGTGATTGGGGTTTTATGAGGCGGAGCGAGCCTCAGGTGAACAGGATTGAATGAGGGATGCTTTCGCAGAGGACCCGTTTGACCCTCAGGGCTGATTGTCTGCAGCTCCAGTGGTCAACAATCGCCATTGTGTGTGGTCCCATGGTCAATGAAGGGCTATTGTGGGAGCTAACCAGAGGGCTATCACACAGCAACCCAACATCCATCTGGCTCAACAGCTGTAGGAGCCAATAGATTTCCATGCGGAAAATTATGCAGCGCAAACAAGAGCCTTATGATTATTCCATTACCTTCATTCTCTGGGATTATCATGAATTTGCTGGAAATGGCCCTCGTGTGATTACTGCCCAACAAAGCATCCTGTATTTGGCCTTTGTTGAATATTGCAATGCAATCCTGCCTCCTTCAATTTATTCACTCAGAAACAGGTTTTTATTTTGGAGGTATTCCCTGATTGGATTTTCTCTCTTCCCCACCCCTCCCCTCTCATATCCCTGCCTAAGCTGAGACACTGAGGAGAGGTCAGTGAAAATCAAGTCAAACTGGTTGAATTAGTGCATTATTAAGCCTTTCTCTTCCGACCCACTTCCCCAACTGCTTGCATGGCTCGAGTCCAGCATGGACTGGTAACCTGGAAAGCATCTGAATAATCTCAGGACAGGTTTCACAGTAAATGGACCTCTTATGTGCTAAAATGGTGAAATGGGGTGATGCTGAAAGCTCCTAATTTTTTCACTGCAACTAGGGCTGCTCAATTAATCGAATTTTAATCACGATTACGATCTGGGCTTTCAACGATCATTAAAAATGACTGAGCCGATTATTAGCCCCTCCCTAATTTATCCGCGACACCTTAAAGGCCGTTCCGTGAAAATATTGTCGGGCATAAACCGGTCCGTGGCGCAAAAAAGGTTGGAGACCGCTGATTAAGAGGACCCGAGGGAAGCTCGGAAAGCTAAGCAGAAGTTATTTGGAGAGGAGAGTGACTGCCGTTGGTTGAAAAGAGAGTTTAAAAAAAACAAACTTCAGTGGTGTTGCACACTATTTTATATTATTTTTTTAAAGTCATTGTTAACCCTTTAAAGCCAGTCAGAGCAGCACGCTCCGTTTTGCGTAACTATTTTTAAATCCCTGTAGAACCTGAACTGTGTAAGCTAGCGCAATAATTTGTTTTGCATATGAAACCGGAGGAGTTGTACTTACATCTTATGCCATCAGCTTGTCCTCGGTCACGGTTTCCTTCCACATATAGCTTTGCAAAAATTGCATAAAAAGCGCTTGCAGGAACAAAAACATAATATTCCAGAAACACGCTTTGCCGTTCCTATCAGCTGTTCGTAACACTTCCCACAGTGAAATGATGCACATGCTGTTTTTCTTTGCAAATTTGCATCATAGGATTGTTTTTTGTTTTTCCTGCAGTATATAAAAATTGCTGTATCTCCAAAATAAAACTATGAAGACACTCAAAATAAATTTCCTGTGGTGGGAAACTATTTTTTGCAACTTTATTGTATTTAAAGTTTTGAGGGATAAACCTCTTAAATTTCTCCAAGTAGAAATATATGTAAAGAAAACAAAAGCGATTTTCAATTTTTTTTGTAGTTTATTGCACTTTTTTGCAATTTATGTAATTACTATGGACTTAATGCATACATATTATTAAAATATGGGCTATAACAGTTGTATTGATGTATAGCAACTTGAAATGCTCCCACAAATGGCACTACAGCATGTAAAAAAAATAATATAAGCTCTGGTGGACTTGGTTCTATAGTAGGTCTTAACGGGTTAAATAAATATCGTCAAATAATCGTGATCTCAATTTCAGTGAAAATAATCGTGATTATCATTTTTGCCATAATCGAGCAGCCCTAACTGCAACTAACTTTCACACTGACTTAGTCTCTCCTTTCAGGCCTCGTTACCCAAAACGCCACGATCAGTCATCAGCACCTGATATGCAACACAAGACTAGGGAAAGTAACAATTTCCTCCCCATAAAAGATGGTGAAAGATCAGTGATAACCAAACACGGAGTTTCTATCTTTAACTCTAAACTAAGCTCATTAGGTGCTTGCTGTTTAACAAACAGATATGAAAGATGTTCTTACCCAAATTAATGACAGAGCGAACAAGCATGCCTCTCAAATTATGAAGTTGTGCTTATTCATTTTTTCTTAATTAACTCATCACCAAATTATTTAAACAGGAGATCTGACATATTTGCAACCGTAAAAAATATCCACACTAATCTAAACCAGATGAAAGAGCTAAGAGTAATGAAAAGAATCCCTCATTTTAGTTTTTATGTCAAATACATTTAAAATTGCAGGGCAGATATAAACGGGACTCTCTGCTCTTCGGAAGCTATATGGTTCAATCCCCAGCCTCTCTAATCCGTGTGTCGAAGTGTCCCTGAGCAAGATACTAACCCTAAACTACATATAATATTAAAGCCATCCATTAAAGCACTGCAGTGAATGTGAATGTGTGGCAAAAACTCTATATTTCCAGTTTATGTAGCATGTTTTCAAGATTTTTTCATAAACTTTGACTTATTAAGTTGCATTTTTGGGGCTACAGCTTCATGGGACTCCAATCATTCTTGTTTCCAGCCCCTCTGCACAACAGGATATTATAGGAGTGAGAGTTGTTTACTCTACCATGGAGTGAAAGGATCTTGTCTGCTCACCCCCATTAATGCTACAGCCAATGTGATCAGCCCAACTTTTGACCTACAAGTGGAACAATGCAGAGTGCTCTAGCATGTCCTGTATTATGTACCATGGTAAAAAGCTCATGCTGAAGGTAATGCTTTTAGGGGCAGAGGGCATCTGATGGGTGTGCTATTGTAAACTCTCAGAATGAAGCTGGTGCCTCACTTTCAAACAGCCTATTGGAAGGTCTGGTTGAGAAATGGCTTCCAGAGGGTTCAGAGAATGCTGGAGCATTCGCTAAAAAGAGGGGGGGTTGCCCCAGATAAAGAGGGTTAGCCGAGTAAACAAATAATAATGATGGAACAGTGTTGTTATTGTAAGAGCAAATAGCTGGTGTAAGCAAAGGAAATTCAGGTCCTTGCTCTGCGAGATTTTCCCACAGTAGCGACACTATCACGTTCCGAAATATCTGGAAATATCTCAAAGAGTTTCAGTGCTGTGAGGATATGAACTTAATTTTAGCACAAACAAATAATATTTGATTTTGGGCTCCTGTTTGGAAAATGAGTTCTTGTGTTGATGGAAATGTGATTTATTTATCAGATAGACCTTTAACCCCACGCCTGTTTCAAGGAGAAATCCAGTGTATTTCAGCCCTGCTGCAAAAGTCTACTGATGTCACCTCATCTGAGAGGCTTAATGAGAAACAGCACTGATGTCAGATTCCTCCCCGGCTCCCATCTGGATGAAATAAAACAAAAAAAAATGGCTGCTAAAAATACGACTCCACTTGAGATGATAACAAAGATTTAGTGCCATTAACTGTGTAAATACAGCGTGTGGTTGGCTCCAGATTCATATTGAAATTCCTTCCTAACCTGGATGAGCTCTGACCGTAAAAAGCTTCCCGAAAAAGGGCCGCAACAATACCTTTAAAAGTCAATGATGGTCGATTTAAATATTTTATGCTGCTGAATTATTGGACCCTCAGTCTTCTGTCAGATCACTTGACAGAGTGCGGTAAGCCGCTGCAGTGAGAGGTCTTTGTTCACATTAACCCATGAAATGGATGCAGTAGCCTGGAGATAATGTCTTCAGGCTTAAACTGCTGCACTCACGTGGAAATTGAAATATAAGACCAAAAATCTTCCTGTAAGCTTTGTGAGGCGGCACTTACCCGCAGATCGGAAACAGACTCAGCGTCATGTTTCAATGATGGTCACCCACAAATTGCAGACACATTTGTAAGACCTACATGGTCTTTCTGTGACGAGTTAAAAGTGTCAGAATTTCAGTTTCCATCAAAACAGCATAATGATGTGTTTGCTTTTTAAATCCTGTAGGGCAGGAATAATAACAACATTTTTTCACAGTATTCCAATTTTTTCCTTTAGGCTCAAGTGATTGTTTTTATGTTTAAATAAAAAAAGCCGGCACACCCTATGACCATATCACACAGATGACCGTACCATCTGAACGTTGGAGCAGAAATCAAGACTCATCAGACCAGAACATCCAGTTTTCTATTGTCCAGTTTTGGTGGTTCTGAATTGTCGTCTCAGTTTCGTGTTCTGCTGCTGTGGAGATGCTCATCTGCGTAGCCTGGCTGTAACAAGTGGTGATTTGATTTCCTGACTCCTTCCTATCAGCTTGAAGCAGTCTGGCCATTATCCTCTGACCTCTGGCGTTAACAAGACATCTTCTCCCAGAGAACTGCTGCTCACTGGATATTTTCTCTTTTTCAGACTATCCTCTGTAGGGCGGCCACGATTAGTCGACTATCAAAATCGTCGACGACTAATTTAATAGTCGACGGGTCGTTTGAAGCTTTGTAAGATCCTGAAAGACGCAGAAATAAGTAGTAGGATTTAAGAGTGTAATAACGGACTGAAACAGGAGCTGGCAGCACTGCATGCACAAGGAGGCCAGCTGCCGTTAAACCTCGAAGAAGAAGAAGCTGTCTCCGGTATCGTAGCTGTGTCCAAATTCAGGAACCGCATCCTCCTGTGCCCACATTTGTAGGCCGATTACGTTACAGCGACAAGACGAAGGCTGTCCAAATTCGAAGACTCCAACAAATGCAGCCGACAAATGTGCTCTTCATTTCCCCAGATTTGAAGGATGGGTCGAGTGTATCCTTCGTGGCCCAGCCTATCCCAGAATTCATAGCGCGGCCCAGCTCAGGTTCCAACAATGGCGGCAGCTAGCTAGTTTTAATATTACTCTTATTATTCTTTCTGGGTCACAAAATAAACGTTTAACATATTTTCAGGCGAGAATGTAACTGTGTAAACTTCAAATATCTGCTCAGTTTATCAAGACACCACATATTTTCAAAAGCGTTCTGACGTTTTCGGAGACGTCTGTTACCCACTAGCTCGATAGCTAGCCGGGGTTCAAGGCTCACTAGAGCCGGTGAGAACACTGGACTCCCGGCAAATCGTTTTCAAACCCACCGCTGTCTTTCGCTACTCAGGTTAAACATGATATATAAGTCACTTAGATAACTTAAAAATGTTGTTGTTTGGCCTTTTTCAGTATTTTATTTGTTCCTGAGTGAATTGGTTTAGCTGAGATTAAAGTTATAGTTTTTACACAGCTGAATAAACGTCAAGCAGATCATCAGAAGTGTGAGATGGTCGAGAATATACTCCGGTGTCCTGTTATATTTTAGATAGCAAGGAGCAGACGGCTGAGTTCATTAAACTCCACCGAAACAATCTGCAAATTTCATTAAAATGTATCATCTTGTCTTTATTTTTAGTTAGCACATACCTTAAACACTTAAAGCTGTAAGCTAATGATAGTTATATAAGAGCAGATGCTGCTGGTGCAATAAGCTGTACGTTTTACGTCCAATGGATGCAGAATCTGATTAGTCAACTAATCGCAAAAATAATCAGTGACTAGTCGACTATCAAAATAATAGTTTGTGGCAGCCCTAATCCTCTGTAAACTCTACTGAAGGTTGTTTGGCAGATCAGCAGTTTGTGAAATAGTTGGACCACCCATCTGGCACTTAAATCACCTTTCTTCCCTATTCTGATGCTTAGTTTGAACTTTGGTAGTTCATCATGAACATGCCTAAATGCACTCATTAGATGATACACCCCGCCCTTTGTGACTAAAAATATTTGTTTAGTTGTCAGTTAGTCATCCGCCTGTCCACTCCCCCCCCAAAAACTATCATTGCAGTTCTCTCCTTTAAAGTCACAGCTATTTCTGAAGCCTCGAAGAATACTCGAGTGGTGGTCATGGGCACCTGTCTGTTTAGGGAATTCTGTCCTCATTCATTTCCCCCCCACCACACTCAGTTTTCTTTCTGGTTGGACCTCGAATTCAAACAAACCTGTTGTGTTAACCCCGAGGCTGCCGCCTACCCCACGATCTGTCTGGAAAGATGCAGTGAGCATCCAGATCACCGCAGAAATAATTCATGACCACTGTAATAATCATAGCACAGAGTCCTGCTGCAGAGGTCAGAAGTCGCCATATCCTATCTCCTTTCACATTTCTCATTATTATTATTCTGCTCCAGCTTCCTGAGTTAAAAAAAAAGAAACACCGCACTATATCTGGACCCTGTGTCTGCCAGGCCAGATAGGGGATGTGGACCTGATAAGTATGAGTGGCACAGGTGGGTTTGTGGATGACAGGAGCCTACTGCTTGTCACATTACCATTTCTCTGCTTATGGTTTCCTTGCATGCCTCCGAGGCAATCTCTGTCTTCCCCCCCTACCAGTGCCGAAAATCAGAGGCTGACATTAATGCTTTCTCTAGCAGGAATGCAATTCTTTGCCTCCGAGCTTGCTTCGACATCTGCCCGGCACCTGGGCTGGCCGACTCAGTGCACAGACAGGCCCCGTCAATAAATCAGCCTCTGGATTAAACAGAGGAGAGGCCGTGATAAAGCTGAGTCCTGAAACTAATGTACGTGAGCTGTCAGGGAATCTGATGGAGTGTCTCAGGCAAGAAATATCCTGCAAAAACACACGCTTGGAAGGGATTTCGTCCTGTTTGCGGGTTTTGATTTGTTACCTGAGATGCTGTTCTCTCTTGTCCTCTCAGCTGAACTCTGGCACAGTAGGTAATGTTTTCCTGATTTCTTTTTAAACCTTGCTTCGTGGGTTTTGTATCAGAATTGTACACACACACACTGAAATATAGAACGTACCAGCAACAAGCCAAAAGCATTGAGTGCAAACAAAGCCTCCAAAGAGTGTACAATAAGTATCAGGCAGATAGTGCTAAATGGATCCTCTTGAGGTCTTTTGCTCGATCTATAATCTACCTAATTTCCCGTGTAGTGAGCGCCGTTGCTGCGGCTGGATCGAGCCTTCCTCCTCTTGGAGAACTGTTCGGCTACAGCGTGGCTCGGTTAGGTGTAGTGCCTGTCTGTCAAAGCCTGCATAAACAGAAGCCCAGCTTACCCCTGCGAACCAACCAACATCTGGTTAGCATCAGCCCTCTGCTCTGATCTGCCCCTTCTTCTGTCACTTGCCAAAGGATTTCTCTCATGCTCGTTTTTTCTTTTTTTTGTTCCTTTTTCCCCAAAGTGTTGTCACTCGTCCTTTGGCTCAGGACTGACTGATGTTTGGCTTAAATCACTGACATAATCAACAGTGTTTTACGTATTCTGTTTATATGTATGCCATAATTAATAGTAGCTAGCTGCTGCGATTTAACTCTACGGTTCTGGTCTTGGGAAACTTCAGTTGAAGGGGATTATTATTATTATGTTTCTCCTGATTTTTTTGGTCTTGTGTTTACTGTTACAATGGTGGAAGCTCATATTAAACATGGCTAAGTTTCAAACAATGAGGTCAGTGTATATACAAGTAATCCCTGTGAGCCAAAAGCTCAGGATTTAGACGGCTCTAAATAAGCTGTTTCAGACAGTTTGTCCTACTCTTGGCTCGCTATGATGTCAATGGGACCAGATATCCCTACCCAAACAGCACTCTCCATCGCTATTATGGAGGAACGTAGCCAGTAAATCACGCTCCATCCAGCACAGCACTATTGACATAGCCTGTATGTGGTGTTTGGGTGTTGGTAGCTCCTATATAGTGGAGACGCGTGTTTGGTCATTGGGAAGAGGTCATTTCTTCGTCCCTTAGCGCTGCTTTGACTTTGTTTTACCTCTGCCTGGGCATCTCACATACAGAGGGCTTTGGTAGTGCTGATTTAGCTTGCTTGTTGTCAAGACGATGGCGCCATGTCACTTACCTCAGCGTCACCAAAGCTGCTTATCTGTCTGAAAAATCCAGCTAGAAAAGCGTTAGGTATCTTTTTCTAATTGAAAGCATGTAGCATCAGTATAGCTTAGTGCTACAGCTATAACTTGGGCAACAGTTATTCGCAAATCTTCACCAATCTGTCTCAGAGTGTGTGCCTCCCACCAGGCGACCTGTGCGAATGTGGTCACTGCCATCCTTCGCTGTCCGTTCAGGTTCAGGTTACTTTACTTGTACCTGTTGGTAGATTTTGTGTGCAGTGAGTCATCCATCCTCACGTGCACATTTTCAAAACAAACAGACAACAGACAAGCGTGCAGGTGCAAAGGCACTTCAGTGTTGACTGTATACTGTCCACGACTTTATCTGAACCTTTTAGATCTCACCCAACAGAAAAAATAAACCTCCTCGGGTAAAGTCAAAATCACAATATCAAAACCGCGTTTTAGCTCTCTTTCCCCAGCAGCTGTTGCAGTTTTAAATATCCCTTTTCTTTCTTTCTTTGTACCCTTTGTCTCTCTCATCCTCTTTGACGCTCACTTGCTTTCTCATTCTCTCGTGTAGCAGCCTCCCTGGTTTCCCCGGTGCTCTCCCGCGGCTTGTCAGGTCCAGGTTTCCTTTTGATTTCTGTCATCGCCACCCTCCCTCCCGCTCAGAGTACACCTGGCTGAATATTGGCCCCCAGATGATAATAAAAACCCAGCGAACCCCCAAGCTTGTAAAATCTGGGCACAGGCAACACAACAGACTCCCCCCCTCCCTGTTTCCTAGATTCCCATCCTGTCTGGAAACACTGGTACCAGTGTGGATACACTAAGTGTTTGTTTATATTTGGAAAGGTAGCATTCCTCGACCGCTCCTCCCTGATGTGTGTTTTGGCAGAGAACATAAAAAGGGATTAAAGAGACAAAGCAAAAGGAGAAAGGGGATTTATGTGACAAATGGAAAAATATATAATGCAGACAAAGTTCAGTAGCTCTTTAATCCAATTCAGCCGTGAGGTTTGGTCAGAGCAGCCATTGCTGGAGTACAATTCTTGGCTGAAAAATGCTTCTTCAAACGCCTTCATTCCTGTTGATATATTTATTGATTTTTTCAAAGGTTTCGACGTCACATACAAAGAAGGAACAGCCTTACTTATGTGCACAAACTATATGATGGTGTCTTGGTACTCTTTACGCTTAACTGCTTCATTTTTGTTGACTTTTATTTTGAAATTTGCACACAGATTCAGCAAAAACACATATAAACTTCTAAATCCACACGTGTATATTTTCACATGGGTGTACCACGCATCCACAGGCTCTTCCACACAGGCAGCTCTGTGGAAGCGATCAAATATTGACATCTGAGGCACTTTTTCAGCTCCCTCCCTGAGAGATTTGTGGCATGAACAGCTTGGCCACTGTTCCCAACAGGCATGAATGGGACACTCTGTCAAACCCAAAGAGCGGAGAAGGAGCGTATCTTAATGTTTGGAAAGATAATCTGCTGGGATTTGGATTCCTGATGGTGGCGAGGTGTTGATGTTTGGGCTGGGCCCGGCCGTAGGTGCTGCTGGAGGAAGAACATCAGATAACCCAAACTGCTGAAACCCATTCTAGATGATGAACAGGCTCCCTTTTGTATCTTGAAGTAATCCTTGGTGCCTGACACTCCTCCGTTTGGAGCAGGTAGGCAGATGAAGAATATCCTGCTCACTGGAGGCATTTGTTACACAAACGTCCTCTACTCAATGAGGCCACTGTGTGAGCGTTACAGTTTAGGTACAATCAGGCGTAGTGTAAGCACTCAACTCAGATTCAGCAACATTTAATGAGTGATGGTTCATTAACTGCGTGCCAGAAAGAGATTTTTATTTTAGTTTTCATTTCAAAATGTAATATTTTCTAATGAACACTCAAAGCCGGGATTGTTACTGTTATTAGCTGTTATAGGCCAGTAATCTGGCAATAACATGCAGTAACTTGAGGCTTTTTCCAAAAGCCTGTCAAGCCTCATAGACTTCCATGATAAAATTTTGAACTTTACAGCAAAAATAACCTTTTTTATAGCCTAGTACAAACAAAGGTGTTAGTCTGTGTAGCTAAGTTCCTCCTCTTCACAACTGTATGCAAAAAAATAATAATTGCATATTTCAATTAAACTAAACCCGAAACATAATTAGGACACTGACAGGTGGGTGGACTTCCACCTCTCCATCATATTTTTGGTAATCAATTGCATTTCATGAAATTCTTCTTATTTTATCTACCTAGCAGTACAACCAAAACGTGATATGCATGTTGCTAACCAAGCTAGCTAGCATTAGCTGCAATCTTAGTAGTTACAAATATGGTGTCTTCTGTCTCTAAACATGGTCAACATAAGGATCCAAAGTGGTAACTCACAGTGGCTGATAGCAACCACCTTGCAGCTGGCAAAAGTCAGTGGTTGTCCAGAATGCAACTTTTCTATGATGTGAGTTTTTTGCAAATCAACGGGTTGGCAACTGGTTGTATTCTGGTTACATTTCTATAAAAATAACATTACTGAGTGCAATTAAATCACCATCCTAAATCGACTATGTCACAATTTGTGGAAGAAATATGAATTTGTGTTTTAATGTGAATTTTTGTGTTTGTAGATGGCAAAAGATTTGTGATTCTGATTTCAGTTAATTGTTGTATTATCACAAAATGATTGCAAGTATTTGCTAACTTGACCCTATCAACTTGGCCAAGCGCCTGCAGTCATTTAGCCTATCCTGCAGTAACTATGCCACTATTGATGGACGAGTAAGACTCTGTCTTATTGTGGTTTTATCACCATCTTGGTGAACCAAAGTTGCTTTGGAGATGGCACCTGACCGTAAGTGGTCGCAGACCTGGTCCCTGTTTTAGAAGAAACCCAAGGCAGCAAGATGGCACAGTTGCAATAATTTGGTCATGGGAAATTTATTTTGGTCTCCTACACACTGTTTTCCCCATGTGTGACTGTAGAATAATGCAATCTTTATAAACAGCCTATAACAACAACAACAATAATAAAAGTAACGTCATAGCTTAATAACAACCTCTAGTGTTTTTGTTCATTTAAACTGTTTTATTCCTTGCATTTTGCAAGGTTTCCTTTTCCATTTTGCACTATACAAACTGTCAACCATTATAGTAGCAAAAATACAAAAACGACGCTAGGAAATGACATACGAATAGAAACTATATATACAGCATATACTACAGAACTATAAAAGAACTGTAAAAAAAACTGCTAACATAAAACTTAAAAGTCATCAAATAAAAAAATAAAAAAAAGAACTGAACAAGTCCACATGTGCGAGCCACAAAATGAACAGCTATAAATATCTAATAACGGTAAACTCCATTCATTTCACTGCTGTGCTTAAAATTTGACTAGAATTAGTGAGTGATTTGTGCAGCGTGATCAGTAAGTTTGATTGGCTCTTTGGGAACGGGGAGGGCAAAGCCACATTTCTGCCATTAAGGAACTCTCCAATAGATTTCTATTAAGGATTCTTCGAATGCGTCTTTCTCTGTAGTGTCTCTGACTAAACCAAGATAGATGATAGCCTCTGAGGACAGAGAAGAGCCGACCTCCCACGGCAGTAGAGGTCGTGACCTTGTCTCAGCCCATTGTGTCTTCTCAAGAATCAACAATTTCCTTTATGAATTCATCAAATCATTTGGATGCAGGAAATGGTTGTCCTTTATGCGACCGATGAAAATATCTGGGATCACATCCGCCACTGACAGCAATCCTCCCTGACAGATCAAGCTGACAGCACACAGACCTCTATGTTTTTCCCACATGAATAATAACACGCATTAATCCAAGAAGCTGCGCGCTCCGGGATTAAACAGCAGGGCTATCAGTGGAGATATCGGGGTCTGAGGATATGAGCGCCTGATGGCTGAGCAGATATTATGACGCCAGGTCATTGGGGATGTGAGTAAAGACCACTGAGAGATGGATCACCACCACAGAGCCCCGAAACATCCTGATAAGACTAATGAATTTAACTAAGGCTGAACTAAACCTGATACAAGCAGCAGTGGCTTTAGTCTTACCGGATAATATGATAGGATCACAGTCATTAGAAATTATACTGGGGAAACGAGAATACATTTTCATTGACGCTAATTAAATTTGCAGTGTTTACATCTTTTGCCGGTGATGTTCACATAAACTTTGGAGTATTGGATGGCAGGTGTATTCGGCAGCAGACACATCTGTGTGTTTGGCAGGAAGCCCAGACTAACAGCCCTATCAGATGTAGTATATCTCCCACACCTTGAGAAGTCACTGTCATAACTCATTCTCAAGTGTACGGTGAAAAAACCCCCCAAAACAAAACGCCCAGAACGAAATCTTAAATTCTGTTGGCCTAACCTTTGACTTGCAGTAGCCCATGTGGGACTGTTACTTTCTATCAAACCTGCAGCTTTTCAGGCTTTTCAGATGCTTTTTCAGTCCCACAGGCCTTGCTGGCATGTCATCAGTCTGCAAAAACAAATATATTCCTGGAAAGCAGAGATAGGTTGGCGGGATGGGTTGGGACGCAGGGTTAGGGAGGATCGAGGTTGTGACCTTGTCTTTGGCTGGGTGTTATTCCCAGAGGCTGCAGACCTCTACAAGGTGTCTTATCAGTCAAGCCAGGCGGAGGTTCTCATCTGCAGACACATCAAGGTGGTGGAAGGAACTTACATCAGCGAGGATTTAAAGGAACGTATCCTGACCTCTGCAGCAACCAGGTCAGTTTTATCTAGCTTAAAGTTTATTTATTTTTTCCAGTCGACTCCAAAGCAGCCGATATAAGAAGCAGACGCTCGTCGGGGATGTGGCTCCATCGCTCCTAATCTCCAAAAATGTGTGAAAGAGCAGAGTGTGCTTGCGAGGCTCATATGGATGAATAATGCATCTGATGTTTTATTACTGAGAAATCTGGACCATTAATCTTAAACAGATTGCACTGACTTTGAGTGTCAGACAGTCTGCCTGTTTGCATGTTTGTGTGGTCAGAAGTGTGTTGGGTTTTTTTTCACTTATATATATATATATATATATATATATATATATATATATATGTTCCCTCTCTGCTTCTTGGTGCCAAGGCAGTGGGGGGATGGCACTCACGTTTAAAATTTTCATAAAGGCACACAAGCAGTTGGAGGGGGGCCTGGATATGGGACTCGAGCCATGGCGCGAGTCAGGGGAAGCTCTTTCCTCGGCAGCTACTGAGCGCCTGCTTATCAAACGCTCTCACACACTTGAGTAAACACGGCTGGATAAACATTACTGAGAAGCAGCGGTCGCAGAGCATGAACATCTGCAAACACATTACCTGACAGGTTAACAATAGCTCGGCCCCTGCTTTTATTATAGCTGCAAAAATCAATGCTGTGCACAGCACTGGCTGTTAATGAATGGCTTTTTAAAGTGCAATATCATCTGTACCATGGGCAATCCTTCCATTCATTCACCTTAAAAAGCTTTCATTCTGCACACAAAAAAGAATAGGCAAAATGTGTATTTATAATTAAAACGGTTTCTTATTTAGGAAACCTCAAGTGCAGGAAATAAATTACAAAATAAAGGTGACAAAATAAAGAATAAAACAAAATAAAGAGTCTTAAAAGATGTTGATTCAACAAGCTTTGCCAGAATAGCTTCAGTCCTTCTTGACTTTTTAAGTTTCTGGAACTCTACTGAGGGACAGACATCATTCTTGTAAAAGATATACCCTTCATGTATTTCCTCATTAGTCCAAAATCTTCCATAGGTGTTCAGCTGGGTGTAGACCTAGTGACCACAAACTCCATGGCATATGAAGTCTTAGTAACTGGTGCAAGCTTTTTATATGTCCACACTGCAGGAACGTGGGACCAGGTTGCCAGCGAAAGGACAAAAGGAAGTACTCATCAAAATATCTAGTGATCCCTCATGCCTCATTGATGGGAACAAGATCCTAAAAGAGGCCACTTCGACTGAATGGCTCAGGTTTTAACCCCATTCTACGTTATACCTACAATAAGGAAATAAAATAACATTTAGACATTTGCTTTGAAAAGAGGCTTCACCTTGTTCAGCAGCTTCAAGTCCAATTGTCATCTTAAAACACTGAGTACGAGAAACAATTTTTAGTGAAATCTGTTACCTGTAAAATTAGATTTACATGCAGCAGTCCAACCAATCTCGCCTTATTCAGTTTAATTTACCACAACGTCTCCTGAAGGTCTGTTGCTCTGTAAGTGCACATCTTGCTGTCAGGTGAAGTATATTGGGACTTTTGTAAAAGCCTCTTCATGATTTAGTATACTTTGGAGGTGCTTACGTACTCCTTATGAGCTTACAGCTCTTAGGACATTTTAAGCACTGTAAGGAATTGCATTCACCAGAGCGCTGGTCCTGAGAAATATGCCTCTGATAAAGTCTCGGGTCAGTAAATTCTGTGTTTTTTTCCCCTCTCCAGTCTACACGTGAGTACCTGGGCCTCGTGGGAACGGTACAGCTTTCACTCACGCCGTAAAACCGTCAGGAGTAATGCCTGGCTGAAGATATAACACGCGGCATTACATACATGAGTCATGCTTTAAATCTCCGCTTTAAATACCCTCCTATTTCACATGACAACAAGCATGCTGCATTCTCTACATTCCTTCATGTGTGCTGAGGATTATTTCAGTGCCCTGTCATTAGGACGAGGGCTACGTGATGACAACACTGACTTAGCCAGCTTTACTTGACTTTGATGTGGCCTGTAAATATTTCCCCTGACACAGGGCTTTTCGCAAAGAAGGTTCCCCTTTGTGGAGCAGTCGTAATCATTATGGGATTGTGTTGCTAATGGTGTTTCAGAGACAGATGTTTTACCCAAGAAGGTTCTCTTGGCCGCTTGAGAAAAAGTCACACATTTTAGTTGATGAATTGGCAGATGTTGGTTTGTTGAATGTTCAGAGTGTGCTTGTTTTCTTTAGACCAGTGGTTCAGCATATTTGAACTTCTTCATCTTCAGGGCCACTCATGTTCAATGTGTTCACTTGAAGTCAGTTTTAATTGGATCTAGGTAACTTTCAGTTAGAGTTAGCTACAGTTATGGTAGGTACACCCTTTTTCATACCAGAACATATTGAAAAATAATCTGGTCTTTACAAGGTTTAAAATTAGGTGATGATATATTATCATACCAACATGCAGAAGTAGTTCGTGAAAACCAATCACATCTCATGATTTAGTAGCGTGTAGAACTACATTTAGCAGCAATAACTTGAAATAATTCAGGTCTAAATGACTTTATCAGTCTCTCACATTATGTGGAGGAATTCTGGCCCACTCTTCTTTACAGTGTTGCTGCAGTTCCTTGAGACTTTATGCACAATTCTCTCAAGGTCCCAACTCAGCATTTCAATCAGGTTGAATTCTGGACTTTGACTGGCCCATTGCAGCAGTTTGATTCTTCCATTTTTCAGCCATTCTGTTGTAGATTTGCTGCTGTGCTTGGGATCATTGACCTGTTTCATGACATAAATTGGGCGAAGCTTTATCTGTCAGACAGATGTCCTCACATTTGACTACCACTGTGCTGACAGCTAACATGAGGTGATTGTGCTGATGTGTTGTGTTTTGTGCATTATGGTCAAGCATCTCCACTTTGGTCTTGTCCTTCTAAAGCACATTGTTGCACAGGTCTTGTGATTTTTTTCAGGTGCAACTTTGCAAACCTAATTCACCTTAGGGTGAAGTTGCCTGGGCCTCCACTCCTGGGAAGACTGGCAGCTGTCATGAACGTTTTCCACTTGTAAATAACCTTTCTCACTGCAAATTATTTGGAAATGGCCTCACACTTCCTAGAAGGCAGCACCATTTGCTTCTTTAAGGTTATTGCTGATATATGTATCTGTGCTTTCACCTTCCTGTTCTAACTTTTCTGCCATACACAAGTTACACCTTTTTATTCATAATATATAAGCAGTTTCAACTGTTTATCCACACTACTAGCTAGCATACCTCCTACCAAAGCATGAGATCTTTCTGTTAGAGTGTACTTTGTTTCTTCTGCAGAACACATTTCACAGCTACAAGCTTCTCTCCGTCCACCCATGTGGTCAGGATGAATTCAGAGAACACAAACATGAACAATCATTTGCCATGGTTTGCACTATTGATTAACTACTCCTGGAGCCAACGGTAAATTTAACTTTGGGAACTTAGCACTGAGCACTAATGGCCTTTTCGCCTTGGGTCTGAGTGCCATTCTGGCCCCGTTCTGTGACACTCTGAGACTGACAGATGGCTTTAGGGCAGTGTTGTTAGGCACTGTAATTGGTTGCTTTCCAAACATGAAAGATTTGTCATGCTGATTAAGTAAAAATGGATGATTCCAGTGATGAAAGGGATGATGGATGGAAACTGAGTTAATGTCTTTTGTTGTCATTTTTTTTTTGCATGACAGAAATTGGAAAATGTGACACCACACTGTTAAGCATCGATCTGTTGTCGTTCTTTGCCCCTATTTGCCTAATGGTCACCAGAGTGCCCTTGAATGCAAACTCGGCAGGACACCTGGGCCTTTGCCATGTTCTCCTGGCACTGGTGCAAGCTGCTGGTGATGGCTGTCTTTGAGTGGCAGTCTCAGATGCGAGATTAGGTCCAATAATTGCTTTAGAAGCAGCAGACAAAACAACTGTGCTTAATGTATTTAGATCAGCAGTCTCTGAACATCTGGTGAATTTGCTCTCAAGGCCACAGCTTAAAAAAGCCCATGTAGTGATAACAGAAGTACTTTAGGTCTGTTCAGGCCCCAGATGTGGTTCGCAGGGAGGTCAGAATCATTCTGTCCTCATATTGCTCAATGCAAATTATTAAAAGTGCTGTGTTACAGGCTGTGAAATAGTTCAGTGTTTCATGTCTGAAAAATCAATAAGGGCATTGAAAGCCTGTGCCAAATAGTTGTATCTGATATCATTGTGTATGTGTTTTTCCACAGTATCATATGAAGTGTTCAGGGACCATCATTGCTACTCACCAGTCATGTTGTGGTAATGTCATAGCTTCCCTGTGAATCGGGGAAAAGACATAAAAACAATGCTTATAAGTAGAAGTAATAGCATAAAGATCGGCAACGTTCATGTAGTCATGACAATGTGTGAAGCTCAAAACTTTTACCCAGGAGACTGGGTTTGTGCTCTGTGTGAAACCAAAAGGGAATATTGAGCTGACTTGTTGTTTCTGCTTTTGTAAATGATCTGTTTTACCTGTTACTTTGCTTAGGCCTGGGCACCAAGCAACAGTATTGTGCAAAAGTCTTGAGCCATCCCCCAATCCTTTGTGTTTTGCTAAGAAAAACAGAATCATTGTCATGCTGCAAAATGAAGCTGCTGCTTTTGCTATTATGGCAAGAAAAAATGTTAAAAAAAGATTAAATCATAATCACGTAAAGTATATTATAATGGCAGAAAGCCCTTAAGTCAGCATGCTGTGTTATCGCAACAGTGTTACTGGTCAATTGCATTGTTGGTGCTGGGGTTATGTTGGTTTTGACCATTAATGCAATATTAGACCATTTGTCAAATAATTGGTCATTTTTGAGGCTGTGTTGCTGTTTTTGGCTGATTATGTGGGATTTCCCAATGTGTTTCCCAGAAAAGTGTATTGCTATGATATAGTGTATCACTACAACAAGAAAAATTTCCATATTGACCAAACTTGTCTCGTGTGGACACTCTGCTGTATTTTATCATCAAGGGTTTTCCCACAAAGTTTGGAAACTGCAGACACTGTGTTTGTTTTTCATTTTTTTCCTTGAATTCTGGTCTACAACAGTGACTTTGTGCTTTATTGAAGGGATTTATTTTGGCAGTGACTAATTAGAGAACTGAGATTACAATAGCTGCAAAGGGAGTTATGTTCAGATGCAGGCCAAGGCGCCGTAGTTGCAGTAAAAGCAAAAATAAAAGGATCTAAAAAAAATGGATGGTTTGCAGATACTATGACCATTTTTCCCCTCCTAGACTGAGATTTCTGGCTTAGGGACTTCTTCTTGGGAATCCCCATTATTCAATTACACTCACAGCACATGATGAGAGTGTCTGGAAATCAATGGAGAGCATCTGTCCCACAGAGATAACCATTTACCCATGAGATGTATCGTGAGCTGTCAAGCTAATATCTAATTAATTAGTCTTAAACCTCCACCGCACTGATCTGACAGCACAGTGTGTGCTCTGCTGTGTACTGCAGGTAGACACTGAGTATCTGAAAACCCAGATGTTTGAAGTATGGTGCCCGCTGTATGTGGCCTATTTCTCACAGTTACAACCCCCTTCTGCTATATGATGTCAGACCACTAAGAAGCAAATCATTAGGCCAAAGCCGAGAAATCCTAACATCTGTTTCTTCCATTCTGCTCTCAGCCTTAGCTCATTTTGTGTGTGCTGTAACTCAGTAGCGCTATTCCCAGCTGACATTACACTGCCGGGCTTGCTTCTGGGCCAGCCATTAGAAGTTACCCAGAGGTACTTCTGGAATTACACATGGAGAGGGGATAAGAGGCTAAACTGAATTATCACACCTTTTAAAAAGCACTCCTGTCTTGACGTTCTTTGACATTTATGAAAGCAACACGAGGATGCAGTCAGGGTGTGATTTTGCATGTATTCCTTTAATCATTGTTAGCATTTGACTCTTTGATCATTTACACATAAAGTTTTCTTTCTCTCGGCAGGAATACATGGACGCCAACAAATGCATTGATGAACTTCTCAAGCAGCTCGAGGAGGAGCGCCGAAACGTTCGAAGGTAAGAGGTTCTGCCTGAAGATATCAGCAGCTGCCTGCAATTCATTGCCAACCAGAGGCTGCAGAACAATGTTGTTTGGTTTTGAGCTTGAGACAAGCTTTGTGCACAGTTCTTGAGAAATGCTTTTTGTGTTGGAAGCACACTAAAAGTGGCAGACAAAGGGGGAGACTCCAGGCTCAGTTTGGGGTTGACTGGGGGCATTTCTCATGGAGGTCCTTTGGAGCAGATTTGCACAGACAATGGAAATGAAGAGCTTATGGAGATGCCAATCTAATGACCTTGTCCCCTCAATGCTGCTATCATCCTTTCCCTTCCAGCGATGCACAGCCCCCATAGAAAAGAGAGACAATTTTTAAACTTCACCCTCTTTTGTACAACCCTTTCTCCATCTCAATGGAGCTGTATTCCCCCGGCTCAAAGTAATTTTCCCCCTGAGTGAGCAAAGAGGGGCTGGGGGTTGGACAGAGGGGAAAGGGGAATAAGGGTCTCAGGATCGGTGGCTGCGGGGGGTTAAATGACCACTGACCATCCCCTTTACTCGGCCAGGACAGCCCCTTAATAAAGGAAGTGATGTGTAAAGGAATGACCCTCTCATCTAAGTCATCCCCACCCAACTTTCTAAGACATCTCGTGTGAGAGCCAGAGTGACCTAATAGCCACTTAGATGACCTGTGCAAACTGACCTGGGGACCAAATGGTTTCAAAAGCCTTGAACTTGTACAACTGCAAATGATTGAAGTACCCCGATTACCCTGGAAGCTGCATGTGAAACACAAATGCCCCGAGTAGTGTAGATTGGGCATTAACTGGTCATTAACCTGCCAGCGCCCTACCATGGAGTCCATGTGATGTCTGATTGCCCACTAGTGAAAAAATAGTGGATAAATGCCAGTGGGCTCTCTTCATGGTGCTCCCTTTTCAAAGCTCTACCTGTCCAGCTTCTGTCCAGCTTCCCATTTACTGTTTGTACCCCATGTGAGAAGGAAACCCCCCCCCTTTGGAGTGTACTCCAACCTGATCCTTCTAAGGTTGTCCAAACTGGCTTAAAAACAAGGTTAGTACCCTGTTTCTGATTGGGTAAATTATACCTTTAAATGATCTAATGCTACATGGCATTGTACTTTGAAGTGCTTAAGCGTTGACATGTAAGCGTTGTGTCTTAGCCTTTGGCCACGTCTCTTCCTTTTGCTCTTATCTCCGCAAGGCATCAAACTTGGTCTTCTACAATGTTTTTCTAGCCATTGTGCCATTGTGTAAAACGTTCAGTCAGTAAAAGTAGACAAAACCTGAGAAACCAAACCAAACCACTAACGGTCAGTTTGGTATGTTTTAAAAAGGACTAGACCGATTCTCTAAGTATCCCCCAATGCACCCCTGCCTTGTAAAACTGACATTTGTTTCCTTGAGGTTCAAAGATATAAACTCACTCATAACTCAAAGTAGTTTTTGCCATTTGAAGTACATCTTTCAAGTCAGTATCTTGATTGAAAGAATCATGGATAAAGGCTCCAGTTTTTC